>NC_056516.1:23291795-23370807 GCF_014905685.2 Nematolebias whitei
TATATATATATATATATATATATATATATATATATATATATATATATGTGTATATAGTGTATATAAATATATATATAGTGTATATGTATTATTCTACCCTCGCTCTGGTTGCTAGCTAATTCAAAATCTTAGATATGAAGTAAGAAAAATGTTAACAAAAAATCCACTTGAAAAAGTTTAAGAACACCCATCAGAAAATATTTACAATATTTTGATTGTACACATGTGTTAATTTCTTATTCTTCTTAAAAAAAAAAAAGTAGTCGCTTAACCCAAGATGTCCGGCTGATACGACGGTTTCCCAGCCACCGCCAGCCCCCCGGGTGCCCAACCCTACCACCTAGGGCGCTGAGCGGGGTTGGCCCCGCTCCACAGCCGCGACATCGCGACTACTGAAAAATTTGCCTCAACTGAGCTCAATTTATGGGGTTTGCATCCAGACTCTCTGATGTCATCAATGACATCACAGGAAGCTTGTGTTTTTAACAGGATGCTTTGACAGGAAGAGTGAGCAAATACTTTAGGCAATGTAGTATATTAACACCATTCTAAACGTGCCTCAGTCTGCCTCCATTGAGGCCTTTGTCGACACCTGTAATAAGTTTGTCAGGCATTTTGCTGAAAAGGTTGAGTCGAATAGGTCATCAATTCTACACTCCACAGCCGACCCTTCAGTTCTTGTCTCCTGCTCAGCAGTCTTCAGTCACTTTGACCCCATCTCACTCTCATTTTTAAATGAGGTCATTGACCACATGAAGCCCTCCGGCTCCCCTGCTGATCCCATCCCTGCTGCATTTTTTAAACAGGTTCTACCGTCAACTGGACCCTCTGTTCTTGCCATAATTAACAGCAGTTTGGCTACAGGTGTGGTCCCCGATGTTTTAAAACATGCGGTGGTAACTCCATTACTTAAAAAACCCGGACTTGACCCTGCAGCTTGTTCAAACTTCAGGCCAATCTCAAAACTTCCATTTCTTTCTAAAATCTTGGAGAAAATAGTTTTTAGTCAACTAACCAAGTTTTTGAATGTAAATGGAATTTTTGAGATTTTTCAGTAAGGGTTTAAACAACTGCACAGCACAGAGACAGCTTTAGTAAGGGTCTGTAATGACATTCTGCTAGCGAATGACTCTGGTCAGTCTGTGATCCTGGTACTCCTCGATCTTACCGCTGCATTTGACACAGTTGATCACAGCATCCTTATGTCACGGCTAGAACACTGGGTTGGGATTACAGGGGTGGCGCTAGAATGGTTCCGTTTGTATCTGGGTGACAGGAGTTTCTGTGTTAACTTTGACAATCATTTTTCTGCTTCTGTCCCTCTTTCCTGTGGGGTCCCACAAGGCTCCATTCTTGGACCCCTTCTGTTCTCATTGTATCTGCTCCCCTTGGGGTCAATCCTGAGGAAACATGGTATTTCGTTTCACTGTTACGCCGATGACTCTCAGATCTATCTACCTTTAAAACCAAACAGTTCTTGCTCCATTCTCCCTTTGCTAAAATGTCTTGATGACATCAAGACTTGGATGGCTGCAAACTTCTTGAGTTTTAATGATCAGAAGACTGAGGTCATTGTGTTTAACCCAAGCTCTGCCACTGTCACTGATCCTGTAAACCTGCACTCCCTTCAGCCTCATCTAAAGCAGTCAGTTACCAATCTCGGGGTAGTGTTAGACTCTGACTTTAAGTTTAATAAACAGATCAACTCTGTTCTACAAAAAAGCTTCTTTCAGCTAAGGCAGATAGCAAAGCTTAAGTCCGTTCTGTCCAGATCCGACCTTGAAAAAGTAGTCCATGCATTTATTACTTCCCGGCTGAACTACTGTAACTCACTTTATGTTGTGGTTAGTCAGGCTTCACTTTCACGTCTCCAGCTCGTACAAAATGCTGCAGCTCGGCTTTTAACAGGAACTCGCAGTTTTGAGCACATTACTCCGGTTCTATCCTCTCTTCACTGGCTTCCTGTACGTGTCAGAGTTGATTTTAAAATTCTCCTGCTGAAATTCAAGTGCATTAACGGCCTTGCACCATCATACCTCTCCGACCTTCTTCATCCTTATACTCCTTCTCGGGCTTTGAGATCATCAGACCAGTTGCTTTTGGCCGTACCAAAAACCAGGCTGAAGCTCAGAGGAGATCGAGCGTTCTCAGTCGTGGGCCCTAAACTTTGGAACAATCTACCCATCAACATTCGACAGGCCACCTCAGTCTCTGCTTTTAAATCTCTCCTAAAAACACACCTGTACTCATTGACATTTAACACAGGGTGATCAGCTTTAGATCTGGTTTTTCATTGATGCTGATTCTGTTTATGCTTTTGTTATTATTCCTATTTAACACAATGGTCATCCAATCTGATTTAGTATTTCATTGTTTCTGACTGAGTTTATGCTTTTTGTTATTATTTCCTTGACTTTTGACACAACGTGATCTGATTTAGTATTTCAGTGTTTCTAATTGTTTTTGGTTTTATATTTTTATTCCATGTGCTGTAAATATATCTTGCTACTTTTTATCTGATGATGTGATATTTTTGTTAAGCACTTTGGTAACAGTTTCTGTTTTAAATGTGCTCTATAAATAAATCTGACTTGACTTGACTAATAGAGGAACAAATGTAAACATTGTTTTTAGCAATACCGCCTTCAGCCTGCGGGGGGCGCTCAACTCTACAACCCACCAGACATGACCGGAAGTAGCGCAGCTCTACAGCAATGTTTGCTAAAAGTAGTAGCTTGTTAGCATTGTGACTGTCCACACAAGTTTCTCTGCAAAAAATGTCTTGAACGCATCATAAAACACGGCCGAAATAAGTTTTTTTAATATATTAAAAAAAAGGAGAATTAGCATCAAGATGTCGGAGAAAAAGCGATCAAGAAAGAAGGAGCACGAGGACAGACGACACCACAAGAAATCCAAGACGTCCAAACATGACATGGAAAAACACCAGACACAGACGAAGAAACTCAACCAACAAGTTCAAAAACTGAAACACATCGAGACTTTGTGAGTAACCCTGGCCAGAAAACGTGTTAGGAACACGCGCACGACCACTTTTAAAATGCGGCTTAATGTTTTAGAAAAAAATAACTCTCGTCTTTTGCAGCTACGAGCAGCCTCCACCAGGTTATATAAAGGTAAAGATTAGCGGACTGCAAAATGCAGAGACTGTATACGTGGTTTAAAGTTATTTTCGAGGCATCTTGGCGTTGTTAACAAATGATTTGTGTTGCAGGAGTATGAGGAGAAACCAGAGGATTGTATTCCTGAAGAAACGGGGAATGAAGACGCCAGAAACTTCCTGGCTCACGCCCCCACCAAGGGGCTCTGGATGCCTCTGGGGAAGGAGGTGAAGGTGATGCAGTGTGAGTATAATAATAGTTATATGTGTCGTCACTGTATGTTCCCATAAAAAGGCGAAATTGGTTCTCTGCGTTTAACTCTTCACACCTGGGATGCACGCAGGTGGAGCAGTGGGCAGCTATGTGGGCGCTCGGGGAGCAATTGGGGATTGGGTGTCTTGCTCAGAGGCACCTCGACATGTGGGAATGGCTGGGGATCGAACCTGGGGCTTTAGTCTCAGGTCAGCTGCCCTGCCTCTATCCCATCTCAGCCCCCAAATAATTGTCTGATTTTTATTGTGTGTTTTTGGATTTATATAAAGAGAATTAAATAATTGTTTTACAGTTGCACACCTAATAAGATGTTTAACTCCACCTGATACTTCTGCAATGCTGAAGCCTGGGTACTGGTAGAAATGATTACTTGTTAATCAAACTATCTATGAGGCAAACACAGCTGTCTTCTGTCAAGATGCCTTACAAGCTTTACTGCAACACATTGGACGTTATATTTGACAGCAGGTTTTTTACCTGTTCCATTCCGAACACTGTTCAATGTAATACTCGGCATATCAGTCATTTTTTTCTTTTTCATTTATTGGTGGATATAAATCGCATATCCAACTTTTAGTCATCTTACTCGGCACGGTTTATAAACTGTATTAAATAACTCTAAAAGTCAGATATGTGTATTTGAATCATAGAATTTATTTTGTTGTTTTCAGGAGGGGAAATGTCTCTAGGGTGCCGTTTGTCACGGTTCTACTTCTTTTTCAGCCACTTGAAGTCCCTCGTCGCTGAGCGAAAAAGGAGAATTGAAAAAACTGTCCATCCATGAATGTTGAGCGCGATAATCTGAAAAATAAGTGAGGTAGTAACGTCCATTTTTGGTGTGTGACTACCTCCAGATGTAAGAAATGTTCCTTTCAAAAACGAGGTTGCAACTTCAAAATCTATACACATGCATACTGGTACATGTACACACATACATACACACGCGTAATGTAAACCAGCCACCATCATTTAAGGAAAATGTTCTTTCTAATTTTTATATTGTTTAAAAGTAAAGTTTCATCTAATGATTGTGGTGGCCGGTGGCGCCACCATTGCACCCAGTGGTAGATAAAATTGCTCCCTCCACTTCCCAGTATCCATTATTTTGCACCACCTCAGACAAGTAAAAATAAAAAACTGCCTCTCTTCTTCTACACAGTGTAGCTCCTACACACTTGAATATCTTGCATCAAAACATTAAGGTTTACTTGCAGTCTCTTGTTTGATTCCAGGCCAGAAAAACGCTCGTCTTGCAAATTACAAACACTCACTTTTCAAATCCTTCAGGGACGGGGGACATCGGCATACCGCTTGTTTAACACTGTAGATGTCATTTAAATGCTTTAAACACTCAAAATATGCTTAGTCGTAAAGTTAGAACTTAACTCATCGGTTGGAAAAGTAATTTGGCGTCCGTAAGTCTGTAGCGGTCTGATGGTGATTAATCCAGCCACAAACCATGTACACTTGTAACTGAGCTGTAGAAATTACCGTCTGTTATGCTGACACGGTAACGGCTGCCATTATACTCCGTGTCCGTTCAATTCTTCATCCCACACGTCGTCCTGCTGCTTGAACAGTCAGAGACTTGAAGAAGAAGAAAAACGCACAGAAGGCCCAACACCAAACTGTTCTGAAGAATCTGAGCGTGACTGTTTTTTTTACTCAATCCTTTGAGAATACATTTACATATTTTTTTTTCCTCTCCTGCCTAAAGGGACAAAAAGCGTTCTGTGATATTTGTTAATACCTAAAGTGCAGCACGTTCAAACGGTGTGAAACTTTTACAGAACTCCTTCAGTTCTTGTTGGTAGAAAGTGTCCGGTCTTTGATAATGAGCCGTGGGTTTTGCGTCTCATGAGCAGCATGTTTTCAGTGCACGCCTTCGACTTTTTGGTCTTTTCTAAACCAAGCGTAGCCTTCATTTGCACAAAGTTTTTATTTTGTTGGTTCAGTTGGAGGCAAGCGTCAACTTTTAATCACGACTAATGAGCAGAATTACATTTACAGACATGGATCGTCTGTTATAACGGCTGATCATATTGTTATTTTCTGTTCATGGTAACAACAGATGCTCGAGGACTTTTTATTTTTTTCGAGCCACTATTTTTATTAATAAAAAAGGCACTTGAAGTAATAGTTAACTTGTTTAAAATGTTGCTAACCTGCCAAAATGTGCACAGTGTTATTCATGTTGCTGACAAAAATATATATTTCTGTTGTTTTTCTACAGGTTGGAGATGCAAGCGCTACGGACACAGGACAGGGGACAGGGAGTGCCCTTTTTTCATCAAAGGCAACCAGAAACTGGAGCAGTTCAGGGTGGTGAGTTTTTATTGAACAACAACAAAAAGTCATAAATAAGATCAAAGGGTTAGATCGGGGGTCCCCTAACTTTTTTGCACCACAGACTGGTTTTATGCATAACTATTTTTCCACGGACCAGCGGCAGGGGTGCAAGTCTGTTGATAAGGTGCATCGTATATACAGTATTTTAATCATAACATCTATTATATTGAAGATGATTGGTTTTCCAAATAAAATATGATTCATACTAACGGAAATAGAAACAAAGTTTCTAAATAAAACTTTTTTCTTTCTACGAGACCTGGTACCAAATGAGCCAGGGCTCGGTACTGGTACCGGCCAGGTGGTAGGGACCCCCTGGGTTTGATGGCCAAAGCTGAAGTTTGGATATGTGGGATTTACACACAGGGGCTGCAGTCTTAACACAACTTGCTCAGTTTTCAGCAGGAAGGAACGTCCGTGCAGGAGCACTCAGCCTCCGCATTGATTACCATAAATGCAGTTTTGCCATTTTTACATCTTTTGTAACCATCTGAATAATCCTAAAAGTGCTTACGTAAGACTGTTAGGGAATATGCTGTTCGGACATTTTTTGGAGAGACTGTGGCAATTCTTTTTATGTTTTAATATTTCAGGCTCATGAAGATCCGATGTACGACTTAATTCGAGAAAACAAACGAAATGAAAAAGAAACCAGGTATGCACGAGTTCTCCTTTGCTTTGTGTCAAATACGAACAACTATATCACTGAGCAAAACAACATTTTTATTATAAAACATTAAAGGGGGAAAGGCATTTTTGAGGCTGCAATCAATAGTCAAAATCATCCTCCACTCGAGAACTTTCAGTTTTTGACTGTTGCCCTTCAGTTGGAGTTGGACAATCTCAGTTGACCTGGAAACAATCTCACGGTGGTTTGCTCCCTGCGCTGGTTTTTTAACAAATCGGGTTTGACACCAGGATGTTTGGATGTGAGGTTAGTGCACCATGAAGGCTCTGTAGGGGTGTTTGTGTTTGTGTGTTTCAGCTTGCGTTACAAAAAGGTTATTTAAAGGCCAGACGTATTTTGAAGTTTAAGTTGCGTGTCTGTGCCACATTAGTTTTGGCATTTTACTTTGAAAGGGAGGTGAAACAAGCTAACTGCGCTTGGTTTGTTGTTTGACTGCACATAGTGTTTTTTTCTTGAGTTATGTAAAAAAACCAAAAAACAGCATTTTTCCTATTAAGTTATTGCAGCACAGCAGTTGAAAATGGTTCATTTTAGATTTGTATCTTAATTTGGTTGTTTTCCATATTTTACACCCCCCCCCCCCCCCCCCCCAATTTTTAACAACTATTTAAGATATTTTGAGATGTATTTGTTCATATAATGTAAATAGTCTTAATTCTCTGTGTTTAAATTTAAATATTGTAACATTTTAAATAATCAATCCATGAATTGTTTATGTCAAATGTTACAGTATTTAAATTGTAGAGAAGAGCAGCACATCCCTTCAGCTCAGCACGGAGCAGAAATGTACTTCTTGATCAATGACACTGTAACAACTGAACATACAAGTTCTAAAATAATAAAAAAAAATGTCTTAACACTTTTATGTTTTGTGCTTATGACTATTTTACGATGTGACATACTTTGAATTTTAAGTTGGAAGACAAAAATCGATTGCTTCTGGACAGCAAAGGGTTAACCCTTCACAAAGCTGATGCAGCAGGAGTGATGTGTGTGTGGAAGAGAGAGGAGATCATGCCATGCTTCCCCCTGCACTTGTGAGCTGCACACAGGTGCAAAAACATTTAAAATAATTTATTTTAAATAAACAATCCATGGCTCATCCTTCAATCAGCCAACTGTAAATGGTAAATGGACTGTACTTATAAAACACCTTTCTATCTTGTGAAGACACTCAAAGTGCTTTACACTACAATCTTTGCCCTAATTTATCCATTCATACAGCACTCTACTAGATCTCTACAAAGCTAATTGAACAAATCATTCTAAAGAGACTAATCAGTGCTTTGTGTCCAATCTTATTTTGAAAAACCGCAATATAGCGAATCCGCAAAAAACGAACCGCGAAGTAGCGAGGGACAACTGTACTGCAGGTGAATCCCTTCTTTTTGCAGACTTCATACAAATAAGCTCCTCTGTCATAAAGTGGTGAAACTCCAACACAAATGTGTGCACACAGGTTTTTTAAGGATCTTACAAAGCTACATATATAAGCTGCTGAAGTGAGCCACAACTCGAATCCTGTTCCTGAGCTAGTGAAGCTTCAGACGTCGTCGGTAGTGACATCACTATAACAACACAGGACTGGTTACATGCGTCACTAAAGACTTCTGAGGTTTCTCGACGTGCTCCGAAGCTTCGGCACAAAAGAAGTTGTCACTACTGGCTATTACTGTACTTGCCGCCGTACGCGTCGCACCGCCGTATAAGTTGCATCAGTCCAAAAATGTCTAATGAAGTGTGAAAAAAGATAAATGCATCGCTTCGGCGTATAAGTCGCATCTATTATGCATCACCGCTGACGCGTCGCGTTTGTTACGCGTCACCATTGACAACCCGGAAATGTGGGCTGGTGTACCAAAAATCAGTTGGCTGCCAAATGGCGGCCGTGGGAGCATGCACGGGAGGACTTTTAACAACAATTTAGCAAGATTAACACTTAAAAACAATTATTTGTTTGCGCGAAATTCTAGTAAAGTTGTGTCTCAGTTGATCTTTTCCTTAATAAATGCACTTTGACGGTTAAATCAGCTGCATTTCGCCTCGTTCGCTCCAGGAGTTCTGGAGCAGGACGAAGGTGGCTTTATATGGCAAGCCACATGTCTCATTAATAGCCACTTTTACCTATTAATGAGACACTTGACATGCCATATTATTCAAGGGCCCTCTAGTGGCTGAAAATGGTAGTGTTCAATATTTTCCATGTCAGAATGAATGATATTGTCAGATCTCAGATAAAAATAGTTATAAATATGGGGGAAAAAAATAAATGCATCGCTTTGCTGTGTAAGTCGCAGGCATGCTAATTTATGCAAACAACAGTGACTTATACAGGGAAAATTTATGTACTACTATCTCAAAGAGCCTCTGCAGCATAGGGCTTCAGATGTTAAAGGATGTGAGTTAGCGCAGGAAGCACCGCCGACTCTGACCTTTTTTTTTTTGTTTGTTTGGGATGAGTTCCAGCACCAGGCGCTTGTATTCCTGCGCAATCTCTGCTTTAACTAATGAACAGGGGAATGGTTTGAGGTAGGGCACTTCTCAGGTCCACCACCAGTTCTTTGGTTTTGTTGAGATTTGGCCACAGCTGATGTAGCTTAGGTTTTACTTTGCCCAGCTGAATGTGCTGAGGTGGAGGTCTGATTTTAGTTTTGTAGATAAATCAAATTATGTCACTGGTAGTCGATGTAATTAATCCCCTGCAGGTGGTGATGTGTCATTTAACAAATCGGTGACCTCCCATTGTACCCATTAATGAGTGATTGTAGAAGAAATGCCAACATAATGGTCTTCAGAGTCCAAAAAGACATTAGCAAGCACTTTGTGGAACACAGATAAGGGTAAAAGGTGCTGCATAAGTGTTTTCCCTTTCACTCCTCTATTGAATCAGACTGTTTATAAAGAATAAAGCTTTTTAGTTTTGAGATTTTCTTTCAGGGAGACAGAGTGGAAAATGTGAGCTATTACAGGCATCAGAAAAATGTATAATTGTGCCAGAAATAATCAAATGTTTAAACAAAATCCTTTATTTATATTAAAGAGGTTGTTTTTGTTTACTGCATGTGTCTTTGCCTTTATGTGCAGCCAGCCCAGTTTTTAACTGGTTGTTAAAACATGTTTCTTTTATTAGTTTGTTGCCAGATAAGCCACTTTAATTTGTACCTGAAGCATTGTTTTTATTTACTTTCACTGCAGAAAATCACCTTTTTAAATTTCATAAGAAAATATGTTTGAAACTTAGATTATTGTGTAGTCTTTACTTTGAGCTCTAGAGACGCCCTGATGCTTCTGTTACCATCCCTCTTGATGCTCTAGTTAACGGCCATGTTCTTCACCCACTCTGATGCTTGACTTTCTTCAGTGTCCGACATGCTCAGTTCTGTATTGAGCGGTGCGGCGCCTTCTCTCTTGACTTTTGAGGAAGCGATCAGTGAGATGGTTTGTTTTGTCCACCAGGTCTTCTTCACCAGGCTGCTGGTGTCTCCTGGAGTTTGTTGTTTTGGCATATAGCTGCTACATGTGCTACTGAAGTTGTTGTTTTGTTTAGTAGTAAGGCTTAAATTGCAGTTGGCATCAATTCACCAAAAGGTTTTCGTGGGTTGATGTGAATAAACGGGTCTGTTGGATAGAATATTGTTCATTCAAGTAAATGTGTATTTTAGAGATTTCTCAATCCTGGTCCTCGAGGGCCACCATCCTGCATGTTTTAGTTGTTTCCCTGCTCTTCAGCTTGTCTAGAAGTTCTGCAGAAGCCTGTTAATCGCTCATTTATTCAAATTGGGTATGCAGGAGCAGAGAAACCAAACATGCAGGGTAGTGGCCCTCGAAGACCAGGATGAGGACCAGTGGTGCATTAGTTTGTTTTTCACCTCATCATTTTGCACAAAACTGTTTTTTGTTTTTTTTAGTCAAACACCTTTTGTGTATCTTCATTGTTTTTACTTCTCGTTTATCTCTAACAATAACTTCCAACCCATCATCTGAGTCCTCAGCACTTGTTGTCTTGCTAATTGACTCTTAGCAAGTGTAACCTGACATGTAAACGAACTGACTGAACTCTTTAGGAAAAGGCAAATTGTCTTCACTTTTATTATAAATTTCATGCAGGAGCTGTAAATCTTGCAAGACATTTTTTCTGTTTTGTCCATATTGGGATCATTCTTAACTGCTGCCCATTGCAGGTAAGATACTGTCTGCTTATAACCATACCAGCCAGCCCCATTCAAAAACAACAAAAAAGGAAATGTCCCTTCTAGGTAAGAGAATGACGTCAGGATTTACGCACTTTTCAGTGTGTTCTTGGCTCCACTGACGTCAACATTTTTAACATTTACCCGAGGGATCCCGTAGTTACTAGAAGCAGGCACTGCGAACCTCACAGTCCTTAGATGCCAGAATGTGGACCAGTGTGGAGTGTAACCAGTTGGATTTTCCTCCCCAGACTTGACACTAACACCTCCTATCCTCTCCTCCTCACTGCTTATAGGATCCAGCAGCTACAGCAGCTGCTTCAGGACACCACCTCCTCCTCCGACTCAGACAGCTCGTCGTCTTCATCCTCCTCAGGCCACAGTCGCAAGAAGAAGAGAAAAAAGGACAAGAAGAAGAAAAAGAAGAGGAAGAAGCGAAAGCACAAGTCCTCCAAAACTAGTGACGTGTCAGACTCAGATTGAGTCTTTATCAGTTTAAATAATCTAAAAGTAGGACGAGACTTTAAAAAGAACAGCAGCGGCTAGATGCTATCAAGGTGAAACTCCTGGTCAAATGGTGGGGCTGTGCCTTGGTGTATACTGGTTTGAAAAACAGCATGAGCATAAATCTTTAAAAAATAGTCTTAATTTTTCTAAGATAACTTTTTCTGTTAGAAGAATGCATCTGGAAATATCACGTAAAGATTGTTTGTTACACCGTTTTATATCAGCAGCGTTATTACAATGTAATTGTAGCATATTTAATCCACAGAAATGGTTGGAATGTTTTGAACAAACGCCTGAATGTTAAAAAGGTAAATTGACACGGATGTAATAAGTTGAGGTTTGAGTTTACTTATTTGTACTGAAAAAAAAAACAAGAGAACTGAATGTATGTGAATAAATCCATTTCCTGTAAACTATAAATAAGTCTTGTTATTTTTCTTCCCAAGTTCAACCATAAATTGACAGGAAAAACAGGTTTTATCTTTTAGTCCTGCGCTGGATTCAGATCGTTTTAAAATGGTTATTGCCTGGTAGTTTAAACATTTTAGTGTTTATTTAAATATGTTTTCCACTCTTTAATCTTCACATTTTTAAACAGTTTTCCTTCGACGACTTATGAGATGACTTCTGTTGTGATTTGGCGCTATTAAAAAAAAAGTGAATTTGAACAATGTTCAGTCAGGGCATCTGGATGTTTTTTTTTTTTTTTTTCCTGCTGAGACATTTTTTCCTTCATCCAAAGGACTTCTTCATTCCGAGGAGCCACAAAAAACTGAGTCCCACAAGCACCACAATCCTATAGTGGACCAACCAGTTTGCTGGTGATAAGATGGTTTCTGGGGCACCCTCTCCCCCATCAACTCCTCTAAGGCAGCCACAGCCAAAGTGGTTCAAAACACCAAAGTTCATGCTCAATAATCCAGGTATAAATCAAACAATCTTCAGGTCATCTGGATTTTTTTTTTTTTTTTTTTTTGCTGTGACGTTTCATCCAAAGGACTTATTTAGGCTCATCTGGCTGAATAAGTACTTTGGATGAAGGACAATGTCTCAGGGAAAAAAAAAAAAAACACGTCCAGATGACCTGAAGATTGTTTGATTTATTCCTGGATTATTGAGCATGAACTTTGGTGTTTTGAAGCTGAATTGAATTTATCAAACTGACCAAAGGGAGGACAGACTGGCGGCCCACCTCCTGCTACAGCAACACGGTTCAACTTGTAGGACGCATTTGAGGAAGTTTTGGCAACTTTTCCTTTACAGGCAACATGTCTCCCCGTGGAAATAAACTGAAAACATTCCCTCTTCCTAATGACCCTGATAGGAAGACAATTACAGTCGACCCACAGGGAACCAGATTTCCATTTAGATTCGAGTCTTGAGTTGTTCCAACAGCTGTGGGGACTGAAAACCGTGCGTTTCAGTGAGGAATTTCATCAAAGCCTGACCGATAACACAGTCAGGAGAGCAATCTGGGTGCAGATTTCTGCACACAGTTACAATTTATACTTTCACGCTCTTCTTTAGGCGTGTACTTTCCGTGGCAGCTTTACGTCTTGCGCTCTGATTTGCCACTGAAACAGCAAAGGTGCCCTTCAGCCACGATAAACCTCTAAAGAGTTTCAGCCACAGCTCAGAGGGAGTCGTCACATGGAGAGAGTTTGGTCCAGTGGAATGTTTTTATTGAAGCACTCTGTCATTTTGGATGAGAGGCTGGTCAGACTCCACGTCCCCACCATGACGCAGTTACAACACAGTGCAGACTGAAAGAGTTTGGACTGTTCTGCAGCCTGGTTGTCAAGTTTGTCGAGGGAAAGACATGACCACACAAATTAGCTCCCTAAACCGCTGCCTATGGAACGTTAAAGTTAAATAAAACTAGACAAATTGAATTTCCTGCGAAAATGCAGTGTGAATGCTTATTGTTGACAAACTTGCTTAAAAAAAGGCTGACATTGTCTAGTAAAAACATGCTGAAATGGAAGAACAAGCCAAAGTTAGCAGAAGAAAGCACATATTTGTTGAATTGTGTTTAAGCAGAAAGGAGCAAAAAGGTTGAAAATTTGCTAAAAATGCTGACATTGGCATACGAAAAGGCAGAAAAAAGCTTAACTACAAGAAGGAGCTGAAATGAGCTGAAAAAATATGAATTAGCTGAAAAAGCTAAATTTAATACAAAAACAGCCAAATAGTAGCTGAAATAGCAGAAAAAGCTGAAACTAGCAGAAACAAATTGAATGGAGCATAAGCTGAAATTAGCTGAAAGGCATTATTTAGGCTGAAATTAGCTGTAATTATCACAACAAACTTGAATTTATCTGAAAACACCTGAAAATATCTTAAAAATGCTAAAGTCAGCTGAAAATGTAGAACTAGCTTAAATTAGCATAAGTGGAGAGAGAGAGCACAAGTTTGTCCAATTAGGCTGAAAAAAGCAGAAATGAGCACAAAAAGTGGAAATTTTCTGGAAAAAGCTGAAATTAGCACACACAAAAAAAAACAGCTGAAAAGTAGCTAAAAAGGCAGAAAAAAAGCTTACATTGCCAGAAGGAAATGGAGAGAACACAGTTTTGTTGAATTACCCTAACCTGAAAAAAAAGTTTAAATGAGTTCAAAAAATGTGGAATTTTGTTGTGTGAATGCTTCATAAACATTCACACAACAAAAAATCTTGCATGGAAAATGAGAAGAAGCACAATTTATTGATGAGCAGGAAAACTTTACATCTTTTATTATTTACAGTGAAGACAAGCAGAACTTTGAAGGGATCACCACCAGACTAATTCCCAGTAAGCCTTGAAAAATAGGCAGTTTGCAGCTCAGAAAATAAACTTTTGGAACAATCTATGAAAATGAGCTTTTGTATTATAGGAAGTAAAGAACAGCTGATTCCCTGTTAGACCCCTTCATCTGGTAAACCTGGTGGGGCCTGTGCTCTGCTTGAGCCTGTCTGATAATTGAACTGGCACAGCTGCATCAATTGTTTGGCCACTGACAGAATGGAGGCAGGATGATATGGAGGAGACTTCTGTGCACTCAGGTTCAGCCAAATGCATACAAACTATTTTTTTTTCTCATCCTGCAGGAATAACTTAAACAGCTTAAGCAACCAAAGAACTTTTCCAGATGATGATTTAACAGAACGTGCTTTACAAAGACAAACTACTCAGGACCTCAAAGTGGCTGCAGCCAAAATTTACTTGACTTGCAGTTTAGAAGTTTTTATGTATTTTATACTGGTACCCATGGTTTTGTCTGTAAGGAAATGGGCTACAAAACATACAGTAAATGTAACAAATGTATAATATAACATGATAAAATACACTACGCAAAAAAAAGGAACATATTAAAACATGACATTATGTGGCATGTATATGGTATGACGCAATATGTTAATATAGACATAATGCAGTCGTATAAAATACAATACAATGTGTAATATTTGATATGTTTATTACATTTTACAATAAAATCTGCTACAATAGGATGAGATGTAGTAAAGTATGTTATATTATGATGTGATACTATACATAATATAGTATATGATATTAAATGATACAGTATTATACAATATGATATGATACAAGATATGAGGCATTACGGTTCATTCCAATATGTCTTTTTTTTTTTTTTTTGGAAAGGTAATTTTCCATCACATTCTTTAATTACAGCTTTAGTCATTTAAGGTTATATATAAGAATGTGGGCAAAAAGTCCAAATTAATTTTGTCCATGTTGCCTTTCTAATGTTTTTTTAAATTTTTTTTTATAGAACAATATTAAAAATAAAGAGATGAACAAAGCTGGGGGGGGCGGGGCACCACATCAAACCATAAAAACAGTAAGAACAAAGGACCCAATATGTCTTTTAATACAATACAAAATATGATACTATATACTGTATATGTTATGATGTATATAGAATTAATGGATACAGTAGAGGTTAGAGAAGCTGTACCTGTGATCGGAAGATCGCCGGTTCAAGCCCCGGTACTGACAACATCAAAAATGTGGGTGTGGTAGGTGAAGCACCCACACCTGCCCCCACCCTCATTCGTCCCACTCTGGGCCCTTGAGCAAGGCCCTTAACCCCCACCATCTGCTCCTCCGGGTGTCCTAAATAGCAGCTCTCTGCTCCACACAGAGGACTGTGGTAGCTCGGTGGTCTGTGGTTGCGTCAGGAAGGACATCCGGCAGTAAAAATAACTGCCAAGTCTTTGTGCGACTTGGTTCGCTGTGGCGACGCTCAACACAAGGAGCAGCCGAAAGAAGAAGAAGGAAAAAACAACAACAACATAATAGTGCATATACAAAATAATTATGATTTATGGTGTTATATAGGATTTGATATATGATATAAGGTTCAATAAAATAAATATAAGTGAAATACTAAACAAACAGATGTAGGAGATTAAGAACTTGGGTATTCAACATTTTTCAGTCAGGTCATCTGGACAGTTTCTTTTTTTGTGCTGAAACGTTTCACCTTCGGACCAGAAGGCTTCATCAGTCAAGGAAACACAACAAAACTTGGGAATTATTTAGCGATGTATAATTTATTTTATTTTAT
Source organism: Nematolebias whitei (assembly GCF_014905685.2). Taxonomy (NCBI): domain Eukaryota; kingdom Metazoa; phylum Chordata; class Actinopteri; order Cyprinodontiformes; family Rivulidae; genus Nematolebias; species Nematolebias whitei. Next base: position 23,307,494 of record NC_056516.1, read on the forward strand.
TTTTGTAATTCACACCTGATGAGTCATGTAAAGGTTTTATATGAAAAAATGGATCCAAAGCCAGAGGAATGACAGAAATCCAAACATTAGAGCAACTCATTTAGTGCTTACCTAAAACAAAAACATCTGAACCCAGAATACTTCTTTGCGTTTTATAAGATGTAGAGATCTGCTGTTTTACATTTAAGTCTTCACTGTACTGAACATATAGTTATTTTGAACTTTATAGGCATGCTTGATAATATTTTCTCTCTTTACAGTCACAGATAATTGGATCATATCATCTGTAAGCTGCTAAATGTGTCCCAGATGCATAGATCATTATAAAAAAAAAAAAAAAAAAAAAACTTTGTTCAATTGTTTTGAAATAAAGTAATTCTCTTGTACTCTGTGAACTGCTTTTGTTTGCACATCAAATGAATGCAACCCTTGCTCAGAAAAGTTTCTTATGTAACTGAAAACTCAACAATTTTGTTTTACCCTCAACATGCACAGAATATTTTCTTAGTCCTGCTCCTGGATCATTCCTGCTTGCTTTCACAACCTGTGGCTCCAGCTAAAATTAACAGTTTAGCTGGAGCCACAGGCTGTCATTAACATAAGCAGAGCTTTGCATCTTGTGCTTTATTATTTTTTTTTACAGAGAAAGAGAAACCCAGACTGAAAGAGGGACTGGGGTGCTCTGCAGGGTGTGCCGCTCCAGATTATTTAGCAGCATGAACAGGGCTCCTGGATAATCCTCCTCCTGCTGCTCCTGCTGAGTGAAAGCAAGGATGAGCACCAGTGCTGTCTGCGATTCACCGCTTCTCTTTCAGCACACGCCAAGGGTTTAATATCACCAACAGCAGGTTGTTACTAACTAAATTAAAGCCGAGCGGCCTCATCTGCTGTTGTGATGTACAGAGGTTCCACAGTTTGTCCTGAATCTATGAAATCCGATGAAAGTTGTTCAGACGCCTTGCTGAGCTGGACCAGAATGGTTCCCATCATAAAGTAACATTAGAAGGTCATAATCCCACACTCCAAACAGGAGGGCAAGGAGAGCTCAATAGTCATGAATTATTGAAACCATTGTCCCCATTTGCCTTTCCTCCCCCGCAGGATGGAAGGTTGATATGCTTTTGTTTGATTCATCGTTAAAATAATGAATTCAGGGTTTGAGCTGTTAACTTGTCCACAATTGTAAGTCTCTTAGACAAAGTCTCTTAGACAAAAAATCTTTTTCATGCCAGTCATGGTAGCGCTGCTGTTAACGACTGTAATTATCAAGACGCCAATAAAATGTATTTCTTGTCAACTATTTTCTGTATAAAAATAATTGTGAGCAATAGCAGCCTTTGTTTGTTGATTCTTTATAGGCTATTTAGAAAAAATATCACTTGTTATTAATGTCTAGACAATTTTAACTGTTGGGAAATGTTATTAAAATAGTTTTTCAAAAACATACTGTAGCTAATGGCAGATTCACTGTAAGTATAAAATGTAACTTTTTCAAACTTCGTCTACTAAATAAAAAAAAAAAATCAGCAATAACGACTATGAGTGAATGCATTTTTTATTGTTTTCTGTAACGTTGCTTATGACATATAGTTTATTTTTTCACAGATCATGTTTTGAACTCGTTTTGTGATGGTTTCTTGTAGCAAACCAAAGTTAGCGACTAGCCTTTTATGCTAATTGTCAAATTAGCATAGAAGGCTAAATGCACTTTTTTTTTTACTTTATTGAACAAAGAACATGCCTAAAGGCTCAATTCAAAGAGCATTGCACATAAAAGAAAGGGATGCAACAAAAGAAAATTAATAAAATACCTTAGAAAGGAAAAAGAAACAAAACAAAGTTGTTGTTTTTTCCCAAAGATATTCTTCATACCCAACTGAACAGCAGCATTTTGTATCAGTCGAAGAGCGTTACAAATTAAAGTCATTGTGCAAAACACAGAATTTTTGCTTAACTTTAAGTATTTGTCTTTGTGGATGAAAAATTTTCCCAGGTTGACATTAGTGTTTATGAAAAAGTCATTTGTAATTGTCCATAAAGCTAAATGCTAACCTAGATGTTGCCGTACTCATTTGACGATTATTTATTGACGATTATTTAAGAAAAACAACAAACAAAAAAATTAAGAATTTAAAAAAAGTACATAACATAAATGAGAAGTGTAAGAAAATTATTTTAATAACAAACTAATTTTAATTTCAATCATTTACTTATTTATTTATTTTTACTCAGGCAGATGAGATACCACCAATAAACCAGAACGTTCTCCCGTTTCTGTAGAGGAAGCGGCGCTTTTCTTAACAGTTTACCACGATCCAGAGCTAGGTTATAAGGTTGTTAGCTAAACTTTAGAGGGCACACCTTTTTCATTTATTTATTTTAAATTTGCTGTGATGTCGTTTCAGTCGAGTGAATAATGTGCTGCTCCTGTTTTCATGCCTCCTGTCTGGCATCATCGAGTCAGCCAGCAGACGGCAGAAGAAAGGAGGAAGTGGGGAAACATCAGCATTATCTCTACGGCAGAGGAGAGACAGGGTGGGAGGAAACACCAATGAGTGGCTCACACTCACACACACATTACAAACTCCGGACATCAGTGCTGTAGAGGAAGTGCCCTCGACTCGACAGGTTTGTTAAAGCATGCGTTTCTTCGAAGCAGAAATATAGTTGTATACATTCAGCCTCACGCCGGCTTGTTTGCTTTAAATGTGGATTCGCGATGGTTTTGAATCGTTTTTGCCTCAGCCCTTACGCGTGTTGCACTGTAACCAGATTATGTGAGTGTCGAGTGTCCTCCCTGTGGCTTTCATCTCCTGCCTGTCGTTACTTTGTGAAGTGGCCTTTGGCGGCTTCGGGGCGCTGCTCCCCCTTTTTGTTGACACGCATGATGGAGGTTCCGCTGCTCTCGCGCAGCTTTCAGCCGCGGTGAATGAATTAAACCGGCCGTGAATTGGTTAAAAACATTTTGTTTTTAGTTCTGCTTGCTGAAACAAGTGCACGCTAACCGTGGAAGTTGGGTGTTTGCAACCGATAAGTCTCTTTTGATTGTCAAAGTGCGTGCTATGGACGTCGTATTTACCGATTTAATGGCAATTAAAGAGCCGCCTTTAATGCTGTGCAGCTCCAGCCCGTCATGCTGGCCCCTGAGGGCCTGTGGTCAGAGACAAGAGGGAATCTGATGCACATAAAGCCCCCCCCCTTTTTACTCTGCAAAGAGCCTAACAGTTTTAGTCCATGCATAATCACTTCCCTCAAATCTCTGCACCAGAAGTTCCCCTTAGTCTTGGCTGGGCTCCTGTTTATGCACGATAAATGGCTGTTTGATACACTTGTGAGCAGTTGTGCAGCTCTACCTGTTACAGATAATGTTTTTACCCTTCATTAATGCGTGTGTGAAATAGGCTTAAGGGCATTTACAATCTGCATGACTGCCACTGTTGTACTGCTGCCAAGCCGGTTTATGTTAAAGCAATAAAGAAGCAACAGTTAATCTTCGCGACAAATGAAAAAATAACGCACGTTCAATATGTTATATAAATTTTTTGAGCATGTGCAGAAGTTTTTTTTTTTTTTTTTTTTTAGAAAGCAAATAAAATGTTTTTGTTTTAAACTGATGTTTGCTAAGATGTTTCACTGTCTTCTTGCATTCAGGTGCATAACTCATTTACTTATTTGTCTATTCAAGTGAAATAAACATGCAACAAGGATGACATTAGCTGGCTGTCGTGGTACGACGTGTGCCTCAGCTCTCTCCTTTTCACATTGTGTTCTCTCATCTAAGCTCTTCTGCTCATTTAGGTCTGAGAGACGCCTGATACCCAGAATGTTCCTATTGTGTTGGCACCTTATGAGAGTCTGAGAGTAGTAAACGAACTAGCTGAGGAACCAGCCTGTGCAGGATATGTGCAGCCCCATGTCAGATGCAACCAGCAGTTCTCATGGAGGAGCTTTTATATTCCAAGTGTCATCAAAAAGATGTCATCAAACTAAGAAGTTGTCAGTCTCTTCTTGAGTTAAGTAGTTCCAGAGGAGGAAAAAAAAAGACTTGATTTGGCAACTGATTTCTATATTTAAGAGAATCTACAGCATCCCCAAGGAGTGAACTAAAGATTTATTGTGAGCTCAGTGTCCTGTTCATTGTTTCATCAAGCTGTCATAGTTGGTGCAAACCATTTGACCATATTATTGCAACTGAATGAGCTAATTTAGTACCAGGGTAAACATACATTTATGAGCATTCTGCTTGTGACGCAGAGCTAAACATGTTTCCATTCTTAGTTATGATTGTGGACAAGTTTGGTCTGCACTGCAGATACTTGCTGTATTCTCACAGAGAATTCAATCTGATATGCTAATTTCCCTCAGATTTGAGTCTCAAAACTTAACATTTTGTTTATTATGGGACAGGATCAGATCCAAACAGTCTTCTTAATCATGTTTAAAATTTTAGTGTTCTCATGTTCTGCTGGTACATTATACTGTATGTATACCTCAAGGGCACAATAGCTATGTTTACATGGACATAAGTAATCTGATTAAACGGCTATTCTGAATAAAAATGTGTCCTGTAAACACCCCATTCGGATTATTCATTGTTGATTCAGCTCCATACGAATTAATTTGTAATCAGAATGAGACGGGTGGTTCATGCCGCTTGATAATCTGAACGGTGTGCATATAAAACTTAATCTGATCGTTTTATTCTGATCGTGGAACGCTGACCTGACCGTGCATGTGCGACCTGTCAACCTCCTGTATTTCCGCCTGGCTAGATGCTAATATGTCGGGGAAGCAAAACTGGTCGGTGAGAGACTCAACATTTTTACTAGAAATTCTGAAAGAGCTCAAAATTATCTGTTTTACCTGTAGCTCAGTCGGGGAGTGCAGTAAGGTCTCCACCGTCATTAAAACCTGTCGGGGGTCCATTTTGGGCGCTCAGGTTTGTTTATGTTCATTATGGAAGTAAACCAGAAGTAGAATTTCTTCTTCTGTGTGTTTTTTTTAAGGAGAGTTTACCACTCTGTGCATGTCAGTACTTCTATTCTGAATAAAAGCCTCCTGCATGTAAACACTCGCCATGATCACATGGTGCCCATGTAAACGATACATTCAGATTATTTAATTCAAATACATTTCAATCTGATCAAAGAATTTTGCGCATGTAAACATAACTTATGAGTTGTAAAATGAACATATTATCATACGGATGTACATAATTAAATATTTTCTGGGCCAGCGTTGTATTACTGTCTTGTGTTTATGTTTGCCACAATTTATTTCAAGACTCGTCGCAGCTCTTCGTAATATCAGTAGAAAATCTAATGATGCGTCCAACGCCTGGTTTTATGGGAGTGCACACTGATTCTGAAGTGGAATACCTGCTGAGGCAAAGAGTTGCTAAGAACTGTTGTGAAACTGTTCGTGTCTGACAGCAGTTGTAGATTTTGTTGAGCCAGCTAAGGGTGCAGTAGTGCAACAATAACGTCGGAACAGAAAGCTCGAGATGTGACGACACGGCAGCAGTGGCACAGCCCTGAAACATTTCAGAGCGACGGCGGCTTGGTTTCAGGTGCACGTCGTTCATCGTCATCGAACCTCTTCCTTTAGCGTTCTCGCAGAAAGCAGTGATGCGAAGTTCAGTGTGTCCAGTCAGTCCAACTTCATAACGAAGCATGCCACAAACTTCACATTCCAGTTTTTCAGCGCTCCTGGAAAAACAAGTTTTATTCACCAGCTTCTTTTATTTCGCCCTGCACCACACGACCTGAGCTTGCCTGGATTTACTTAATGAGTAGCAGCACATGTCAGATTTGAATGTGTCTGTGTCTGACTCAGCCTACTGTTTGGCACCTTCTCACCCCCTCCTGAAGTGCAACCCCTGCCAACTTCCTCTTCTCCTTCGACACCCCCCCCCCCTCCAGGTTATCCTTCTTTCATTCGAACAGTTTCCATCAGTTTAAACGTTCTCTCTCTCCTTGATTTCTTGCGCTCTTCTTAATTGCTTCGCCTCTTATCGCATCACACCCCCTTCCTCCTCCTCCTCCCCCTTTACCACTTTCTGCCTCTCAGTTGTCGCTCCCCAAGGGAACTGGAGGTATGTAAAATTTCTCCTTCGTAAAAGCTCTGCTTGTGATCTGCCCGTCTTGGTAACCTAATCTAAATCTAACAAAATCAAAGATCGTGACATTAAACTAACGTTCCTAAAGCTTGACACCTCCATGTTATTCTCTTCTGCATTTGTAGAAAATATATATATGAAAGAAAAAAAATCCCTCCATTAAAATCTGACATCCTCCCTTGCCGTGCACGTGACGAGCCTGTCGCGTTTGTAGCTGGAGGCTGGATTAATTTGCAGTTTCAAATGAAATGAATGTTGCTTTGCATAATCGTTCCTGGTGGTATGAAGTTAATTAAAACAGCATGTAGGTACTAAAGGTGCAATGGGAAGGTGCTAGATAGCCCAACAGACATCGGTGGGTGAGAAAAGATCTCTCTGCTGTCATGTTCAGTTTGCCTCAGGTTGCACGTCTTGTAAAAAATAGCATTTATATAAAGAAAACAAAAGTGTTGTGACCAACAGGGTTACTAAATACTAAATAACTAAACGTTTTCTTCCTCGAGTCCATTCAGAATCAGTTTGGAGCAGGAAGCCTCTTAAGGTGATTTGAAAAACTATATATTCTTGTGACCCTGAAATGGATACAGATCTATTTTCTGTGCTCTCTTTCTCTCTGCGTGCTGCATTCCAGCTGTGGTGCTGCTGCTGCAGAGTTCAGTAAAGTCAGACAGGGAGTGGACCGGCTCCCTAACGGTGTATATCTGTTTGTGGTGTTTGAAATCTCCCAGCTAAAAGCCTCTTGGTCTCACAACTTTCTGTTGCAGTGTGATGAACTGCTGGATAGCCTCTTGGTCCAGTAAATCTATCGAAGAGGTTTGAGAAGACTTGGAGTCCAGGGGTTTGTGAGGATTTTAAGGTGACTTCGGGGTCTGTTGCACTTGATGCTTTTTGCCGTTTTAAGAGTAAATTGGAGAGTCTTGAGAGTAAACATCACATGCCGTGATTTATGGCGTGCATGCACTTGCGCTGCAGATGGTTGCAGGCTTTTAGAGCTACGCTGCTGCGTCAGTTTTTTTTTATCATTTTCCAGGTCTGACCCGCATCGTTTTCACAGTAGCTGCATGTCGATCTTCCAGTACGAGTGAGGTTCTTTTCAAATGGAACCCAATTTTAGTTGTGCGTGTGTGTGTGTGTGTGTGTGTGTTTGAGCTCTGAGTGGTGTTCAGCACTGTGGGTCATCGATTGCTGCATTTCTCTCCATACATTGACAGTTTCCAAGTTTCCTTATGTGTCCATCGCAACATCCAACACTCTTTGCCTATAGGCACATGGAATAATTACCAACAAATTAAAAAGTGACTGTTTGCTTAAAATACCCATTGCTAGTTGTAAGTTAGATTAGAGGCGGGGCTCCGACATCCTTTTCAAAAGGTTGCGTTTTGGCTTTCCCATGAAAACACAAAGTTGATGTTTAATTTTTTTTTTTTTTACTCAAACTCATTGTAAAAAAAAACACTAAAAGTTTAAAGGCTTCTTAATGAAGCCTTGATGAGTCTGGTGAATGTACAGAGTCTGATCTGTGGAGTTTTGAGCAGCAGCCAGCAGAGGTACAAGTATTGTCCCGTTAACGTTAACCTCCTATGCTGTGAGTTTTAGATGCAGCTATTCAGGGATTAGGTTGAAGCGTAAAAGACATGAAACATTCTCGGGGTTTAAGAGATTTCTTCCTGTAAAATCAGCAGGTGCTTGAAGGCTCTGTGACTTTTGGACCTTTTAACCCTCTCTCTAAACAACTTGCCATCTAGGATCCCCTGCATTTATTGCAGCCGCATTTTCAGGTGTTTTTATTGACGTAATGTATGTTGGAATAAAGGCATTGTTGTGGCCTCCAGGAAAAAAAATGCTCAAACCAGTATTTTCTTTCTTGTCTCCACTGTGTTGTCTTCTGTAAGGTTGCGTAGAGCATAAATGGATTTTTGTCTGTGTAGGCTTAGAAAGCTTTTGCTCAGACGTGGAGGCTAAAAAAGACTCATAAAAACATCTGTAAGAACTGTGAACAACCACAGTTTCTGCAGTTGAAAAAAACTTAAAAGGACAGGAATTGAATTTTATAGTTTTAACAACTACAATGAGGTTCCTGGGGTCCAAATTCACAGTGTCCTTGTTTCCTAGAAAATAGGAAGTCCTCCGTAAACAAGTATTTGTAAAATAGGCACTTCTAAGAAAAATATGAGCATCTGATCTTTATTAATAGTTGAAGCACAGATAGCTGACTCAGTTGGGGCCTTTCCTTTTAGTTACCCAAAGTTTATTTGTTTTTGTTTTGCTTAACGTGTTCAAAATAAACAACATTCCAGTATAGAATGATGATGATCCATCTATCCATTTTTGTTACTGGCTTTCCCTTTCCTGGTTGTGGGAAGCTGGTGCCCATCTTCAGCAGTCACTGCGTGAATGGCAAGGAACACCTTGACAGGTTGCAAGTCCAAGAATAAGAGTAATAATGATTAGTCTATTAAAGATTTGTCTGTTGACTCGAAGCTTGAAGTTTTACAAAAGTAACGAGACACATTATCACAAAAACTTCAAAACATAATCTTGATGATATGTTGCTGATATGTTAAATACATAATATACTAGATAAAAAGCAAATTACTATACGTGACGTTAGCATTTATATGTTTTATAATTTATGCTGTTGTGTTTTGTAGGGGTGTAACGGTACTCTAAAATCACATTTCGGTTCAGTTCAGTTTCAAGGAGGGCTTGGTTCGGTTAATTTTCGGTACGAAAAAGGCCAAAATAAATACTTACAAAATGTTTATTTTGAAAATATGCCAAGTAAACAAGTTCAGTCATTACAGACTTCTTAGCTGGAGGTGATCTGGTGGATGAAGAAGACTCCGCTACCATCATCCTCAGACTGCAAACAACACAGAGATTAAAAAATGGGAGTTAATAAGATTATAATTTTAAATTAAAAAAGTTAATTAGATCACAATAATGCAATACCTCTTCTTGCACGGTCATCATATGAGGTGGTTGAATATTCTCTTCCGCTCATCGTTGATGTGGCAGGGCTTTAAATCTGGGGTTGGGCTTGTTGACAATATCAGTTTTAGCTTTTTCATAAAGTGCTGCTGTAACTTTTTGGCTGAAGTGTTGATGTGATGTGATGTCATAGGCAGCAGGTGTTCAATAACTTTATGCTTAAAGCCGGCACATCAACAACATTCGGATGTAGATCCAGAGGTTTAAAAACTCCTACAGCTTGTGTTATTGCTCTGGACCGATCTGAGTTGCCTGATAAATGTTGTTTAAATGTTGCCGTTATCACGCTTTGCACCAAACTACATTCACGTTTGGATGATGTCGTTCCAAGTGTGTTAACAAGTTAGACGTGTTGCTGCTGCAGATCCAATCTCCACGAAACAACGTCGACACACACCTTTGGATTTGCACTTGTCCTTTAACAAGAAAGCCATAATGTTCCCAAACAGGAGACCGCAACGAGATGGCTTGTTAGTTGCCTGCTAGGCTGCTAATGCTACGCGTGCTGCAAGATAATGGCGCCGTGCTGAAACACGTGTAGGAACTTTAGTTCCGTGGCACATAGTCTCTCGTTAATAACATTTTATGAGTGGAAAAATAACCGAAACGGTACACACGTGAACCGAACATGCTGTACCGAAACGGTTCAATACACCCACGTGTACCGTTACACCACTAATGTTTTGTATTGTGAATTTCGAGGTGGATATTTGTTCATGTAAGTTCGACCAAGGCTCTTTCATGCAAACCAGACAAACTTGTGACTTTTTCTTTGGCAAATAAAATCACAATCTTTGGCCAAAAAAAAATGCCTTTCTAAAAGCGGAATAACACCTGACTCATGGAGAGATCTACAAGATCTTTGATCTCTCCATGCATGAATGGGTTTCTCTAGTTATTCTAGTTTCCTCCCACGGACTAAAAACGTATGTTAGGCTGATTGGTAACTCTAAATTGTTCCTAGGTGTGAGTGAGAGAGCGAATGGTTGTTTGTCTTATTTGTCTCTGTGTCCCTATGATGGACTGGAGACCTGTCCAGGGTGTCCTTCATCTTTTGCATAATGACTGGTGGATATGGGCACCAGTGACCCCCGTGACACGAAAATGAAGAAGCGGATAAAGATAATGGATAGATGGATTTTTTTTCTCTCGTCAATGTGGTTGTTAGAAAGCATATGTTTTGATTTACCCTTCACTAGAGTTGCATTGGGGCCCAAAATATCAGATCCGACCTGGCCCCAGCCCACAAACATAATTTCCGAACCCCACCTGACCCAACTAATTAACAGTAATTACAGGTCTGAACCTGGAAAAAACCCCAGTCTGAATAAAAGGGGCAGAAGATCGGAGCTGAGGGGGTGTTTGTCCTTTCATGTCTGTCAAAGAGCATTTAAACCCTGCTTCTGCCTGCATTCTGCATTATTCAGACACGGACCCTGCTCTGACATCTGTTTTGGAATCTCACCTGTTTGCGTCATCGGCCATGCGCGTCCTCTGTGTGCAGCGGCTGAATGAACGTCCATTTGGGTGATGGATCGCTGCCTGGCGGTATAGTGCCATCTGAAGCTTAACTGAACTTTTTACCTCTTTCAAGGCCGGTCAGCTCGCAGTGAAATGGCCACATGTGGCTGGGGGATGAATGGCAAGCCATGGCACCATATAATTGGATTGCGGCTGATCCGCTGACCCAATCAAAAGCCGACACTGACTTGGCCCGCCCATCCAGCACATTATCATGGCTCGCCCCGCCCCAAATTTGGGCTGGGCTTTGGGCCCGGGTTAGAAATGACAGCTCTACACTTCACTTCATCCATCTACCAGATTCAGCTCAAGTTTTTCTCATTTTCATTGTAAGTTCCTTTGTTTAAGTCAACTGGATCAACAGTTTTAGAGGCTCATTTATATATTGGTTTCAAAATGATTTCTGAAGGCCAACTAACTACCAGTTTGTACTTATTTTGTAATAAAACATGTGTTGAATGGTGATCTTTCCTCAGATGCCTCAGCATGAATACATGAATTCATTTTAAGACGGTACTGCAGATCCCTGGAGGTTTTCCCCACTTGTTTGCTTGTCGTTGCAGCAAGCCTCTTTTTTTTTTTTCTTTCTCTCAACTTGAGAATAGAGTTAAGCGGAAGGTACACTGCTACATATCTCAGTGTACTTTATAATGAACATACAGGCTGAGGTAAAGAATCTGAACCCATTCTGTCACAACTCGAAACTCGCAGCATGGGCACGTCGCCGCAGTATTTTCCATTAGGAGAGTCAAGTCTACCTCGAGAGAGAGAGAGAGGAGACTGAGGAGGAGTGGAGCACCTCACAACATGCCAAGGTCACCATCCCGCTCATTCTCTCTTGCTTTGGAACAGCGAGCCTTAAACTAAAGATGTGTTGCGTTTTGCTGGAACTGCCTGTGAGCCTCTGAATAAATTAAAACCCAGAAGGACACCTTGAGCACTTGGATAGCAAACTCTTCTTTTGCTCCCAGACCTTTTTTGGGGTAACTTTCTAAGATTTCAAAACCTAAACCACTTTTAAATAATCTTTTCCTTTTTTCCACTATTATCTCTTTCCTCCATGCACCTTTTTTGCTCCTACTAAAACCTTTAATTATTTCCTATCACAAAAAGACATATATGTGTTTGTCTTTGGAGTCACTTTAATACAGGATGGCCACCACAGCTAATCAACATTAACCAATGCAAATCTGGCTATAGCTTAGTTACTTTTTACAGACAAAGAGCTAAAATCTGATGTGGTCGTAGTTGAGAGTCCCTGACGAAACACTGAGTGTGACATCTCGCAGTATTGCACATGACTTTATTTTCAATGTTTGACCAAAATGACTATAACTATATCTTCTTCAGTCATTTCTCATCATAAGATGTTCTTAGTCTAAAACTGTCATGAAAGATGGTGGGCAATTTGCATTCCTTTAAGGAATGCTAGGCCTTTAATTTTACATACTAAATTGACATATTTTACAGTTTCTGATCATCACTGCCCACACAGTGACCACCAGCATTAGTCAGGACTTCTGAGACGCATTCACTTGCTCGAAGCTTTGTAGTTTGTTTCTTTCGGTCACTGTAAGGCTCAGTAACAGTCTGAGGTGAGATTCTGGTAAATGAAGCCATGATCACCTTCATACCATGATGGTTGCTGTCATCACTTGTCACCAGCAAGAAAACTTTACCCAACATTGTTTTTGTTTTTTTTTATATTATCGCAGCCTGGAGAAGTCTTCTCTTACCAAAGTGTTAATCTTTGTCCATTATGAAATAAGTGGTCAGCAAGGAAAAATCCTCAAGAAGCCTATGCAACAGACTCGTAGATGTTGCATATTTTCTTTAACCGCAGCAGGATCACGTTTCAAAGAACGTTTCAACGTGCCTTCGTCCTTCAGTCAAGCGCTGGTGTTTGTTTTCTGATTGCAGTGCTTGCTGTCATGAAAAATGGATTCTCAGTTTTACTGTGAATTTGCCCAATTGTTAGTCCTTTAAAGTATATCCAAATACAAATTCATTCTAAAACCAGGATTTTAAAAAATTGCTATTTTGCGCCTTTGACGGTATCCTGTTGGAAGCTGAACGCAGAAAAAAAGTCTCACTTCATAGTTAAGCCTATCCATCAGTGCAAAATGTAAAGAATTCGGGTGCGAGATCTCATGTAGATATAACGGGTTTCCTTTTTCTGTTTGGTCTCATCTCCCTATGATGTTAGAAGTAGGAATGCAGGGTTTTCTTGCCAGCTGAGACTGAACAATGATGCTTTGGGTGTTTCCAGCTGAAGTGTTGATGCTGTTCGAGGCATCATCTCCATCTGCAAACCACCTGCCTCACCTTATGATGCCCTGGCTGCTGCACACTGGCCACACATCAAAAATTTTTCTCCCATTTCTTGTGGAGGTTGCACATATACTGAGCTTAGCTGTTATTATTCCCCTGCTATGTAGAAGTGAGGGATAACGTGGGTATACGTCTCAGCTCAGCGTGGCACTCCGCTGAGCGAAGAGGGGAATTGTAACGGCAGACAAGCTAGGCTTAATGTTGCCTTCAGGGCTTGTTGCTGCGTCTGTTCTTTTGTTGTCTGGAGGAGAGGCTTAGCGCCCTGTGTTTGTATTTTTGTGCACAACTGTCTGACTTGTTTGGCAGCATTTTGCAACTCACAGAATAAGAAAGGCACAGGAAGTGCATGGAAAGTTTTACAATAATCGTGGCACTGTCCGTTGCAAGTGTAAAAGTTGTTAAACATTTGTTACTTTCAGACCTGAAGCGGATGGGTTTGAGTGAACAGTCGAGTTAAGCAAAGGTGATATGCTTCCTCTGAACCGTGTGTGGAAAGTGAGACACTTCCTGCAGAAATCCTGCCTGAGAACCTATTCATTTCCTGTTAACAGGAAGTGAACAGAAAGGTCAAAAAGTGCTTCACAGCCAAGTCCTACTCAATAAGTTGTTTTTCAGTTTTGCAAGATTAGAGATGGTAAGCAGCAAGTTAAAACAGGTGGTTCTTTTGTGCATATACCCATTCATTAAGCGCATGGGGCAGCGGATTTGCTCTGATTACATAATTCCAGTGACATCGTACTCCCAGCAATGAAAGCTTGGTGTGAGGAATGCCCACTACGGCTGTTTTTCTTTCTCTCTTTAGTCCCTACTTTCTCTGTTGCATGTAAATGTAGGTTACACACAATTAACCCATAAAAGGCAAAAATAAAGTTCTTTGAATCGTCTGCCTCAGCCCAGAAATAGCCAACCTCATTTCTGCAAACCCCCCACCCACAACTTTACTCTCCAACTTGACAATAATAGGTCAGCCGCAAACGAAGCCCCAGTAAGTGTTTTTGTAGGACTCAAGCTTGCTAAGCAGAGCAGATGAAAGTGTTTTAGTCATGGCCGGTCACCGCACTAGGGTGGAGGAGAGCTGGCACCTGCATGTGACTGACCATGCATGACTGAAGCTTGTCACTGGGTAAATATAGGGAGGTTCTAACATATGGTTTGCAAGAAAAGTTATTTGGAAGATAAAACAAAACATGTATTAGAAAGGCAGCAGAGAGGAGGAAACTCGGAGCAGAGTTTTGGGTAAGTAAATTAATGGGTGAGTCCCAGAGATGGGGCATCTGTCAGGCACGGGGAGGGCTTTGTGGTTAAGTCAGTGTAGCATGCATGACAAGGAGGTTCAGAAACCATACAGGCAAAAGAGCAAGAACAAGTATCCCATGTTTGAAAAAGAGACAAAAAGCAGACGTACTTGGAAAATATTTAGAAAACCAGCTCCACCATATTATTCACATTAGCTCATGTGTTGTGGCTGTGTGCGACGAGGTGGTTGGAGGAAAAACATAGTGCCTCCAACAGTGCAGTTGGTCAGTCATTCAGATAGGCAGAGTGCATTCAAATGTAGGTGGGGGCAAAAGGTGTTTTGGTGAAACCAGGGCAAAAAGTCACCGGAGTAAGTCTGTGCGTTTAGTTCTATGTGCGCTGCAAATGAATGGTTGGTTGATGTGTAGCCACAGCTGAAGGTGTGGGATAGCGGGTGGGTGAGGAAGGGTTGGAGAGACAGCTGGCAGGCCAAAGGGTGCGTGTAACGAGGAGTGCCACAGTGACTTCTTTGTTCCCACTTGTGCCAGTCACAGCAAGTAGATGGCTGATCTGTGAAGTGACTGAATCCTTTCATAGCACCTAGACCAGACACACAGTCGGGCTTTACGCTCACTTTCTCCTCAAGATGCGTGCGTGTGCTTGTGTAGCCCCACAAATTTCCAGTGGCAGCAGCAAATGATTTCCAGAATAGAGTCAATAACCATTTTTGTGATGTCAGTGCTCCCATAGAGCACTTATTACACTTGTAATGATAGTCATCAGAGCTAATATAATTGTAGCAACATTAAGTCTGTTTGCCATGCCAAGATAATGAATGTTGTTTGTGCTGACTCTTGAGTTATGGCTTAATATGAGGAGTAAGTTTTGCTCTGGTTGGAGTGAAGTTCTCTATCTGAATCAGTTCTGTGCGACTTTGAAAGGAAATGCTGTTACTCACCGAGCTGAGTTCAAGTGCAAGGTCACTTGAGATCTCTTATTTGGTCTTCCATTTACTAAAACATGCCTCTGTTGGTGTATTTATATCCTTAAAAATAGACTAATGACAGAAGGATTGACTCAGTTTCTCTCTACAACAGTGTTTTTTTTCCCATACTTGTTTATACTTTGAATCATCTAGCTTCACACAAATGATTGGATTTCAAATATACATATACTTTTTTTTAGAGTTTAATAAGCCTGCCCAGTGCTTGACCTTTTTTTTGAGTGTCTGAACTACTGCATTAATTTCAAGTAGGACAAGTAAAAATAGCCATAAATCAATGTTCTCGGGCTCTTTGCACATCTCAATCTAGGCTACCACAACCCAACCGGGGATAGAACGGAGCATTCGGAGCAGAATGACTGGCAGACTGGCACTTAAGTGTAGAAAATGTTCATCGCAAAAACGTGACCATTGGCAGCAATTTGGGCCTCGTCACATTTTAAAGCCATTAAAGAAGCGGCAGCGGATTATAATTTGTTGATTTATGATGACGATGTGACCTTTTTCTTAGTGCATGCTTCAGTGCAAATGGTAATCCTCTGAGCTACTGAATTTTGTTAAGAGGAGACCATGTTTCTCACTTGTACTGCAATGTAGCAAGGAATGTACCAGTAGACTCAAGAGATTGACTGCAATAAGATGTCCCACATGTTTAAGCGTGGTTTTACAACAGACTAGGGGTGGGCGATATGGCTCAAACATAATATTGTGATATTTCAGAGCATTCTGATGATAAAGATAAATTTTGTGATATAACAAAAAAAACAAAAAACAGAAATCATAGTTATTCATTTGACAAAACTAACTTAACATGTTGCTTTGCAGTATTAAAAAAAAAAATCAAGGGTAATTTTACCGCAGTTAATTAAGTATTCAATCTCAAAAGTATAAAAAAAAAAAAATTAAATCATCCTTCTGTTATTTAGATTGAAAAAGTCTGCACAAAACATAGATCAACAAAATCCACCACAAAAACTAAAGTGCAGGTGCAGTTCCCAAACAAAATAAGCAAAATGAAGCTTAAGATCTGCCCAAATGTAACTTGCAACAAAATATATGTTTGCTTTAAATGAGGTATCACTTCCAAAACTTGTGACGAATACTGAAAACAAAGGAAATGCTGCCTGACAGGACTGCTGATCAGAACAGCCATCAGCCAGTTTCCTGATCCTCAGGAAAGTAGCTGGTCTCGAGGTTTGAGCTGCACAGTTCCCAGTTGCTGTTAATATAGTGCTCAGTCAGACTCGGGTAACGCTCCTCGGTCCGATTTGACCATAAATCGGTGGTCGATACATAGTCAGTGTTTCCCCTACCATTATACAAGTGAGGTGCCCCGCCGCATCAACGGAACCGAGTGCACAGTCTACCAAACCAAAATGCACTCACCCCCCCCCCCCCCCCGTTGGCACTGACGTAGCTCCAAGTTAGCAGCATGCTAGCTAAAAAGCTAAAGGCAACGTCTTCCCTCACGCTGAACCCTCACGTTGACCGGCTCAAAAACTGTCGGTAAATCAGTGCTCAGCTCAGTTGTGTCTGTGTCTCTCCTCCCAGTTTAAAACAGTGCACAGCTCAGATGTCTCCGTTCATGCCTTTATTGCTGCATGACCCACGTGAGCGTAATCCGCTGTGTGATGGGATGCCGTATTTACGCCATGAAATTAGCATATCGTGATGTAATTTATTTCCCGGTCAAGTTCTTTTTACCGGTATTATGGTGAATGATATGATATGGCCCAGCTCTACAACAGACTTGTTTAACTTTAGATTTACAAATGCAGAACAAAAACAATCTTTATTGGCCTCAACCTGTTGAAGTGTTGATAACCAAAGGAGGCATGGAGCAGAACTCAGCTGGGGTGACTTGAAGTGCAAAGCATTAAATGTGTGATGGACCTCTGCCTCATATTGTTTTGAAAAACATGAATTATCTCACTTCAGTGATCCTCCTCGTGGTTGACAATTTTTTAAAACCAAATACAAAGTTGCTGTGTGTCATCATGGATCTCCCCTCAGTGATAAATCTGATCTGAGGCTCAATGGGATTAACCTGTCTAAATAATTAATTTAGTCAATTTTTATTATTTTTTTTGAATAAAGGTTGAATGAATGAATGAATGAATGATCGTTTGGTGCACCGGTTTGCTTTTTGCACATGTAGACCATTTTGCCTCTGTTGCTACCTCACTCTGTGGGTGGGCTTCAACTCCCTCCCCCAACCTTTCCATCTTGGTCCATCAGAAGTCACACTGAGGGGACCAAATAGCATTTAAAGTCCCAGATCGAGGTGTCATGTTAAAGAGCCTACTGTGTATTGAAATAGAGAGACAAAGAAAATTAGAAGCAAACGTTTGTTTTTATAAATGACAAACTTCTTTAAATGTAAGCAGGTCATTGACAATTAAATGTATTAAGGAATGCTATGATTAACTTTAAATAATATCGTGCATTACTATAGAAGCTACTGTGTCTTTTTATCAAATCTGTACACAAGGAGATCCAACAACCATGAGAAAATGGTTCATTGAAGTTTTTTTGAAACTTTTCAAAACAATTATTTTTATTTTTTTTAAATGACTGCGTTTCATAGCTTTCCTGTTTGGGTATGTTTGAGTAAACACTGAACAAAATGATAGTCTGGCACTGGTGACTCAAAAATAATTTCCAGTGGAAATTCCCTGACCTGAGATGGCCAGTCCTTCAAATCTCATTTAGATCCCAGTAACACATGCCACACTTGCCATTTCTGTGAGCAGAGGCTTGTACCGTATAATAGGCATTATAAATAGGCATTGATAAAGGCTGTCTGATCCGCATCTTATCAGTGATCTTTTAGTTTAAAACCCTTCAGATATAGTCATAGTTGTCAAGCTTTTTGTCTCAAATTGTTAATCTCCTTTAACACATTATGGGGGGGAAATATCAGTTTAGCCAAATCTACTTTATTAAATCAGCTTTTAAGTCTAATGGCTATGAAGCTTTAACCAAATGAGATTTTAATTTTATTTACAGTAAGTAGCCTTTTGTAGTGATTCTCACCCTTTTTTTCTTTGGGAGCCCCCTTGCTTCGAACTCAGGCATATTTTTGTGCTTGCTCATAATTTTTCCTTTGTGCAAGGATAAGATGTCAGGACGCTTTAGCAGCTGGTCACAGTCTTGTTTTTAAATCATAAAACAAGGCTGAAGACTCCAGGACAAATGTAGTAAACGTGAAACTCTGCACGTCATCTTTTTGTTTGGAGGTTGTTGTTTTTTTCTTGCTTGAATGCAACCAAGTTCATCACAGCTAAACAATGTACAGGTATGACCTCTATGTTAGGAATGAAAAACTGATGTCTTTTATTGGTACGTGAACATCAGTAAAATTAGACTTTTTCTTTTATCTGCCTTCCCAGTTAACAATTCCCAGCTTTATGCACCAGTTTGCACATTATTTTTAATTGAGGACTCTGCATTAACTTATTGGTCTCATTGTTACACTCTTAACACCCCTCAAGATCTTTGGTGCCCCTCTTAGAAAGAACTGAAACTCCAGTTTGGGAATTGTGTGTGTCATATAGATCTATGCAGATGCTGTTTTCACTTTGGTCTTTTCAATAAGGAGAAGTTCAGGGTTTTTAATTTCCCACCACTTCTTATTATCATATTGTAGAAAAGCTTGTTGCTTTCCATGATAAAGGTCGACTCATCATTTGGACTCTGTGTACCTCCACCATGTAATACAGTTATAAGAAAATGTACTCCGATATTCCTGTGAGGGTTCCCGTAATTAGCGTACCTTTACCATGTTGCTTAGGCTTTCAGACATAGAACTGTTTTCTTCCCTTTTTAAAATGAATGAAACCAAATCTTTAATTTTGGATTTTATTCTTGCGTAATCTCCACCTTTTTATTCTGAGGCTTATCCTTTCCCCTGGTCTGCAGCATGCACAGCTGTTTGCAGATTGGTTGGATTGTGAGTGTATAACTTCCCATAGCACGTGGCTTTTTTGTTTTTCTAGAGATCATAGAAACTGTGCCAAAATTTTCTTTCTTTTTAAGCACCAATAATCCATTTCTGGGATGACATATCCCTCAATAGCACGCATTCAGGTTGTCAGGAGGAAACAACCACTGCTTGTGTGCGTTTGAAGAATGAGAGGCGAGTTTTAAAGGGAACACAATCTGTTTTATGCTCGTGTGCATCTTTTCCTTTTGTCTGGTACCTTCTTCTCCTTCTGACATCCGGAATATATTATTAGCATTATAAAGAAGTGAAATTTCAGGGGTTTTGTTCCAGACTTTTGCAGACTTGGACAAGGTTTGTTGTTTGTGACCGAACTGAATTGAACAATCATTAGCTGTGTTTACATGCGCAATATTCTTTGACTGGATTGAAATGTTTTCAGATTAAATAATTCAAATGTATCGGTTACATGGGCACAATCCATTCATGATGACTGTTTACATTCAGCGGGCTTTGTTCTGAATAGAAGTACTGACATGCACAGAGTGGTAAACTCCCCTTAAAAAAACATAAAAGAAGAAGTTCTACTTCCGGTTTTCTTCCGGGATGAACGTAAACAAACCGGAGCGCCCAAAATGGACCCGCAACAGGTAATACAGATCATTTTGAGCTCTTTCAAAGTTTCTAGTAGAAATGTTGTCGCTCACCGACCAGTTTTGCTTCTCCAACATGCTAATATTATTAGCATTAGCCAGGCGGAAATGACATAGTCGCACATGCACAGTCAGGTCAGCTATTCACGATCGGGAGCAAAAAGAACAGATTAAACGTTTACATGGACACCGTTCGGGTTATGAATCAGCGTAAACCACCCGTTTCGTTCTGATTACAAATTCTTTCGGATCGCGCTGAATAAACAAAAAATAACTCGAACGGGGCGTTTACATGACACATACACATTTTTATTCCAAACATCCATTTAATCCGATTACTTATGTCCATGTAAACATAGCTATTGCCAGCTAAAGCAAAGTGAATCAGTGTGGTATTTTTAGGTTTTGCCTCATTTTAAAGAACTCACCAGAAAGCAAATCAATTACACAGTTCCTACTTTGCTTGGATTTGTTTTAGCTAGAGTAGCAGGCATATGGAAGAAGAGATTTATTGATTCACCCTGCAGGAACGTAGTTTGATTGGTTACACGCTGTGGTGCAGAACTAGAGCTTGTCAGGATCCAGTGCCTGTCCTGATGTCCTTTTCTGCCAGTGAGGGCTTTGTTTTGAAATCTGAACTATATCAGTGTTTATAATAGACAAAGGCCAGGTTATGTTTATATAGTTGTTTGCTGTTTTTTCCCTGAAATACGCCCACTCTGACTGAGGGGTTGTGTGAGAGAAATGCTCGGATGCGCTAGTTGTTCTGTGTGAGTAGTCAAGGTCACTTTATGATGGAGGCGTATTCCTGCTTGTGAATGAAGAACGCTTTGCCGGTCCTTCCTCGGGGCCCAGCTCTCCTCCACCTCCTCCTAATACAACCACACACTCACATAAACGTACGTGCCTCACAGTTAGACAATGGCACCACAGACTCGTTTCCATGACTTCCTTCTCTAACCAACCAAAATGCACCATTTATCTCCGCCTTAGTCACATGACCTGCCAGGGATTTGTGTGGTCTCTACCATCCCCATCATACCTACCTCTCACCCATTACCACACACAAACACAGACACGCACACATGCATGCACGCACACACACCTAGTGAACTTTTTCAGGATGACTTGTCTTTTAAAGTTTGGCCTCAGAGGCCCAAATCTTTATTGTCTTCATTTGTCACTCAAGCGTGAGGTGGGAGAGTTCTGGTCAGACCTTTTGCCACTTCTCCCTCGACTATCCGCTGCTTTTGAAGCTTTGAACTTTTTCCGCATCAAAAAAAACTTTTGTTCATTTGGAGACAAGATGTACTTGTTTTCGTGTACTCTTTCACGCTCTTTACTCTTTCCAGCTCCGCTCAGTTTCATGGCTTGTTTAAAAAAAAAACTGCATTTGTTTAAAATC
Organism: Nematolebias whitei; assembly: GCF_014905685.2. NCBI lineage: Eukaryota > Metazoa > Chordata > Actinopteri > Cyprinodontiformes > Rivulidae > Nematolebias > Nematolebias whitei. The sequence continues at coordinate 23,328,695 of NC_056516.1, forward strand.
GGCAATTTTCTGATGGTGGTAACAAGTTAGTTAACCGTTCTACATTTAAATCACTATGTGTTTATGACTATACTGGATAATTGTATAACAAAATTAGCTTTATTACTGTAAGTGAATCAATACATTAAAAAATTAAGCTTGCATTTTTGATTTTTGCTTCAGTGGACTATTTATTGGACGTCAAAATATTCATATTACAGCGAAACACTTTGCCGTTGTTCGTTTCTTTACACCTTTTTTCTGGTCCGGTCAATATCTGGCATTTCAAAAGTGCATAGAAAAAAACATGCTTATAGTATGTTTTTTTATTCTAAGTATGCTCATTTGTAGAATATCCCATGCTTTATCTAAAATATATATATCTTTGCAAAAGCAGCATTTCCTTCCAAGTTCAGATCAGCTTTCCTGGACAACATTCACTCAAACAGCATATTCATAACTCACTCCTAATAATACACAGAGAAGAGTGGGTGTTTGACCTGATTAGGCTGCTTTCAAAAGGGCTGAGAAGCCTGGGAGCACAAGGTCATACTGTCAGTGACTCACTAAGCCGATGGGCTCTCCCACTATTTCACACTCACTCGCTCTTTTTCCCAAAGTGACAGTGAAAAAGGTTTCCAGGGTAAACACCTAATTGCGCGCCTGTTTTCAGTTTTAAAGCTCTCATTGCTGACCTTAATGCTGACTGATAGTTATGTAATGTTGGACAGCATGATATTTTTTTTAGCTAAAGAGAAATAGGAGAATGTATTTGAACAGAGAACATAGCCTATTGTTTTTTGTTGTTAGTACAGTAATAGAGGAAAAAACATTTATAATAGTCACATTATGCAACACTCTAATGCACACTCTAAAAGTGCAGCAGGTTTAAATATACACATTCAGAAATATTTTAATGGTGTAGATAATGTTTTGTAAGCACTTAAAAATCCAGAAATATCATGCGCTGAGGGATTAGAGCAGAACGATGAGATGTAATGATGCATTGTTCATTCATGAGCCATCTGTACAACCATCCATTCATCCATCCATGTTTTTTTACACCAATGTCCATCATTTCATTGAACGCTCGTATTGAAAAATGCACTGATATTTCATATCAGTATTATATCCACCTGTTGCAATTTTCTGTGTTGCTACAGGTCACTGATCAACATGTCTTCTGTGTAATTTCATGAGTAGGTCTACCTTTGACCTGTGGAAAAATTACAAGAAGACACAAGAGGATGCACATTTCTAAGCAAAAACACTCATGACATTTGTTAATTCAATTTTTCTTCAAATGTTCGACCTCCCACCCACTTTAGATCAATCTGCAGCAATCTGTGCTTCTCGTAACGCGTGCTTATTTCGACCTTTACCCATGCAGGGCTAATTAATATAGCACAGCAAGCGTCAGCCATAGCTAATCTCAGCTGTGTTGTTGTTTTACAACAGTTGCCTGTTTCATGGTTTAATTTTTTTAAAAACAGTTGGGACTTGCGGTGAATTAAAGTTTACTCACCCAGGATCTGTAGCTGAAACCACCTTTAATGAAATAGAGGCTTTATGTAAGGGTGGCACAGTGGTGCAGTTGGTAGACCTGGCGCCTCTCTGTGAGAAGTTTGCCGGACCGCATCTCGACCAGGGGACCATTCTGGGTGGAGTTTGCATGTTCTCTCTTGGATTTAGAAAAAGCATATGACAGGGTACAGAGGGAGGAGGTGTGGCAGTGGCAGAGAAGTATGATAGACTGGTACAGGACATGTATGAGGACAGCAGGACACTGGTGAGATGTGCTGTAGGAGTGACAGATAGCTTCAAGGTGGAGGTGGGAGTACATCAAGGATCAGCTCTGAGCCCCTTCTTGTTTGCTCTGGTGATGGAGCGACTAACAGTTGAGGCCAGGCAGGAATCTCCATGCACTATGATGTTTACAGATGACATTGTGAACTGTGGTGAGAACAGGGAACAGGTGGAAGAGAATTTGGAGAGGTGGAGGTATGCACTTGAAAGAAGAGTAATGAAAGTCAGCCATAGTAAGACAGAGTATGTGTGTATAGTAACATAATAATAATGTTTTTTTTGTCTGCAGTACTAAGAATATGTTGATTAAAGTTGATATGAAACTATTTTTTGATAGATAAGCAACCAGTATCATACTTGCGTGTATAATTACTTTTTAAAATTGTTATTTAAATGTTTTGCTGTTTTCGTCTTTAACCTCACCCAGTGTTCTTCTAATACCTTGAAGTTCACTTGAAGACACTTTGCCATTTATATTTTATGTACCTTACATATGGATTCATTAATTTCATTTTCCGAGTAGTTATTTTGTTGTTTAAAAAAAAAGTGAGTTTTGGATTATTTTCCTGTCAAACCTCTTGGTTTTGTTGATCAATTAACATTTTTAGCCACCAAGTATCTCCTATCGTTTTGTCAGTCCAGTAACACATTATTTAAAGTTTTTAAGACTTCTTTAAATATTATTCCTATCATAATAGTTTTACAGTGTTTTCTTTGGAATGTAAACGTTAGTGTAAAAAGTCTGTTGTAGTCTGAATGAGCCAAATGTATATTTTGTTTCCAACAAGCTCCAACTTGTTAGCACACTGACTTGAGAGTGTCATTATTCCAAATTCTTGCAACTCTTGTGTGGATATCATCTTCTTACTCTCCACTAACCTGTTATTGACACAATTTAGATGTTAGTTTCTTCTTCGATTACAGACAAAGAAATAAGTAAGATAATCTCTGGATTAAGTACATGAGCTGAGCTGGTTGTTGCTATGAGCATATAATTTATAGGGAATTACTGGTAGCTCTCCTTGAAATGGCAAATTAAGACAACAAAGTGTCCAAATGCAACTAACTGGGTACAAAAAAGACCGCTATTGATTGCAAGTTTTCTGGTTGCAGTCCTGAATACATGCAAACAGCATCCATTTCTCCTCCAACTTATATTGTAGTTATAGTTATAGTTGAGCATGCATCAGGATATATTGTAGTTAGTTAGTTACTTGGTTTATTTGACAGGGACAGTGCACATAAACATAGAACAGAACAAGTCTATGACTGATGCGTTGCACAAAGAGTATATAGCTACAGCTAATTCACAACTCCAGTCCCTGGTTGGGCATTTCTATGTATTAAAATACATACAATTTATCAATCAAAATACAGTAAGAGTACCTTAGTACTCCTGCCTACATATTCATGTAATCAACCTAACAACCTCCAATTTCATATAATAAAAACTTTACATTAAAATACAAACAATTTAAAAATCTAAATACAATAAAAATACAAAAATTGATAGTATCATTGCTATTCGACAAGCGAGGAGTCAGCAGCACATTAGCCTGTGTGACCACATTCTAGTCATTATTACAGCATAATAAGAGGATACTTGTGCAGTTCGTGGGCAGTGAGGCCCAAGTAAAGCAGTGTGCTTGACATTTCATGCAGTAAGATCCACCCAGGAGTGTTTGGTCCAATTAACTAGACGCTGTAGCTTTTAGGTTGCGTGTGCTTATTACCACCTTCTCTGCAGTTTTCACTTCAAAGTGTGGCTGTCAACACCATATGAGAGGTGGTGTTTGGATGCTATTTTGCCGGGCTTGTCCTTTTTTGTGTATAGAAAACACAGAAACAAACTCATTCTGCCAGTTCGTACAATTTCTAGAATAATAAAAAGGTCATTTCTCATGAAACTGTGTTGCTTTTACATTTGTGTAACACAATCATGCTTGTTTTTTTTTTTATGTTTTGCAAACCCAGCACATGTTAATGTATGATGTTGATGATGAGAATGTTCTGGCTTTATTAACGAAACTGGATAGTCCTCATCCTACTGGAATGGCCCCCATTATATTAGGCACTGTTTTTATCACAGTAAGTCTTATCTTGTTCAGGGTCCCTTTGCAGATTCAATTGTGCAGTTTCTTTATTTCCCAGGAGGCACCGGCCAGTATGAGATTTTAACAGTATGGTGACCTTAAGCAGAAAATTTACTGACTCACTGTATTTACAAAAGTTAAAGATTAACTTTAAAAACACCATGGGGGCCAGCAGGTTGTTTTAAAATATATAGAACCAGGTAGTATACCCAGGTGGAAGACAAAATTATAAAAATCAGCACAGGTGCTTACTGGACTGAAAATCACTTCTTTTGTTGTACAACAAAGTCCATGCTTCTTTTTTTGTAGTTCTGCTTTTTGCATCTAAACTTTTGAAAACTGGAACAGATTTGGGGAAATCTTTGGCAATCTTGAGACAGATTTGCGATGCCTGCGGTTAAAATTGAGAAGGGTTAGATGCCTTTGACTTTACTTTAAGAGAACATTTGACGCACACATTGTTCAAGAATGTTTAAAGTTCAAGTGACATGACTGTGAGTTACAATTAATGTGGGAAAGTTGAAAACCATGCAAAATTCTAGAGATTGTCGCATGAATGGCAATCTCCGAATAGTTGCAGCCCAGTGAAATAGGGCTTTTAATGTTGACTTATGTTAGTTGAAATTCCTGGATGTCAATCACTAAAGTGATGGTTACAAGTAAATCTCATTACCCGTTTTAATTGGAATGGATTTACACATGGTTTTAAATAATGGATGATCCCCTGAGGTGGTTGAATCGTCTTTGCCTAACAACTTCTGCTACAGGCAGACTGTGAATGTGCTGATTCATTTCAGATTTGGAAAAAAAATAGGAAAATGAAACGACAACCCACAATCAAATGACTGATGTCAGTCTGACATTGTTCTTGTTTTTATTTTTTTAAATCTTGCATGTGCATTTTACATTTTAGTGTTTCAGCTGACCAATTCATCCTGACCAATTTAGGGTATGACTGTAACCATAAGCTTGCGTTCCTGAAATACCAACATTACAAGCAAGCAGTCGTAATGCGTGCCACAGTCAGATCCACAGCTTGCTCAGCTTATTCTCTTTAGTAGCACAAACTAGAATAAGTTATTTTGATTATTAGTCAGGCTGTACTTCCTGAATGTGACCATAAATAACCAGAGCAAATTCTTGTTCATCATCATCTTTAATGTTTAGAGCTCAAAAATGATTGAAGTGAGGGGGGCAGAGATGATTTCAACTAGATTTTTGCATTTGCACAAGTTATAATTCCCCTCGGTATATATTACTCCTAATCACTCTTACTTTATTATTTTGCTGTCTTGCAGCTGCACAAAAAACAAACTTTCATGGCTCACAAAGAAAACACTAAATCATTGTTTCTGCAAGGTAGTTTTATTTTTTCGGAGACACAGTATGTCACTGGATGATCCACCCAATAAAATTGCAAACTACATCTGAGCCCCCACTTCCTCATTATGTTGACGGACGGTGCCACAAGAAATGAGTGCACATACCGAGAGATATCGGAGACAATGGCGCAGCTTGGCTACACCCAGAATTTTATAGGCAGTGATGGGATCAGCTAAAGAAATTAAAGTTTGATTATAGGGTGATTAAGGACCACAATGGGCAGAGAGGTTCAAACACAAAAAGACCAGTTACGATATTGCCCACTTTGCATTGCCAATGCCGCCCACAGAGCTGGAAACAAGTCACTGTGGTAAATCACCTACACGTATGAAGAACCGATAAACCAAGAGCTGAGTGGAGTCACTTCTCAATAGCGAAGCGGCTTAAGGTACCCGATTGTCAGCACCTGTGATCAATCAATCTCATGCCTCCACAGTTTGGGACCAAACTCCATTTTCCAAGTTGACAACGCTCAACCCCACAGAGAGACTAACTCCGAAATTTGGGAGTATAGAGGATGGAATGGGCTGCCTTCATTTCTGACCTCAACCTCATTGAACACACGTGGGATCAGCTTGGGTGGGCTGTTTGTTCCAAAGTGACTTGCAGCAAATACTGGTTGAATAATGCTATGTCATCCAATTGCAGTGTGAGACCAGGCCGGTGAACAACATTAGGAGGTGCCAGGCTGTTGTGGCTGTGTATGGTTCATGCACATGCCAATGAGGTCCCTGTTTGTTAAATTGCCAATAAATTTTGTTTCTTCAGGCGTCAATCATCTAATCCAAAAACCAACACCAGAGTTCATAACATATTATTTGGCAGAGAAGATGAGGCAAACTAAACCCTGCTGCTCAACCCACAAATGCACAATCCTAACAAATGTGCCACCGTTTAAGGGGAAATAAACAGGCTTCCCCAAACGTACAAGGTTTAATGCCAAGAAACATAGTTAAAAACAAAAAGGACTCAACCAAACACAAATATCCTTACTTTTTGTACTAAGTTTACATAATTTGTTTGACCATGTTTTTATGATCTGAATTAGCTTGAATTTCATACAAAAGTTGCCAAATCCAAGGTAAGGTATTTTATTAAAGTAATTTATTTTCTTTTTCAAAAAGCTCAAGTTATAACAAACAATGGTACTAGAATAGAATAAAGTGAAGGGGAAAAGGTGCTACTTAAATAAAATAAAAAAATATCAGCAGAAGATATACTCTTACATTTTTACAATTTATTTAGCTAAAAGTAAAAAGAAAGGAACAGTTTTAAGTCTTCATCCTCTCCTTTAAAGCAGAATAGAGAGACCGCTCACTTGGTCTAATCCCTAAGTAAAAATGCAAACCAACACGGGTAAAAACTAAATACACTCTGCGTCAGCCTCCAGGAGCAAACATTGCCACACATACATGACCCTATTTTACGAAGTGTCAGTGAAGTAACAAATTGTTGCACCAGACTGTATTCTATAATAAAATAGAATACCAGTTAAAATGAACAAAGCTATGAGACACTCCAGGTTCCTACAAGGGTGAGGTGATCAGCTGCTGTTTGGTTTGGACTACAGAGCTGGGACACTGATCTGTCCAGTTGCATAAGGCTCGCTGAAGGGAGGAAAGTGTCCTAAAGGGCAGACATGTCACTTGGACACCAGACATTGTCAGCTGAAACACAAACGCAATGCTTATTTGAGCAATTTTGCTTTACAAGCCTTAGTAATGAGGACAATGTGTCAGAGATGGGCTGTACCATGCCTTAAAGAAAGTGAAGATATAAACTCATTTTGCAGTTTTCTTCCTAATTCATACAGGTTTCGAATTTTACCATAGCACTTGAATCAAGAAGTTAAAAGTGACGAATAATCTGAAAAACCTATTTATCCCTTCAGGCAAAGTATATCTTTGCCTAGACTTCAAACCACAGGACAGCTCGATTCATATTACACTTTGTCGTTTCACATATTTTCTTATCATGACAGAAAAACAACAATGACTTTTTTTTTTGTGGAAATATTCTTCCACGGTCTTGTTTGTTTTCACTGGTGTTGCTGTGAAATAATTTCTTGGATGCTTCCTTTTCTAAAACTCTCTGGGATTTTGAATAATAAATAAATATCGTGGCTTTTCCGGAGCTCATACAAACTGAAATTGACCTCAACCTGGGTGGAGTAAACATCTGTTTTTCTGTGTCAGTTTCACAGATGGATTGAGTGCTTAGTCTGAAACGAAGCACGTCATCTTGGCACGCGGTAAACGTTTCATTTGGCCATTTAGCCTTGTGATCACTGTCACAGTATAAACCATCTGAGTCACTATGTTTCTGCCTGCTATGGGCTGCTCTGAGTCTGGTAATTAGGGGGAGTTGGAGGTGGAAGTGTGAGCAACGCTGGTTGATAATATCTGGTCATATCGGAGGTCATTTTTAAACAGCAATGCTGAGCATGAATGAAATCAGGCTTTCGCTCCGTCTGCTTATTTTCTCACAAAGCTGCGAAACCTGCATGAAGTCGGGTTGATTCTTGTCTTTTTTTTGTCTACAGAAGATAGATTTGTATGTGTGAGCTTGAAGTGCAGAAATCTTTAGTATCTTTTCTGGCTTGCAGTCACCCCATCTTTGAACTTTGCCGCCTTTTTAGCGACAAACCTATTTCCTCTTTCCTTGGCGAACGCCTACTTCCTCCTTCTGTCTCACTCAGAACTCTTAGTTACCCTTTTAGCCTTGGTCGAAGCGCTGCACAAACTGTTGTGAAGTTCTCGCCAATGGCTTTTTGTGTTTTAAGCTCTTCAGCAGACTGAAGCTGCTCAGAGGCCGCTTCTTTCCTCATCCTTCCTCTTCACGTCCTTACGAAGCAGGTTGACTTGGAAAAAGGCTTAAAGTTCTGTTGCTTGTCAAGTCTTCTGGGTGAGCCTTCATGTCTTCATGGTATTTGTTTTAGTCCTTGCTACACAGGATGCAGTAGGCCTCAGGGTGTGGCAGACTGTGCTCCCCTACTTTCTTGTGTGTCACCACTGGGCACTAACATTGTGGTCAGATGTTTTGCACTCTGGAGTGGTTAGGTCTTTCAGTGCACTTGATGTGCTTTGTGCTCCACAAAATGGGACTTGTGTGTTTTTATGCATCTTCACCAGAGAAAAATTTTAATATCATATGAGTTTTAGGAAAATTAAGGATTACGATCTTATGAGGTTGGAAATGTGGTGTGTGTATAGTTTAGTTTTAGACCCACAACAGAATGAGCATGCTTTTTGGAAAGTTACAGTTTGCCAATATGAGGATCTCCACAAATACACGTTGTGGATTAGATGTTTGCTTGTGGGCTTAATTTCTGCCTGGTATTTGTATATCTTTTTTTTTTTTTCTTGCGTCTTCGTTGTTAAAAATTCCAATGTAGTGATTATCCTGGTTTTGCACACCATGATCCAGAGTACCTCTAATTGTTTCTGACTCACTTGTTTTACCTCGGTTTTCTTACTTTGTCTGCGATTTGTTTAAAGTACACATTTAAATCTACTTGTGCAGTTTTAAATGTACATGGACTCACGTTTTGGTGCAAATTTTAACTTGATGTCGCACTAGCCTGCTGAAACTTTTGTAAGGGGTTGACTGCTGGGGTGAGCTTTTATGTGCTGATGGCACAGACGTTTGACAGGATATCCTGACTGTGGTGGTGTTGTGAGAACTAGGGCTGGTTTCTCACATACACAAGCCTGCTGAGAAGCACGTGTGTCTGGCAAGAGTTAACAGGAGGTTGTGATCAGTGTCAGCCCAATCTTCAAAACTTAACAAGATTGAACCTATGAAAACTTTTTTTTTTAATTATAAGCAAATAATTTGGTCTGATTCTTTTTGTTAATTGTAATTTGTCACACTTTGTTTTTAGTGCATTGCACTTCCTTTTTTAGGTTTAAACTTTAAACCACATTTCTAAAGTGTGACACCAACCTTTTCTGTTTGCTTTTGTTGTTTTACCAGCCCTCTGTCGTAGTGGTTGTTTTGTGTGCTGGCCGTGGGAGCAAATGCCTGGACAAAAAGGTCTTTAAGGTGTTTTTAAGTTAAGTTATTCTTTTAATCTTCTTTACACCAAGCATGGCAAACGTATTTCAGAACTTTTGAGGTGAAGTACAAATGAGAAAAAAACATCAGCAGTGATCTTAGAGAAGCAACTGTTGCTCATCAATCTAAGGATTTAAAATATATTTTCCAACTACTGGGAGTTCATTGTTCTACAGAAGTGAAAAACATAGACAGGAATGGATGTTCCTGTAAGTTCGTCCTGAGGTCAGGCTGTGTAAGGCCCAGAGATATTGCAAAACACCCAAAGCTTCATCTCAAATTCTGCAGGCCTGACTTAACATTTTTAAGTATTGTATGACAATAAATTTAGATTGGACAAAAACTGAAGACGTATGACATGTTTGTTGCTTTATTGGACGCAAGTATTTTCTATTTAAACATAGCATGGCAGTACAGTAGTCCCTCACTACTTTGTGATTCGTTTATCGCGGACTCGCTCTATCGCGGTTTTTCAAAATAAGATTGGACATGACATACAATTGGCTGATTGATGGATGAGCCACACTATCTGCATGGAATTTTTATTTTAAATAAATTATTTTAAATTATTTCGCACCTCCTGCACCTTTGTGCAGCCCACACTGCAGGATAAACTTCCAGCTGCAGCTGATCAGCTGTTCACAGTGCAAAGCGGAGAAGTGGGCGTGGCCAAGAGTGCTTGCAGATGGCAAAGAGCAGAGGAGGCAAGTAGCTGAAATCATGACATTCTGTGCTCTTTTAGAGCGTTTAGAGTTTAGAAACGTTGTTTAGAATATTGCAAGAGTGTAGTAAGGGTTTAAAAAACACACACACGTGTGTGTGTGTGTGTATATATATATATATACACACACACACACACAAAGCAGCAACTCTGGAATGATTAAAAAGCGAAGAATGTAGCCAAACAAAATAAAAAAGCAGATAAAATCCAGGCTTTGGTCTGATCAATAAAAACTGTGACAGAATTATAAATACTTTCAACTCTCAACATATTGAAACAAATTTGTACAGTTGAAAAGGCAAAAAAAAAAAAAAAATCTACAATGATGCAAGATACTATAAAGAACATACAAGATTATTATTTCAACAAACAGCTTTTAAGTTTGTTTTTACAAGCTTTTATCATTACTTATCTATTTTAATAAAACTAAGATAAAATACAAAAGCACTTTGGCTAAAAAAAAAGAACTAACATTTTTAATATATCATGTTAATCACCTGGGGTTTTTACTTTTCTAACCTGCTCCAAAAGACTTTTTTATTGTGCCCTAATAGGTAAAATATCACAAGATCTGCTCTCATGTATTACCAGGTTAACATCAGAAGTTGGACAATGCTTATGATCATTTTCCTTTAGCAAGACTGGAAGACATCGAATATTAGGGTCTGGGAACTTTTAGTCTGTTGTGCATGAGCTAAAAGTTGTGTATGTGTCTCTGATTTGTGCCCACACAAGGTGTAATATAATCAGTTTGTCTCAAATGTGCAGATGTTTAAAGGTTTCAGGATCAAAGTGGCAGTAGCTCGCTGCCATAAATGTTGGCAGCCTTTTGTCTCTCACATAAAGGACGGTGCACACATAATCTCAATCCCCTGCAGCAAGGTGGGCCCCTTTTGTAGAGCATGTAGATCTAGAAGGGATTCTTTTGAAATATACGCAGCTTGAAACCAAACACAGACACACCCAGAGAAGATGGAGACGTCTAAAGGAATATTTGTACCTAGCGTTTTAGGTGTGAAGCAGTGTTTTTTTTCTAACACAGTCTATAACTGTCAATTTAAAACCAGTCTTTGAAGTATTTTTACTCTGTAATGCTCTAAAACCTCTAAAAAAACCTTTAATGTTTCTGAATCAGCTAAAACTTGAAAACAACACATGGAAGAGTTCATTTAAAACCTTTTTATTTTAACTAAAGGAATTTTTTGTCAAAACTGGAGGAATCTGACCTTTTTGCAATCAGGAAATTTAGTAAAACTATCAAAATGATTAAATATATCATGGCATCAATAACACAACTTTTTATTTTAGTCTGGAATGAAAAGTTTTTCTTGTTAGACACCTCAGAAGACTGTGACAGCTTAAATGTCACAGAAATATAGTGAGTTTAATTCAGGTCACCTGTAATTCCAACCCTGACAGTCCAGAATATAAAGAAGGAGACTCAATAAATGTGTTAACCCAGGCCCTCAGTTCTTTATCAGGAATACGTGTTGTCAGTCACGCTTGTCTGTAAAATCGCCCTCCTTATATCCCTTGTCACCATTAACTTGGTGAGAGAGAAAGTTGGCAGTAATTCAGCTGTTTCATATGAAGGACCTTGACAGTAAAAAACGTTTATTTCTTCTTTTATTCCTAATAGCCGCTGTAGCTGCCCTTTAGGTTCTCTGAAGTCCACAGTTTTTGTTGTCCCCCGTCACAGAGCCAAGAGGAGGAATTGGAAATACACTCCATCCATTTGTGACTGTTATGAGCATGATAACTTGAAAAATAAGTGAGATACACTGCCTTGCTAAAAGTATTGCTCACCCATCCAAATTATCGGAATTGGGTGTTCCAATCACTTCCATGACCACAGGTGTATAAAATTAAGCCGCTAGGCATGCAGACTGTTTTTACAAACATTTGTGAAAGAATGGGTCGCTCTCGGGAGTTCGGTGAATTCTTGTGTGGAACTGATAGGATGCCACCTATGCAACAAATCCAGTCGTGAAATTTACTAACTCCTAAATATTCCACAGTCAACTGTCAGCTGTATTAAAAGAAAATGGAAGTGTTTGGGAATGACAGCAACTCAACCACGAAGTTGTAGGTCACGTAAACTGACAGAGTGCGTTCAGCGGATGCTGAAGCTCATAGTGCGAAGAGGCCGCCAACGTTCTGCAGAGTCAATCACCACAGACCTCCAAACTTCATGTGGCCTTCAGATTAGCTCAAGAACCGTGCGCAGAGAGCTTCATGGTTTCCATGGTCAAGCAGCTGCATCCAAGCCATACATCACCAAATGCAATGCAAAGTGTCAGATGCAGTGGTGTAATGCACGTTGCCACTGGACTCTAGAGCAATGGAGGCATGTTCTCTGGAGTGATGAATTACGCTTCTCCATCTGGCAATCTGATAGACAAGTCTGGGTTTGGCGGTTGCCAGGAGAACGGTAATTGTCTGACTGCATTGTGCCAAGTGTAAAGTTTGGTGGAGGGGGGATTAAGGTGTGGGGTTGTTTTTCAGGAGCTGGGCTTGGCCCCTTAGTTCCAGTGAAAGGAACTCTGATTGCTTCAGCATACCAAGACATTTTGGACAATTCCATGCTCCCAACTTTGTGGGAACAGTTTGGATCTGGCCCCTTCCTCTTCCAACATGACTGTGCACCAGTGCACAAAGCAAGGCCCACAAAAACATGGATGGCAGAGTCTGGTGTGGATGAACTTGACTGGCCTGCACAGAGTCCTGACCTCAACCTGATAGAACACCTTTGGGATGAATTAGAGCGGAGACAGAGAGCCAGGCCTTCTCGTCCAACATTAGTATGTGACCTCACAAATGCGCTTCTGGAAGAATGGTCAAAAATCCACATAAATACAGTCCTAAACCTTGTAGACAGCCTTCCCAGAAGAGCTGAAGCTGTTTTAGCTGCAAAGAGTGGGCCAACGTCATATTGAACCGGATTAGGAATGGGATGTCACTTAAGCTCATATGTGAGTCAAGGCAGGTGAGCGAATACTTTTGGCAATGTTGTGTACCTACTTCCATATAGGTGTGTAGCTACATCTGAGAAAGTTTTCTTTTGAAAATGGGGTGTCACGTCCATCCAAGATGGCTGCTGCCATAAACGTCTGTCTTGTGAGCTGGATAACATGGAAAATAAGTGAGATAAATTGGAAATGGACTGTACTTTCATAGCATCTTTCTATCTTTTTTTTTTTTATTCAACGTTTATTTAGACACGTTAATCCCATTGAGCCTCTGGGACTCATTTACAAGAGAGACCTGCTTTTAACAAAGAATGATGACAACAAAGACAATAATAGACAATCATAAAAAGATCAGAGTCAGAGATTCTTTATTGTCATTCGCACCTCATGTGGTACATGTGGTGGAGTGAAATTATGTACACAGGGTCCCAGTTACATCCAACAATAAAATGTAAAAGAAAAACAATGATAACATCTTAGATATTAACTAAGAAAAACATCAACTAAATATACACTAAGCACTAATGGCATAAAAACATCACTTCAAACATCAGCACAAACTTGAACATGAGTCCGTGTAAGCAGATGAGCTTGCATGAACACACCAACATTGAAACAGATCAGCAGCAACATGATGTGATTTTTTTTTCCACAGTGATTATTCTGGTTAGAGATTCATGAGTCTAACAGCCTCAGGGTAGAAGCTGTTCCTCAGTCTAGTGGTTCTACACTTAATGCTCCTCAACCTCCTTCCTGAGGGGAGCGGGACAAAAAGTGTGTGCTGGGTGAGTGGGGTCCTTCATGATGCAGGTGGCTCTTTTCCTGCATCTGGAGGTGTAGATGTCTGTGATGGTGGAAAGCCCGACTCCAACAGACTGCTGTGCAGCCTTCACCACTCTCTGCAAAGCTTTTCTTTCTGCACCTGTGCAGCCTCCATGCCACATGTTGATGCTGGAGCACAGGATGCTCTCCACTGCACACCTGTAGAAGGAGGTGAGGACTGAGCTTCCCAGACCAGCTCGTCTGATGCGTACAAATTTAGAATAACAAGTGAAAATAAAATGGTATTTAAAAAAGTAACAAAAAACGGATAGGTTGTAAAGTGATGTAGGAAACTAAAACAAGAACATGTATCTTATCAAGTCACTTAAAGTGCATTACAACACAACCTGTGCCCTCATTTACCCATTCATACAGCACTCTACAAGATCTTTACAAAGCTAATCTGAATCTGTAGAGACTAATGAGTGCTTTAGATCACATTCATACACTTATGGGACACATTGGAGGAAATGAGGGGTTCAGTGTCTTGTCCAGGGACACTTCAACATGTGACTGCTAGTGGAATCGAACCTCCAACTCTCCCATTGGAGTACAACTGCTATAACCGCTCATCCACAGCCCCCCCAAAAAGGTACCAACTTCCATTTTGGTGTGTACCTGCATCTAAATGTAAAAAAACAGTCAGTTTCAAAACTTGGGCTGCCACATGTAAATCCAAGATGGCCACCACCAGATGTGAAAATAAAGCCACCCCAATCATTTGAAGAAACTATGCTTTCTAGTTTTTGTATTGCTTAAAAATATAATTTCCTCAAATGACTGGGGTGGCTGAAGATTAATTTATAGGGACCAAGGCCACCATTGGCCACCCCTGGCTCAGCTACTGTGGTAGTGGATAAAATTGCTCACTCCACTCACCAGAATCCATCACTCTTTGCTGCCTCAGAAAAGCAAAAAAAGTAAAATAAAACCTTTGTTCTTATACACAGTGTAACTTCTACCCACTTTAATGTTTTGTACTAAAATTATTAAGGTGTACTTGTGTTCCCTGTTCCATTCCAGTGCAGAAAAACACATCTCAAAAACTACTAACATTCACTTTCAAACACCTTAGAGTTGAGGGAAATTGGCACTTGTTTTACCTTTTTTGCTGATAAGCATAGTTTTTCATGCATTTCACTTTTTATATATATTTTAATGCTTTGTAATACCTGACTCCCTTTAATCCTTTTTTACTAGCATTATACTCCCTTCTCCAGCTTCCTCTGTTGTTGCCTCTACTTTTTCACCTTTACTACCCGTTTTTTCTCCCCCACCCCTCCTCATATTACAGAGGATGTGACCTTCACATAACACATCATGAATTATTAAGGTGAAACTGAACCCGGTCCAAATAATCAGAGGACTTCTCTCCTCTCCCTGCTCTTTATTGATGGTTTTTGCCCTTTGATTCAAACTTCTGGCACCAGATCAGATCACCAGTTTGCAACCCAGGATATTCTTTTCTTTCTCTAACCCAGAGGATTTACGTCAGTTTGAATTCAAAAGCATGTTGCAGTTAAATAGATTTATTACAGACATCCTTATTTATAGCTTAAGATATGTTTTGTGGTTTGAATGTTTTGCCAGCATATGATTATGCGCAAAACATTGTCTCAAATAAAAGAAAAATGGAGAGAAGTACCTTTAATATTTTCTGCAGCAAAACAATACAACTTGACAGAATTTGATGGACTGCTAAGACGTCAGATGTGGGAAAACAAAAGAAGTCCCAGTCCCGAAAACAATAGGGCAGTCTATTTTATATAAAACAAGGGATTGGTTTGATTTGCGAGCTGTTTTGACCCTCTGGCGCAGCGAAAAATAAACTTTTACTCACTCACGCTGAAGCGAGCTGGACTCTTAAATCACCTGCTTTGACATGATGAGCACTGACAGCATCTGGCTCCATAACAAGCTTCCATTTACAGTAAAGTGGCTGTGATGAGATGTCGATGTGACAAAATGAGAATTGGCATGCAGACCTCCGGGCTCACCCCAGATATGACTACGGGTATATACATCCACACGCACAAAAACAAAACCCTGCTTTGAGTTGCTTTAGTGTGTCAGCTCCAAGAAAAACATGTTGATCAGATGATCAGATAAACCTGCTTGTTGTGTGTGTGCTGGTGTATCAGGCCACTTTGTCTCCCAGTTAGTCGAGCCTGTTTTTAAGGGATGTACCTCGGCTGACAGCAAAGCGATAGGTGTGCATGTGTGCAAAGATCCAATCAATAATTTTCAAGGCTGTCTGTGTTTGAGTCACCTCAAGTCTCTTTCAGATGACAAAATGCTGAGCATACGCTCACAGATGTAAGCACACTGTTTTTATTTGAGACATTCAGATGTCAGAAAAAGATGCTTTTATCTTTTAACAGAGCAAATATTCTTCCAACAACTTTGGTAATTTTGGTCTTTTGCACCGATGCATGCTGTAATTTTTACTTGAATGTCACTAAGCATATCCACATTGCTATTTTATTTTATTTTTATTTTGGTGCTGCAGTGTTATTTAAGTTAATCTTTTTTTTTTTACATAGGTACTTCTGTCTAATAGGATGATTTTGACCAATGACAAATTTTAAGATGTATGCAACAATTTGTGCAAAATATACCGTATTTTCCGCCGTACACGTCACTCTGCCCTATGAATCTCATCTGTACAAATATGTCTAATAAAATGTAAAAATCCATAAATATGTCGCTTCACCGTATACATCGCATCTATTATGTGTCACCGCTGACACGTTGCGTTTGTTGCACGTCACTGCTGAAACCCAGAAATGTGGGCCGGTGTTGTGCCAAAAATTGATTGACTGCCAAATGGCGGCTGCGGGAGCATTCACAGGAGGACTTTAACAAGAATTTCACAAGATTAACATTTAAAAACAATTATTTGTTTGCTTGAAATTATATTAAATGTGTGTCTCAGTCTAACCTTTTCTTAATAAATGCACTTTTATGGTTAAGTCAGCTGCATTTCAAAACCCGATTCGCGAAAGCAGGAACACTCAAGAGGACAAGTCGCTGTGCATTTCTTTGAAATTGAACAAGATAAACACCTAAAAACAATTGTTTGTTTGCTCGACTTTATAGAGGTGTGTCTCAGTCTAACATTTGCTTAATAAAAGAACTTTATTGGTCAAATTAGCTGTATTTCAAAAGTATTCGCTGCTTTGGTGCTCCCGGGAACGTGCAGACGGGGAGAAAAAAAGGAAGGAGAAACACTGCGTTTCTTCGAAATTTACAAGATATCCACCTAAAAACAATGCTTTGTTCTCTCATCGTTATAGCAAAGGTTTGTCTCAACTGAACTTTTACTTAATAAATGCACTTTAATGGTCTAAATTAGCTGCATTTTGCTGGAGTGGTGTAGCAAAATGAATCTGATTCTTTTGCTCCAGGCAGACAAAGGTGGCAGGCTTTGGCAAGCCGATTATGTCATTAATAGTATGTAATAACATGATACAACGGCATGCCATACTACTCGAGCACCATCTAGTTGCTGAAAATGGTAGTGTTCAATATTTTCAGTCAGAATGAATGAAAACGGACATATCTTAGCCAAAAATGTATTTATAAATATGGGAAGAAAAATCCATAAATAGTCGCTTCGGCCTATAAGTCGCAGGGCATGCAAATTATGCAAAAAAAAACGTGACTTATAGGGCGAAAAATACGGTAGACACAAATATAAAAAACAACTGGAGCAAGTGTCAGTTAACTGACCTTCACATAACATTTAACAATAGCTCATATCAATAATATCAATAATATCTCAATGGTTTTCACCGTTGAACACAGACGTGAACTTAAACAACTGCCTGAATTCCCCAAAGAGCCTCAGATGGTTGTGGCCATTAAACGTTAACACTGTTTTCAACCAATAAAACCTGGAAATGAGGATAATTAAGGTTCTAACAGCCCACCTGGAACATAATACCATCACTAATGACCAGCTTGGTCATGATCTAAACACTTCTATGTGTCCTTGACTAATTAGTGAGAAGCTTCCCTCATTTAAGGCGATGTTCCCTTCTTGTTTCATCTGTACGCAGACTTCAAACGGCGGATTTTAAGATGACAGAGCTCTGCACAACACCTTCTTTTCAGTTAGCATTAAATGGCAGCAGGCTCAGTGTACTTTTGTCTCACTATCACTATTTCTCTCATTATTATTTTTTTTAGGGCCACATTATGAATAATGATTGCAGTATGAATGATGACTGCAGCATTGTTTCACTGTAACCGCTGCACTTTAGTTCAATTTGAAAAGGTCGAACCAAAGTTTTATTTCCCTGGTGTTTCCAGAGACTGGTAGTGTTCCAGCCAGCTGAAATCACGACCAATTGCATTGTAATGAAAACGGCAGTAGCTTCCTGGAAAAGATTTTTTTGTGTGTTGTTGCTTGTCAGCTTTGCAAGACTCTTGAGTCTTTTAGATGTTTTTTTTCTGTATTGGTAAAGACACTATTAAAAGGCTGTGCACTGTTACAAAACATTGTATCCACAGTTTTAAATCAGATATTTTAAAAGTCTTTTCCATTGCTGACAGTTGCCATCCTGATTAAATGGTCACTGTAAACCTGCAGCCTGAGTGACTGTACAGAAAGAGTTCCTATCTATTATTTTGAAGGTAAAAGGTTGTCTGTGAACACTTTGAGCTGTGTGCTTTTACTGGAAAAAGAACCACAGTTGCACACGACTGATTTCCCTCTACTTTAGTCTTCTCTGAACACAGACAAATGCATAAGAAAGCATCATGAATCTAATGTTGATCCTGTTACGTTGCACATTTAAAGGACACACTTGCATGAACTACCAGCCCTGTAGCACTGACATTTTTATATCCTCTTCTAGAAACTGTATTCACCAAAGACCAAACTACACTGAACTAATATAACTGGAGTATTAGTTATAAAGGAGATGGTTATAAGTTACCTCTGGGGGTTTTTGATTTTTTTTAAATGGAAGTGTTCACTCATTATTTGTCAGCAGTTTCATTAAAATCTACAAAAATGTAAAATATTGGATACAGTGATTTGTTTCTGTACAAACATTTTTGGGTTAATGTATTAAAATGGACACATTGCAAGAAAACGGCCCCAGCTTGTGTCGCGATAAACAATAAATCAATTAATCGCACGATGAATGAAAATTATCAACCTCGTTTTCATTTACCGGCTTTATCGTTTCTTCGTGTCTTTCTCTACTGAAGACACGGCTCAACTCCGGTGCTCTTCACTGACCCTTTCCTTTCTCTTTTCTCTTTAAAATCTGTTTGAACCGTCCAAAATCACATTTTTGGATCGTTAAAGCAGCTAAGCTGAGAAGCTAAGCTACGAGCTAAGCTAACAGAATAAACGGGAATAAACCTCCGTCTTGTCGAGCTCCAAAATTCGCAGTTGAAACCTGTGCCTTTGTGTAAAAAGTTGTTTTTCTCTGCAAAGAGAAGCTGAGAACTTGTTTACTGATTTTTTTTATTATTATTATTAAAAGCTTTGTGAAAAATGCTATGCTAAAGCGCTCAAATCACCAAGCGTCTGCCATGTCAGCATGTCAGCCCATGTCACATAAAGGGTCCTCCCTCCCACTTTTCTTAAAGAGACATGCTGCTCAACTATCCATCCTTTGGTTCAAACAGTCTTATACTGCCATCTGGTGGTCAACAAAGGTACTACACCCCAAACAAATTAACATTAATTGACAATTAATTATTGTTAAATTTCAAACAATATTATCATTTATCGCACTAATTTCTGAGACAATTAATCGCCCAGCAAAATTTATCGTGACAGGCCTAGTAGACACTACTTTTGTTTGCACTACTAAAGCTGCAGTCATGTTTTACTTTCATCGTTAAGAATTAAACTGAGCAACTAAAAGCAGCTCACCACTGCACCATATCGATGCTGCATTTAGGGCTGCAACAACGAATCGATAAAAATCGATGATTAAAAGTGTTGGCAACGAATTTCATTATTGATTCGTTGTGTTGCGCGATTATGCGTCTTTCACGGCGCTGCGGAGCCGTTTTGTTCACAGGCAGTTCATTGTCAATGCTGACTGACTGAATAAAGTAAAAAAAAAAAAAACTCTGCAGCGCGAGTTGAACAGAGCGAGGGGGAAGCAGAGCAGAGGCGGTGTTTTCAAAGGAAATAAAGTAAATTTTACAAATGACCGACGCAGAGAAAACTGTTCGACCCGAGTCCTCCAAAGTGTGGGAGAACTTCACAAAGATAAAAAATGCGCAACATGCAGCTTTGAAAAGTGACGACATGACACGGGAGAACCACGGAGATAAACGTAAACATGTCTGAGTCACGAGGAGCATGGAGGAGCTGAACAGCAGATACAACTCATGTGTTGCAGGTGAGTCTCAACAATTTAACACATTGTTCTGTTTCTAAGTGAGAAAACGTAACGTCAGTCTCTCTGTAGATGAAGCTGCTGCCTTTTTGTTTGCTGATTAATGACGGTGATAGAGAACGTGTGTTACTTTTTATTTAATTTAATTGGTACAAGCAGTGTTTAAATGTGATTTATAAATAAATCTAACGCAAAGATAATAATTTAATGATTAAGCTTCAACTTTTAATTTGCTGGCAAAGTCTGAAGACACTTTATGTATAGCAGGATGAATTGCATTTAATCAGAGATTAAAGTAATTTATAACATCTACTCAAATGTGTGTAATTAAGTATTTTATATGCATGTGTGTGTGTGTGTGTGTGTGTTTAATTGCTCTTTTAGCTACTTTGCCTGAACCTAACACTATAAGTGAAACAAGGCATTTCTTGAGTTGCTGTAAATTATGATATAATACATATTTACTCTCTCATTCCAGAAAACATCAACAAACAACAACACTTCATGATGGACAGACATCATGGACACCACAGCAGCAGCTGTCTTCACTGAAACATCCTGAACATGATCGTCACTGACATGAGGCCTCTGTCGATGGTTGAAGACAAAGGCTTCACTACAATGATCCACACTTTTAATCCAGGTTACAATAATCCACATTTGTAATCCAGGTTACACTCTTCCTTCAAGGACACATTTTACAAAGTAGCTACATATTGTGCCAGTATAAAACATACATTTCATTGTTTCCCCTACCATTATACAAGCGGGGTGCCCCACCCCGTCAACAGAACTGAGCACACCGCCTACCAAACCAAACCCCGCCATGGCAAGTTAATTAGGGGAAACACTACATTTGTATATAATTTTGTGTACATTTATTTTTTTAAGCTATTTGACTAACTTTTATTTTTTATTATTCAATATTTTACTAACAGAATAGTCAAATAGCAACCTGCTTTTTGTGTGAATTGCTATATCAGTCAAATGTTCAATTTTGGAATAAAAGGGTGGAAATTAAAACGTTTTTTTTTTTTTTTTGCAGATTCATCGATTAATCGGAAAAATTTATATATCGGCCAATGAATCGATTATTGAAATAATCGTTAGTTGCAGCCCTAGCGGCATTGTCTCTGTAGGTGACTAACTTTGTAACATTTCTGGACCAGTTACTGTAGAACATGGCTAAAATTAATGCTTAATTCAATAGATTTTGTGCAGCTGAAATAAATGCAAGCTTTTTAGTTCAAATAAATCATAAATGTTGACGATTTTAGAAATGGTTTAAACATTCATTTATTAAATGTATTTTTGCAGGAGCCGGTAATTAGAGAGGCAGTTAGAGATATTAAAGTCCCACTTGTTCGACTAGACACCAAGAAATGACTGCGCAACTACAAAAATAAGTAGTTTGTTACTTTTTATTTGCATTGTATTACATAGTGTTCTCTCAACATGGCTAATCACAAGACCCTAAAAAGAAGTGTTTGAAAAATACCAGACTTTATTTTAATTACCAAATTGTACCAAGTGTTTTTATTCTTTTATGTGTTGAAACTAAGAGAACATATCCATGAGACTGTCACTGGATGTGATTTTAGTTTATAATAACGTGGTCGCAGTTCAGTTTGGGAGGAGAATGAACGTCTTTTTCCTGATCCTATAATAATCTATCTATTAGTTGTGGAGACATTTCCAAAACCACAAATCAAAGTTCCATCCTCGGATTAATCTTCATGACACTCTAAGTATCTGTTGAGAAATTCTTAGCAATCTTACTGCGGGCCAAAGTGGTGAACCAAGCAACAGACCGACAACGAAATCCCTGGAACCATGGTGATTAAAGCTTAGCCTAAAATCTTGGCAGGCTGTTTCTAAGGGCCTAGCATGTCCAGGTTTCCTTTTTCGATTCTCTGCATGAGGAGAAATAGCGGTGTTTGTCTGTGCGAGATCTGATTGTTCACCGCCTAGTCGTTTGTCAGAAACCAAATGTTTTCTGCTCGAGTTTAAAAGAGGAAAGGAAATGAGAACGCAACCCTGCAATCCTCCACATGCGCCGAGCGTCACTCAGTCTCAGGAAGTATTTAACGTGCATTATGAAACCAATCAGCTTTTCAATGGGCACACTCATTCATATTTCACTGGTGAAATTCAAAGCAGAGGGCTTGAGTGAGTGATTTTTGTCGAGTTGTGACAGATGTGACTTGAGTATGCCACTCATTTTGGAAAGAAAATGCATCTACATCTCGAGCCACTGATGCAGGAGCTGCCATAGCAACGGCCCCTTGAATTAAGGCTACGTGGATTATTATGGGGTGACTCACACACCGCCAGACCACTTTTATTATGTATACTATCTTTAAATCAGAAGTTTATTTACAAAGCACTGCATATGTTTTACTGAGGAACATGGACTTTAGACTGAAAGTTGTTTTTTTTTTATATCACTTGTGTGTTGAATACATACATTTAAACATTTGTTCTGTGTACTCATGCACATAAGATGTATAAGTTAACATTTACAACATCCTACTCTTTAGTGTTCCCACAGGGGTTAGTCTAAGACAGTTTTTATGCATTATTGATTGAAATAAAATATGTAAGCAAGCTTCTTCAGCAGAAGCTATGATCCGAGCTTTTTAGACTGAAAGGTAAATTATTGATACCGTCTTTGCTCAAACTGGCTTTATAGATCAGAGGAACATCAACATTTTCTGCTCAATAACTGCAGTTTACATTCAATCAGAAGCAGATTTGTGTAACTCCTTTAGTATGCTTCAGAGTGATTGTAATTATGAGATTGGTTTGCCCCGTGCAGTTTTTTTTAAGATCAATAAAAGACAGCTCATAAGTTTTTCTTACTGATGTAACTTCACTCAACCGGTTCAACAAGAGAATGCACCGATTAGTTTATTATTTTGTTTTTAAGGCTGGTTCTGATTTTTGTAAAGCTTTGCCCTTTCCATTTTTGATTTTAGCCAATGCTAGTTTTTCTTTTAGAACTGTAATTAACAGCACACAGAACATATTTGTACATTTTTTTGTTAGACATTGACTATAATTGTTGAATTGTAATTTGATGTTTACAGTAAAACACTTGTTGCAAAATGGCATGATTAGAGTTTTCTTTCCATCACTGGAAAGCTACGAAAAGTATGAACAGTTATCCAACATTTTTCAGTCAGGTCATCTGGACAGTTTCTTTTTTTTTTTGTGCTGAAACGTTTCACCTTCCATCCAGAAGGCTTCATCAGTCAAGGAATCACACAACACAAAACTGATTCTTCCCCCAACAGCTTACTCCAAAGTGGAACAAACCAGTTATGTTGGTGCTAAGATGGTCTCTTTGTCACGCCCCCTCCTCCGGTGCCTAGGGCTGGGTACCTTTCTAAAAAAAATTGGTGTCAGTACCTTCATTTCGGTGTCGGTTCCTGGACGGTTCTTTTTTCGGTACCAATGTTTTAATTACTATTCATTCTAACAAGAGTAAAATTACGTTACACATTACAGTACAAATCGTGAGTTTTATTTTTTTAACTTTGGTATTTTTCTATTCCAAGCAGTTTTCTTACATAAAAATAAACAAATAATTTCCAGTTCAAAAGACCAGTTTCAAACCATTGACACTTCAGTGTTTAATGCTCACTGCTACACACTGAGGACCTTTACACTGAACAGTTTTTCTTTAGAAACAACATGTCTGCTTTCTCTGGACACAAACAAGCCAGCTCCTGGCTGATGGTGTCTCCAGCAGTAGGAAGTGTTCCCTCTGAGGCTGTAGATGATGATTGTTGCACACACAGATACCTGGTTGTCAGATTAATAGCACTGACATATTGTCCCTCACATTCCACCAGCAGGTCACTGGATTCACTGAGGTTAGGGTTGATGCAGACATCTGCACCTCTGTGTCTCTTCCTGAATCTTCTCTGTGGTTCTCTGGGGTTTAAGGCTCTTATCATCTCCCTAACTGACATGAGAACTAAACATCAACAATAACATGGTTGTGTTATTCTTGCTCACAAACTATTATCTAGGCTGAGAGATAAAAGCTTAACTGGTCAACAAAATCCTTTACAGCTTAACTTACCTCCACCATGCAGCCTCCACTGTAGAAAAGACAGCAAACTTTTAACAACAAAGTTTGTGACTGTCCTGTGGCCCCTACCTCACTTTTCTATTGTCCTTTTGTCCTCCTCACATCAGGGTCAGAACCTCCTGTGAGGAGAACATAAACAAACAGTGAACATCAGCTGAACTGTTTAAGCAGCTGATCTGATGGATGAGCACATTTTTTACAAGCTAAGCTTCATCTGTTACTGTCAATCTTTAGTTAGCTTCTGAGTTTAGCTAGCTACATAGATATAATAAATTTACACACTAATATCTTAAAGTTAGCGTTACATGGATTCTAGTTTAATTCACCGCGATGTACGTATTAAGCTGCAGTAACATTAACAAACGTAAACTCACCAGCTGAAACAGATACAGCTCCGTCCTCGGGAGTTCTTTGATGAAAAGGAGTTCGGTCGTGGAATGTTGATTCAGTCTGTTCAACACTCACAGACTGACTTTAATGCTGAGAGGAGGAGGGGAGGCTACTGTCCTCCTCTCTTCTTGCAGAAAAACCCGGTCACTCTTACAGCACATCTCAGCACTGTCCTGCTGTCCTCATACATGTCCTGTCTAAAGTACAGTGTAAAAACCCTAATTAAGGTAATACAAATAATATATGGTTCTCATCAGACTCATTTTATTTGTACTCAAAGTTCACCCACAGTCAAAAAATGATCATATAAACTATTTTGAAGGTTTCAGAATCAGAATAAGCTTTATTATCATTGCACCGAGATACGAGAATATGTTTGTACAGTCGTTCGAAAGATGGGTGGAGTGCACGTAGCTGCTGCTATAAAGCGCGGCCTTCTTATCCTTTTCAGAATATATTTTTTTAGATAGAAAAAGGGACAAAGACATGAGAGGATAGTGAAATTACAAAAAAGATCTCTTCACACCTTGTCCTAACAGGACATGATTTAAGACATTAAAAAAAACCTTTGCCAGTAAGCACAATTATAAATACATTATATATATTTTTGACTAAACAAAATTTTAAAGAAATTGAAACCTATTTTGAACAATACCATGCTTTGGTTATTGAATTTCTTCTGCTTTCAAACGACTGGAACACTTTTGTTGCCGTGAACACGTCCAAAAATGTTATCAAACTTACCTTTTTTCTGCAAAAATCAAAGCAAAAATATTCAGGGTTTGTATTTTATTTCCCCTGGTATATACAAATGAATCAACTGAGTCGGGTCTGCAATGAAATTGTGGGTTTGCTACAAAATGCTGTGGTTTTCCAGTTCACTCAACTTTGACATTTTTAGCAAATTAGCTTTACAAAGTAGAGTTGGATTACACTTGCGTGTGCACCATACCAAGAAGTCTGAATGGTTTTTAGTTGTTCATGAATAATTAAATTAGTATAGCATCTGAAATCAAAAGGCGTGAAACCACAAATTCATATTTTATTTGCCTGTTTGGATTTTTACCACTTGGTGTTGGAAGCTCAATTCTGTATTTAGGTGCACTTTTCAGTCTCAGTCCGATCCAGAAGTTGATTTTGATAGTCTGGTCAATTTTGAAGAAAATATTTTAAATGTTGCTCTACATTTTGTAAACTTCCACTTTTGTTTTAATTTCCACAAATGTTCTAGTTGTACAAGCCCAATTGCTTCTGAACGAGCGTTTTCCAGTAATAAATAAGTGCACTCTACTAACACCTGATTCTGATGTGTTGATCTGGTCTGTGCTCGTCTCTTTTCATCAGTCACAATCACAATCATTTAAATGTCATTTAAAAAAAATCTAGTTTTAAATCTGGACGCCTCATTTTCTGTCTTTCTCTCCTCTGTTTGTACTTGTTATGCAGGTTTGGATGAGCTCCCCTCCATTAGTGGTGACAGAGGTGTGAGGCAGCGAGACTCGCACCGAGCACCTCCCCGGCAGCCATGCCGCCGCCGGCAGACATCGTTAAGGTGGCCATCGAGTGGCCGGGAGCGTTCCCCAAGCTCATGGAGATAGACCAGGTGCGTGCCTGTCCACTAATAACCCAAATATAACATTCATATATTTTAAATCAAACAAATAGCTCTAAATCTCCTGATGCAGGCTCAGTAATCCAGGTAGAAAAATCTAACAAGGTTAAGTCAGGTCATCTGGACGGATTCTTCTTTGTTGAAGGTAGCTCTAAATCATCTTGCAGGTTTTACCAACATATTCATATGTATGTTTTGTCTGAACACATTAGTACAGATTAATGTAATGGCATGTAGGTAATGAAGAAGCTCAGTGGGCCTGGGCGGATGTGATCAGGGGATGGAGCAGCTTCTGTGTTGTTCCCAACAATTAATCTAATTAGCTTAAAGGAAGTGACTTTAATTAAAGATGTTTAACTACGCAACAGCCTAAGCACTAACAGCATTACACCGACTGTGATGAGTGAGGTTTTTGATAAAACATCAAGATAAAGCTATCAGATGTAACATTCTGCTGTTTCTTGTCAGGTCTTGTAGGTTTGGGTTCTGATAACGGATCAGATCAAGTAGAAAGCGTTGCTTCTTTACGAGGACGTGGCTGTTTACCAACTCAAATGTTTTACATGTTATTATTATTACCTGACAATTATGATCAAAAAGTGTAAATGGGTCTAGGTTTAAGTGTAAATGTGTTTTAGGTTAATTTTCTAAAAGAGAATATCAGCACTCGGCAAACGACGTTTTGTAATTAAACAGCATTTATGTAGCACCTTTTTAGTCTTGTTGACTGCTCTGTGTGATTTACTGTACGGGTTTAATTAACTCCTTCACTGGCACATCCCTCTCGAACACCCACTCGTGCACAGATGAGCACATTGTGAGCATGTGAAAGAATCGCAGCCAAGGACACGTTGTTGATATGTGGACCAGAGAAGTCCAAAGTCAAGTTTCTGATCACTGCGGAGCCACATTGTCACACTGTGTGCGTATGTGACCAATCAAAACCAGCAAATGTGTCTTTGTTCTTCCAGAAAAAACATATTGCTTAATCATTATTGAATGTATGATTTTCAAGATTTGTATTTTTTTTCCCATTCTGCATCACATTTTGCAAATCAAAACCAACTGAAGTCACTTCATTTGTTGCCAAGCTTCAATGGCTGCAAACAAAAGGTCAATCCTAGAGCACAGTTATGCATTTCTTCTTGTTCTGCTTGAACTAAAGACCATGAATGTGACACAAATAGGCCTGTCATGATAAACAATAAATCAGTTAATCGCATGATAAATTAAAACGAGGTCGATCATTTTCATTTATCTGCTTTATCGTTTCTTCGTGTCTCTCTTTCTACTGAAGACACTGGATGACAAAAGGCTCAACTCCGGTGCTCTTCACTGACTCCTCCCTTTCTCATGTCCTTAGCGTAAGGGAGTGAACTATCGCGCCATGTAGCCAGTCAAGGCGCATCGTCTTGTACCTCTGCAGCATTAGAGTCCCGTGAGGAGTTAGCAAGCTAAAGAAATGCTATTCGATATTGGCAAAAAACTAAACAAAATTGAATTGGTTTCAAAGTCAAACACTACAGCAGCAGTGTGGGAGCACTTCGGATTCAAACCAAATGACAGAAGCGAACCACTGAACCTTTGCGAGCCAGTTTGTCACATTTGTCCTAACACGGTAGCAACTAAGAGCAGCAATACAACCAACTTGCACCTAAAGCCCAAGCATCCATAGCAGTTATCCTGCCTTAAGCCACACAAACTCAACATGTTGGTGTTTCTTGCTCAGAATCTGCCAGACTAAAGTAGCTACAGATCTGCTTCTGGACTGTTGAGGCATCTGCTCTTATTTAAATTCAGTGTGCTTTTGTTAGTTTGCACTTTTGTTTATATAACTGGCCGTTTTGCCTGTCTTCTCTGTATTATTTTTAGAAGGGCAATTTAGTTTACACACGTCATAATCCGTACTGTTTTGCTTGAATGTCGTTTTTATTTCCATATATATATATATATATATATATATATATATATATATATATATTTTTTTTTTTTTTTTAGTTTTTATTCAAGTGCATTTTTAATGGAGACTGAGAGTCCGTTTTATTTTTATTTTTGTTTTGTTTATTGTCCAGTTTGTGTTTTTGAAATTAAAGTTTATTGATCTTTGAGAGAGGCAGCACGGTGGCGCAACTGGTAGAGCTGCTGCCTCTCAGCGAGCAGGTCCCTGGTTCAAACCCCGGTCCAGGGGCCTTTCTGGGTGGAGTTTGCATGTTCTCTCCGTGCATGCGTGGGTTTTCTCCGGGTACTCCGGTTTCCTCCCACAGACCAAAAACATGCATGTTAGGCTGATTGGTAACTCTAAATTGTCCCTAGGTGTGAGTGAGAGAGTGAATGGTTGTTTGTCTCGTTTGTCTCTGTGTCCCTGTGATGGACTTGCGACCCGTCCAGGGTGTACCCCGCCCCTCGCACAGTGATTGCTGGACATGGGCACCAGCGACCCCCGTGACCCAAAATGGAATAAGCAGGTAAAGAAAATGGATGGATGGATGATCTTTGAGAGGATATACTTGCATTATTATGTCATTATCATTACATTAGTTTTAAACGGTCTCCAAACAATATTATCGTTTATCGCAATAATTTCTGAGACAATTAATCGCCCAGCAAAATTTGTTATCGTGACAGGCCTAGACACAAAAGAACTAAACTAAAACATTATTTTAACATTTTGAATCTTTGCTTTTTGCAGCAGTTATGCATGAAGGCTGCGTTTAATGTAAGGACGTTACGGTGGATATCACTGTGCAATGCGTGTTTAAGTACCAATTAAATAGAGTTTATGTTTCAATAATTTTATTTTGTGGGACATTTGGTGGAAATAAGCACTTTAAAAAAAAAAAATGCTGAAAAAATCCATCTGGTGTAATTCATGCTGACCTCTTTTTGTATTCTGGTTTGTTTGTTTATTCATTATTTTATGATAAACAATGTATCACATGACTCTTAACTATGCTGTGGGTCAGCAGATGGTCAGTGTCAACAAAAATACAGAATAACAAATTAATAAAATAATTTGCTTAAATAATGACTACCTCATGCATAGAGGACATGTTTGCTGTCTGATCGCACATACAGTGTGTAAAATGGCCTTTTCTCTTTGTGTGTGTGTGTGTGTGTGCTCGTGTGCGTGTGTGTGTGTGTGCTTGTGTGCGTGTGTGTGTGTGCGTGTGCGTGCGTGTGTGTGTGTGTGTGTGCTCGTGTGCGTGTGTGTGTGTGACTCACAGATGGGCTAATTACAGTACAAGCTCTGAGTCACTGAGGCAACTGGAGCTACAAATTGCCCTTCTCATTGGATAACTCGATGAGCGGAGCCTTGAACTACATGCGTTTCTGGTTGATTCATGTTTTAAAACACAACTGTTGCACATTTTGGTGACTCTTCTATTTCATGACCTTTTATCCATCTTATTATTTCCACATTATAAATTGCCTTGAGTTGAGTCCGGCCTGCATTTTAACTTCTTCGGGCCACCTGTCCTCACGTTCTGCTCCTTCACTCTGTTTTAACTCTTTATCCGTCATCTTCTCTTTGTTCCTCCTGTCTTGTTTTCCCCTCCTTCCCAGTCCTTTGCTTTCACTCATTCATTTTCACTCCTCCTTCCTTTATTGTGTTGCAAGTGCCCCCCCCCCCACCCCCCACCCCCATCTTTGTACAATGGGCCGTGCAGTAGCATATGGCTGTCTGAGTCATGCCATGAGGAGTGGGCTTCGGCTGCTCCACTTGTCTTGAGACCCAGAGAAAGAATGTTCATTTGTTGTTCATTTGTGAGCGGGGGTGTGGATGAATACAACCGAGTGTGTGTTTTTTATTTATTTATTAATTTTTTCATGTAGGTGTACTTGTGTGGCAACATTCATTCTTGTTACTGTTCATGCTTTACATGTCTGTGCATGTTTTATGTACATGTGGAGTTATGTATGTGTTTGTGAGCTGCCTCTGTTTGCTATTCAATTCATTTTATGTCAAGTAAAATGTACTTTATTAACCCCCCTGGGTGAAATAGTTTGATTACAACTATCAATGTGTAGAATAAAATAAGACCAAATAAAAACCAAATAAAAACAAAAGTAGAGAAAATGCATTTTTGTAAATAAAATGCAGCCGGTCAAAGCAGATGGCCGCTTGTCCTGAGCCTGGTTCTGCTGGAGGTTTCTTCCTGTTAAAAGGGAGTTTTTCCTTTCCACTGTTGCCACTGTGCTTGCTCAGGATGGGAGACTGCAACGAAGCCAAGATTCAACTTGTCTGCTGGATTCCTTAGATGGAGAACTTTACTAATTGATTTTTATGTGAATGTTTCTGTAAAGTGCCCTGAGACAACTTGTTATGATTTGGCGCTATATAAATAAACTGAATTGTATTGAATGGAATATTTTGAAAAGTACTATAGTTAGAAAAATCAAAAGTCATGGAACCCATCTCTTGAATGAGCTGAGTGTTTTGATATATTTAGGATTAAAATAGCAAAGCATTTGCAGAAGTATAGCTGGATTACGAAAAAAGGACAGAAATTC
Organism: Nematolebias whitei; assembly: GCF_014905685.2. Classification (NCBI taxonomy): domain Eukaryota; kingdom Metazoa; phylum Chordata; class Actinopteri; order Cyprinodontiformes; family Rivulidae; genus Nematolebias; species Nematolebias whitei. The sequence continues at coordinate 23,359,508 of NC_056516.1, forward strand.
AACAAGATAGTGAAACAGTAGTGTGAACGCTGAATCAACATTCACACAAATAAAAATACAGTCAGGACTCTATACAGTAATTCAACATTATGTGGGGAAAAGGTAGATCAACAAACAGTTTACACATCATCAGTCAGTTCAGTGAGAAAGTAATTTGGAACGTTCAAAAAGCTCAACTTTGAATTATTACAGTCTGCAGTTGAAAATCTGATGACCACAGGGTGCTGCTGCTATTTGCACGCAGCCAAACATGTTTTGTGAAACTGAAAACAAAATAAAGATGTGTAAATTTTTGTTCGTAGAAATTTGCAGCCTTTTCATGTAAAGCTGTCCAACTTGCTGCTGGGCATGGTACCAACTAAGGCTGGACGATGTGGCCAAAACTTCTGTCACGATATATTTCTTAATTTCGGTCGATAACGATATAATTCTGATATCGCTATAAACAATATAAAAGCCTCAGAAAAACTGTTCAAATAAATTAATGTTCACCTTTTATTTGTATTTCGCCTTCAAAAAAATTGAAATCACCGTCAAATAAACATAAAACTCTCCATTTTGTCAAAATTAATAATTCTAACTTTATACAACAAAACCCAACAACTCATGCAGCAAACATCTGCGTTTGCTACACGTTTCTCTTTTGAAACAGCTGGGGGTGTTGTTTCAGGGACACGTTGGCTCAAACTTTTATCGTGCTGCTTCTTCTGACTCTCAGCATCTTCTATCGAGTGGAACAAGTTAGATGCGTTCCCACGGCTACTTGGAACGACTCTCCATCACATTTTGCATTTCACTGAAACCTGCAGTTTATCGGATGGGGCTTATCGGGGGTGACAACCGATACTTCAGAGCATTTGGACTTGAAACAAAACAAATAGTGATAGATAGTAAAAGTTTATTGCAAACATGTTTATGTGAAGGTTTGAATTTTTTTACAAGAAAGTGATCTTTCCTAATCATCTGAAAATAAAATAATAATCCACTGATCGATTCCTAATATTTCATGCAATGTAAAGATATTCCGTTTATATCCTGGTTAACAAGCTGCAGAGTGCAGTTTGATTAATTACTACCTCCCACATTACGTCCCTCCTACTCCCGTGTTTTCCATTCATTGTTCTTGGAGTTCACCATCTAACACGTTTTAGACGTTTCCCTTTTTCCACAGCTGATTCAAAGGAATTAATTATTTCAAGAGCATCAAGTTCTGCAAAAACTTGCTAATAAAATCTATTAAAATCTGGCGAGTTGAAGCAGAAAAAAACATCTAAAGCATGACGATGTTCACAGAAGACCAAGACTGGGAAACGGTTACGTTCATAACTGGTTTTTATCAGCTTACAGTTCTGTGCTGGAGCCGAGGCCGCACTTCATAAACATCAACATGCTGCAGGATCCTGTGCTGCCACAGCTCCAGCATGATGTAATATACTCGTACTGTACATGTACAGTAGGAGACAGAGGTTGGAGCACTCCAGGGAGCTTAATTCAATTATCGCTTGCTCCAAATATGACCCCATTCATGTTAAACTAATCGGGAAAGTCTGTTTGAGCAGTTCTCCAGTTTTACCAGAGACACTAAATGGACTTGATGTAATTTTTAACAACCATAACAGTAAGCTAATTAAGAGCATGTGTAATATATAATTATATATAATATAATACATATGTAATATAGTTACAATAGTTAAAGTTTTGTAGCATATGTGTACTAGTTACCATTACAGATGTCAGTAAGTGTGTCAAATGTTAAGAGCTAGTTCAATGTAGAATGGCTTTACGTTTTATTTATTCTGTAAAGCTGTTAAAAATAGCTGATTCTAACTTTTGCGCATGTATGAGTTGCACAACAGTTCACTCATATTCAGAGCCCCAACATGTCATCTTAGTTAAATCTCGGACATGCAAAGCAGTGAGCAACAGGCATTCTTTCAAGAAATGCTAGTTTAATTTTTTTTTTTTACAGAAAAGTATAAATCTTTTTGTGTTTCATAACTAGATGCTAATTATACCTCATATCCAGTTTATCAGTTCTGTAAGTTATCCTAAATGTTGAGCAGATTTTGATTAAAACCATTGTCGTTCACTCACATTCATCACCACCTTGTGCTGTCAGTTTTCCTGCTTTTCATTGTCCTCTGCTCTTCGATTTTACTTCTCAACATCATCAGTCTTCCCTTCTTTATCTTCATCTCTCTCCCACTTCAGCATCCCGTCTTTCATTTCTCCCATTAACTTTCCCTGTCTCCCACACCTCTTTGTTGTTTTCTTGTCTCCTTTGTTCACACAACAGCCTACCCCTTTCTTCAGCCACCTCCCTCCTTTTTCTTTGCTTGTCAAGCATTCCCACCATCCTGCCGCCTCTACGCTGTAAATCTTCGACACCGCAGCCTCTCCTCTCTGCTGCTCAATCTCTGTAGGTGCAGTCATACAAGAATTCAGTCGGGTTTTGACTGAATATAAACTCTTATTAAGCTTGTCTTAATGTACATTTTTATCAGGATGTTTTAAATAATTCTACAGACAAAATAAGAGTCTTTTCTTGGTTTTAAGCTTTTATCATTGCACATTAATGCTAACAAGCAATTGAAGGAAAAAAAGGTGTAATTTAACAGAGATTGATTTTTTTATGTATTGAGATCCTACATTTGTTTTATAAAAAAAAAATACATCCTGAAGATTAAGTTTGATAATCAACATCACAATCGTTGACTCTCACTTGCTTACTTCTTCTCAAACAGCCATGAAGTATTTTTGTTGGAAAACCCCGTTTTCTCTATCCCGCCTTCTTGTTTGACTGGTTTGGTTTCTTAAACTTTTACAAAACGCCACCAAAGTTTTGTGACTCTGTGTCTTGGAGAATAATGGTGTGCATTTTTTAGCAAAATGGTTGTTTATGTGTACAAGAGTAAAGGTTTTCTTTAACACTATGATAAAAACATGTATTGAAATGAATCTCAAGTTTGACACAATTATTTCCAGGAATAAGTAATATCAGGTTAAAGTGTATTTTTGTTGTATTTTTAAGTTCAAGCTGAAGACAAAATAAACTTGATCACATCACGGTATTATGATGACGCAGGGTTTTGATGACGTGTCCTGAAACACACTTCTAACGTTGAATCATAATCATGAGTTTCAAATCTATTTGATCATTAGCCAATATGCATGAAAACATTATCAACATTTAATATTTTACTAATTGTAGCTTTTAATCAGTCTGGTGAGAATCAAACTTTATTTCTCTAAAATGAGGTGGGTTAAAAAGCTATCTACAGCAGGTAAGATATTTGTTGTTCATACCATGAAGCAGAACTCTACTTCAAAGGAAGTCAACTTGATCTTTAATGCTGGTATGAATGTGTGAACTATTAGAAAGTAGCATTCAATAATTAAGGTATTTCAGTGGATATTTTTATTTTTAAACAAAGTAACTTGTTACTTTTTTATATGCCTTTAACAAAAGTCATAAGATGTTTACATTTTGTTATATTTACAATACAATCATGATGAAAAGCAACAGGCATGGGCAGCAAACTGTAGCATCAGGAGACGGATAAATTAACAAAAAGAATAATCCCTCATTGTTCCAGTCCTGCAGTAAAACATAATTGCTGCCCACTCTTAGCTGAATGTTGTTTTAGGAACTCGTTGCTGGACTAAATGTACTTTTGCCTTTTATTCACAGAAAAAGCCTCTCTCGGCCATCATTAAAGAAGTGTGTGAGGGGTAAGTCTGCACAAATGCATTCCTCTTACATTTGGAAGAACTCATCGAGAGCTTCTAAAAAATAGATTTTAAAAACACTCTTTGTCTTCGTGCTACAATCTTCATTGAAGATGTGCAGTTTTTAGTAGCTATTAGTAAAATGTGTTTTATCCGTTTGATTCCTTGCAGCTGGTCCTTGGGAAACCATGAAAACTTTGCTCTACAGATTGCTGATGCGACAAATTTCTACATCACAGAAAAGGTTTGGTTATCTATTTTTGACTGGAAGCAGGAGCATCCACAGAAGAATGGTCCTCGAGTGCACGCTAATCTCCGCTCGTGTGTTTAAAATCCCCAACAGAACCGCAACGACATCAAGAATGGCTCGATTCTGCGCTTAACCACCTCTCCTGTAAGTTTTCGATATGTGCACAGGAAAACGCATTTGGATCCTCGGCGATGTTTTACTTTTGTAGAAACGTTATTGGTTAAATCTTTTACTTTTCACCCCGGTAGTACCAGACGGCTGTGCAGCTTCATGAGCGGATCCAGTCGTCCAGCATGGATGCCAAACTGGAGGCGCTGAAAGACCTGGCCAACGCGTCCCGGGACATCACCTTCGCACAGGAGTTCATCAACCTGGACGGCATCTCGCTGCTCACTCAGATGGTGGAGAGTGGGACAGAGTAAGTCGGCCCGTCTCATTAGCTCAGCCGATCCGATGTTTTTTCTTCCACTTTATCCTAATGTATGACTCCATCCATGTGATCCATCCACATGTTGTCAAATGAATCTAACGAATGTATAATTCCAAGTGTTCAAATTTAAATAGAAGCCTGTAATTTAAGGACTTCAGTGTGTGGCTGCGGTGCCTCAGCATTTTCATAATGAAACCATGTGCCTGCAGATGTCTGGTGCTAATAACAGATTTATTCACTACCATCCTGGTATTTAGATGGAGCTCAACAGAGACCTGGATCTCTGAGAGAATGAAAGAGGTTTTTGGAGTTGCACTGTACTCCCTGACGGGCTCAAAGCATTCAAACTCAACACACCCACCCAGGCCACAGCTGACTAACCACCAGACAGAAGAGCATTTTCTTCCTAAGACTGTAAATAGCTCGCATTCACTAAAAATATTTATATCCTTGAGTCAAAGATTTTGTCTTTTGTCAGGAGCATGAGAGACTGCATCTATAAAACCTTTACTAGCAATAATGTAATGAGTGTTTGTTGTATTTTTAGTGGTGCCTAATGTCCATCCATCCATTAACTTTACCTGCTTCTTCCTTTTTGGGTCACGGGGGTCACTGGTGCCCATGCCCAGCAGTCGGGGGACACCCGGGACAGGTCATAAGTCCATCACAGAGCTGGTGCCTAATGTAAAGTCATTAAATTAATATTTTTATTGTCACCTTTTGACACGAACTTAATAGTTTGCTCTCTCTAAAAAGTCAGTGTTACCCTGTGATTACTAGAAACTAATGATAATAAGTTAATGAAAAACAAAGTGGAAATAAAATTAGTTGAGTTCAAAAATGTTTTCAGTGTTCACCAAAGGTATTTTTTACCGTAAACCTGAAAGACAGACTCCCTCCGTATTGCTTCTCTATCAAAAATATAAACACTGGGAGGAAAAATAGTATTACAAAAAACTCAAATATCCTAAAATGACTTGCATGTTTTAAAATGTGTGGTTGTGCAGACCTGATCCACAGCTAGAACATCACCACACGGCAGCCTGAAGAGTTCATATTTTCTTAGACTCAAGGGCCCGGTCCGAAGTGGTAAAATCGTCTCTCATTGACGTAGTTGCTTGACGAAAATCTCATCATTTTGAACTCAGAGCAGCTTCGCCCACTCCTTCTTGACACAAGCCCCGGGCCGAACCTTTTCTAACAGGAGTACCCGACTGGTCAGAAGTTTGTCGGCATATTCGTCAAAGCAGAAATGCGTGCAGACATTCAGCTGTACGACTCTTCAAACACACTAAATTAGTCAGATGATCAAAAACTCCTGGATGGCGATCGTGCAGATATTGTGTTTGGAGGAGTCTGACTCCTGAAGTGTGTGGTGCTTTCTTCATGAAAGATTTGTGGCCAAACGGTAGATGCAGGGATGGAGTGGAGACTCTGGTGGGAAGAAGCTCGTGCGGCGATGTATACTGCAGCGGGAGGGCGTTCCCAGGAGCTCTGCGCTTGAGTCTTGTGGATTATGAAAGGTGTGTGAGAAAACAAACGTCCCCTGACCACGAGTCGATGGTTCAGCTTCAGATGGAGTATGCTGGTCCCTCTAGTCTATCTTATGTTGAGAAATGACAGAGTTCTTGTTGTTTTGGGCAAACTGTGAAAATATTGTCATGCGTGATCTCGTGCAGTATCTCAAGATGTCACGCTCAGAGTATGTGCCGTTAATACAGCTCAGCTAATGCTTCATCGTATCAATGCAATGCCTATATAAGGTATTCACACCCTTGGATGTTTAAATTTTTGGTTTAGTCAGTCATGGTCAATATAAACTGGCTTTTTTTGTACAAATAAATCTAAATAAAGTTTAAAGAAAACCAAAGTTTGTATTTAGAGACTATCCTGATGCATGCTCAATAATCCAGGTAGAAAAATCTAAAAAAAAAAGTTAAGTCTGGTCCTCTGGACATTCCAAAAAAAAAAAAAAAGCCAGAGGACCATACTTAACTTTTTTTTAAAGATCTTTAGAGACTGAGATTTAATTAGAGTTTTCTTCAACAGTGGCTTCCTATGAATCTTAGACTGGTGAATAACTCTGGCAACAGTTGTTGTATGCTCAGTCTCTCCCGTCTCAACTGCTGGAGCTTTTCATCAGAGTGATCACAGGGATCCCGGCAGCCTCTCTCACTATTCTCCTTCTCACACGGTCACTCAGTTTGTGAGGACAGCCTGCTCTTGGTAGATTTACACATGTTCCATATTCCTTCCAGTTCTTGATGCTGGATTTAACAGAACTCCTGGGGATGTTCAGAGCCTTGGAAATCGTTTTGTTTCCATCTTCTGATGTGCAATTTTTAAATTTTTTTTCTCCAAGTTGAATTAGGCCAGTCACTTTAAACTGTGTAAATATTTATTCAATCACTTAATTTATATCACATATTTTTAACTACTCTGTAGAAATTTGATTTCAATTTGACATTGAAGGTTTAAATAAATACATTTTGGAAAGAAGGCCCATTTTTATTGACAACGATTGATTTATGACAGCAATTAAAAGGTAAGACATGCAGCAAGGAAGTGAATACTTTTCATAGATGATGTTTATGTATTAAAAAATGACAACTGAGTTTTAAACTTGTTTGTGTTTTTAAGAAAAGCTGGCTGTAGCAGACAACTTGAATCGATTTGATTCCTAAATTAAATTGGTTGTAGATGAACATCCAATTATTTTCTGATTGGTTTATTTAAATCAGTCCCATGGTTCAGGCAATAATTTGGTGGCAGACTTGCTTTTAAACACACATGAACAGCAACAGTATTGTCCACTTTCCCCTTTTGGCAGAGATTAATAACTAATAGAGACTCCTGCTTGTTTTTGTTGACAGTTGTTTGTAACGTTAGACGTCAGATGGGAGGACAGCGCTGGGTTGTGCTTTATCTGTTCATCAGATCTGTAAAACGGTGTGTACTGAAGGAAGCAGAGAGCCCTGGAGACCCAGTTAAAGGTTAAATGGAGGCTTTTTTTCTGAGGTGAAACGTCTTCGTCATGATATTAGAGGGTGTGTGTGTGTGTGTGTGTGTGTGTGTGTGTGTGTATGTGTGAGTAGCACACTGCGTACAGTAGTCCCTCGTTTATCACGGGGGTTCCATTCCCTGCTCCACCGCGATACGTGAAAAACCGCAAAGTAGGGATAGTAGTACAAATAGTAGTAGTAGTAGTTTATTTTAGTATTGATATATAAAGGCTTTATAAACCCTTCCCACACTCTTGCAATATTCTAAACAATGTTTCTAAACTGTAAACGCTCTAAAAGAGCACAGCTTGTCATGATCTCCGCTCTCTGCCACCTGCGGCTCTCTGCCACGCCCACTTCTTCGCTGCAGTCACACTCCTCACCTCCCAATCTCCCTCTTTCTGTGTAAATAAACAATTTAAATTTAAACACTGTAACATTTTAAATAAAAAGCGTGGATTGTTAATTTAAAAATATAACAGTATTTAAATTTAAATTATGGAGAAGCAAGAGATCAAAGTGTTAACCCTTATTTCTTGATCAATTACACTCCAACATCTGAACATAGAATTCTAAAATAATTTAAAAAAATTACTTTTAACACTTTTATACTTTGTGATTATGACGCTTTTACAATGTGACATATTTTGAATTTTAAGTTGGAAGACAAAAGTCTATAAGTGCAGCTGGACAGCAAAGGGTTAACCCTTCACGAAGCCGATGCAGCAGGAGGAGAAATGTGGGCGTGGCAGAGAGCGCTGCCGGAGCGAGCTTCTTGCTACACCTAATGATTTAGCAGATGATAAATCATTTAAAATAATTTATTTTAAATAAACAATACATGCCGCTCGTGCGGCTCATCCATCAATCAGCCAATTGTGTGTCATGTCCAATCTTATTTTGAAAAACCACGGAAGAGCGAGTCCGCGAAAGTCGAACCGCGAAGTAGCGAAGGACTACTGTAACTGTAAAAAGTCTAAACTAAAAGGAGAATTTTTGAAACGCGAATGTTCGTACACCATCAGGTGAGACATGCTCGTTTTGTGCTTTCTCGTCTTTGAGAATTGTTTGTATAATAAGTCTGCACCACTCGTGGATTAAATGCACAATATCGAATGTGCCCTCACTACAGCGCAGTGAAAACCCAAAGCTGCTGTTTGGAAACAGCGCACCGCTGATTGCTGCAAGGCAAACTCCTCTCTGGGCTGAAATCCTACATCAAACCATGGTTTTATTCAACGTCTGCAATGAGGAGCTTCTGTTTGTTTCGTTAGGATTCGTGCATACAGGTTCAAATGCTGGTCAGAAATGTCATCTTTTCCTTTCAGCAGAAAAACCCGTTCACGTCTGCTTATTAGCCTCCAGCACCTTACACTCATATTTTATACAGAGGAAACCACCAAACCTCTTCTTGTTTTAAAAAGAGCGTTGAAATGATGAAACGTTTGACCCTGTTTAATTTTACTGCAGTGAGCCACTACAGCAGCACTGATCTCATCTCCACTCTGCTCTCGGCTCTTCAGGTTCATTTATGGAAATGACCAACAGATCTGTTTGAGAGTTGTGTGCGAGAAGGAGAAAGAGTAGGACGTGTAGTTCTGCGTTTTTAAACACAGACTTGTAGATAGGTATCACACCCACTCGTTAGTGCTCCTGCCAGCCATGTTGGTGATCTGTAATTATTCACGAGGCCCAGTGCTTGAGCCTCCCGACGGCAGAGCTGCTCTCAGATCTGCTTCTGCCAAAGATGATGTGCTGCATTTATGTGGAAATCAGCTTGAGGTTTGCTGCAGCTGCTGTCCACCAGAACCAACCAGGTAAAATCAGAGAGCACCCTCTACTGAGAAGACGTGGAACAGCATTTTCTCGTTTTTTCAACTTTAAATCCTTAAAGTTTTTAAATTCTAGTGCCTATCTAAAAAGTGTAATAGCTTTTTTATGTTTTGTTCTTTTTTTTTTACATTTTTGAAGGTCATATGGTTGTCTGCAGCAATTTAGTACTGATAACCTGTGAAAAGTAGACCGATTTACACACTTCTTCCTGAGTTGTGAGGAACTAGTCACTGTGCGAGAGGCCTTCCTGGACAGGTCTCCGGGACAAACTGAGACAAAGGAGACAACCATTTGTCTCACTCATGTCTAGAGACAATTTAGAGTTGGCATTTAACCTAACATCTCGTACACCATTTGGTGATCACTGAACTAGATCATCTGCCCATCAATCTAAACTCAATCAGTGTTCACCAACTGGTGGCCCATGGGCTGGCCGGGTCACTTCAAGAGTGGGAGTGGGGTGGAAGCCCCCCCCCCCCCCCCACACACACACACACACACACACACACAAACTACTGAAGGATGACAACAATTTAAAAAGAGGCAAAGTGCTGTGGATATTTAGTATATTTTGTCTGCATTTCTTTTTAAAAATTCAAAGCAACGATAAAACCTTGAATAATAAAAAATGTCTATTTTATTAGTTTTGACATGGTTTAATTTATTTACTTTATTCCATTCTATTGATCTATTTATTAAATGAGGGTTGAACTTCCTCCTGACTCAGTCAGTCTGACGGTTTATTTATAATGAACGACACAGTCTAATGCAGATTCTCTCCTCTGTCTTAAAGCTGTTGAGGTTTAATTCATTCTTATTTGATTTGCAATCGGGTGAAGAAAAAACATGTTCTTTGTTTTTAATAATACTTAAATATTGCTGCTAAATTTATTAGTTATGTATGCCAAACACACATCTCTGTCAACAATATTTTATTATTTTTGTTTGGAATTCTCCTCTATTTTATATTTATAATAATTTTTAACATTTGATTTTTCACAATATTGGATTATTTTCTCATTTAACATCCCTCCACAGTGACTCGGGTAAAGTCGCATGCAAAACTTTCCTTTAAAAATGAAAATATTTAGGTAGCATAAAAATAAAGTACATAGTAAAATACTGTAGTTAAAACAATAAATAAAACTGACAGAACTTGAAGTTTTATTTTTTATACTTCCAAAAGTTTACAAAACAGTTTGCTGCTTCTCATCTACCGTAACAGGCCTTGCTTAATAATTACTAAATAATAATTAATAAATATAAATATTATTATTAATATATAATATATCATTATAAATAAATAATTATTGAAATCAAATGCTGTGTATAAACTCCTAAGGTTGAAATACAAGACTGATTATTAGGAGAAAAAAAAATAATTTTTATGGACAATATCCTCTTAACATCAGACTTAAAGGGTATACGGCTTCACAAGCATTATTATTATTATTATTATTATTATTCTTTTTAGTAGTAATAGTGGTAGTAGTCATATTTTTTAATTATTATTTTTATTATTATTATTATTATTATTAGTTGTAGTAGTTGTAGTAGTTGTAGTAGTAGTTGTAGTAGTTGTAGTAGTAGTTGTAGTAGTTGTAGTAGTAGTTGTAGTAGTAGTTGTAGTAGTAGTTGTAGTAGTTGTAGTTGTAGTAGTAGTAGTTGTATTATTATAATGTGTATTTCTTGCATCAGGTGCCAGATCTTGCAGTGTCTGTTTATTAAAATTTTGCCCACTGAGCCAATTATTCTAGCTGATATAGATTTAGTCTAAAAGGTGTTTTTTGTAGCTGAGGTTCAGCAGCTCTTCCGTGTATGTGTGACTGCAGCTGAAAGTGGTTTGGTCAATATGTTGTAAAAAAAAAAAAAACTTGCCAGGTTTGAGCTAATGACGCGTCTGACTTTATATCTCAACTTGCTTCTGTTTTCCACTTTGACAAAGTTGTGGTTGTGAGAATGAATCGACCAGACATTTAGTGAAACATCTATCTCCTAATCTGCTTCGATTTAGTGTCAGTTCAGAAAGTGCAGTGCAACTCTGAGGACCCCCCCC
>NC_056516.1:23370907-23397637 GCF_014905685.2 Nematolebias whitei
CCCCCCCCCCCCCCCCCCCCGTTTTTCCTTATTTTGAATGGTAATCTTTCTTAAGAGTTGGGTCTTATTGATCCAGGTGTGATATTGATCAAAGCTCTTCAGCTTTATCTTTATCTCGTCCTTTAGGTTTCAGTTGTTCACCAGATAAAACTGGATTTTACTTTGATGTTGCTTTTTTTTTAATCTTCACTTCCAGAAGCCCCTGACAAATGTACAAACCAGCCTGAATGTGTTATTTTTCCATCTGTTGAACTCCCTTTGAGCAAACTGAGCTCTGTTTATCTCTAGTTTTCTGATGACTTGTCTTTCATGTGACGTGAATTTTGCAAACCTGGATCCAGTATCATGTCAACTGGAGTTTACTGTTGTTGTATAACTGATGCTGTCAGTATTTCAGCTGGGGCTTTTTGTGTAGATTGCAGTGAACATGTTTTAATAATCATAATCAAAGTTCCTTTGATTTACCGTATTTTTCGGACTATAAGGCACACTTAAAATCCTTTAATGTTCTCAAAAATTGATAGTGAGCCTTATAATCAGGTGCGCCTTATGTATTAATTCTGGTTGTGCTTACTGACCTCAAACCGATTTTATGTGGTTATTGTGTATGAGTTGAATAAAGTTTGACTTGTTTTGCTTAATGTGCCTTATAATCCAATAAATACTGTAATGTAGAAGAGTCTGATCTCTTTCAGGGATGTTTAGATTTGTAGTGTTTCCTGCTCTCAACTGGATGAGACTTAATTTTTTATGTTGTTCCACCTCTTTAACACCAAAGTCTCTAATCTTTGCAGGCGCTATCAGAAACTACAGAAAATTATGAAGCCTTGGTAAGTCCTCCCTTCTCCCGTTCCTCCCCACTCGGCTGGGTAACGTCATCGGCTCTTTGCTCTTCCTAACCTCGCTGGTTAAGTCTGCATGATGAAGACTCTTGCCTCCATGCCTTCAGTGAATCTTGTCACAACCTTTTTCAGGCTTCTGTTTTGAAATCAGTGTTGAATTTTATTTTTTCTTCTTGCATGTGGTTTTGGGTAACGGATTTAACAAAAGAAATTGAAGAAGACCAAGATTTATTTAGCTAAATGTACATTTAAAAAATCTATTTGAAGCAACACAAATGTAGATGTGACTCAATTATTACTTCAGTTAAATATCAGTTCTGGACTTTACTTAAATCTTGGTGTTCTTTATAGTGAAGGTGGTGTCTAAACTCTTCTTTGAGCTCTTCTCTTTACCCTGTTGGTTAATAACCTTTATCACCGCAGGTTCATCATCCTTCTTCAACAAGTCTTTTATTTGCCTGAACTTGTTCATCATCTTGTTCCTCTCTTCTATGATTTAATGTTGCTTTGTGTAGTTTGTCTAAATGCCTAGTATTGTCTGCAACAACCTCCTTGTTTTCCAGTTGTGGGTTACTAATATTTTACGAGGTCATTCACCAATCAGCAGTCAAAAACTGATGCATGATATTTACTGCTTAGATAAGAATATTCGGGAAGACCACTAAGGTTTTCTTGTAATTTCAGGTTTCTTTGGTGAACCAAGCTGATAAAGTTACAACAATTTACATTTTAACATCATTATTATTGTTATAAACACATTTTCCTTTAATTCAGCCATCAGGCATAACATTTTTAATATTTAATAAAAATATTCACTTTAGGACATTTGGAAGTTCACTTGGATATGATTTTTGATGCAGCACCAGGTAGTAATTAAACGTCTACCCATCCATTCATCTTCTACCGCTTATCTGTGATCGGGTCGCTGCAGCAACAGGTCCAGGAGAGAGACCCAGACATTCCTCTCCCCAGCGTCACTTTCCAGCTTGTTCTGGGGGACCCCGTGCCGTTCCCAGGCCAGAGAGGATACACAATCCCTCCAGCGACTTCTGGGTCTCCCCCGGGGCCTCCTATCAGAGGGACGTGTTGAGAAAACTAAAGGGAGGCGTCCATGAGGCATCCTCGTCAGATGCCCGAGCAACCTCAGACTCTTTTCAATGCAGAGGAGCAGTGGCTCAACCCTGAGCTCCCCCAGGATGACGGAGCTCCTCATCTAATTAATAAAGCTGAGCCCGGCCACCCTGCTAAGGAAGCCCATTTTGTCCGCTTGTATCGGTGATCTCGTTTTTCAGTCACAATCCAAACCTCATGACCATAGGTGAGGGTTGGAACGTAGACATACCAGCAAATAGAGAACGTTGCATTTCAACTCAGCTCTTTCTTCACCACGACTGACTGAAGCAACGCCCTCATTACTGAGGATGAGGCCCCAATCCATTGATCCATCTCCCACTCCATCCTACCATCACTCGTGAACAAGACGCCCAGATACTTGAACTCCTCCACCTGAGGCAAACTCTCTCCCATGACCTGGAGAGGGCATTCCACCCATTTCCAGGTTTTTGAGATCAAACCCCTTTCTGGTCAAGAACCATGGCCTCAGACTTTGAGGAGCTGACTCTCATCCTTCACACTCTGCTGCAAACTGCCCCAGTGCATGCTGAAGATGTTGGCCTGAAGGTTCCCAAAGAACCACATCATCCACATAAGGCAGAGATGAGACCCTGAGCTTCACAAACCAGACACCCTCCTCCACGACTGCGTCTTGAGATCCTGTCCATGGTCAGGACAAACAAAATCAGAGACAAGGGACAGCCCTGGCGGAGTCCAACCCGCACTGAGAACACATTCGACTTTGTGCCAAGAATGAGAAAATAAACCAAAAACCGAAAAATAGACATAAATCAGTAAAAAATAAAATAAACATATTTGTTTCTTTATTAACCCTGTGGTGAAAGGGGAGGGGGTGCTTCATTTACAGACATAATTAAAATATAACCATTAAATAGAATCTACACCGATCAGCCACAAATAACGTATTAATACATGCTTCTCAGCAGATCTATTCTGTAGTGCTGCCTTTGACCAGTAGAGGTCAGCATTGTAAAATGTAGTTGTTAAACCAATGCTCTTTGAGTATTAACACTGTAACAGAGCCCTGTGAGGTTCTGTGTTCAAATTAAGTCTGTTGTTCAACTTAATGCACCAGTTTGGCTGAAAACACAAGTAGCATGAGTTTTGTTCTTGTCTTGAATATTGGGCTAGGAGATGCTTATTCCTGGATATATTCCTAATAAACACCTTTATAGTTTGTTTCTTCCTTCTGTGGCTCTCAGGGGTGTTTATTTTTTGCTTATATCTGTGTAACTGCATGACGTCACCTTGTTCTGTAGCTCTCTGGTCCTGAGTGAACATCACCCAGATCCTGTTGACCTCCTGACGGCACCTGTTGTTTTCTGACCTTCATTCTTTCTGTGCTGCATCTCAAACCTCTTCTTGTTTCCCTTCTCTCATCTTGTCTCCGTTTTCATTTTCTGTTTTTTTTGCAGCAATCCAGGTTGCAGCTTTGTGCTTTTATTCATCTGTCCTTTCCTCTTTGCCACTTTTTGTCCTCTCTGTCTTCTCTGCTGACTGCCGGCTTCTTGTTGCATTCCAAGCCATCTGGGCTTTGCAGCTTTACATCCCCCCGAGCCATCTGGTAGAGAAAAAGTTTCCTATGGTTTGTGTGTGTGTGTTTGTTGTCGTCTAGCTTCGGTGACCTGCTCTCCTTCACTCTAACGGCCTTTGTTGAGCTGATGGATCACGGGATCATCTCCTGGGACACTTTCTCTGTGGCCTTCATCAAGAAGGTCAGCCAGGAAAATGTCACATTAAGCAGACCGAGGATTTAAGATGAGCATGCACCTAGTGCTGTTATTTGACTGTGCAGTGGATGGAATATGCTTTTAATTAACTGACACGATTTGAGTTTCACAGTCACTTTTGTACTTTCATTATTTTTATGATTATTATTTTCTGGCTCAAGTAAATCAAAACAGCATTTGGCGTGACCACAGATCAAAACAGCATCATTTTTTCCAGGTGCACATGCACAAAGTCTGTACTGTCGATCTTCTTATTCATATACAGTTTGATAGTCATTACCTGAAGCAGATACAGCTTTGTAGGAGGCCTCAAAACTGTCTGAGGAACAGCTACACTTCACTGCCCATGTATGGTTGTGGTGTTTCATATCACATACCAATCATAAATTTATCTAGAAGAAAGGTTTCTAAGCAGACTGGGGTTTTTAAGATCTTTTAAGAAGCACAAAGAAAAGAGCAGTGTTGAGGACCATGTAGGGGTTTTCCAAGAAAAATCAATGCTGCAGATAGAAAATTGAAATTAGAAGATGTCCAGCAGTACCATCAGCTCAGACACCCACCGACTGCCTGGAGAGGTCTGGGCAGGAGTGATCTGTATGGCATGGAAACACAAGTAACCCTGAGATGCACAAAAAATAAATGGAGTGCAGAAAAGTGACAGCAGGGTGCTCGAGACTGATGAGTCGAGTTTGGAAATGCTTGTAGCAGAAGGCATTTTGTTAGCCACATAACTGGATAGAGGGGAAGTGACGTGTGTGCTGCCAGCAGTGAAGCATTTTTGATCTGAAGCTGCAGTTCTGCAAGCTGATATGTCCATCCATCCATCCATCCATCCATTTTCTTTACCCGCTTATTCCATTTTGGGTCACGGGGGTCGCTGGTGCCCATGTCCAGCAATCACTGTGCGAGGGGCGGGGTACACCCTGGACGGGTCGCAAGTCCATCACAGGGCCACATAGAGACAAACGAGACAAACAACCATTCACTCTCTCACTCACACCTAGGGACAATTTAGAGTTACCAATCAGCCTAACATGCATGTTTTTGGTCTGTGGGAGGAAACCGGAGCACCCGGAGAAAACCCACGCATGCACGGAGAGAACATGCAAATTCCACCCAGAAAGACCCCTGGACCGGGGTTTGAACCAGGGACCTGCTCGCTGAGAGGCAGCAGCTCTACCAGTTGCGCCACCATGCTGCCCAAGCTGGTATGTGATTTGGTCAAATTATTGGATCCCTCAATCCTAAGAAAAGCAAATAGTTATGAATCAACCAAAATCATCAGAGATGTGTTTGATTTACCCCAAATTTATTCTGCTGCAGGATCTGAAACATACAACACACATTATGAACTTAGCATAAAGAAGTCCTGGAAGTGATGAGGCCCTCAGAGTCCTGATCTCAACATGATCGTGTTAGTCAAAGACTGCATAAAGAAGAGATAGAAGGATTTCAAACGACCTGCAGCCTCAAAAGATCAGTTTTTTTATTTTTTATTTTTTATTTTACGATGCTTTAAACAAACTACGTGCGAGTATGTGCTCGTATTTCTGGAAGAATTGAAGCTGTTTTGATGGCAAAGAAAGGTCACACCAAATACTGATTTCATTTAGATCTTTAATTTGCTCAATTTGTATTTTTAGTTAATAAAACTACATAAAATGTATGTTCCTGAACACATTTACACCTTTTTACATATGCTAAGACTTTTGCACAGAGCCTTGTCTTGTACTTGTATTGTAGATGTAAGAAAATCAACATTTCAGGCATTTGGTTATTATAAGTCTTAAAAAATGGACCTATTTTTTGCTTGTGTGCCTGGTTCTGTTTTGTGCTCCACCTTTTTAAAGTATCTTTTTTGCTCTGTTGTTTTTAAAGATTGCCAGCTTTGTGAACAAGTCGGCCATGGACACAGCAGTGTTGCAGCGTTCCCTGGCCATCCTGGAGTCCATGGTCCTCAACAGTCAGGATCTTTACCACAAGGTGGCCCAAGAGATCACCATTGGACAGCTCATTCCACATCTTCAAGGGTGAGTGGATGGATCACATGTGTGAATATTAAATATGCTGACTTGATCTTTTTAAAGCACTAATATGGATGATGGTGTTCGTTTTTGTTTTTGTAGAACTGATCAAGACATCCAGACTTACACCATAGCTGTCATCAACGCTCTGTTCCTTAAAGCTCCTGAGGAGAAGAGACAGGTGAGGCTGTAAAAGTGAAGCTTGTGTGTGTAGGGTTGTATTCTGGCATCGTTTGCAATCGAATCCAGTATTAAAATACATTTTTATTGCCTTTCTTCTCAGCAGAGTTGATGTTTTTTGCTCGGTTCTGCTCCTGTCTCTGACTTCTCACATATGTCAAGCGTTCCCTTGTAGCTAATCACATGATCCCTGCGTCAGCACCACTGGGCCCAGTGATGCGCTTTAACATTAATTATGAATAATGGAAGTCCACAGCTGCTGTCTTCTGTAGAACACGAAATTGAAGACCTGCCAAAGCAGAAATGAGCTTCACAGCTCTCCTGCATACACATCTAATATATATATATATATATATATATATATATATATATATATATAATTTATTTATTTATTTTTTTTTTTCCCCATGTTGCAGCGCTGGTGTGGGACCATCTCCCTCAGCTCCGGTTAAAGCACATGTAGTACTATATTTTTCGGACTATAAGGTGCACCGGATTATAAGGTGCATTAAGTAAAACAAAACAGTCAGAAAAGTCTAACTTTATTCAACTCATTCACAATAACAACATAAATTTGGTTCGAGGTCAGTAAGCACAACCAGAATTGATACAAAAGGCGCACCTGATTATAAGGCTCACTGTCGATTTTTGAGTAAACTAAAGGATTTTAAGTGTGCCTTATAGTAGGCCTGTAATGATAGCAAATTTTGCTGGGTGATCGTCTCAGAAATTATTGCGATAAACGATAATATTGTTAGAAAGTTGACAATAATTAGTAATTATGGTCAACTTTAAGAAGAAATGTATAATTTGTTTTGCGTGTAGTACCTTTTTTCGACCACCAGATGGCATTATAAGACTGTTTGAACCGAAGGATGGATAGTGAGGGAGCGAGCAGGGAGGGAAGCCCCTTGATGTGACATGGGCTGTCTCTCTTCGGTTCTCATAATGGTGGACGCTCGGTGTGGTTTGAGCTCTTTAGTGTAGCATTTTTCACACAAAGCTTTTAAAAAAATTAGACAAGTTCTCAGCGTCTTTTTGCAGAGAAAAACAACTTTTTTACACAAAGGGTTTCAACTGTGAATTTTGGAGCTTCGACGAGAAGGAGGTTTTTTCCCGAGGTCGGCCTTTTAGCTTAGCTCATAGCATAGGTTCTCAGCTTGGCTGC
This sequence comes from Nematolebias whitei, assembly GCF_014905685.2. Classification (NCBI taxonomy): domain Eukaryota; kingdom Metazoa; phylum Chordata; class Actinopteri; order Cyprinodontiformes; family Rivulidae; genus Nematolebias; species Nematolebias whitei. Next base: position 23,377,986 of record NC_056516.1, read on the forward strand.
TTTCAACGATCCAGAAACGCAATTTTGGACGGTTAAAACGGCTTTTAAAGAGAAAGGGAGAAAGGGAGGGGTCAGTGAAGAGCACCGGAGTTGAGCTTTTTGTCATCCAGTGTCTTCAGTAGAAAGAGAGAGACATGAAGAAATGATAAAGCCGACAAATGAAAATGAGGTTGTTAATTTTCATTTATCATGAGATTGATGTATTTTTTATCGTGACAGGCCTACCTTATAGTCCGAAAAATATTGTAATTTACATTTACAGAAACATTTGATCTTAACAAAAGTGTTTCTATCACTTGTTGCATATTTCAGAACATGTTATTTCAATGTGTGTCTGCGAGAACACAAGGTTCATATGTTTTCTGTGTGGGTGCGTAAGTGATGAGAGCTCAGTGATCAGAAAATCCATTATTATGATCCCCTGGCCTGTCTTTGTTCTGCTGACTCGGCCACCCTTCCTCCCCAACACCACTTCTAACTGCAACACAGAAATTATTTTCCAGCCTCCTCACATATTTTTTTATTTTAAATCTCATCACATCCACTCACTCTCTGTCTCTGTCTCTGACCTTGTCTCCTCACTGCACACGACACGGTAGTTTGATGAGCACATTGTGGACATCCTTAATTGTCCCCTGACAGTAAGTGCACCCTTGATCAGCACTTTGTAGTTTGCACCTTAGAAGACATCAATTAGTGCATCTAGTATCCCTTTTTAAGTTTCTTTCTGGGATGGCTTACCTTTTTTTTATTTCTACAGCCGTTAGCTGCATACTTTGCAGTATGCTGTGGCCTTTTTATTTCCCCACCCGCTTTTACTTTTATAAAAACCTTAAAAACTTAATTTTTTTTATTTTGCACATGTACATCATCTCACCTTAATCTTTCTCTCCCTACTCTTTTTAAATTCTGTCTGTGGCTATCCTTATTCCTCCTCCTTCGGATCCCTCGTTCTGCAGGAGATGGCCCACATTCTTGCCCAGAAGCAGCTGCGCTCCATCATTCTCACCGTAAGTTTAGCCACACTTTTATATTTTTACACTCAGCTGTTTGGTTTTTCTCTTTGTCTGCATTTTGGTTTCAGCCTGTACTCCAGTTATCAGCATAAAAATAAAAATAAATCACATATATGGTTATTTATAATCCTCCCTGTCTCACCTACCGGTACTTCCTTTTCTCCCATGCATCAAATCACTCTTTCCCAACTTGTTCCTTCAGTTGACATTTGTCTTCACCTCTTTGTCATTTATTTCTACATCAACATTTTTATTGTCCATCTTTGTTCAAAATGTAGTCTATTTTTTAACTTTAATATCTGCTCTTTTTGTTTTTTGTCTACCTCGCCCTGCAGAACGTAATCCGGAGCACCACACCCATCAATGACGAGATGGCCCATCAGCTGTACGTCCTGCAGGTGCTGACCTTTAATCTGCTGGAGGACCGCATGATGACCAAGATGGATCCTCAGGACCAGGTTGGTACTGATCAACATTCAGATTTTTAAACAAAATCCAAAATCTTGAACAGATGAGCTCAGACAAAAATATTTTAGAGCTGTAGTATCACTAACTTATTGTCAGATTAGTCTGATATTGTATGTAATGTCCTACATTTGTGGGGTGGTTTCAGAGGTGCATTTGTCACTTTAGCTGCTGTTTTGTATTAACTGAAAATAAACTTCCGTAATTCTGGGGCTTCAAAACGCACTTGTCTCTAAGCCACACATTAAATATAAGATAAATCATAATTTTGTATATAAATAAGACGCTCCGGTTATTTAGCCGTGGGCATCCACTGTTTATTGTCAGGATCTGTTCCCAGTGTGTGCAGTTTTCTTGTTGTAGTACAAGAATCAGCCAGCAGATGGAGTTTCACAGAATATAGCTTGCTTTTCGACACACGCTCAGACTGCAAGATCGAGTCTTTACGAAGCTTCGCTGTCTGACTCATGGTTACAACCATTATACCTTCAACATGAACACAACAACTATCTAAGCACAATCACTGGACAGTACAGTGCCAAACACCTATGTAACTGAAATTTAAAAAAATTATATATGGGTCAATATTACCAAGAAGTCTTATCCAGGTCATGTGACCAGAAGTCAAATAGTACCGGTAAAATGAGATAAATATTCATTAAATTAGTAGCATTGATTTTTATTGGTAAACAGTTTTGCTAACAACTGCTGTTTTGAAATGTACTTGCTAAATAAATTTGATGTGATTTTCCTCAGCACTGCTCAAATGAGGAGAAGAAGGAACAGCCCCTCCCTCCCGTTGTCTCCTCCACTCTACCCCTGTTTAAGCTTAAATGAGATACTGGTATTTAAACATATTTACCGTACACAGAAAGATTATTTAAATATTTTATTTAAATATTTACCAGTCTTGGCTGATTGACGACTTTTCCACCACTCGCTGTCCTCTTATGACGGAAAGTGGAAGGGGAAGACCCCTTCTGTTTCTCCGCTTCGTTTTCAGATGTGACTTTAAAATGTGATCCCGGTATTTAAACGCATATTTACCGACACAGGAAGAATTAAAAAACTTTTATTAAAACATCTACAATACTTGTCTGCTTTGCATCTCGACGAATCCTGACCATGGAGACACGTTGATGCAGCTTACGGGCTGCAGCTGTTTCCTCCAAAACAGCCGATTGCTTTTAACATGAAAACTGCGTCATGAGAAATTCTCCGTGCGTTTTCCATTATCGCTGAACAAATGAACAGGTCTGTTCATGAAGCGCAAAATACGATAAACAACACTGGAACGATCTGAAGAAATTAATTCACGTCCATCTTGGGGCATGGTCCTTGAGAGTACCTTGTTGATCAATCAGGTTAGACTTCTGGTCACATGATGACAGAATGGGCGGAGTTATGGTTGGGTATTTGAAACTGTGAGCAAAAGGCCTTGTACATCTGATTGCCTGAGGGCATTCTCTCTGTGTAACTAACACCTGCCCCCATGAGGGGTGGGTGGAGCGCTGGGAGCCACAAGTGCCCAGCTCCATCAAAGGAAAATGTTAGTCAGGGGCAGGAAGCTACCGAGAGATAGCAGGAAGTCTTTCAAAATAAAATATACAAATTTTACATACGAAAATTATGAAAAAAATATACAAACAAGACACTCCTATATATAAACCAAGGGATTCAAAATGTGAGACAAAAGTAGCGGCTTGTACACCGGCAATTACGATAGATACTTTTATTGGCATCTGAAGAATTGTATTTTAAATAACTTTCCTATTCATTCAGCTGAATACTGCTCTTAGAATTAATCATATGTTTCAGATTAATAAGTTGTAAATTGATGCAGATTCGGCCCAGGAATAGAAATAGTGCCTCACTTTGGCTGTTTGCCACTTTTCCTCGGGCGCTGTCTGATCGCACACAGCGTCGAAGCTGAAGGATTCTTAAATTATATAAAAAAGGAACAGAAGAAAATTCATGTGGGCTTTATTATTATTTTCTGTGTGCAGGCTCAGAGGGACATCATCTTTGAGCTGCGCAGAATTGCCTTTGACGTGGAGTGCGAGCCAAACAACAGCGGCAGCATTGAGAAACGGAAGTCCATGTACACCCGCGACTACAAAAAGCTTGGTTTTATTGTAAGTCGTGCTTTCAGAGGGCCGTATGAAATGTTCTGCTAGTAAAGGCCACACAGCTAGTGCAACAAAAGTGTTAAATGATTGCTTTTAAAATGTCTTCAAACCACCTTTTTTTTCTAATTGTCCTGCCTCCTCAGGTTTGAATATAAAATAAATTACTGCTATAACTTTACCTTCAGATCTGCTTTGGCCTGGTATGGCTTGGTTTAAGCTTGGAGTTACTTAATCTACAGAATCTCTATTGTGTTTTTCTGTAAAGATAATTGGACTGCCCCGTCTAGTCCCCATCACTTCTTAGAGCATTAGCCTTTTGCTTTTTTATGTTTCTGTTAAGTAAAACTAATGTCTTTATTGTTAAATATACACGTTCTTTAAGAAGTACATCATCCTGAGTGAGTTTTCTTCTGTTTTAAGCCTTTTAATTTCTCTCCTGTTAGGTTCATTTACAAGTCCCATGAGACAGTTCTCAGTGTTTCCAGTCTTCCTTTAACCCTTCTGCTGCTTCATTTTTAGAACTGAGGCCTTGTGAATCATTTTTGACCCAAGGGCAGCAAGTCATTTTCCTCCTCAGTAAATGCTACGTCTTTTATAATGATGGTAAATGCACTGTACTTGTATAGCACCTTTCTATCTAATCGAGACACAAAGTGCTTTACAACACAATCTGTGCCTCATTTACCTCCACACATGCATTCATACAGCACTCTACTGCATCTCTACAAAAATAATAATCTGTAGAGACTAATCAGTGCTTTAGATCACATTCATACACTGATAGGACACACATCAGAGGCAATGAGGGGTTCAGCGTCTTGCTCAAAGACACTTGAGCATGCGAGTGCTGATGGATTTGAACACCCAACTCTCACAGTGGAGGATGACTGCTCTACTCAGCCACAGCTGCCCCCAACAATTATGCTTTTTTTTAAGTTCTTAAATTGCATCCTGCTGGAAAGCCAAATTTTAGCAAATGTTTTATGTATTTATTTATTTCATGGAAAGCATTTAAGTTCATTCCTTGCAACCAGAAATTTTTGTATACTTTCTGTTAATTATATATATATATATAATTTAGAGCATTGTAGCTAATCCATATTGTTCTTGGACTTTGCATGGATTAAAAATAAACAATGATACTGTTTTTACATTCAATTAGTTAGACCTAGAATAAAGATTAAAGAATATATTTTGGTTGTGTGTGAGGTTTCATTTCACCGTGCTTCTTTCCTCAGAATCATGTGAATCCAGCTGTGGATTTCACCCAGATCCCTCCAGGCATGTTGGCTCTGGATAACATGCTCTACTTTGCCAGGCACCACCAAGACGCTTACATCAGGGTGAGCGTAACACACACTCACACACACTCTTCAGGGTTATTTCTATGGCATTGTGTCTGCTCATTACCTCCAGTTCTCCTCAAACCGTTATCTCTCCAGCTTAGTCACTTTTTTTTCTGGCTCATTTACAGTATTTTGGTCAAAATGGATCTGAAGCTGGCCAGCTAAGACTATGAAAATCGTTATATTCTCTTGTGTTTTATGTAAAAATGAACGATTTTCGTCTCCTAGTTAACACAAATACATGAAGCATAACTTTAAACTTTGAAAATATTTCTTTTAAAGCACATACAGTAGTTATTTAAGCACCACCCCTGCAGTATGTGGAGTTTGTATAGATTTTGACGTCCTATTTTTGGACTTGAAAGTGAGAAAAGAGACATCTTTGTTATGTATGATTAAAAAGACAATTTATCAAGAACTGATGAAGAAAGAAAAAAGCAACAAGTAAACAGTCTGATAATCTCTTTTTCAGTGATTTTAATTTTTTTCACCTGGCTTATTTCTTCGTGTGTGCTTCTAGATCGTTCTGGAGAACAGCAGCAGAGAAGACAAGCACGAGTGTCCGTTCGGCCGCAGCAGCATCGAGCTGACCAAGATGCTGTGTGAGATTCTGAAAGTGGGCGAGCTTCGTAAGTGTTTATTCGGACACTCCTTCATCTCAGCTCACAGGTCACACTCAGCATTTTCAAAGAGAGTTTATAACCTGAAGTAAAACTGGATTGAGCATCCAGACACAGCTTAAGCACAAATGACACGTTGTTAAAACAAAAGGAACCATAATACTCCATTATTGCGCTGTGGGGAGTTCATTATAAAGTGATGCACCTCGTCATCATAGAGGCCGTCGCAGCCTCTGGGAAACACACAAAGAGCTGCGGCTGTTCACTTCCAATACATGTACGCTTTTCATTTGTCTGGATTTAATGGGCCACTTGGTTTCACGTCCTCTCCAGAATGATCCCTGCTTCTCCCAAACAAAGGAAGAAGGCATTTTTAGATTGTTTTTAAGCTGATGCATTATGTTCCTCTATTTGAGATCCTCTTTGTCAGAGGATTTAGCTTTGGATGGATTGTAGTTTGTTTTCTTTTATCTATCCTCTACATTGTTACTGTACTTTCCACCGTACACATCACACCGCCATTTAAGTCACATCAGTCAAAATATGTCTATTAAAGTGGAAAAAAAACATAAATAAGTCTCTTTGCTATATGTCGCTTCTGTTATGCTTAACCGCTGACCACCCAGAAATGTGAACTGGTGTTGTGCCAAAAATCGATTGGCTGCCAAGTGGCGGCCGCGGGAGCATGCACAGGAGTACTTTACAAGAATATAACAAGATTAACACTTGAAAACAATTATTTGTTTGCTCGAAATTATAGCAAAGGTGTGTCAGTTGAAGTTTTCCTTAATAAATGCAGTTTGACAGTTAAATCAGCTGCATTTCAAAAGCCGATTCGTGGCTGCGGGAGTGCGCAGAGGGAGGACTCTGTGTGCATTTCTTCAAAATTTAAGAAGATAACCACCTAAAAACAATTATTTGTTTGCTCGACTTTATAGTAAAGGAGTGTTTCAGTCTAACTTTTCCTTAATAAATACACTTTAATGGTCAAATCAGCTGCATTTCTCCTGGGCGGCGCGGTGAAATGCAGCTGATTTGACGTTTGCTCCAGGAGTTCTGGAGCGAGATGAAGGTGACTTTGTATGGCAAGCCAAGTGTCTCATTAATAGCCACTTTTACCTGTTAATGAGACACTTGGCTTGCCTTACTAGTCGAGGATCCTCTAATGGCTGAAAATGGTAGTGTTCAATATTTTCTATGTCAGATTGAATGAAATTGTCATATCTCAGCCAAAAATTGATTTAGAAATATGGTAAAAAAAAACCATAAATAAGTCACTTCACCGTATAAGTCGCAGGCCTGCTAATTTATGCAAAAAGGTGCAACTTGTACGGTGAAAAATACGGTATGTAAAACTTAATGCAACATGCTCCAATCTTTTTCCAGTTTTATCAAATTCTGTTCTCACAGATTGAATTAATTAGAAATGAGCTGACGTGTTTATGCCTTGACCTGGAGAGATTCTCTGGAAGAACAGGTCATGGCTCCTGCGTCGTTTTTTTAAACAAGCTTTTTGTTCTTTCAGTCAAATCGGGAAGCTTTCATTTTAATACTCAATATTTTTGTGCTTGTTTCGTCTTAGCAGTAAGTGTTTTTCTTTACTTTTTGTTTTCACAGACTGAAATGATTTGGTTTCTCCTAGAAATCTCACTTTGACCTCATTCTTGTTAACAAGTTGAAAAAACAAACAAGACTTTCCCACAGGGGAACATTCTTATCTCTGAGGCTTTTCCTAGCTTAAAATTTAAAGACTTTTGCAGAAGAAATGAATCCCACAAAGAACACCAGGCTAATGTTCTGAATTAAACGCTTTGATTGTTACTTCCCTATTTGAAAGCTGAGCCAAGCATGTGTTTTTGCTCGATTTATTCAAAATATATAAAAAGAAGATTAAACCAGGGATATGCAAAATGTGCCAAAAAAGCTATAAATTGTATTTTCCATTTTTTCTTTAAGATACAGAACGTGAAGTTTCCCCTCAGGAGTAGAGACTGCAGCTTAAACACAGCACTGACCTTGATTTGTTGCGCGGAGACTTCCCCCTCGGCTGAATGTCGTCGCCTTCACTGCTTCTGTTTGCCTGGGAGAGCGAACCCATCATAAATATTTATGATGGGTTTAGTGTGTTTACAGGTGTGTTCACAAAATGTAGGAAGAGATAAAAATAGGCAAGGTGAGCTCATAACCTTTAAAGAATTACAACCATGAGATAAGCTGTGTCATGTAAATAGCAGCACACAAACCTTTTGACATGACGGGAAGTACTTCTTTATAAATGAGGTTATTTTTGGGCACTGAGTAAAAAAAGAAAACACGCATAGTGAATGAATATTTTTGAAAGAAATTAGTGCGTGCAGGAAGAGAGAAAATAAAACTTGATTTATTTATGTTGAGTCTTTGGAAGCATTCCCGTCGCAGCTTCAGTAAATATTTACTCTCGGAGCAGTTTATGCACCTAATCCATATTAAACGAAGCAACTTGTGATAAGCTTCAGTGCATTTTCTAATGTAGAGACTTAAGTGGATTTTCATGTGTGCCTCATTAACCGTGTGTATATTACCACACGCTAATAAATGTTTGAGTAGGATGATTGTAGCATGGGCCATGCAGGCGCTGGGGGAGTGACGCCGGTCGTTAAAGATTCTTCTTAATATACAGTATATATATGTGTGTGTATATATATATATATATATATACTGGTATACACACACACAGGATGTGTTGTGTTTTTCCCAGAGGGAAGCTGACTGAAGAATGAGTTTTAACGCCGCACTGATTCTATCATCATTGAGTTGACCTTTCCAGGGGTGAAACGATGAAGCATCTGACACTAATGAGGATGCTCAAGTGTGTCTGTAATGTTTTATCAGTTCTGACTATGTCCTGTTCCGGTCAGATTTTGTGTTTTGTTTTTGTCTTGTAGCTTAAAATCCGTCAAATTTCTTGATAAATTCATCGCTTGCTGCCTTGCGTGCCAGAAACTTAAACTAATGGTCTGATGCTGAGAAGAGATGGAGATCCAGATGTTTTGGTCAGACCTTATGAATCACGCAATATTGTGAGCGATGTCTGTGCTCAGAGAATGTGTTCAGGATGACTCTCAGCTATTATCACAACAAATTCAGCTCACTATTGGTAAAATTAGCTGAATTATAGCCATTTTTATGTTTTCTATAGATTGTTGGCCATGGCAGGCATCTTGAATTGGGTACATTCACAAAAGTAATCCGTTGCAGATGTTGATTAATTTATTACTTTCTGAGGGTTATGCTAAAATCCATCCAGTGGTAAATGAGAAATATTGCTAACAGAAATTCAAAGTTGACTCCAATAGTTAGTTTTAAGACCAGCTCTCACACCAGCATCCAGAGGTTCATGTTGGGAATGACTCTTAGCTACTACCACACAAAGTCTTACCTCAAAATCTGTAAAATTAGCTGAAATATACAATTTTTATGTTTGCTAATGTTCCTTAACTGTGGCAGCCATCTTGAATTTGTCCAACTCCAACAGCTAATTATTTCTAGATGTAAATCCAATTATTATTTTCCACAAATTTCATTAAAGTCTTTCCAGTGGTTTATGAGATAATTTTCTGGTGCAGAAAAAAATGTTCCCTATCATCCTTCCGTAGTCAGGTTGTGGCAGCAACAGGTCCAGAAGAGAAACCCAGACATCCCTCTCCCCAGAGACACCTTCCAGCTCGTTTTGGGGGACCCCAAGGCGTTCCCAGGCCAGAGAAGAAACACAATTCCTCCAGTGACTTATGGGTCTTCCCCGGGGCCTCCTACCAGAGGGACATGTCCATGAGGCATCCTGATCAGATTCCTGAACCACCTCAAGTGACTGCCTTCAATGCAGAGGAGCAGCGACTCTACTCCGAGCTCCACCCAGATGACAGAACTTCACCCCTATCTCTAAGACTGAGCTGGCCACCCTGCAAACGAAGCCCATTTCGGCCACTTGCATCCAGGATCTTGTTCTTTCAATCACGATCCAACTTTCATTTTTCTTTCAATCTTTGGTTATACAGGTTAGATGATCATAGACATGACATGATTATAGATGAAGGTTGGAACGTAGACAGACTAGTAAATTGAGAGCTTTGCCTTTTGATTAAACTCTTTCTTCACCACGACTGACCAAAGCAACGTCCTCATTACTGAGGATGAGACCCCAATTCATCAACACATCTCCCGCTCCATTCTACTATCACTTGTGAACAAGACACCCAGATACTTGAACTCCTCCACCTGATGTAGTCTCCCTTTGTTCCCTAACTTCTTAAAAATAATAATAATTTCCTTTTCTGCGCCACATTTGTTTTTAAATTAAAGCTAAAGAAAGAGAAGACGGATTACTGCTGAGGCGACTTTGTGCCTCATTTGCTTTGTGGAAATGCTCGGGCAGCCACTCTGTGTTCTCAAGAGAATAATAAAAAAACACAAAGGGATTCAGGATTTACTGCGGTTCTAGATTTTTTGTGAGTTTGACTCTTCAGGCTCTCTTTTTAGCTGAACTGTCACAACCTTAGTCCCTCTTAAGCCTTGTGTTCAAGAATCCTCTTTTTATTTGTCCGTGATCCTTTTATGAACCGTTTCTATTTTTAATTACATAAACTTGACAAAAATACCAAAAAGATGCACACATTACCGTAGTTGGGTTAAAGAACATTATTTTATGCAAGACTCCTTACTGCTAGATAAGCTTAAGAGACTCATCGCTTGCTCTTCAACTAATAGCCTTCTTATTTTTATATATATATATTTTTATTTTTATTTTCTAGCTAAACCATTTTTTTCCAAATATGTTGAGGTGAGATGAGCTCAGCTTTTGTAATTGAAATAGCTGTCGGTGAGTCTAAATAATTCACATCACTCTGAAGGTGTCGCTCTCGTCCTCTTCCCTTAAGTCATACCTCTTCCTTTCTCTTTCCCATTTGCTGATGTCCTGCTTCAAATCCCTTAAAAGATTAATTGTCCCGCCATGTTTCTGCTGGAACACGGGAGGGGGGTGGCTTAATGGAATCTGCGGCTCACCGGACCGTGTCTGTCTTGTCGCCCGTGTTTAAGTCGGCCTATAGAATATTTATGAAGTTATTTTGAAAGGGTCAGGCAGTGAGTAATGGACCCGCTTGGTGATTCACAGTGTGCCGCCTCGGTGAGATGGAGAGCTGGGAATGTGAGGTGCAGCGGGTCCAGGCACGTACACACACATTACATTTGTACACGGTTGCATATATAAGCATGAAGTCCAAAAAAAAGAGAGAACGTAGAGCCAAACCTCTTGGAGAGCTCACATGAACACACACAGTCCGGTCTGAGCAAGACCAAGTCGCACAACTATGTGACATTTATGTTTTTAAATGTCTCCCATTGGAAAACCATTGGAAAACCATTGATCAACGTTAACGTTTTTAATGCAGAAGGGTGTCATGGTGGAAAGTAATCTTACTGATGTCTCCTCCAGAACAGTGACAGCTGTGTTAACGTTGATTCTCAAACCCCGTTGGAGGGATGGAAACACTTTCCTCTAAAAATATGACCTCATTCGGTGTTTTGATGATGATGATGGTAACGAGTTTCATCTGACACCCAGTTTAAGGTCTCCCTTTAGGGTTTAACTAGTTTGAGATGAGGCGACAGTGGCAATCCTAACACAAGTCACATCATCTTCGTGCTCTCAAATGGATTATGATCCACGCCATCAAATGTTTATGGATTCTTCTTTGAGGTGCAAATGGAATCAAATCATGTCAAGAAAATGTTTTCTGCAGCAAAGATGACAACGATATTGGATTCCCATCAAAATAGGGGCAAGGCTCCATTTTTCATCCGTATGGTTTTGCTTTGTGTCAAACTCAAGGCCTGGGGGCCAAATATGGCCCCCTTGATATTCTAAAAGTAAATTATTTCTCGTTTTTCTTTAAAATTCAGCAGACTTCTCATGACCATTGGCCAATTTTGAAGCAGATAAACAAGTTTGAATTTTTCTGTAATTTTTGATTTTGATGTGGAAAAAGTAACCGAGAGCATCAATTGAGTCCGATGACGTTCTAGTTGAGGAACCTGCAACCAAGAAACCATGTCAGGTATCTGACTGGAGGTAAAATACTGCCTGAAACTGGCCCTTGGTTTGAAATTGGTTTTAATTTTGGCCCCTTTTGTAACAGAGTTTGACACCCCTACTTTAAGGCTTTTACTAAATGCTTAAATACAGTTGGCAATGTTGCAACTTTTTCTCTCTTTATTATTTTTGTTCTCTTTGTTTCTGTAAACTTTTAGAGCGGACTTCATTGTCTAATAGTTTCATCTACACTCTTAAATTAAAATAAATTCCCACAATCCATACATCCTGAAGGAACAACTACGTAATTCTGATAAAATGAGTGGTGGTTCTTTAACTTTTTGTAAAGAGGACCACCTCAGAAATCACATAGCTACTTAAGTACCACCATTATAATAATCTTCATCTGCACCTCAACAGCTTTAAACACAGATTTAAGATAACTTGAGTCAGATTTATTCTCTGCTTTGCATCTTTTCCTGCTCGCAGGTCTTACCGCACCGCTCAAGTGGCGACAATAACAATCGTCTACTCCAGTTTCCACAGGGTTCTTAAAATATTCTCCTTTGCATTTTTGTTTCAAGTAGTTTTGGTTCAAAACCAAGATCATAATTTCATTGAACAACTCCTATTGTTGGATGTAAAATCAAAAAAATATACGTTTTAATCTTTTAATCATTGTTCAGTTTATTATGGTTAATGAAAAGCTAAGAATGTCTTGAGTACCAGTAGATGAAACTGAGCACCATGGTTTGAGAACCATCGCTTAAAGGTATTTACAAAGGTAAGTTACAATATACAGTACATGAAGTCATACTCAGTACTGTCTGCAGCACACTTCACACATTAGGATCACATCTCCTAATGGGTCATCATCAGTAAAGGTCTTTGACGCTTAACTAAAGGGAACTCTGTAAGAAGTCCACAATGGTTTAGATCAAGGGTATCCAAAGTGCGGCCCGGGGGCCATTTGTGGCCCTTGGAGTGATTTTGTGTGGCCCACAATAGCAGTTTAAGGATGGTATAATTTTGGCCTGTAGGCTTGAGAGATTGATGTAGACCTTTTACAAATTTAATGATGATCATTTTTTATATAATTTTTAGGTTTAACAGCAAAACGGATTAAAAAAATACTTTAAATGAGCAATATTAAATTTAATGCAATCTTTTGTCAATAAATCAGTAAAATCAAATAGATTAAATTTTTAAAAAGTATTAAAACATTATTGTTTATTTTATTTTAATTTACCCCTTATACAGGTAGTCTCATTGAGTCACGAGAACTCTTTTTCAAGAGAGAGTTGTTTTAGACTGTTTTTGGGAGCAGATGGTGGGGGTTAAGAGCCTTGCTCAAGGGCCCAGGGTGGGACAAATGAGGGTGGAGGCAGGTGTGGGTGTTTCATCTTTTTCACCCACATTTTGATGTTGTCGGTCCGGGGAGTTGATCCTGCGACTTTCCGATCACAGGCCCATCTTCTCTAACCTCTGTGCCACCACTCCCCTACGTCCCTTTATGAAGCTTTTAATGTTTTGGCTCTAAAATAATTTAGAACACCTTCTCCAACAAAATTAGTAAATTTTGTCTTTTCTCCAAAATACCATTTACACTTAGTTACATTTTATTATTATTATTATTATTATTTATTGTTTATTAATTATTATTATTATTATTTTTATTTTTAATTCAAATTTTTGTGGCTGGTGACTCCTTTCATCTTCAAGGTTTTGGCCCACATATAAAAATGTTTGGACACCCCTGGTTTAGATGGTATTTTTAGACTTTGGTTCAGAGTAAGAATGGTTCGGTATAATCTGGTAAGGATCAAAGTTTACGTTTAATTGGTTATAAATAAAATTAGGTCAGTGTCCTATTCTAATTTTAAGACAAAGTGTCTCTGTCTCGTGTGTAAAAGTGTAAAGAGGAAAGTCTGTTTGGACAGGCGGGCTATGACAGCTGTGGTTTTAAAAATCACTGAAAACATGCAGCGTTCACATTCTGATGGTCAAACGGACACTTCATGTCTTTACTCGGGGTCTGAGAGGTAAATACCAACCTGAAATGTCACACAGATAAAATTCTATGTTATGTGCTTCGAAGAGATGTGTTTAAAAAACATGTATTTTTGCTAACATTTTAAATTATATCTTTATGATTGCATGTGGACTGATCTCACCTCTAAAATATATATATTGTTTATTATTTTGTCTTGATTTCCAGGCTAATAAATTGAATTTGTAGTACAGAATGTTTAAATTAGATATTTAAAAAAAATTAGATCTGCCATTCTAAAATATTTTACAGCGAGATATTTCATCCAGGAACACTTTTTTCCTGCACAGATTTTTTTAACATCCAATAATAGACACTATGAGTGGAGTATTTTATTAGTGATGGGTAATTCTAAAGAGACAATGCGACAGTCTTATGTAGACATTTTTATTTTTTATCATGAAAAACATTAAACCGAATATGAGTTCAACTAAATGCAGGAGCAGCTGGTCTCAAATCTGATATTCAGCAGTTTCATATTTAGCAGACTGTTTTTATAAAAGCTGACAAGTTTCTACGGTTTCCATTAATTTATAAAATTTGTGAAATATGTTTACATTTATTTTACCAAAAAGAGTTGTTTATGGAATAATGTTTTTGCTCTCTCCACGAACGTGTCCCAAATCAAAGATTGATCTTTAAACATTAATGTTTAGTTCCATCAGCAGCAGAACGTTCGCTTTGAAGCTGATTCTTTATGAAATGACTTCATCAAGGTTGAAGCTGTGAGTCTCCTGAAAGTCTCTTTTGATTAATCATAAGTAGGTGATTGTGAGTGGGGAGGACAGATCTCCAGTCTCCTTCAAGCTGTGACACGAGCATCCGTTTGGCGCTCAGTGACCTCATCTCGTTCATATAGCTGCCGCCTTGTTTTAAAGACAGAGCATCCATTACATCTCCAGGCTCACACCAGCTAAAGAAATTTCACATATAAAACTTTCTCTTTCACTCACTGGCTCAGAGTTTTCTAAATTTCTCCAAAGTCCTCCAGCTCTTGGCATGAAGGACTAAACTGGTGCAGCCAAAGATCAAACATGACTATAGTTGGTTCTTAAGCATCATTTTAATTTTATTTTATCACAAACTTTGCACACAAAATAAATCTTTGTTAAAAATTGTTTTAGTCATTTAGTCTGCTCGTTTACTTCACACTTGCTTTTTGTAGCTAATGAATGAAGTTTGTGCACTTCTTCCGGCAATACAGTAGCCCTTTGCTACTTCGCGGTTCTCTGTATCACGGATTTTCAAAGCAAGGATGGACATGACACAAGTGGCTGATTGATGGATGAGCCATGGGTTGTTTATTTAAAATAAATTATTTTAAATGATTTTGCACCATGTGTGCAGCCCACAAGTGTAGGGAGAAGCTCCCTCCTGCAGCAGATCAGCTGATTTCGCGCACACATTTCTCTGCTGCAGCTTTGTGAAGAGTTAACCCTTTGCTGTCCAGATGCACCGATCGACTTTTGTCTTCCAACTTAAAATTCAAAGTATGTCACATCGTAAAAATCATCATAATCACAAAAGATAAGTGTTAAAAGTTATTTTTAATTATTTTAGAACTTCTATGTTGAAGTGTAATTGATCACGAAGTACATTTCTGCTCCGTGCTGCAGAGCTCAAGCTGTGTGACATCCTTTGATGTCCTGCTGCACTTCTCTTCTAGACAATTTACATTTAAATGCTGTAACATTTTAAATAAACAAATTGTTTATTTAAGGAGGGAGACTGAGAATATCAGGTGATGATAGGCAGCACAGTGGCTCAGTGGTTAGCACTGTTGCCTCACAGCAAGAAGGTCCTGGGTTCAATCCCCGGTTGGACCTGGGGTCTTTCTGTGTGGAGTTTGCATGTTCTTCTTGTGCATGCGTGGGTTTTCTCCAGGTACTCCGGTTTCCTCCCACACACCAAAAACATGCATGTTAGACTGCCCTCAGGCCTCCTTTGTAAAAGAGATCTGTGATCTCAGTGGGATTTGCCTGGTTAAATAAAGGTTAATGCATAAATAAATAAATGAGTGAGTGTGATTGCAACCTGGCACATGTCATGACAAAGTTTACTAAACTTGAACTGAACTTGAACTTGAACTAATGTATCCCTACTTCGTGGTTTTTCACTTATTGCGGGTGGGCATGGTCCCAAACACCCGCGATAAACGAGAGACTACTGTAGTTCAGGTCACTTGTCTCCGCTGGTGTTATTCTGTGAATCAGAACCTGAAAAGGTTGAGAACCACTTTAAATAAAGTACAGTAGTCCCTCGTTTATCGCGGGGGGTTCCATTCTCACTTCCCCCGCAATAAGTGAAAAACCGCGAAAGAGCGAGTCCGTGAAAGTCGAACCGCGAAATAGCGAAGGACTACAGTTCCACAAAGATCTTATTAGACTCCATCATCCAAACTTAGCTTTATGTGCTGCAGACAGAATCTAACCTGCTCTTCTAAACTACTTAACTGTTTTGCATTAAAATCAGAAAAAAATATACAAATACTGCAAAGATAATGGATGCTAATCTTTTACCTGTAATCATTTAGATTCATAAATTGATCAGACTGTACCCTCTAACGTGTATTATTTTGGTGCATGAGCGTATGTGCGTGCACATCAAACAGCTGCTCTGTGTTTGGGTCGACTGGAGACAGATCGTGTTTGTATGCACAAGAGTGAGTCACACCATCGGAGTTATTTGCAGATTCCTCAGGAATAAGATTTAATATGCTGAGGCCCCATATCTGCTATATTAAAATTGTGAGTTGGGTTCAGTATATTAAATACCTGCAGCGACACAAACCCGCAGAACTTACAGCTACGTGCAAGTTGCCCAAGATTTATTGTATCTGAAAAAGAAGGTAGCAGATGCAGATTAATTTGTTTCTGCTCGCTCCAGTCTGCAGCGCTGATGTATTCCCTACATGCACCCAGTCTCATTTTACTTTCTCTCCATCTGTCGCTCTGTTGTTTTGCGTTCCTCCTCGTTCTCTAATGCATTTTGGCCATTATAAGAGATTCTGCACGCTGATTTTGTTTAATTATGTAATTAGAAACCACAGAGGAAATGGAGCTTTGACTTGTTTACATTATCTGATCTGTTTGTTACAAGCTTCACTTCCTTACTGACCGGGCTCACTCTTACTGTAGGTTAATGCTAATAAAACGATCTAGTGTAAGTGTAAGTGGTATATTTTCTACTTCTTTGTACAGCCCTTCGTACTGCAGAGATTCTGACCACTGACCTCGTTCTGCCTCAGTTAATTAGCATTAGCTTCGCGGCGGAGATGCTCAGATGAGACGAACAAGCACAACACTCCTGCCTCACTAGTTTGGGACGTAACTCTTGAAATATTAACCAGCAGCTTTTCTCACTTCACAGAGTTCATCCTCAAAGCATCGTTTTAAATTTGCTCATCACTCCCACAAGATTAGCCGCTTTATTTAGGTGAATTCTTGTTCCGTTCTTGTGTTAAAGCTGCTGTATTGTTAAGAGCCAAACTGCCAGCAGCTTCACTGACAAACTAATATTTATGATGATTGTTTTAGGCCAATAAACATAATAAATTAACTTTATAGGCAGCTTTTTGGTTTGTTTCTGTGAGGAAAGTTAATTTTTTTATCAGCACATTTTACTGTTGATTTATTTACTTTATTTTAAACTGCAAAATGCAATTTATTAACGACAGTGGAAGAAATCTCTTTGCCTTAAAAAAAAATCTGTGTCACTGTTTAACCAATATTTACAGTAGCTCAATACACATGACTTGTATTTGCCTAATGATGATGTAATCATTGGTCAGTTGGTCCTCATTATCTACACTAGGCTCTCACAGTTGTACATCTTCATCTATAAATCACTCCTTTGTCTGCCACCTTCACCAGAATCAGAATAAACTTGATTGTCATTGCACAGTTAAGCACAAGGAAAATACATTTCAGTGCAAAGGCAGTGAGATTGTCTGTGAACACTGCTAGAAAGTTCCATAGTCCTAATAAGATGGCACGGTGTCTTATCAGCTGGCTCAGCTCTGATAAGGGTCCACAGATGTTCTCGATGGGGAGTGGGGAGTGGGGACAGGAGCAGAGCTTCTTGATTTACGTCCTCCAGGAGCAATTTGAGATAAGATGGCGGGGAAGCCATATTCAGATAAACAATTGTTTTGGGGCAGGCCGACTCTACTGATTTTCACGTCTGCCATCGTAGTCCTGCTGGTACACTCAACGGTGAATCCAAACAGCCAGATTTGTGGTCATTCCGCCAGTCCCTGCTTGAAGCCTTCTCCAAGGTCGATTCTTTCATGCCTATGAGTTCCAGGCTCGCAAAGCATCTGAGTCTGAGCGCTTCAAGCATGGTACAATCCTTCACATAGACAGGCAGCTTCACCGTTGCCAAAAACTGCTGCCGACGTCTTCCTAATTTGTTGATATCCAAGGTACCCGCAGATTCCAAAGCAGATAATCCTGTTGTCGTAATCCAATTATGAATGCACCGTGTGGTCCCTTCAGGGCATGAGGGTTCTCCTGCACCCTGTTTTCTTGTTGAGAAAATGTTATCAATTGTGTTGAGAGACCAGCTGATCAGATCCATAATTTATGATTTGGAAGAGAATCTCTGAGAAAGAGTCACAGGACAAACGCAAAACCAGGAGAGAGGCTGTCTAAAACGGGTCTCTCTTGAGAATGAGTCCTCGTGATTCAGTGAGACTAACCTGTATAAATAAAGGTTGAATGAATGAATGAATGTATTACTGTAGCTCATAGCTTGAGAAGCACACAGTCTGGCTGCCAAGTCATCCAGCATCCTCTGGTTTGCATTTCTGTGTACCAGCTGCCTCAGCATCCTGTATGTTCCCACAAACAGTGACTGGGCCAGAAAGACGCTGCTGACGCTGCTCCACCCTCTCTCCATGTAACAGTTGTGCATGCTGGTAATTAAAGCGATGACGGCACTTTTCACTGTGTGTTCATCATGCTGTGGGGCTGCGAGGTGACTGAAGGTTGTTTCACCCACTTAGTGTACACACATATGCACATACACAGAGGATCATGACAGATGTCAGGGTGGCGTTCAGCCCACATGTGCATTTATTCTTTATTTGTCTCACCTATGCAGAGGTGCACCGTTACACAACAGCACACATGTTTACTCACATCTGCCTTGTCCCGTTTGGTCGCCAGCTGAGTAATTATAGTGTTAGTTTTCAGCTTTGTATCGTGGATGTCCGACATTTATACACAAAACATTAGTTGCTCGTTAAGTCAGTGAGTGACCCTTGACCTCATTCCAACAGATGTCAGAGGACAGACAGAGAGGAGATTAAATTGTTTGTGCTCTTTGTGGCGTTGATGTTTGACATTACTGTACTGATGTGTGCAGTTCAGTCTGCAGTGAAAGACTGAACTCTTTGGTGAAAGAGGTTTGTGAAGAAGCTGCTGATGGGGAAAAAAGTAAGCAAAGCATAAATAATGACTTTATTTCAGCTTTTAAGTAAAAAAAAATCTGACATTTAAATTTTTCCTGCCTGCATCACCTTTTAGGATGAAGTTTTAGGGTGATTACTGATCCACTTGGAAGGGATTAATACAAGAATTACCAGGATATTTTTTAACAGAACAGATTTTTTTTTTAGATGACAGCATTGTTTGTGATTTTTAAATTTCCTTTTGCATCAAAATAAACCACCACTGTGCTTTGGGGGTCCAAATGTGTACTTTTAGCTTTTTTTCTATTTTTGTTTCTCAATGCATCAGTCAGTTTAAAGACGAACTGTATCCAACTTGGCAAAATATTTTTTATTTTATCTTTTTAATCCCCTCTATTGCAAGGTGTATATAAATCAACTTTATAATTTATACACTTTACCCTCTGGACCCATTTAGTCCCATTCACTCCCATAATTACCACCTTTTTCTGGTGTGATGTAATCCTGACTTATTACAATGCTTTTTTCTTATGACTTTATATATAT
>NC_056516.1:23397737-23415521 GCF_014905685.2 Nematolebias whitei
AATTAAGGCTACAAAGTGTAAAGAAAAAGAACTCGTTCTACAAAAAATAAAATTGCATCAACATCAATGTTGTTGACAATCGTTGATCTAGTCAAAGTTGCTATAACCTCTTTAAAGATATTCCAAAAGCATTAAAAAAAAAAACAATTGTTAGGTTACAAGTAACTGAAAATATTTGAGGTGGTAAAAGTGTACCGGTATATATTACAGTTTTGGGACCTCGGGGTAAAAAGTAGTGATTTTAAATTTGTGTCATATTTAACCATAAATTAGGTTGTGTTGTGTTGTTGCACCAGCAGATGTATATTTAGTAAAACACAATGAAAATAATTTGTGTGTACTGATAACACATTAGGTTCTGCTGATCCATTTGGACATATGGTTGATAATAGCCCAAACTGGTCCTTGTGGAGTCAAGTTACTGACTTTGAGTCACAGACATCGAACATCTGGCTAAGCAGATGGATGAAATGATGGAGGACAAAGTAACAATCCATTCATATTGTTTTCTGCTCACCCATATGCTTTCCCAAAAAACAGTCATAAACTGTGACTTTAATGGAGTTCCAGGTCAGATCTGCCCAGCTGCTCTGAGCTGTGCTCGTGTCCGATATTCCATCCTGCTCAGATGATTTAAGATCAGGGGATGCAGTTTAGAACGGAAAATTTAGACATTTTCACTAAATAATAGAATTTAAATTTGCAGGTGCATAAACATTAATAAGTTAAATTTTTGGTCATAACTTGACATTAGCTGTGGTGGAAGAAAAGCTCTAAGTGGGATTTTAATTCCCTGGCAGAAGGTTGAACACTCAAAAATGTACAAAGATCAGTACAACTAAAACTAAAATTAACATTTTTCTTTTATTTTGAAAGTATTTAATGCTGCATGGAGTCCCACCAAATAGCATTAGTTCTTCTATTCTCAGTATTTGTGCTCAAAATCTTGCAGGTTAACCAGATGGTTGCTTCATCAGTAGTCCTTGTTGTGAAGTCAACTTTGACTCGTGAAGGCTCTGAAGGTCACGTGGACCTCAGCAGGCATGATTTAGCTCCAAATCCCTGAATCTGAAAGCAGCGTTTATGTTTCATCATGCACTCGATCTTCAGTGTCAGTCAGTGCTGAAGTTCTGATAAAATAGAGTCGCAAAGGCCGGGTACGTCCAGGAACACTGAAAGTTTCAGTTACATAATCAACCAAAGCATGAGTTTGCACTCGCACGTTTCCATTAAAGTGAATAATTTTAGTTGTTTTTGTGCAATGGTGATACTGGTTCAGCATGCTGGAACGCATTTATGGTGCTAAAAAGGTTTTAAATAAAGAGGAATTGATCATTTGATTAGTGTTCATCTCCGTTAAACTTCCCATTCAAAGCTGCAGTTTCCTGCGAGTCGAGCAACTGCTGTATTATAAAAACATTTTTAGTTTATAAGTTCTGCACCAGGATAACAGATGAAAACATTTTAACTACTTCTAGGCAAAAATAAACCAGCTATGAGTCAAAAAAGTTCAACTTTTATGAAATGTATTTTTTCCCCACAAAAGTATGTTTCATTTTAGCGCCACTTTTTAAAAACTTGTTTAAGCTTGTGAGAGGGAACGAAGTGCCTGTGGCTCAGCGCGACTCGAGCAGGAGGGACTTCTGCGGTCATTTGAGATGTCTCCGTGTCTGTCTCTCAAATGAACCTGGACATGTTGTTTCCCCTCTCCAGGCCGCCTGGTTTTATCAATAAACCCACAAGTAAACATAGAGGTCGCCCCGACTTCTGGCTTTCCAAGAAAATATAAAAAATCTAATTTGTCTTTTTTTTCTTTTTTGGGCCGGTGGAGGAAACTGTTGGTTAAGCAGGTTGTCAGCATCTGTTGTGAGTCACCTTCATTAGTTTTCTTATCGACTACCGGCACCCACAGCAAATCCCACCCTATCTCCACCTCGCCCTTCTGTAATCTTCAATTCATCACTGGAAATCACGGCCCAGGTGGCCGTGCCCGTGGGCCGGTGGCGTCACTCGTTACATCATTACAGCGTGAAGTCTCAATTGCTGCCTGACCTCTTCCATCCAATTTCTCGGCTCCTCGTGGCGGCCGGTGCCCCCGCTGTTCCACTCGAAAACCCTTTAAATGAAGCAACCTTTGGCTCCGGGCCGCCACTCATCTCTGCGAGGCGAGAGGGAGACGAATGCAGTTCAAATGAATGTCGAGCCTCGTTATTGTACCTGTGGGTTAATATAGTTGAGGTCCTCGAGCCTCGTCTGTCTGTCTTTGTACGTCAGCAACACTCCAGCACAGATGTTGGGAGAGAAATGACTCAGAGCTTCGCTAATAAAGAAACTAAACCACCTCGGGTTTTGGAAATAATAATAATAACCATGATTTAATTAGACTAGGTCTGGTTTCTGCTCACACTTTGTTTCGAACACTCATTTTAGATAAATGGTTCCTTTTGCTCAATATGGCTAGTCTGAGTGAGACCAAGAACAAAGTAGATTTTTTGACACTTATCTTATCACTTGATCTTTATAGTCTGTTTGACGATTAGTTTTTTTTTTTTTTTTTTTTTTACCTAAGCTTGTGTTAATGCTGTCTAATGGTGTAAGAACATCAGTACTGGTATTTTGATGACTAACATTTTTTTTTTTTTTGTTTTGTGAGGACACTTCTGCCTTACTGAATGTGATAATCAGCCATTCTAGGCCACGTTTGTATTTATTCAAGGTTCAAGGTGACTTTATTGTTATTCACATCACACACAGTACATGAGGTGGAACAAAATCGTGTACTGTATTTTTCAGACTATAAGGCGCACCAGATTATAAGATGCATTAAGCGAAACAAAACAGTCAGTTCAGTCAAACTTAATTCAACTCATTCACAATCGCTACATAAAATCATTTCGAGCTTATTAATAACGAGCAGAATTAATACATATGGTGCAATGGATTATAAGGCTCGCTGTCGAGTTTTGAGAAAATTAAAGGATTTTATGTGTACCTTATGGTCCGAAAAATATGGTACTCAAGGTCCCAGTTACACCATTTGTACCACTGAAATGCTCTTTTAGTGTTAGAGGAAGGACTTTTCTTTATCTGAGCATGAATTAAATTGGGGCCAAGTTGTTGGAGTAGATTTATTAAGCTTTAATAAAGAGCCGCCTTGGTGTTTGTAAAGAAAATCCTAAACTTATGACTAATAATGTGAGATTAGTTGGCACATTTTTCAAACGTGAACATATATTTTCACCCTTCTGAAAGAGGGAGTCTACAACGTTTGTGCTCGGTTATTTTCAGTCTTTATTTAAGCTACAAATTGAAATGCAACTTTTATCTTGTTGCGCCACATTTCGTCCCGTCCCGAGTTTGCTGTAACTCACTAAGTGGCTCGTTTCATTAACGGCAGACGGTTTGTATCTGTTTTGTCCACAGCCAGCGAAAACTGCCACGACTTTCATCCCATGTTCTTCACTCACGATCGCTCCTTCAAGGAGTTTTTCTGCATCTGCATCCAGCTGCTCAACAAGACCTGGAAGGAGATGAGGGCCACGAGTGAAGACTTTAACAAGGTTTGATGGGCGGTGGATAAAGAAAACTGATGTTTTATTTCTATGCTGAGTCCAAATCAGCTGTAAGAATCTGAATAAATTAGATTTTTCTTTTCTTTTTTTTATAATAGAAAGCCTAATAAGTGTAATGAGGAAAATAATAGAAGAATAAAGAATAGTAAGTAAAATAAACTTTTATTAAAAATATATATATAGAGAGAGAAAAGTTGCAAAATAAATGTTTAAACACTTCAGTTTAAAATGTTTCATCTGCATTTTCTAAGCAATCATCCTGTTTAGCTTAGAGTAAAAGTGAGGTAAGTTCATTCTGAATATCATTTTTGTTTATTTTTATGATTCAGATATGAACATAAAAGCATATTTGACAAATCCAACACCTCCTCAGGTTACGGTCTATTGAGGACGTCTTTTCTTGACTGTTTCAAATGGAAGTAAATATGTGTCACTAGGATTTTAATTTAAAATGCCACTGAAATTTTAATGTTGTACGTTTGCATTTAATTTTTCAGTGTTAAAATATATTCAGAATACATTTTAACCTAAAAAAATAATAATAATTGTCATTTCTATATGTTTGAAATTTCATTTATTTTCACTTCAAGCTAAGAATTCACATTATTATTTCAAAGTGATGACATTTTCAATAGCTGTGTTTTAGTTGAACTGTTCAGTGTTAAAAAATACGGCATATACAAAAAATTCAACCTTTCAAAATTCAAAGTCAACATTTTCATTCCCATGAGATTCAAATGGCTCAATTTTACTGTCTGAAATTCAGTGTCTAAAATTTCATTGTAAAAAGGCAGGGTTACTTGAGGTCACAGACATTAGCAAAGGATGTCAGAATCCAACATCCACATCCGCTTTCTTAGTCACGTGACGTTACACTTGTTGCACTCATTTTGAAGGAAAACATCATGTCTGAGGCGGTCATGGAAGCTAACGCTAACTCAATGATGAGTTTAATGCTTTCATCTTTCTGTAGTATTTTAATTTTTAATTATTATTTTTTTGCACATGAAGTTTGATAGTACGACAGCCCTAATGCCTCGTTGTAGTATTGAACTTCATGCGCAAAAAAAAAAAAAAAATACTACAGACACTTTTAGACGCTGAATTTCAGACGGCAAAATTGAGCCAGTTGAATCTCAGGAGACTGAAAATGTTGACTTTGAATTGTGAAAGATTGGATTTTTTTTTTTTTAATGTGCCAAATTTTTTAACACTGAACAGTTCAACTGAAAACAGCTATTTAAAATGTCATCACTTCGAAATAATAATGTGAATTTTTAGTTTGAAGTGAAAATAACAAATTCCAATCATATAGAAATGATGACAATGGGTATTTTTTAGGTTAAAAATATATTCTGAATATGTTTTACCACTGAAAAATGAAATGCAATCATACAACATTAAAAAATCAGTGACATTTTTAATTCAAATCCTAGCGACACATATTTACTTCCATAGTTTCATTATTCGGTTGCGGAGTGTTTTTATCATTTGCTGGTTTGTTTTGCCCTCTTTTTAAAAATTGTGCATTAAGTTCAATTTCATGCTGAAAATTGCCACATTGGGCTCTCTGACTTAATGTCACACACACACACAATCTTTCACACCAAACTGCAGCTGTAAGAATCTCATAAAAAACTTTTAGTATAAAATGCAGTCAGTACGTGCACAGAGATGTTCCACATTAGCGTTTTGTTTATTTATATTTATTTAACCTTTATTTATACAGGTAGTCTGGAGTCACGAGGACTCATTTTCAAGAGAGACCTGTTTGGGAGCAGATGGTGGGGTAAATGAGGGTGGAGACAGGTGTGGGTGCTTCACCTTTTCTATACACATTTTGATGTTTTCAGTCCGAGGAGTCGAACTGGCGACCTTCCGATCACAGGCCCACCTTCTCCAACCTCTGCGCCACCACTCTCCCTATATTTACTGCTTTTATTTTTTAAAAGAAATGCACCTGTACGTCTAGCTTTTTATTTCAAAATGCTTCTTTTTCGTTTCTTTTATATTCATTAGTTGTCTTCTTCTGTAAGACCACGGATTAAACCTCCAGTCTTCCGCTCAGAGGTCGGTGGAGTTCGGATGAAGATGACAAACTTCCTTTTGTGCCGTCTAATGTTGAGTTTGCTCACACAGGAAGTGTGTCTTTGTGCGCAGCCAGATGGTGATGGCGATGAGGTGTTTAGGACTAATTTTGCACTTTGTGTAGTCAATCGGGTGTCGGTTGTAAGCGGCAGCAGATGCTCCGCTCCTTTTCCCTGATTTGTCAAACAAATTATGGACGTCTTGTAGAGTCAAACACCAAACAGAGGAGCCACTCTGTTCCCGTTGTGTTTCATTTACATGTTGTTTATACTGTGCCATTTACATCAGAACTCCTTTGGGGTTTTTTTTCTATAAAGCAAACTAATTTAATTTAGCTTTACTGCCCAGTTTGGTCCAATTTAAACACAATCAACACACGATAGTTTTATTTTTATTTTTTATAATGTATTTATTTAGACGAGATCAGTTTGTAAGGTTCTCTTCTGGAGTGATAAGGATGGATAAGATTAGGAATGAGATCATCAGCGGTACAGCACAGGTTGAACAACTGGGAGATGAAGTTAGAGAGACCAGACTGAGATGGTTTAGAGGAGGGACAGTGGGTATACTGGTGGAAGGATGTTAGAAATGCAGCTGCCAGGAAAAAGACAAAGAGGAGATCTATGGATGCAGTTGGAGAGGACGTGGAGGTAGTTGGAGTGAGGACAGAGTGAGATGGAAGAGGATGACTCGCTGTGGCGACCCCAGAAGAAGGAAGAGCAGAAAGAAGGAAGAAAGATTGTAAAGCGTAAACAGAAATATATACTAAATAAACCTTCAGTTAACAAAAGACATGGTGGTGCAGAGAAATAAGACAGAAATTAAAATTCTATCATTTCTTTTGACAAAATTGTCTGGAAATATAAAAAAGATGCAAGAACCCACCAGCTGGACACTATTAAACACTATCAGTAAACGAGTAAAGTAAAACACCTCAGCTGCACATTTGCATTGCTGGATCTGTAAAGTTGGGAAAAAAAATAAAAAACTTGAAAGAGCGAGTCTGCGAAAGTCGAACCACAAAGTAGCGAGAGACTACTATATATACTATATACTATATATACTACTATATATAGTTTCTCTCTGAACATCTGGACATTTGTCTTTTCAGGCTGCATTATATTTTTATCGTTGCCTCAATGAACAACTTTCAGTTCATTTAACAATAAAACAGTGCCGCCAGCTTTGATAAGATCTGATTAGTTACAGCTTCCTCTGTTCACATCTGCATCATTCAAACGGGCAACAACATGCAGGCCTTCAGCAGCAAATCTTTATGAATCTGTTTACTAACACCTGAGCTGGGGGTGTTTTTCATTACAGGTGGGATAGATGATGCTTATTTTCTTCAATGCACCCATGAGAAATAAAAAAATAGCAGTATCTTGTTAAACTATTTGGACTTTTTGGTTTTAGATCTTAATTTAAACTTGTATGTGCAGCCATGGTGCTTATTGTTAAATAACTTTTAATCTTTCTATGTGCATATTTTGAATCTGTGCACTTTGGTGAACAGATTAAATCCTTTATTTGTAAGTGGTGCAATCATTACTTTTTCATTAATTTTCATGTTGTTACTAAAAAGACACTCGATTAAAATGTGGGAGAAATTTGCATTTTATTTCACTGGGGTAAGAAAATTGAGAATTATTTTGAAATGTATAAAATAAAATAAAATAAAAAGGAAAATAATAGGATTTGCGCTGTTGCTTAAACATGCTTATAGTTTTGTTTTTTTAACTGCTTGAATTAAAGT
Organism: Nematolebias whitei; assembly: GCF_014905685.2. Classification (NCBI taxonomy): domain Eukaryota; kingdom Metazoa; phylum Chordata; class Actinopteri; order Cyprinodontiformes; family Rivulidae; genus Nematolebias; species Nematolebias whitei. Next base: position 23,405,154 of record NC_056516.1, read on the forward strand.
TGTACCAGTTCTGATCATTTCCATGTATTTGATCGTCTGTAGTCGTTCAAGAACATTTAATTTATTTATCAGACTGAGTTCGTCTCACAGTCCAGCTCTGCCGTCTCCAGATTTTAATGTCAAAGCACCAGTCTGCACCTAGACTCTGTATTTGTTTGCACTCGAAATGTCATGTCCAAACAATAAATCCTCTTTAGAGAGGATGCATCCTCATGTGGGTGGATGATAAGAGAGATGAAAGATGATTCAGAGGGCATCCACTTTACGATACGTATGGCTTCCCTGCAGGAGGAACACTAAAACACTTCAGGTTTTATCCGAGTCTCCATGCCTCTGGGAGCTGTGTGTCTTGAGCTCTGATGGCTCTCTTAGTGTCTGAATCTCTGTGGATGACTTTGCATCAAGAACATATTTGGGATATTAAAGCTCCCGCATTAATATGTGCATTTTTAGGACACACAGCCTCAAATAGTTGGAGCTTTCTTGAATGTAGTGTTTTAATAATAATAATAAAAACGAGGTGTGTGTTTAATGGAGGCAGGTCTGATGCTCCCAGGGCACTGCTTTGTCCGTCAGCAGCCGTTTCCACTGTTTCCATAGCAACTCCTGTCCAATTGCATCGGCTGCGTTGCACTGCTCTGGCTCTGTTGTTGCAAAATGGAGCCGGGCTCTCTACACGGCTTGTGTTTCAGCTCGTGTGTGCACAAGCATCCATCAGAGACTCGGTCTTGTAAGGCTGCCTGTCGTCTCTTCATCGAACTGTCTGTGCTTTGGGCTTCTTATCCTCCTCCTCCTCTCCCTCCTCCCCACAGGCAGATGTAAAAAGCCTTCATCTCCCTCTCTGTTCAGGACCTTGGAAAAAAAAATCCCTCACTTGTGTAGCGGCTTGCAGCCACTCACAGTACCCCTCCTCCTCCTCCTCTTCGTCTTCTCTCATCCCTCTCACTACAGCTGAGCCTCTCTCTCTAACACACACACACCTTTATTTATCACGTGATCCAATTGCTGCATCTCCATTGGTGTCTCTGATTGTGGCGTGTGTCCAATCAGTGCATAAGCTCAGAGATCAACATAAGTGAAGCAGAGCAGCTTGGCTGATGCTCTTAGAGTCACAGAGGGAGAGGGTGGAAGGCAAATGGAAAGACAAGAAAATTAATATTAGCAGATGGGAGAAGGGTAAAGTTAGACACAGTCTGTTTTAATGAAATAAAATATGCTTGTGTAGTGATTCAAGCTGGACTGCAGGAGTTGAACGGGAAGGAAGAGGAAAGCCAAAAAGGAGGTGGTGCACGCGCCGCGTTGAAAGACGAGTTTACGCTTATTGTGGCTCAAGCTAAGTGTCCACAAGCAGCCAGACTGCTCGTCTGAGGAACCGTCTGCTCCCTCCATCTTTCCGACTGTGCTTCGTCTCCTGTCGAGAGCTACAAAGTCACTATCTGGCAAAAGCACACGGCCAAGACAGAAGCCATTGTGGAGAGCATCAAACGACACTTGAAAGCATGGAGGTGACATGTAAGTATATCGAGAACGGGGATGGAGGAGGGCGAACAGAGAAAGGGAAATGGGGAGGTGGTACTGAAAGGGAGAGGACTGTTTGTGTTGTTGCCTGGATGCGGAGGAGGAGAGGGGAAGGAGGATGGAGAGAAGAAAAGGCAGGGAGGGATAGAGAGGCAGAGTGGAGTATAGGGAGGAGGGACAGATGGGGACGTGAAGGCTCGATGAGGAAAAAGCAGGTTTGTCCCAGTCCCAGATTATGGTACATACGCTCAGTCGTGGGCTGGATTACAGCACCCACCCCCCCCCCCCACACACACACACACACACAGATCTACTTGCTTACAAATACACAAATGTGTTCACCAATCCACCATCACATCACAAGCATCATCCATTTTTGTGAGGATGAGTGATGGGGGTTGGGCCTTGTTGTGAATGGGATTACTCCACATCAGCAGCCCCCACTGTTTGCCACCGGAGGGATTCTCTGCCACTACCTGAGCTCGTCTGAACTCCACGCTGCCTCGCCCAGCGCTGGATGAGCTTCAGCTGGTGTTTTAGCCACGGGGGTTTGACACCGGATCACAGCGAGGTCAGCAGCAGCCCGTGAAACGCTGCCAGTACTGGGCTTTTATTTGTTTTGGACTAAACACAGCATCGTAGCATTAGCTTTTTGTCCCATAGTTCAATGTTGAGCTTCGTCCCACCCATCAGTCGACCAGGTGATTTTAACACTTGCTCCATTTTCTTCGTGCATCAGCCATGTATTGATCTCTTAACGGGACAGTTGTAGCAATGAGCATGCATCATCATCCTCTGATGGACTGGGAACATAAATTCCCTGCCTTCCTTTTTCTTGACATCTCTGTTGTAAATATTTATATTTAGACATGCATTAATAGATTATTTGCAGAAGGGACGAGCATTATCGCTCTTGCACAATCTGCTCTTTTTTTATGGTCTCGTTTGGTTTTCTTCTCCACCAGTGCTGTTTATGTAAAGTGTAGATTGAATTGGGTTTTATCAACTGTTTCCACTTTTTCTGCTCTTTATTCCTGGTGGAGCTGCAGGCAGATGGTTGTTAGCCTAGCTTAGTATCAAGGCTTGAAACAGTCTGTGGCTTTACCAACGTGCCAGTCTTATTCTTTGAGGTGGGACCAATGCTAACTGTGTTTCTTTGTGCATAGGAACGTATTTAAAGATTTTGGAGTTCTTGTTTCTTTGGCAAAGAATAAATCATATATGTTTGAGCATTGTTTCCTATGTGCACACGATTCTACACTAACAGAAGCATATGTTTTGTTTTTCTGCCTCTACATCCCCTCAAGTGCTGAAACATGCTTAGAGAAGCTGTGCATTTGCTTTTACTGCAAATGAATAATACTCTTGATAGAAAATGGAGCTCAGCCTTCAAAGAACGAACTCATGGCTGTTGTCTTTGAGTGTTCAATTAAAAGTGGCCTTCTGCAAGAGACCTTGAACTCAGTCCAGGTAGCACTTTAGCTAAATGAACCAGCACAGAATGAAAGCAAAGTGTTTTTTTTTTTTTAATTCAGTATTTCTGTTTCTGACCTCAATGAAAGGCATGCTGGGAGTTTGAGTCAGACACATTAGTGCAGGTATGAGAAGTTTCTGGTTCCAGCAGATGACAGCACTCAAACACACCTTCTCCATGCCATTCACTGTGACAGCAGCGCTCCTGCTTTGTACATGTGTCATGACTTGACCAGCCTGCACCTCCCCCACTCCTCCTCCTCTCCTGCAACGAGACCTGCTGTTATTTTATACCGCACCTCGTCGATCATCTTCCCTTGCTTCAGTTTCTTTTGTCTTGTGCTCTTTCTCCTCATTATTCTTACCCCCAACGCCCCATCCCACCCAAGTCCTGCACCATCAGCACCACCTCTGTTGTTGGGCTATTGATATCGTTCCGCCTGGGTGCCTCACCCCCCACTCCCCTAACGAGGTGCGCTTATTGTTTTTGCACGTGTGTAAGCACTATACGACTCGCTCGTGGTGGTGTGTGTACATCACAAGCATGTATCAAGAGGAAAATGTTTCTGTGCAGGGAACAGTGATTTTTAAAATCAGTCTGTGTTTGTGCGTGTGCGCCTAAGGGGAAGGGTCTCTCATCTGAGAGCGCTTTGACCCACTCCCACTGAGAACACCAAAGCTCGGCTCACTAATCAGCGCGAGGAGATCATCCGACATTAGCATAACTGTCAGAGCTGTACACGCCGAGCTGATGTTTAGCTTTGTGATTAATCAGGATAACTGATAACTACAAATCAGAAGGAGAAACAACACATACTCAAGTTTTATTTTTTTTATTTTTTTATGATTTGCTCGTCTTCCTGTGTGCTAACGTTGCTGTGCAGGCATTTTAGCCACATGCATGTGATGCTTTATTTGCTCACTGCAGGACACAATGTTCTTTAGATTTCCTACAAATAAAGAGTCTCGTATGGCAGCGAAAAGCTTTATCCTTGATGTTAAATAATTATACAGGTTTGATTTATCGCTGCTTAAATCAAAGATTTGTTGCACGTCGTCTGTTGAAGGAGGTGCATGTAAGAAGGGGGAGAACAGCAGATGTGGATTAATCATCATTTCTCAGTTTTGTTCTGTTTTTTTAAATAATCCATCTTTTTCTATCAGCTACAATTAACAAATGCTTGGCATAGTTCACTAACACACTGGTTAAAAAGGTGCAACTTTGCACATACTTTCTATAACCAACTAATTAATTTTACTTTTTGGATTATTTTGTGTTTTTATTCATTGAAAGTATTCGAGTTTTGGCAGGATCAGAACAATAGTTCAGATCTTTTAAAGTAGGTTGTGTGGAAAGGTCATGAACAATAAATAGCTTTCATTTGAATGACCTCAGTTTGGAGAAATCATTTTATTCTGATACAATGACAAGCTAGCTGCTCATTTGAGCAAGACCAAAGGTGGATTTCTCTCACCTTAAAGCTACTCCAGTTTCAAAAATTCAATGGTGATTCATGCACACTCTATATTATAAATTTTTATGTTGCCATTTTGCACAATAGTAATCTATGGTTATTGCTAGCACAAAAGGCATCGGAGGCTGTGAGCTGTAGCTCTTTTGGTGCAGCCTGATGTACTTCCAGCAGGAATTTCAGGATTTTTCTGCCTGAATAATTATGTAATGCAGAATTAGTGGCAATGTAAAGGTTTAAACAATAGTGTTTGCATTAACCACATTGAAATTTAGAGATTAAAGTTGTTTTAAAAGGGCATCATTCCACTTTGGTTTTGGCCTGTCAAAGTGGTCATTATTTTAGATGTTGCATATTTCCTGCAACATAATGAAAACGACAAATTCAAGGTCAGCATTTGGCTTTTTGCCAGCATTTCTTCAGTGTCTTTCCTCTCCGGTCCTCCATATGGGCTGTGTTACACCTCATGTGGAGCTGTTTTTTTTTTATTTAAAACAGCTCCTCTGACAGTTTCTCGGCACGCAGCTCTGAACATCTAAATATGGCAACAGCCACCAGCGAGAGCCGGTGTTGACCCCACGCCACTAATGTGCTGAAGTCTGACATGTCTATTAAACATGACATCTATTGTAGATGTAGAGGCAGCAACAGTCAAGAAATTATCGATTTGTTGTATTTTTGTACATACATGAGCTTATTCTTAATTTTTATGTCCATGAGAAGACAAAATTGCAATATTTGTACTAAACTCTGCACATTCATGTTCAGTAGAACTAGTTTTCCTACAATGCGTTTTGTGCACTTCTCTATAGTGCTGTCAGACCGAAAGAGTAGCTTTTCAGAGCACTTGAAGTCACATCTACCTATTACTGCAACTCTTTTATTGAAATATACCGCCTCAGTGACAACTTGCAAGCAACAGGGGGTAGATGCATAATTGAAATTTTAATGGATGGGAGTTTCTCAACTCCTTCAGTGCAATGACATGGTCTTTTTGAAAGCTTTATTTAGCAAGAAAAGATAGCACTGCTAATGGAATCAAACTGGGGTTGCAGCATCCATAGTCTTCCCTTCAAGATTTCATGGTTCTTTGTTGTCATTCACATGTGGTACATGAGGTGGAAATGAAAGTGTGTGATCAAGGTCCCAGTTACACCCAAAAATAGCAAAAATATAAAGTATAAAATGAAACGGTATACAAAGATCTGATATGTGCTCATCACTAATAGTGCAAAATAATATGGTATATTAAATAGCAGCCTGAACATGAGTCTGTAGTGAGCAGATGGGAATGAATATAGCAGCTTAAAGGCAAGAAATCATCAGCATGGATAATCAGCAGCACATATGTCAAGGATCAGCAGCTTCGATGATCAGCAGCACAGATAAGTCACATATCACAAATTAAAATGACATTACAGTGGTTTTTCTTTTTGCTTAGTGATTATCCTGACTAGGGATTTGTGAGTCTACCAGCCTCAGGGTAGATAGAAGCTGTTCCTCAGTCTAGTGGTTCTACACTTAATGCTCCTCAACCTCCTTCCTGAGGGGAACGAGGAAAAAAGTGTGTGTGCTGGGTGAGTGGGGTCCTTCATGTTGCAGGTGGCCCTCTTCCTGCATCTGGAGGTGTATATGTCTGTGATGGTGGGGAGACTGACTCCGACAGACTTCTCTGCAGCCTTCACCACTCTCTGCAAAGCTTTTCTTTCTGCAGCTGTGCAGCCTCCATGCCACACGTTGATGCTGGAGCACAGGATGCTCTCCACTGCACACCTGTAGAAGGAGGTGAGGACTGAGCTTCCCAGACCAGCTCGTCGCAGCCTCCTGAGGAAGTAGAGTCTCTGATGAGCTTTCTTGCAACTAGAGACCATCGTGCGTGTTGCTCCCTCAAATCCATGACCATCTCCTTTGTCGTCGTCTTCACATTGATGTGAAGGTTATTCTCTTTGCACCAGCTCTCCAGGTGTTCCATCATTGTTTGTGATGCATCTCACCACCGCTATATTGTCTGCAAACTTTACAATATGACAGGAGGACAAATTGTGGATCCTCACGGACTGAGGTCTGTTTGTTAAGAAGTCTAGGACCCAGTTGCAAATGGAGGGGCTTAGTCCTAGTGTGAGTAGTTTGTCCATCAGGGTTTGGGGGATCATGGTGTTGAAGGCAGACGTGAAGTCCACAAAGAGCATACGGACGTAGGAGTCCTTCTGCTCCAGGTGGGTGACAGTAATTTGGACCGCAGAGGAGATGGCATCCTCTGTTGATCGGTTCTCGCAGTATGCGTACTGATGAGGGTCCTCGCTGTTGTTGATGGTGTCTTTCAAAGCATTTAACAACTATCAGAGTGAGGTCTAAAAAAGATAAATCTGGTCCTCTGGACATTCAAAAAACAAAACAAAGCAACAAAAAAAATGTAGAAACGTTTCTTCTTTCATCCGAAAGACTTCCTCAGTCTGAGGTGCTGTATTCAGCTCAGTCTTATAAATAGCACCTTCTCAATGTGGATATCCTAACTGGGCCTTCCTGAAAGCAGAGAAGAAACCCAAACAGGACTCTAGTCAGCCATCAGGTGAAAAGGAGGAACCCAGACCCAGACCAGTGGTCATTCCGTATGTTGAGGGAATATCAGAGAAACTTGAGACGTTTATTTTCTAAACATAACGTCCCAGTGGCTTTTAAACCCCAAAATACATTACGGCAAAGACTGGTTCATCCCAATGATCCAGTCCCCCGGCACAAACAGAGTAATGTTGTGTATGCTGTTCAGTGTCAGGAGGGCTGTGATCAGTCTTACATCGGGGAAACTAAACAGCCACTGGCCAAAAGGATGGCCCAGCACAGAAGATCAACATTATCAGGCCAGGATTCTGCGGTCTACACTCATCTCCAGGCCAGCGGTCACTCTTTCAGGGATGAAGATGTTCACATCCTGGACAGAGAGGAACGATGGTTTGAGAGAGGAGTAAAGGAGGCCATCTTTGTGAAAAGAAATCGTCCATCGTTAAACAGGGGTGGAGGCCTCCTGGTTCAACTGTCCCCCTCTTACAATGCTGTTATCGCTAGTATCACTCAACCCCCTGTGAATAGTACACAGCCATCAGTGTGCTAATGATCCATCGTTAGGCTGATGGTCCTTCTTGACCATGTGATCAGCTGGTTTTGGTTGTCAGCAGCAAATTGGTTGATCCACTCTGAGAAGGTGCTATTTAAGAGACTGAGCTGAATACAGCTCCTCAGACTGAGGAAGTCTCTCGGATGAGAGACGAAATGTTTCTACATTTTTTTTTTTTGTTTGTTTTGCTTTGTTTTGTTTTTTGAATGTCCAGAGGACCAGATTTACCTTTTTTAGATTTTTCTACCTGGATTATTGAGCATGCATCAGGATATCAGAGTGAGGGCTACTGGCCGATAGTCATTCAGACACAATTCTACCTCCAGAAGATGATTTGTATCTAAACAGATACAAGTTGTTGTGTATGCAGTCAAATTTAAAGTATTTAAAGTAGTTGCAACAGCATTAAAACCATTTAGCATTGATTTCTCTGCTGCTTAGTGATACCTGTCATCCTTACTGGTTGTCAGTATACACACCCTGTGTCATGGACTCAGAGATATTTCATATGACAGCAGAGGATGTGAGGTTTAGAGCTGTTTTCAACTGAAGCTGAATAGCACTGGACATCTGCATGTTTGGACCAGTAAGAATCTGTGGGGTCTAACACTGTGTACAGGAGGGAGGAAGAGCAACATATGGTGTTCCTGGCATACATTAATGGGATTAAAATAAAACAAACTAAACATTTTTAACGTTTTCATCCAAAATATCATCAAAGTTTCATTAGATTTATTCATGCAAATTTCTTGTGTCATAATAGTTGTTTGTATTTTTTTCTTCACTCCAAGTAGTATTTTCATAGTGTGTTAAGTGGCATGACTTTATAAATTAACCAGATAGGCTGAACATGGTGGACAAATACTGTAGGTTTACTGAGTTTCCTTTTTTTAATTGAAAACAAAATACGATAGAATAAGTGTGCCAATCCTCCACTCCTGCATACTCTGCGTTTTTCTTTTTGCACATGCACAAACCTGCGTGTTTTTTCTTTAGCGACACCCTCCAGTAACCAGTCCATTATCACCGTGTGAGATTGACTTTTTGATTGCTTCAGGGAGTTATCAGAAAGTTGTTACTCTGATTATGGTCTTGTTTTTTGCTCACCAAAGTCTCTCGTTTTTTTATTCCCACACAAGCCTGAGTGGCAGGTGACTGACAGCTGAGAAGTGATGTCATCAGCATTTTCTTTGGTGCAGCACAGGCATTTTGTTGTTTGGAGGAAAGAGGATGTAATTTTTTTTTTTTACAGAAGTTGCCGATGATTAAAAGGCGGAGCAGCTTCAGGAGAGAGGACTGTCCTGCTGGAGGACAAGATGAAAGGCACAAAGACATGATGGACGAGTTTGTGTCCACCTCTCCATTACTTGTGCTTGACTTTAGGGACAGCGTATAATTACTTTCTGCTGACACTTGCTCTGGGATTTAACTTCTCCCTCAGAGCTACAAGAACAAATGATTGCTCCCAGTGTGAATAAAAGATAAAGAACTGTGATGGATTCAATAGAAAGACAGAACAAACGGTTAAAAAGATGAACGGGTAAATCTTGGATCAGAAAATCTGACTTATCATTTTTAACAATGAGTCACTAAGACTGATTCTAAACTTGTGAGGATGAGCTAAACATCAAGTTTCTTTCCGCTCTGACGTGGTTTCACCTCTGTCAAGGTGCTCTCAGTTAAGAGAAGATAAATATGCATATTCATTGTGCCCCCTCACCCCGGTGAGATTGGACCATGTGTTCATATTAAACTTGATGAATATTCTCAGTGTTAATTAGCACGGGAGCGAGCAGCCACATGAGCCTGCAGAAGCGTTTTCCTGCTGGAGACACGGCTGCAAACACGGCATATTAACGACCGTTCTCCAGGGAGGACGCTGCTCAAGCTCCAGGTTATACAGTCGGCTGCAAACAATGATGAGGCAAGCTTTAAAGAAACAATTTTCATTTGTTTTATTTTAATGAATTCAGAAACTAATTTTATACCATGTGCTCATAAATCTGTCTAAAACCGTCATCACTGTGTTTTGGTTTTATTTTTTGTGCCGTTCTCTTCACATTTAGGAAGGATTCACATGACAGGAATGTTCTATTTAGGTACAGTGGCACTGATCTATTTAATCTAAAAGGAAATAATATATTTATTTTATTTCTAATGAATTGTATTTAAGCTGGTGTGTGTACAGTGATGATGTGCCGTGCTGCTAAGTACTGATTAAAAGTTGAAAAGTTGGAAATGATGATGTGGTTTCATCCTCTGTGTGTTTTCATCTCAGTCAGGTGGAGGAGGGAAAAGTGGGCCTGCTGGGTTGTAAATCTGCAGGTAGCAGGACACAGTGTTTCAGCCTGTTTCAGACTCTGAGACCAGTAGAGAGGCGTCTATGTGACTGGATAAGCTGACACTACAAGCTCAGGTTTTCTGTTTCCGCTGAGCAAATCTGGACCGAGATCGAGGATCTCCCCCTCTGAATTTGTTGTTAATCTTCACCCTCTGGTGGCTGGATGTTTGCACGTTTTGGACTCAATGTGGTGCTGTTGAACAGCATCACGCCCAACAGTGGTGCTAAAATGACTCGCATATATATGTATATGTATGTATGTATATATATATATGTATGTATGTATATGTATGTATGTATGTATGTATATATATATGTATGTATGTATGTATATATATGTATGTATGTATGTATGTATGTATGTATGTATGTATGTATGTATGTATGTATGTATGTATGTATGTATGTATGTATGTATGTATGTATGTATGTATGTATGTATGTATGTATGT
>NC_056516.1:23420521-23443669 GCF_014905685.2 Nematolebias whitei
TGATAATTTTCTTTTTTGTTTTGTTTTATGTACTATGATATGCTCATGCTTTCTACTTCCAGGCAGGCTTGAGTCATGAAAACGACAATAGGTGAAGGCTTGTAGAGGTTCAGACCAAAGTTATCAGCGCTGCTCTTTGTGTCTGAGAGTCTCCTCATTTGGCTGAAAGAATGAAATTCAACTTATGAAGACAGAAGTGATCTAAAACACTGACAAAAACACTCAGGCGTAAGCTGGGCTCAAGTTGTTGCAATCTCCACCCGTCCTCCTCACACTGAGCCACGTCTTCCCCATAAGGAGGTTTTTTTCAGAACTATAAGTTTTGTTCTGCAAAGTTTGTTCAAAAGAAAAAAGAATTCACGCAAATGAATCAAATGGGTTTTAATGATGGCAGGGAGATGCGCCGCTCTAGTAGATCATGTACATAATTCATGTTCACATCACCCTTACATGAAGATGCATGAATAAATCAGGGCAGCTCAGTTCTCCTCTGATCAGCCCGATGGGACGCTGCTAGACTTGGTTTTTAGCGCGCCTGCATTCTGTGGAAGTACATCTCTGCGTTTAGAGTTCCCTGTTTGCATATAACGGGCATAATCGTGTTGATTTTGTGTCTCTGTGGACGCTGCAGGACACTGTTAACAGGACTTGTATAACTCTCTGAAGCCATGACTGTGTGCTGCTCTGCAGGGAGCTGAGGGAAAAGATCCAGCCGGAGATCATGGAGCTGATCAAACAGCAGAGGCTCAACAGGCTGTGTGAGGGAACCTGCTTTAGGAAAATCAGCAGTCGCAGGAGACAAGGTGAGACACACACCTTTGTCCACAGATCACCATATACCTAATAAAGTTCCCAGCGACCTTCTTTCCGTTTTACTTTTTACTCTTCTCATTGTTTATTCCCTTTTCTTTATGAAACCCCCACACGACGCGTTCCATCAGTGGGAACCTTTGAAGCTCTGGACTGCTTTGACTCTTGCTGTCATGACGACTTGCTCTACTTTTCTGACTCGCAGAGCTTTTGAAAGCTGAGACGAGCAGAGACGTTCTTTTAAAGTCGCACACTTCTGTCTTAAAGTGCACCCACGACATCCCTGCTCCGTTTGTCCTCACCTTCACACACAGACGAACAACGAGTGAAACTACTTTAGTGTTTCCAAAAAGTTTATACTTTGATTTTAACTGAGTCTTGTTTGTATTGACACCAGCAGCTGTTTGTTACCTTATACCAGCCTTCATATTAACTAGCTGGGGATCGCCTAATATAAGGCAGCACCTATTGTTATCCACCTGACAAGGGTTTCTTAACTTTATATCTTACTATTCCATCAACTTTAATGCGACCCGAACCGCAACGTGTACCCCAACAAATCATATCAAAGCGACCTGCTCGGCACCGTGATGTCTGCTATTACTTTTATGGGCATTTCGAGTTACCATGACGACGTAATTTGCTAACGATTGTGACATTTTTGCCATACAAAACGCTTGACAGAACACCTCACCACTAACAGTTGCTGTGAGGTCACATGACCTACACGTGTAGCGCTCCCTGAAGAAAACTTAAGAAATCACTGTTGGAGTTGTTTGAAACTCACAGAAAGTAATCATCAGATAAATGTCTAGAACTGATTAACGTTTGGAGCCATTTTGATTCAAGATGGCTGCCACAGCTACCTCAGAAAACACATAACTGACTATAATTTGGTCATTCTTTGAGGTATTGAGCTGAAATTTGGTATGGTCGTAGCAAAGAGTGAGTTGTTATACATTCATAATGCAAATCAAATATCCAAGATGGCCGCCTTAGCTAAAAGGGGAAAAACATGATAACTCAAACATTTTCAGAGCTATTCAGCTGAAATTCGGTATAGTGGTAGCCAAGAGCAAACCCCAACACATAGTACTGTCAAATCAACAATTTAAATTGGCAGTAGCCTGGCAGTTCCCATCAAAGTTTCTCCAGGAACTTTCTACTTCATATTTCTTCCTTCTGAATGGCATTACTAATAGTTTTTTTAGTAGAGCAAGACTTTAGCCAACAGAAAAATCAAACTTCTACTTTATTTCTAAGGATCTGATTAATATTAACATATTCATTTGACTTTTATGATCAGTCAATTGTTGAATTTTGTCTTCGAACATCGCTGTTTATTAGTTCTTTGGATGATTCGTCTCCTTTGTGACGCAATAGAAGGAGGAAGAGGAAAAGTCAGATATCCAGCCGTCGCCTCACATCGAAGCTTATTCCAATCGGCCCAGCTCTTATTGTGTTTCACGCTGGCTGTCGCAGGAAGAACTTGGGCGAAGTACAGAACAATAAGAGAAGAGTAGCGGTTTTATTATTGAGCCTGAATAATACGCTGCTCCTCAGTCACAGAGGATTTCATCTGCTGGAGATCTGATCACTTGTCATCAGATGCCCTGCAGCTCCTGCTCTTTCCAATAAGCCAGATCAAATTGAATGTCTTGTTTTTTTTTTCTCTCCTAGTCAGCGTAATTTGGCATTTTACAGCCTAATTATGATGTGCCTTGGCAGCTGTCATCTGAGTGTTTTCAGAGGGAGATTATAGACACACAAAAACTGAGATGAAGCATGAAAGCTGTGGGTGAAGAAAGGATTTACCGTAGTGTGTTCGGATGGAAACCAGCAGCCAGATTTAGAATCTGATCATTTTCTCTGCTTATGACTGTGTGGTTCATCCAGGCTTTTGTGCATCAGTTCAGTTTTGTTTGGGATAATATTTCAGAAATTGTTTATGTTTTTAAAACAAGCAGTACACTGATGTCCACCATCGCTGAATTTGAATAGTAGATGTTTGTAGTTTTTGAGATGAGTGATTTTCTGGAACTGAACTGAATAAGTTGTAAGTATAAGTTGGTGCACGATGTCACACTGTGTAATAAAACAGACGTAGGTTTTAATTATTTATTTATTTATTTTGCTTGACCAAGATGGTGCAAAGTAATGGATCCTGGCGAGCAGTGGGAACAATTTCATCCACCATCCACAGTGGATAATATTGGTGGCTGAGCCAGAGGGTGGCCAGTGGTGGCCTTGCCCACCATAGAGTAATCTTCGACCAGTCCAGTTGTTTGAAGAAACTATACTTTTGGGCAATACAGTAGTCCCTCGCTATGGTAAATGGAGCTTACTTCTATAGCGCCTTCCAGCCCCCTATGAGGGGCCCCAAGGCGCTTTACAGTACCAGCCATCCACCCATTCACACGCACATTCATACACCGGTGGCGGTAGGCTGCCATGCAAGGCGCCATCCAGTCCCACCGGGAGCAACTCGGGGTTAAGTGTCTTGCCCAGGGACACAACGGCACATGGTGTGGGAAGTCGGGATTCGAACCTCCAACCTTCCGATCAGAGGTCGGCTGCCACTACCACTGCACCACGGCCGCCCGCTACTTTGTGGTTCATTTTTTGCGGACTCACTCTATCGCGGTTTTTCAAAATAAGATTGGACAAGACACACAATTGGCTGATTGATGGATGTGCTGCACGATCGACATGGAATTTTTTATTTAAAATAAACCATTTTTAATTATTTGGCACCTGCTGCACATCTGTGCAGCCCAGAGTTGCAGAAAAAGCTTCCTCCTGCACTTTTGTGCAAGCCATACTGCAGGATAAACTTCCTGCTGCAGCTGATCAACTGATCACTGTGTAGAGCTGAGAAGTGGGCGTGGCCAAGAGTGCTTGCAGGTGGCAAAGAGCAGAGGAGGCAGAGAGTTGAAATCATGACAAGCTGTGCTCTTTGAGAGCTTTAGAGTTTAGAAACATTGTTTAGAATATTGCAAGAGTGTGGGAAGGGTTCAAAACACCTTTATATATATATATATACTAAAATAAACTACTTGCTACTTATACTACTATTCCTACTTCACAGTTTTTCACTTGCTACGTATCCCCCGCGATAGACGAGGGACTTCTGTATACAATCTAGAACGCATAGTTGCCTCAAATGATAGTTGTGGTCCGTTTACATATATACATATACATATATATATATATATATATATATATATATATATATATATATATATATATATAAAGTCAGCCATCTTGGATTTTGTTGTGGGAACCCAATTTTCAATGGTGACCTTTCTTACACCAAGATGGAAGTCAGTTCTTATGCTTCAACTTATCCAGTTCACAAGTCCTAAACGCAGTTCAGCCGTTCATCAGAGTTGCATAACTTTTTAATCTAAACAAGTAATGAAGTGCAGTTTTTGTCATCTGCCTGCTACAGAGAGCATCAGTTGTGGTTGTTGTCTCTTGTTCTCTTTGTTCCTGACTTTTTTTAACTCTACCTTTTTATGCTCCCGTCTCATCTGTTCCTCTGAATCGAATCGCTACCCCCACTGCCTTCACACATCTGTCCGTCCTCTCCTCACTGAACCTTCGTTCCTCACAGCTCAGTGTGCAGGAAAATGAGAGGAGGTGAAGTTCTGCGAGAATAAAATTACTCTAAACAAGAAGGAATGCAACCTTAATGTTCAGTTAATTAAAACATGAGGTGTGCATACGAGATGTTTCCTATAAATGTACCATGTGTGTTTTGTACAGTGTTCAGAAAAGCAAAATAATTAGTCTCCGTTAAATGATGTCCTTTTTTGTCCTTTTTTACCATTCCTCTTCTCACTCCCCTGCAGCATCTCATGTGTTAATAATCCTACATCCTGCAGGAGCACCACACAAACATTAAATATTAATGTCGCTGACAGCCGCTCTGCTGAATTCTTCCTCAACTTTCCATGCTGCTCATTACAACAACAAAAAAAAGGAAACACTTGTCTCTAAAAGCTTCTGCTTTTGAAGTTAAACCGAGATAAATGCTGCTTGTACGGTCTCTCAAAGAGAAGGTGGAGGTATCTGTTTGCGTCTCGGTGAGATGCAGCAAATTTGTTCACATTCTGTTGAATCTCATGCATCGTGTCTGGTTGCTGAATCATTTACAGCTTCTTCCAGTTGAAGTAGGACCATATGCTTCATGCACAGACACACGCACGCGCACAGATTGGTCACAACCCACTGGTTCGACTGAACAGTTGATAGCATCTCCTTACATCACAGTCACCAAACCGAGCTGTCTGTCTGCTCCCTGTGAACCGGTGCCGGTCCGCACCCGCCAGAGATTTGGACCAGGCGGGTTCCTCCCAAAATCTGCCCAGTTTGTGTCTGAGTGCTGCCAGTGAAGCTTGTGTGAGGAAGAGAGGAAAAGAAAGAAACTGGAACATGAGAGCAGCTTTAAATCTTGTCTAAATACAATAAAATGTACAGAAAATCATGCACGACTGGGAAACATCCTGCCAGAATTATTATTATTATTATTATCAATAATAATAATAATAATAACATAAAGTTTATTGATTTTTGTTTAAACAAAACAATTCAATATACAATAAGAAATACAATCACAAATAACATGAAAAGCAGCAGAAAGAAGAAAAAAAATCTTATATCTGCCCCTTTTTTCTAAAATATTAATTAAAACGATAATAATCTTCAAATAACAAAAACAAAATAAATAACTCCTTGTCGAGCATCAATTCATACAAATACACATTAAGCTATTTCTTTTTTTTTTTTTTTAACAAACCAAGTTGGATCATTCTCTTAAACATATGCATTGATCTGGTATTTTTAACATCACTCTCCAGATTATTTCATAATCTTAATTCCTTGGATTGAAGTCGACCGTCCCTTCAAACTAGTTCTAAATTTAGGTTTCACAAATATCTCTAGCCCCTTAAGATTATAAAAACTCTCTCTTTTAACAAAATTTAATTGGACATTTAAAGGTAATGTATTATTATGAGCCCTTTACATAACTGATAAAATATTATAATATACCAAATCCTGAAACTTTAATAACTTCAGTTCATGAAATAATGTAATTGATGTGTGACTGAAATGCTTTCTAGTAATAATTCTTACAGTTCTTTTTTGTAAAACAAAAATAGGATTTATAAATGTTTTACACGCTTTCCCCCAAACATCAATACAATAGATTAAGTGTGAAACAATTATTGCGTTATACAACATATACAGAGCTTTATCGTTTAATAACTCCCTGACTTTGTACAGTACTGCAATAGATTTAGCTTTTTTTATTCTTACATAATTTATGGAATGTTTCCATGTCAACTTTTTATCAATGATAACACCCAAAAATATATAAAATGAGCCATAATCTCCTAAATGTATTTCATCAGCAAGAAAGCAGAATTACTGAACTAATATATTTTTTTAAGTTTTGAAGGGAAGCATGGCTGCTGCTGCTCAAAACTCCAACATGGCTTTGTAACAATCTAGATCCAAACAATAAAGAAGTATAATTTGTGTTTGTGCGAGCTGGAAGGTAACATCAACTATCAGCTGAGTATATACCATGGTACAGCTGTAAAAATCATAAAACTTAAACTGTGTAGAAAATGTTGGAGAAATCAAAATTCCAGTTCAGTCGTGTAAAGTCCGACCTTTTGTGACCCAGTTAAACTTTGAATGATGTTTCTGCTGTGAACTGTCTGAGCCATGGAGCTCCACAGGGCTGGGTTTGTTCACGTTTCACTGAAATCCCATTGACCTCCTTTAATTATAGTTTATGTTTTCTAGTTTATTTAAATTGTGTCCACGTACCACTACTAAAAGTCCCAATCCGGCCACATGTTTTGGTGTCTAATTTGCACGTTTCATTTTAAATCTTTGCATCAAGCAGCCTCAGCAGTGTTAATGTGCATTAATGTAAAGATTAGATTTGCCCATTAGAGTCCCATGGATCGTTGGAGCAGACGATGACGATGAAAAGCACGGATCAAACAGAATCTCCCCGAGTCTGAACTCTGAGGTGGCAGAGGTTTCTGATGAGCCTCCTCAGGATTCAGCAGGGGTTTAAGAGGTGTGCAAAAGTCCGCATGACTGAAATACAGATGAGTTTTAAAGAAACCTGGGTCAGACTGATTGGTTTGAAAAGAAGCCCAGAAGAAGAGCGTTAAACCAAAGAAGTGACATCAAAGGTAAAAGAGAGACGAGTACGACTGCGTGGGAAGTGACAGAAAATTTTTAAAAAGCCCCGACACAAGGAGCCAAGAGACGGACTGGATCAATCCCCCTCGACGAACTCGTGCAAATCATTTCTATTATTTTACTACATCTTGAATGGTGACATTTCATCCATACACATGGTGATTTAATAAAAAATAAAAAATAAACATTTTGTTGCTTAAATTGTGTGTAATGTGAAATAAATAAACCCACAACAGTATGTTTGTGACTAAAAAAACTAAAAGTTTATTCTCTAATTCTGTGAGCTCTTTTGGACCATGAGTTCAGATTTCTTATTCAGGCTTAAGCAGTTCTGTTTGTTTTTGACTATTTTAGCCATATTTGAGTTTATATTGAATCAACTGTCTGAGCAATGGTTGGTAAGAGTTCATATAAAGAATATTTCTGTACCACTTTACAGTAAGGCTCCCCTTATAGATGCTAATAAATAGTTTATAGATATGTTATCAGTCCTCTATAAACACTTTATAAATCATTAATAATTGTTTATTATGCATTAATTAAGGGTGACAGAGACAAAACTGACCAATTTCTTGCCCAATAGTGAGTCAAATCTGCCACTTATGTATTAAACATTTCACACTAAGTTACTACCTTGTAAGCACAATAAGCATTTGTAAACCCATTTATTTAGCATATGATATTGTACTTTATCACTGCATTGTAAGTATCTACTGTACAACTATTATTATATCCTAAAAAAAATAGGTTTAAAAATGCTTATTGTGCTTACAAGGTAATAATTTAGTGTGAAATGTTTAATATAACAACTCTAGATGAAATAAAGAGGTGAACAGATTTGGTTCACGATTTGGCAAGAAACTGGTCAGTTTAGTCTCTGTCACCCTTAATTAATGTGTTATAAGCAGTTATTAATGATTTATAAAGTGCTTATAAAGGATTAATAACGTATATATAAACTATTTTTAGTCATCTACAAGGAGAGCCTTATTTTAAAGTGATACCAATGTTTCTGTGATCAGGTGCTGCTTTTCTGTGTAATTTCAAACACAACGCTGTTTTTTTTTTTTGTTTGTTTTTGTTTTTAGTGAACAGACGTGAATAATCAAATGAAAACAGGTTGCAGCAATAAAGACGTGCATTTAGTCTTCATAAATATTTTATCCTGCATCTGACAGACATAAAAAGGCATCGTTTGTTTCTTTTTGAAACTTGACATGTGCTTAGAATTTGTTGTTTAAAGTTGATGTGAAATTTAAAACCTCTTTTTTTTTTTTTTTTTTTGGTCTCTTAAGTCAAAGTTTTGACTTTTCTCTCCTGACTCGAGTGTTAACGCTACATTTCTGTAGAGCGGCTGCTGAAATGATGAAAAGCGACTGTCAGTTTTGTCGCCCGTCGTGCTCCCTCCCTCGTGGAGAGCATCGTGGGCCCATCTGTGGATTTTTCTCAAGGCAGCTAATTTTCTCTCCTGTCGATGACTCATGCAGATCCGTACCCACATGGTGTCTTCTTGCCAGCCGCTGCTTCTTTCATAACTCCTCTAAATCTGTGTCTCACTCCCTGCTGTCCTCCTTTTCTTCTGTCCTGTGCTGCAGATAAGTTTTGGTACTGCCGCCTGTCCCCGAATCATAAAGTCCTGCACTACGGAGATCTGGAAGAGAGCCCTCAGGGCGAGGTTCCCCACGACTCTTTACAGGACAAACGTGAGCGTAACATTTCATCACTGGTGCTTTTTAAATGTACATTTTGCATTTCCAGAGGATTTCCTGCGACTTGCAGTGGAAGTCCTTTATTTAAATATGCACTTCCTGCTAAATAAATGTAAAAATAACACGAGTCCTGCTGAAGTTTTAATGACTTGGATTAACCAGGGACCCATGTGGGCTGACACAGTTTTCAGAGGGTTGTTTTTGTTGTCATTAAGTCACGTCTGTCCTCTCTGCAGTGCCTGTAGCTGATATCAAAGCTGTTATCACGGGCAAAGACTGTCCTCACATGAAGGAGAAGGGAGCCCTCAAGCAAAACAAGGTGTTTTTCAGTGTGTGCGCTGGTGTGCACGTGCGAGCGTGTGGGTGGGTGTGTGCTCAGGCGAGAGAACGTGGTTTTGTGTGTAAGAGTTGCGTAATGTGATGTCGGTTACATAATTTTTGCTCTGGGAAATACCACAATAACTCACATCTTAGTGCTTTATAGAGGCAGATGTGTTTATTAAAGGATTTCTGTTTGAATCAATTACTCAGGAGTTGAGGGTTGAGAGTTGAGTTTAATCGCCCAACAAATTTTGCTAGGCGATTAATTGTCTCAGAAATTATTGAGATAAATGATAATATTGTTTGAAATTTAACCATAATTAATTGCCTTATACACTTATGCATGCTCACAACCACACACAAATAGATGCAGGGATGCTTATGTAGGCTTTATATGTAGATATATAGATATGTATGTGAATGTATATTCATGTGTATGTATGTATGTATATGGGCGTAGGAATGGGTATATATATTTATAGAAACTTACTGCAAAGCCATGAATATTTTAAGTTCTTTATACATATGTATTTTGTTGCTGTGTTTTGTCATGTTCTTTGCAGGTGAACAGACAGTGGCCGGGTGTTTTGCTGTGTGCTCTCTTTGTGTATATTTCTTATATTTTGGAGTCTTACTTTGTCTTTTCTTTCTATCCTATTAAAAAAAAAAAAAACTACACTAAATAATCACTAGAATAAATATTTCATAATAATGGTGTGGAGAGGATGGCTGTAAGGGGAGAAGGGAGGACATCCAGAAAAGAAAAAAAAAAAAGAAGACATGGCGTCGACGGTGGATGGACCGTTCCGCTGCAGCTGGGCAGTCGAACAGTTCAGTAAGAGGGAAATAAATGAAAGACACACTGGCATTATGCACGAGTGGAGTTTTAGAAAAATATTGTGATTAATAAGCTATAATAGGAAATTCTAAAAGGATTTAAAAAGTAATTAACTACGTGTCTGACTGACGTGACAGTTTGACTGAAAACAAGGCATCATTTTCAGCTACTGGATCTGGAGGGTCTTCCCAAAATTCGGCACAAAATTTATTTATTAATTAATTTTTTAGGAAATAATTTAGGGAATACTAAAGAGGAAAATGTCGTTTTTCAAAAACTGACAGAATTATTATTTTTTTTGTTAAATATATATATATATATATATATATATATATATATATATATACACACACAGTATTTAACTGTATTGGGGATTTGTGATTTTTTTAATTTTGTCTTAGGTTTGATATTTTTATTAAACTAATATTGGAGGTACAGTAGTTGTATCTGAGAGTCATCCCCAGCACCGACTCTGAGCTCTAACAGAGTATGTGAGCTCCTGCACTGTTATATGAGATCACACTTAACACTATTTAAAAGTTTTGATGACAACAGCTCCAACTCCGTCATTTCTCAGCATAAACTGATCTTTATTTTAAACTCTGGCGTGAATAGCGGCGGCTGATATGCATTCCTTTAAGAAACGCTGGATCGTGTTTTTGTTTTTAAATCAAACGCGGTGGTTCATGGTGCATTTAAACTCCTTATTCTGTGTTTTACCTCTGCAAACCTCCATCCTCATCCACAGGTCTCTGAAGTACTGATCTTGGATAAATAGCTTTGGAGACAAAGGAGCCCACCTCCTTCCTGCTCTGCCTGTATTATACTGTCAATAAGCACTAAAAGTCTAAAAGAATGAGTCCAATGTGTGGCTGTGGGCTTTCTACCAAGTGTGGTCACATTTTATTCCTCACAGTTTCACGTCTACGTGATTTAGAGCGGAGCTGCTCTGACAAGAGAACGAAAAGAATAAGCATTGCTTCTTTTTTAGGCTGTTTCCCACTTTATTACAGTAAATAAATGCAAAGCCAGCAAAAGTACTTTCAGTGTGTATTTTTCTAAATGTCTTTCATAAAGTATTTTTAATTCCCATAAACATTCTCACAAGGTTATGCTTCTCATACTGTAGTATCTAGAAACGCTCGACGTGAGGCTGATTTCATGTTTTATTTCTACATGCTGTCACCAAAAAACAGGTGCAGCTTTGGGCGGTTGTATTAAAACACAGCTATTGTTGGAAAGAGAAAATTCAATTAACCAGAGCTTCAATTAAACCGAAGTGAAAGCAGAACAGCAGCTGCAGACAAAGGGAGCTGCACTTAATTACACTTGTGTTTAAAAGCAGAAGCAAATTGTCTGACCTAATACAACAAAGAGCAGGATGTTGTTCAAGCTCCTAAATAGGGAAAAATTTAAAGTTTAAATGGTTCCAACATGTAAATAGTTTTTCTGCAAGGAAGAAGAAGAACTTCAAAGTATTAAGAACTGTCTTTATACCCTTTTCTAGATTCATAAACAGTAAAATGTACTTCACTAAGATTGTTCAGGGTGGTGAGCTGGATCACAAGCAGAATGTCAAAGCTTCAGCTTTTCTACAAGTGTTCATATTTTCAACAAGTGTTTCCTTGAAACACATTTGGTTAGCAGCACCTGGAGCATGAGTTCAAATGGAAACAACAAAGATATTTTTGAGGGTTTTTTACGCTCTGCTTCTGCATTTTGATTTGATTATTTCAAAACAAGTGAACTTATGTGGGGGCTGCGGGTCAGTGCCAACACTCCATTATTTAACATGCCATGGAATATTTGAGTCATAAAACTCGCTGCCATCTCTCCAAGACATGGCCATACCTCCAATGGTATGTTATCAAGTCCAACTGCGTTGCCCTTCTTCATCCTCACTAATCTTTCCCACTTCCTGGTCCACAGTTTCTATGACCTCAACTCTTCTTTCTCTTTATTAGCTCCTCAAAGTACTCCTTCCATCTTCCCATCACTCTCTCCTCACTTGTTGGAACATTACCATTCCTATCTTTAATAAGCCTAACCTGCTACACATCCTTTCCAGCCTGATCTCTCTGTCTTGCCAATCGGTACAAGTCCTTCTCACCCTCTTTAGCATCCAGCCTCCCAGACAACTCATCTTACACCTTCTGCTCTGCCTTTGCTACCTCCCTCTTTGCTCTACATTGCATCCTTATATTCCTGTCTCCTCTCTTTAGTCCTCCGTCATATTTCTTCTTGGATAACCTCTTCCACTTGATGTCCTGATGCATTATCTATAATCCAGGTACATAAATCTATCAAGGTTGAGTCAGGTTAAACTAGACTCTAATGTTAAATGTTGGACTCTTCCTCTGAACAACTTCCTGCACTTCACGTTCACTTTCCCCCTCTGTAGATATTTTGCTACTGTTCCTCATGGCGCATCCTCTACTCACTGGCTGGAGCTTCGGCTGAAGTTTCAATCAGCATCCTTTCGGCTGTCAACTCCTCAAGATATATGCTGCATAGTGCTTCTGTTGTGACTTGGCGCTATATGAATAAACTGAATTAATTAATTTATGCATTTGGTCCAAGACTGGGAGAAAAATCACGTGTTTGTGTTTATTTGTGATCATTAGTGATCACAGTCAAACTAAAGATTTGACTCGGATCTGATACCTGAAATCATACTGTGTCACTTAGATTGCCAACTTCTCCCAATTCCATCCAAATATTTAATATAAATTTATTAAAATATTTATATTAGTGCACATATTGCTGGTGGCAGAGGGGTGAGTGAAGCAGACGGTGGGTGAGGAGAAGATTGTACTCACTGACATATTTCTGTCTCTTCTCTCTGCAGGAGGTGTTAGAGCTGGCCTTCTCCGTCCTCTACGAGTCAGACGAATACTTAAACTTTATTGCTCCTGACAAACACGAGGTAAGACGGCAGCGTAAACCTGTGATGTCACCACCATGTAGGCTGTGTGTCGTCTAAAGTCTCATGTGCAATATTTATCCATGTTGGATCAGTAAAACACTGTATTGTTGTTTCATTAGTGCATGCTTGAGTTCATAAATCTTAACAAGGGACTTATTTAAATACATTTGTATTTAGAACTACTGTATATTTATACTATATTGTATGTAGGTGGATGTTTTGCTCCTGAGTGTCTCTGATTTTAGTTTAAGTGCTGTCAGCAGCCGCCTCTGGTCTCCGTGGTGCTCCGTAACGTGTTCCAGTTTTTACTGAGCGTTAAAAACGCCCGTCTTCTCCCCGCAGTACTGCGTGTGGACGGACGGTCTGAACGCCCTCCTGGGGAAGGAGATGACCAGCGACTACACCAAATCCGACATGGACACCCTGCTCTCCATGGAGATGAAGCTCCGCCTCTTGGATCTAGAAAACATCCAGATTCCCGAGGCCCCACCCCCGATTCCCAAAGAGCCCAGCAACTACGACTTTGTTTACGACTGTAACTAGACGTGCGACTCCCCTCCCACCCCCAAAATCTGCACCTTCAGTAGTCACTGGACCAATCCCTCCTCCTCACGAGCTGGAACAAGAAAAACCTGTACGATATGAAACAAACTGTGGCTGAAGGAGGGACGTGTTTTACTTTTCTCTCTTTGCTTCTTGTTAGATATATAAGAGGATGAAACGGTGCAGATCACCTGTTGCACCTGAGGGACTCAGGGGGTGTCAGTGCAGAGTTCCCATGAAGAGGAGGAAGCAGGGAGTTCATGTTGGACCCGTTCTTCATCGTCCCGCTCAGTCCTCTTCACTCACTTTCCTCCTTCGTCTCGGCCCAGACTCCTGCTGGCTTTTTGCTTCTGTGGACAAACGCTTAGAAATGTTCTTTTTCTTTTTTAAGTTTCATGTTGTTTTATTTTATTTTTGTTTTTCCTCAGGGTTTTGTTTTGTTAGGAGTTGATATCAGGATGTGCAGGTGAAGCGCAGGCTGGGATTAAAAGTTACTTCCTGTTACATTTCCACTAACGGTGGCAGCTAAGAGGCTGGATTACACTCAACGGACCAATCCTTCTTTAACATACTCTCTCCTGTCTGCTCGGTCACGTTTCACGTGCACTGAAGACTGTTTCAGTCGTGTTACTGAACTCATCGCTGCTCATTTATTCCAGTATTTTTCCCCATAATGCAAATGTAAAATCATCCCCGGCGGTAAAAGCCCACTCGCCTCTCCTGCACTCGAGTCTGTCGTTGTAAAAACTGCTGTACACAACATTCCTGAGCAATATTTGAGCTTTTGTTTTGTCATTTGTAAACTGATCATTTAGTAATTTTGAAATTGTGAAAAAAAAAAAAAAAGCCTGTTAACGTGTTTTTGGTCAAGGGAAGATGATTTTCTGTGTCGGATTATATATGGACACAAAAATTTGAGTTTTTTTATTTAAAGAAAGATCATGTTTTTTTTTTGTTTGTTTTTTTCTGGTATCATTTATACATTTCTCCTTTTTTTTTTTTTTATTTAATGCCTTCTGGGTTGTTTTCTGTAGGATTTTTTCAAAGCCCCTGAAAACTGCTGTTTACATTAAAACGTGGAGAGAAAAAATCAGAAGTTTGTCTTTATTTATAAACTGCGGCTGTCTGGAGGACAACACAAGAGTTTTATTAGTGCGGAAGAAATATAATAATTAAATTCCTGTACCATATTTTTGAAACTATAAGGCGCACTTAAAAAACTTTAAATTTTCTCAAAAATCAACAGTGAACCTTATAATCTGGTGTGTTTTATGTATTAATTCTGGTTGTCTGACCTCAAACTGAATTAATGTGGTTATTGTGAATGAGTTGAATAAAGTTTCACTTATCTGTTTTGTTTCGCTTAGTCTGAAAAATATAGTATTTGTTTTGTTATTTTTCAAAGTGTCATATAAATTGTGATCTTTCGGTTTCAGCAGCTCTAAAACATATTTTATTTCCGATGCTCTCGTCTCGTTTGGGTTTTATTTTTATCCCTTTCGTCTTGAAAAAGATGTTGAATAGTGTGAGATTTGTGGTCAAACCTTCCACTGGAGGTGATCTGTGGTGAATTTTAAATCATAATAAAGATCTACACATGAGCCTTTAGTTGAACTCTGAGACTGAAGTCTCCACTTTTAAGATTTAATGGAATTTTATTCTGGTGCTGGAAATGTTTTGTGGGTGTCGAAGGTGTTTTTGTTGTTTTTCAGTACACGTATCCAAACAAGCTAAATGTATTTTGTCCACAAAATGTTTCATAAAACATTCTTTCTTTCTTTGGAAACCTTCTAATCTGAAGGTTTGCACTCTTTTTTTTTTTTGCTCCTAATCTTGAGCATATATCTGTAAGGTTGCTTTCCCTTCAGCTGCCATCTCTTCGTGTTTTAACGCAAACGATTTGACTTCACCGACCTTCAGGAGCAGATTCTTCTTCTTTTCAGGGTTCTGGTCGATCATTATCAATCGAGTTCGGATATTTAAAGAACTTCAGAGTTCGTATAATCTGACATGATGATGAATCTGAGCATTTTCTTTAAGATTGTTGGAGATGTTTAAACAAATTGTGTTTCAACTATTTATTTTATTCTGGTGCATGTGTTTGATTTACATCTGGCCTCTCTCTGTCCCAGTGTGGGACATTGTCCTCCGTCCAGCTGAGCTCCATCTGAAACGCTGCAGAGCCTTTTGCACAAAAACAACAGATTAATTCTCGCACAAACCTCCAAACTGAAGTTGTTTTAAAGGGTTTAGAGTTGTGTCAAATCTCCTCTCTGCCTGCCAGTGGTTTGGTTTCAGTCCAACTCCACAGCTGCATCTTCCAAAGCTCTGAACCACCTTCTGTTTATTTTATCCAAACTTCTTGTTCCATTTTGGGGACAGGGTGTCGCATAAAGCCCATTTCTTGTTGATCAACTGGAGTGGGATGTTTGCAGGAGTTCTTGAATCACTTGGGATGACTTTGAAGATGAGAGAGCTGTTGAGGAGGAGGGAGCGATGAAGATGAGACTTGCTTTGATGTGACGTAAAGGAGGATGTTCCTATCTTTATTTTCAAGCTGAGAGGTTTTAAACATCAGTCGGCTCATTTTACTGACTGTTTATTACAGCCGATCAATTATTAACTTCAATTAAAAGAAGGAAAATATTCCTTTTTGTTGTTTTCGCTCTTGTGTGGGATTGAAGCAGGACGAGGACGAGTCAAACTCAGCCCCCTGTGTCTATATTTACCCTGCAGAGCCTGCCAGTTCCTGCAAGTGTAGGACGGCAGCAGGCATATTGTTTTAGTGGGAAAATATCAACAAGACACGAGACGAAGGACAGGCTGACCACTTGTGTCTCAGCTCAGACTCTCAGCTCATTTCACTCTTCAGGAGACGCAATTTACGAAGAAACATCACGTTAAAACCATCAAGACAAGCCATGGCACAAGAAGGAAATCTAAAACTAGAGAAACTGCATTTCCTGCTAAAATGCAGTGTGAATGCTATTGCTGAAGAATGTGCTGAAAAATGGCTGAAATGAGCTAAAATCATGCTGAAATGCAGCTGAAACTGAAGAACAAGCCTAAGTTAGCAGCTAGAACACATATTTGCTGAATTAGGTTTAAATAAACAGCCGTTAGCACAAAAATTGGGAATATAGGTTTTAAAAAAAACTGCTGAGAAGTAGCTGAAAAAGAAAGAAGCTTAAACTACCAGAAGGAAGGGAAAAGAGCTGAAATGAGCTAAAAAAAAAATTAAAAAAAAGTGGAATTGGCTGAAAAGGCTAAAATTAGCATAAGAGCTAATTTTTTGGGGGCTGAAATTGGCAGGAAAAAAAAAGCTGAAAGCACATTTTCTAATGCTAATATAAAATCCTGGAAAAAGGTATTATTAGCCATGTTTTGTTTAGGTAAATAAATGTTAAACTGCAAAGATTAACGATTTAATAAAACTATTCTTCACAGGTTTGTTATCAAAACCAGTTATTGTAAGAAATAAAACTGCAGCTGATCAGACTTTTCAATTTACAAAACATTCAATAAAACTTAAAAAAATGTAAATCACAAGTTAAGCACAAATTAATTTCCATCCAAAACAAATCAAGTATTTAAACTGCCCACACAAAATGATAAACACTGAATGTGTTCGGACATCAGTTACATTTTAAATGACATAAATTACTTTACAAATGTAAATATGTGCAATAATTACATGTCGAGTAGTTAAAGAGATCATTTCTGTTTCAAACGGGGTTGTGTGGCGTACGTAGAAGTAATTAGTATCTTTCCTGCAGCAGATAGAGCGATCTCAGTTTGAAGACTCAAAGTTTCAGACTCTTCGCTTCTCAAACTTGAGATTCTATTTTCATCTACAGGTACGACTCCATTCATAAATACTCCACACAACCTCGCTTGGAAACAAAAATTAAAAACTGTCCCTTCTAATCTCTCATTTATTACAAAGTTAGAAGGAAATGAATTGTGCAAACATTAAAGTTTTTAAACATAATGAATTAAGCGTGGCATGCGATCAGGCTAAAGTCACGCGCTGTCCTGGTTCAAACGGGACGGAGGGAAGAGACTTTCTGTCTCCTAAACCGCCAAAGTCTTCATACCTAAAGAAAATAAAACAAGATTTAGATTACAAAATAAAATCCAATGACTGTATTTTTCCAGTGAAAAACCTAACGGTCCTCTCGTCACCTCAACAAACCGTGACTTAATATTAGATACGCTGACTACGGAGCTGCAGTGGTTTCTAAGCGCTTGCGTCCCTGGACTCACAGTTTTGTGTATCTGCTCCAGTCGGCCCGGCTCAGAGACGGCCGGCTCACAGCCATGGCGGAGTCGATGTGAGCCTGAGACAGCAGCAGGCCCGGCTGGCTGGAGGCTGAACGTGTCCAGACACACTCGTCCTACACAAACACAAAGTGTTCACACAGGAAGCAGCTGAACCGTCTGCTTCAACGACGGCAGCGCAAACTGTATTTGTGTTGACGGTGTAACAGAAATACTCAAAGACACGATCCAGCAACGCTCACGTGTTTATTAATCACTTACGTTGGCTTTCCTGCAGTTGTTCTTGATGGTCTGCACCTCTTGTAGTAAACGCTCCATCTGCTCAGAGCCCGGCTCCTCGTATCCAGTCTGGATGGAGGACATGAACGCAGGAGGACGGGCGCCGAGCGGCTCTCGGACCGATGCCTCCGTCGGGTCGTGGGTCATGCAGTTGTGCCCAGATGTGCACTGCGAGTTCTGTGAAAACACAAATGATGAAACGACTTAATTCAGCGCTTTAATTCAGACAATCCAGGTGCTGAGAGTGGACCAAAGAAGAGACGAAGGCTCGGCAAGGAGAAGACGTGGCATGGAACCTGCTCAGATTTTTTTTCTTGGATTGACATGAAACTAGAGGCACTCTTCAAAGATTAGATTTTTAGACGAGCTCTTCAAATCTTTGAATTGTAATAAATTTGACTAAGTCAAACACAAAAAAGATGGCCGCCACTGCTAATTGATCGTAGAGAACACAAACATGGATATAATTCTGTCAACAAGTATTGAAGTAAACTTTGGTGTGGTAGTAGCTGGGAATAAGCTCCAACACATAAAGTGAGCACCATCACATAAAGTGAGCACCATCACATAAAGTGAGCACCATCACATAAAGTGAGCACCATCACATAAAGTGAGCACCATCACATAAAGTGAGCTCCATCACATAAAGTGAGCACCATCACATAAAGTGAGCACCTGCTGGTGCTGGTGATCACTTTAACACGTTGGTGACGTGAGGTGGCGGGTGATGGTTTCATTTAAACTCATTACATGTACACGACATAAAAACTTTCAAAATGATTTTTAGATGCTACTAACCTGGTGAACTTGTTAAATACTCTGCAAGACTGATAATCTGGGTTTCATTTAAGTTTATATGACTAAATATATAACTAAGTAAAACGTTGACATGGTTTCATGCTCACCTGTCTGGAAACGAGTGAATTTCCGCACTCGGACTCGTACGAGCTTCCGAAGTAGAGTCTCCAGACGTTGTTGTGGCATTGTTCGTCCTCCGCCTGAAGCTCGCTGGGCTCGAGGAGGACCGCGGACTGGTCGAGGCCCACGCCGTGGTCGCTCTCTCCGACAGAATCGTCAGAGCTGTTGTTGGGGAAGGTCATGTTGGAGAGGCTCATGTCGCAGTCGGAGCCGCAGGTCAGCTCCTGGAGGTCACACACACCGGAGGATAAACTTTACACGAACTGTGTCTTGGTATAAAATGAGTTTGGGCTCAAACTGCCTCAGATCATTTAGTCAACATCGAGGTAGAAAATTAATAGTTATAAAATGTCTGAGAATGGGCGGAGCTACAGTGCCCCGCCTTCCTGCTTCATCACACTAATCCTCTAAATACAATGGCTGTACATGTGATGTGCCGGGCCCCGGGCTGCTGTGGACCGCCTCCAGCTGAGCATTGTAGAGCAGGGCCTTTAGGTCCGCTCCGGTGAACTGCTCTGTCGCTACTGCCAGCTGTTCCAGGTCAACATCTGGAGCCAGGGAGAGGCCAGAACTCAGAGCTTTCAGAATCTCAACGCGAGCCTCCTGCAAACAAGGAGAACGCCTGACAAACTGCTGGAAATGAAAGCCGCAGCCTGCATTCTTCAGGGAAGGGTTTGATCGTTCTAAATCACGTGGACTGGTTTTAAATCAGCAGACCTGGTCCGGAGGGGGGCAGTAGAGGGACTTGTCCAGGCGTCCAGGTCTCAGCAGGGCCGGGTCGATTAGATCTGGACGGCTGGAAGCGGCAAGCACATAAACACCTGAAGACACAAACAGAAAAAAGACATTTGTGCACAATACTCATTAAGAGTTTAGGTAACCGCAAAAAGTACATGAACTTTACGAAGCGATCAATCCAAAGTTAACTTCACTAAAGACTGAAGAACATGGCTTACATTTACAGAGGACCCTCCTGAACAAACCCCCACACTTTTGTAACTACGTTCCTCAGACAGACGTGAGCGAAGTGAAAACCAAACTAAACATCAGCTCAAACACTCGAGCAGTCAGGACAACGAGCCGGCACACAGCAACAACAGGACAAGAAGGAAACTGTCAAGTTTTGGAACAACCTGCAAATAAACCACACACCAACCTGAAATAACTGCTGTGACATCATGTCAGATTTATACAGAAACATATAAAATAATGCAAGAAAATCACTTTTACTATATTATATACGTCTGATGCTCAAAGGCAGGTTGTTCCACATTTCAGGAGCAGCTGGTCTGCTGACCTGAGAGAACGGGTGCAGCAGCTCGGTGAGACAAGGTGGGGCGAGACCATTTAAAACTTTAACAACAAATAAAATAACTTTAAATGAGTCGAGACGGGTTCATCCAAACAAGCTTCATTTATTAAATCCAGAGTTCAGAGTCAATAAATGGAAGTCATTACGGCAAGCCATTTTAACATAAAATCAGATTCACCGCACTTAACATTCTAGATATCTGAAGCAGATTTATGACTAGACATACTGTATTAGTTATTTAAGATAGCTTTAATTATATTTTGACTAGCCAAAATACTTATTTGAGATATCTCTAATTTCATTCTGACTAGTATAAATGACGTCAGATTACAGATTAAGTTGTATGGAGGCTCCAATTCAAGATACCGGTATCTTAAAATGAATTTTGACTAGTTAAAAATACAGTTCTAGATATCTCTAAGTTAATTTTGACTAGTCATTATTTGCTTTCAAGCTATCTCGCTTTAGTCATATTTACAATTAAAGATATCTTAAATTACATCATTATTCAAGATAGCTTAAATGTATTTTTAGATATTGCATATAAGGATTTGACTAGCGCAAATTAAATTGCAGATATCTTGATAGCAAATAACGACTACTCAAAACTAACTTAGCGACATCTAGAACTGTACTTATGACTAGTCAAAATTCATTTTAAGATGTCTCCAAATTAATTCAAGATATCTTGAATATTTTTTCACGTAGACGGCTTTTCTATTTAAGATATCTTGAATTAACATTTTGACTAGTCGGAATGATATTGAAGATATCTAGAATAAGTTTTTGGACTAGTCGAAACGTCAGATTTACGTAGCATTTTGGCAAAAAAATCATAATTCAGTGTCTGTCAGTCCAACACAAACACTGGGTTTACTCTGATAGTCTCAAAATTGCATTTATTATTTGGGATTATTTTTCTTTTTTCTTTTGGATGATTTTTTTTTACCTATTCTAATCGTCATATTCCTAATTTCAAATGTAAATAATTCCCAGCTTTTACCAAAATAATTAGTTAAAGTTGCTTGAATCCAGTATTTATTAATTAGACTAATTGCTTCAATTTTAAATTCTTCATTTTTTTTTAAAAAATAAGGAGTTATTTAATTTCCAGTAATCTTTATTCTGACCCTGTCTGTCAGTATTTACATCTATTTTAATTGTGACCTGTCAGCATTTATCACTTTGTCTTCTAAGTCTGGGGAAATCAGCCAGAAATCTATGCAGGCAACTGTTTGAACAGCTAAGTGGCAGCCGGGGTCCTACACGTCATTTCTTAATTCAAGATATCTAAAAATGTCATTCTGACTAGTCATAATTACGTTTGAGATATCTTGAGTTGTAATTACGGATGTTTGACCCTTCAAAGGATGAATCAGGTGACGTCATCTCAGATATCTTGAATTGTTATTCTGACTAGTCAGAATGTAAATACAGATATCTTAAATTAGCATTCTGGAGAATCAAAATGCAGTTGTTCTTAGTCAAAACTCATTTTTAGATATCTAGAATGTAACTACAGATAGTCAGACTAATCGATTTTATGTTAAAATGGCTTGCCATAAAGTCACAAGATTTAACTTGTATTACTGCACGTATGGTGCCGACATCTGGCCCTACCTTCTAGTCCCTCCACCCCATCCAGCTCAGTGAGGAGCTGATTGACCACACGGTCCGTGACACCGGTGCTGTCGTGGCCCCTCCTCGGGGCCAGAGAGTCAAACTCATCAAAGAACAGGATGCAAGGTTTGACAGCTTGGGCCCTGAAACAGACAGGGAGCAGTCAAACGAACCGATTAAATTAACGAGCAAAGACAAAACTAACACAAGAGGGTGGATGGAGAGGAGGTTAAACGTTCTCCAACCTCCTGAAGACGTCACGCACTCCCTGCTCGCTGGCTCCGATGTACTTGCTGAGAAGTTCTGGTCCCTGCAGAGACAAACAACAAACATTTAGGCCACTGAAGATGCTCTTCTTCTTTTTTGTAAGAAAAAAAACCAACATCCAGGTTACCTTGATGCTGATGAAGTTCATCCCGCTGTCTTTGGCCACGGCTCTGATCAGCAGCGTCTTCCCCGTACCAGGAGCTCCATACAGCAGGACGCCAGAGCGATGCCGGATCGGAAGGTGAGAGAAGAGGATGGGATACTGCAAAACATAAAATAAAACATTTAATGTACAAACCGGATTCCAAAAAAGTTGGGACACTAAACAAATTGTGAATAACAACTGAATGCAATGATGTGGAGATGGCAAATGTCAATATTTTATTCGTAATGCAACATATATGACGGATCAAAAGTTTAATCTGAGTAAATGTAACATTTTAAAGGAAAAACATGTTGATTCAAAATTTCACAGTGTCAACAAATCCCAAAAAAGTTGGGACAAGTAGCAATAAATGGCTGGAAAAAGGAAATTGAGCATATAACGAACAGCTGGAAGACCAATTAACACTAACTAGGTCAATTGACAACATGACTGGGTATAAAAAGAGCTTCTCAGAGTGTCAGTGTCTCTCAGAAGCCAAGATGGTAAGAGGATCACCAGTTCCACCATTGTTGCACAGAAAGATAGTGCAGCAATACCAGAATGGTGTTACTCAGCGTAAAATAGCAAAGACTTTTAAGTTATCATCATCAACCGTGCATAACATCATCAAAAGATTCAGAGAATCTGGAACAATTGCTGTGCGTAAGGGTCAAGGCCGTAAAACTCTACTGGATGCTCGTGATCTCCGGGCCCTTAAACGTCACTGCACCTCAAACAGGAATGCCACTGTCAAGGAAATAACAGAATGGGCTCAGGAATACTTCCAGAAAGCATTGACAGTGAACACAATCCACCGTGCCATCCGCCGTTGCCAGCTGAAACTCTACAGTGCAAAGAGGAAGCCATTTCTAAGCAAGCTCCACAAGCTCAGACGTTTGCACTGGGCCAGGGGTCATTTAAAATGGAGTGTGGCAAAATGGAAGACTGTTC
>NC_056516.1:23458669-23478768 GCF_014905685.2 Nematolebias whitei
CAGTCTCTTAAATAGCACCTTCACAGAGTGGATCAACCAGTTTGCTGCTGACAACCAAAACCAGCAAACTGGTTGATCCACTCTGTGAAGGTGCTATTTAAGAGACTGAAAACAGCACCTCAGACTGAGGAAGTCTCTTGGATGAGAGACGAAACGTTTCTAGATTTTTTTGCTTTGTTTTGTTTTTTGTTTTTTTTGAATGTCCAGAGGACCAGATTGAACTTTTTTGGATTTTTCTACCTGGATTATTGAGCATGCATCAGGATATTCATTCATTTCAGTTTCACAAACTGATCTCAGATTTCATGCTGAAAGTCGGAGGGTTGGAACTCAATTTCAGCTTCAAGCAGACGTATCTTCTGGACCTGCAGAACATCAGACTATGGGGCTGTAGTTCATTCATTTTTTGATGATAAAGGATTAACAACTAGCAACAGAAGCTTTCTATAAAAGGTGAAAAGAGATGGGCTGAAAAATCTTTTTAAACACGAATTTGACTGTAAAGACTGCAATTGCAGTTTATGACCACAAGATGGCGCTCAACCCGTTGAAATGTATCCAATACACTAAATGCGTTCAACAAACTTTTCGGGCATGTCTGGCACATTTGTACCGGTATATATGATAATAACATACAGTTATATTCTGTCATGGGAAAGTCCTTAAGTCAGATTCTTCCTACTAAAGTGTAAAACATTGAAATAGAACTTAAAACTGAAGAAGAAAAAAACTAAAACGTTTACTTGTGTTTTGTTGTACAACCTTTGAATAAATCAGAACACTGCTTCATTCATTAATAGGGTTTGATATTTAATTAACAAACTACAATGATTTACAGACATTTTAGTCAGATTTTAATACTGACCGGACAACAAAAGTCATTTCAAATGCAGACTAATCTGCAGGAAAAAAAAGAATATATATATATATATATATATTTTTTAACTACTTCATTATTGCACATCTACTGACTCGGTTGTGTGTATGAATCATAGTTAAACAACAATAACGTGTGTGTAATATTATGACAGAGAGGTTAAATGTGCTGATTTGAAGAGTTTCCTTTCAATGCATCCACTTTAGAAACACCTGGAACATAAATATGAAGGTAAGAGAGCAGGACTTGTTGCTCACACAGACCGCTGTGTGAGGTCAGTCCGGACTGGCAGTGTCGCCTCGATCCAGTGGTTTGGGTTTTCGATCATGGAGGTCCAAACTGCAACTTCCTCCTCTGTAGAGTCCATCCAGCTGACGGCCACACCGTAACTCTGACCTGCCGTTAAAAACAGCTGTTAGACATTTATGGCACGGACAGACATCATCAAGCAACTGCAAAGTGCAACCACTGCGGCCATTTTTTCTTGTATGTCCTTAAGCACATGCATATGTTATTTTTACTCTTTGCATAACATAATCCTACAATAAAAGATGGATTTTTAAGTATAAGAATTCTCATTTAGTCTAGAATCTCTTAGTCTGTTTGTTTGTACAACTGAGTAAAATTGAAAATAACTTTTTTTTTTAATTAGCAACATTACTGATGACTTCAAACCCTATCCTTTAAATTTCACTTCCAACGAGCAAAACTTTCTTGTAGCCTTTGAAATTTGTCGTAAGCAGCTGTTCTTTGAGTGTTCTGCAGGTTTTGCAAAATTTTTCCATGCCTTTTGGCTATTTCTTCACTCATTCTGCATCCATCCATCTTTATCTTTACCCGCTTCTTCCTTTTTGGGTCGCGGGGTCACTGGTGCCCATATCCAGCTGTCACTGTGTGAGAGGCGGGGTACACCCTGGACAGGTCTCCAGTCCATCACAGGAACACATAGAGACAAACGAGACAAACAAACATTCACTCTCTCACTCACACCTAGAGACAATTTAGAGTCACCAACCAGCCTAACATGCATGTTTTTGGTCTGTGGGAGGAAACTGGAGTACCTGGAGAAAACCCATGGATGCACAGAGAGAACATTCCCTGACTGGGATTCAATCAGGCAACCTTCTCACTGAGAGATGTCACCAGAAATCTGGTTGATCCACTATGAGAAGGTTTTATTCATAAGACTGAGTTTGTTGCAGCTCCTCAGACTGAAGAAGTCTTTTGGATGAAAGATGAAATGTTTCAACAAAGAAGAATCCATCCAGAGGACCTGACTTAACCTTGTTAGAAATATCAAATGTAGGGGAACACCACCTCAGAAACAGTTCATCTCAGCTTAAACAGAAAAACAGTTCATCTCATCTCAAACAAACATCATTCGTGTGTTTTTGTGTTTGAAACTGTTTAAAATAAGATGCATCCATTCCCTCGGGAACAAACAGACTTTGTTTTATAAATACTCAACTCAGCTCACAAACTTCTTAGTTGACACTAATGTGAATGTATATAAAAAAGAAACTGTCACTGTGTTAAGCTCTGCCAATATGAACTCATTTCCCATGAAACGGACAGATCGTTTTAACGAGAGTTTTGGTTCAACTGACCTTGAAGCTTAGGAACATCCGAACTCGCTACTTTGATATTTTACCTTGATCAAAGAGGAGTATTACTCCCAGGACTCGTTCCCATGAAGATAACACATTTTAAAAACCCTTTGTTTAATCACATTTACTTTTCAGGGGGTGGACAGCGACACCTTTTGATGAACACTGATTCTGTTTTATTTCATACCTGAATGTTTATTCATGAAAAAGTAATCTCTCTAAAGAGAGATGGAGATGATTATCTTAAAAGATAATCATTTGTCTTATTTTTCTCTTTTAAAAGAAGAGTGACTTTTAAAGGCAGACAGAGAAAAATGGACTTTAGATTTTATAAAACAAAACAAAAAATTAGGACCGCCCCCTCCTGAGGTGGACCAAAGTCAATCTGTAACACACAGACAGTTAAGTTTCACTTCTTCACTACTTTTTCACAAGCACATCTACTTCTACATCATCTTCCACTACACGCTTCTGGAGCTCGGAACTGGAGAGAAGAAACCCAGTTTCTGCACTGAGCTCAGAGAGGAGAGAAGCATCCTTTCTGCAGACGTCTCAGGATGAGAGAAAGACGCAGAACCTGGCATTAACCTGAGGTTTGTTACCAGAACCATCACACCGCAGAGGAGTGGAAAGATCCCAGCTGACTCCCATATGGACCCTCATCCCTCTAAGATGACAGGTGAACTTTGAGGCAAAATCAGCCTCTCAGTCACCAGAACATCTGGGCTTGTACCATTTTTAAGCAGCTGTTGGACCATTCCTGACCATCTCATCCTGGTAGGACAAGAGGCCTTTAATGCCTTTCTGGTGATCATACTTCACAATAATCTTAGACAAACTACCGCTCACCTTAGACACAATTTTAACTACTTCACAAACAGAACCAGTCCAAAATCTGCCTTTTAAGTAATAAATCAGTTAGACCTTTGATACAAAGCTATTTGTTATTCATTTGTTTGTTATGCATAATTTTCATCACATATAACATAGATTATTATTTTTATAATAACATACATAAAATCAATTGAATTTGTGTTTTATTTTGGCATATCTGTGTGTATTAGCTGATTTGATGCCCTTTAAACACGAGAGAGAACTTACGTTTCAGTTTACATTTAATTTGGGGTTAGAGACTGATTTTTCCTCTAAAACAGAGGTGGTGCCCACAATGAGGTTATTTGCATAATAAATGCATATCTTATGAGCTTAAGTCATAACTGATAATTTACAGTATATATCCAGCCCCATATCCCTCTACACAAAACTAGATAACAGTTTCCTCCAATGATAGGGGTGTCTGGTTTACACATAGATATCTTGAGTTTTGAAGTGGCAACCCAGTTTTTGTTTGGGACCGTTCTTATGAATAGATGCAGCTACACATCAAAGTAAAAGTTGGTACCTCACTTGTTTTATTTTTTTAAGTTATCCAGCACACAAGATGGATGGAGGGTATTTCCAAGTTCCTTCCTCGCTCCGCCATGGACGACAAAAATGGGCTCAACTATTTAATTTAAAATCCCTCAGAACTGAATCGCTGTTGTGCATACTTTTTAAAATCATGTTTGAGTATAATAATGGAAAAGTACTGTGCTGAAAAATACTCTCAAAACCTGACTGCAAAAACAGTGAGTAAAAACAGAACTGCTTTGTCTGTGGTTCGATCTTTATCTCTACTGACGCTCTCCACACCACAGTAACACCAGCGGCACTATCAGTAGTGCAAATCAAGTTATCTGTTTATATCTCTTTGGCTTTTTAATACAAATTCACAAGCAAAGCCCACACTCCTACCATATCTTAGATTTAGTCCGTTTTAATGTTCAAAGAAGAGGCTAGTGAACGCATCACACTGAGTTACTAGTGGAGCCTCGTTTTAATGACACGACCATCTGAAATACGCCAGGAGCTCAACCTTTGGTTTGTATGAAGCCCCCTGACCCCCTCCCCTGTGCCTGTGTGCTGACAGGAAATACTGACTTAGACACGACTGCAGCGCAGACTTACAACTATGTTTACGATGATGTCAACAAAGATGGGCAAATTACAGCCTCGTTGAATTCAATTTATTTAAATAGTGCCAAGTCACAACAGAAGTCATCTCAGGGCAATTTTAGGTCACCTTCCTGGACAAAGAACAGGCTGCCCACCTGATAATGTTTCTAAATACTTTTATCTGTTAGTGCATCGTTTACTATCTTAATCTTGTATTAAAAAAAACACCAAATAAAACAACACAAAACTAATATATTTACACTGAACAAGAAGTACGGTATGTGTTAGAAATTATTCTCAGCTACCGAATGTTAGCTCAATATCTGTGAAAGTGACCGTGTTAAAGACGGCTGATGATGACGACTCTCTGTGGCGGCCATCTTGAACCAGATCGACTCCAGAAGTTAATAAGTTGTAGATGCACATTCAGTGATTACTTTCTCAGAGTTTCGTTAACTTTGTTTCATCAGTTGATAAGATATTTTACTAACAAAAAGCCAGGGATGATGCCAACTGTTAATGGCAATGCTTGAAGTACGAGTTGAGGACGACTCTCAACTGAGAGAGCTGTAAATGTGAGAACGTTTTTTTGTGTGTGTCAGATGAACACAAACACAAATCTATTTACCTGACTTTTCATGGCTGATATAAATAAAAACTTATATTTTCTGCACCAAACCTGCAGTTTCAGCTCTCCTTCATTTCATGTGACAATTCGAATGAAGCAGCGTCACCCAGAGTCAAGTCTTTAAACTAATGCAGAACAAGCAGCTGTTCTCTTTAAACCTTAAACTTGAATTAAACTATTCTCGAACCAAAGCCCTCACCTGTTCCACAGCTCAGACGAATCCCTCCCAGCGCGTGCGTCTTTAAGCCTTCACGTTGCCAGACGGTGAGCTCAGCGCAGGCCTCCCTCAGGTCGCTGGTGTGGAAGCCATCGTAGACCATAGTGTGGTTGTACGTGGGACTGACGGAGCGTTTCACCACTCGCGTCTTCTGACCACTCTGCTGACTCGCATCTGGGAGAACGTAACTTGAAGGAGTGGAATAAAAATTAGAAGAGTCAAACTGAGATTAGTAGACATAAAATTATTCAGATGTTCTTTTCTCGTCAACTGTGACCTGAATTTTTAACCAGCTAAACTCCGGTTACAATATGTGGATAACTGTTAAAGTATTACTCTTAAATTATACTGTACTGGTATTTAATGTTGTACATAAAATGTTTTAGCTACAGTTGTGTTCTACTAATGAAATCTTCCTGAACATCTTGAATGGGTGCACCAATATGTGTGAATATGAAAATAAGCAAAACGGTGAGGGGAACGTTAATTTTCATTAATTGGACAAATTGCGTTGCATTTTCTGCAATAAAAACAGGATATTTTGTTTGTTGTTGTGCACAAACTTGTTACGTTTTCTTCTTCTCGCAGGTCGAGATTGTGTCTCGTGAAAAATAGTCCCGTCTAATAAATCAAAAGAAACGAACGCTTCTTACACCTACATCCACTGCCACCAAAAACGGGGATAATTTGTCCGCTTCGACGCATGACTACATAATTTAATGCAACGCGCAACTGTCTGACATGTAGAGAATTGCCGAACACTCGCACTCAAAGTTGTTTGGATCTGTAAAGTTTCTCACTTTGATTAAAAATAAATTAATTAAAGTGAAGAAATGACATTAGAATATATCATCACCAATTCCAGAGTTCCAACCAGAGATCGAACCCACAGTCTTCTGACGACCGACACTTTAACTACTAGCCTATCTCAGCCACACACACACACACACACACACACACACACCACAGAACTGGTTAAATACAACCCCACAATGTGGGTAAAAATGTCCCACTTTTTGTCTGTCCTCCTCAGTTGTCTGTTCTGGTCCCTTCTGTCTGCTCCAAATGGACTTCAACAGAACATCTCCACAACACAGAAGGTTCTGCTGCAGCTATTCTTGCGTTTGAGTTCACGTCAGGTCAAGTCAGTGGTGCTATCAATGCACTAAAATCAGACGAATGTGTCCGCACGGCAAAACATCAGATGCTGCAAATGAGATTCTACTGGAGCTGGCTGTTTGGACCACTGACGAGATGTTCCGATCCACTTGGTGAACGGTAGCCCTCCATCACAGTAAATAAGTAAAAAAACTGGGAAAGAATCACTAAAATTAATTAAAAATTCCTTTTAAAATTGTCAAAATAGTTAAAAACTATACAGAACTAAACAAGACACAGCAAGCTCAGTAAACAAGTTATTTACATGATTTATTAGGAGAAACTACTTTGTGAGTCAAATTAATTTGTTTTTTTGAACCGGCCGCTAATGAAAATAAGAAAACTGCCTCTGCTGCTGGGACAAAAGAAGATTCAATCTTTGCGATTACATAGAATATGTATATACATGCATATTTAAATATAAATGTATGTATGTACATATATATGTATGTACAGTAGTCCCTCGTTTATCGTGGGGGATCCGTAACCTGAAGCCCCGTGATGATTGAAAAACTGCCAAGTAGGAATAGTAGTACAAGTAGTAAGAAGTAGTTTATTTTAGTGTATATTTATATATATATATATATATATATCCTTCCCACATTCTTGCAATATTCTAAACAATGTTTTTAAGCTCTAAACGCTCTAAAGAGCACAGCTTGTCATGATGTCAGCCCTCTGCCACAGCTGCGCTCTTGGCCACGCCCACTTCTCTGCTGCAGAACAGAGATCGACAGAGGAGGGAGGAGGAGCTGCTGGAGGAAGTTTCTCCTGCAGTGTGGGCTGCACAAAGGTGCGGCAGGTGCTAAATAATTTAAAATAATTTATTTTAAATAAAAATTCCATGCTGATCGCACAGCTCATCCATCAGTCAGCCAATTGTGTGTCATGTCCAATTTTATTTTGAAAAACCGTGATAGAGCAAGTCCACGAAAAACGAACCACAAAGTAGCGAGGGACTACTGTACATGGACAGAAGATATCTTTCATTATGTAGACTGCTGAGTCCTTGGCTTCAGCCTATTCCTTATTTTGATAAATTATTGATTTGTAAAATAGTATTTTAAATTGTTTTCCTTTTTTTAATGTTAATTTACCAAACAAAGTTGAGTTGAGAGTGTTTTATTACTTTATGTTTTATCAAAATACTGCTGTCAGATTTCCTGAAGTTCAGCGTTCCACAGATTTAGGTGGGTGCAAACATTAGACATCTCTTTTATTATTAATATTATTACTTGCTTAACTATGATGACACATCTGAATATTTGTTTTTCTGATGATAAAACATGTTTTAATAATGGCACCAGAAATGTGAACGTAAAGAAAACACAAACCAATCGTTTTGATCAGCGCTGAAATCCCTGGCTGGTGGTTCTCTAACATTTCTACACACTTTACAGACTTGAGTTAAGATTTTTTACATATTTTCAACTGTTTGATTTAAAAAAAATCTAAAGACGGATGTACATTTTTTAATAAGTAATTATAAATGTTAGAAAAATAGTGCAGGCACACCTTTTAATGAAGGAGTCTACAGCGCCTCCTTTGTTGGACAGGAGACCTTGAGCCTCCCGAAGCCAGATGTGAATCTCTCCGGTCAAAGGCAGACCACCACCTGAACACACAAACATGCACACATTCAGATGTTAAAAAAAAAAAAATCCACACAGGATCAACGTGTAACTATGCTACTGAAGTGCATGTTGCTCACCCTCAAACCCATCAGGAATAAATTTAATAGAAAACAAGATGCGGCCTCGGCAGCTGATGGAGTCTGGACACAGACGAACCTGCACAAGCCATCAGAAGATACAGTTAGAGAGGCAGAGACGCTGGGACCGCCGGAGGTTACATAAAACCTTGTTTGAAATTCACAGCATGCCTCCCTCTCCCTTCAGCTCACCCAGACAAAAAGACACCTCCTCCCCTTTCATAATCTGTCTCCAACAGGGTTTCCACAACTCAAACCTTAATGCAGCTGCAGGCCTCACACTTTGTTTCTAATCACTCCTCTGGGAGCACTCAGGCTACGCTAGATTAGTGGATGAGAGTTTATTTGCATGCAGCTCATGTGGGTCAGGTCCTCCCTACCCGCGGCTGCAGCTCCTGCCACAGCGGCTGCGTGCACGTCCGGTCCCAGAGTCCCAGAGCCACCTCCACCTCCCCCAGGAAGACGTTCCTCCCCAGGGCCTCAGCGTGCCACACAGACAGATTCAAAGTCCGACTGCTCAGCTCCCTGACACCCACTTTGTACTGCGAAAGAATAAAATCATTATAGCAGGATGTGTAGGACAAAGCTTTGAGCACCACTCTGCATGTTGGTGTCTTTGAAGGACGAAGGGCTCTGATTGGTGAAACGTGTATATGAGGGAGCTCCTCACTCTGAGCGTCTGATCATAAACTGGGTTTAGTGTCTTCTTCTTCACTGATGTCTTCTTCTTACTGTGGTTCGACTTGTCTGGCAAGAGATAGGATTTTACATATCTGTGAAAAAGCACACACACATACAGAGGTTTATTGATTTAGTGTGTGGCACTGCTGGTTTAACGCACATCCACATGAAAGCACTTACGGGTCGGAGCGGTTCTTGCGCGCAGAAGCGATGTCCTCGCAGCGATACACATTCACTTGGAGCTCCTCCTTGTGAGTGTCGTACTCCAATGAGTACTGGATGCGGCCCCTCACCTCCACCGCTCCGAAGTCCCCCGAGCTGAACAGGCTCATCATGCTACCACCGAGCTGCGACGCACACACACACACCAAAGATGAGCTCCTGCGTCACAGTCCTGAGCTGAGTCATCTCACGTCGCCAGACACTTTTAATCAAACGTGTGCGTGAGTGTATGCGTGTGCACCGTGTAGCTTGAACGAAGGCTGCTGGTGGAGCTGCTGGTTTTCAGGGAAGCTAGATCTGGTTCGGGCAGGTTGCTGCTGAAAGAGTCGGAGTCCCCGTTGCGACCGACAATCAAGTCTTCCTAAATACACGTGGAGATGGACTCAGTTCTTCCACCCAGCATCGTATTTACACATGCATGTGTTGTGTCATGAAAAGTCCAGATGGATAGGCTGTGTATATAGTAGGGTTCTGTTTAGAGATTTTTCTGCAGTAAGTATCATACCTGCAGCAGACAGCAGACGTTGAGCTAACAGCCTCATAGTGGAGCTGAAACTAAAAACCATTTCCGAAGTGTTGAAATAACTCTGATCTTTTAAAATTCACAACAGTTCAAGCAAACACTATTTTACAAACTTTTACACCAGAGTCACGTTTTCATTAGACGGTTGTTTACATGGAAGTTAGTGGGAGTTTATGCTGACAACCGTTTTGGTCTATACTATAGAGAAAGTTACTCTGCCTTTTGTTGTTTCTTGTCGCAGAGTGAAAAGAGGGAACTGGAGATACCCTCCATCCGTCTGTGAATGGTGAGAGCGCAATAACTTAAAAAGTGAAGTACTGACTTCCATTTTGGTATGTAGCTGCATCTAAACATAAGAAAGTTTATATTCAATAATTAGGTTGCTAGGCCAAAATCCAAAATGGCCACCGCCGTATATATGTAAACCTTGTGAGCTGGACAACTCAAACAATAAGCAACAAGCCAACTTCCACTTAGGTGTGTTGTTGCATCTGGGTGTGACAAAGGTTCCTTTTGAAAACTGTGTTGCTATGTCAAAATTCAAGATGGCCGCCACTATAAATATGAGTAATCTGGCCACCCCAATCATTTGAGGAAACTATGCGTTCTAGTTTTTCTATTGCTTAAAAGCACAGTTTCCTCAAATTAATTATTAATTAATTAATTTTAATCTATGGTGGTAAAGGCCACCATTGGCCACCCCCTGGCTCCACCCTTGTACATGGTGGTGGATAAAATAGCTCCCTTCACTTGCCAGGATCCGTCACTTTGCACCACCTTGGACAGGAAAAAAACTACCTCTGTTCTTATACACAATGTAACACCTATTTACTTGAATTACTTTCACCAAAAACATTAAGGTTTACTTGCATTTTCTGTTCAAATCCAGCCCAGAAAAACACTCATCACAAAAATACAAACATTCACTATTCAAATTCTTCAACAACGAGGGACATCGGCATACACCTTATTGTTTTATGCGTTTAATTTTGTTTAATTCTTTTTCTCCTATAATAAACCAACATCTATGTCTATCTAAAGCACAACTGATGGCATTGAAATACTCATAAAATAACGTTTTCATAAGTGCAGTGAAATTCTTAAGATTAAAGTTGTTTTAAAACAGCAGCAAACCACTTTGGTCGTAGATCTGCTCATACTAGTTGTCAGTTCAAGTATTCTGTAAAAACATGTGACTTTTTCCCCAAAATTGAAAGGACTCTGAACGTTGTCTGCTGCAGGTAAGATACTGACTGCTCTTGATATCTTCATAAAACCTCAGTCAAATTCTATATTTGAAGGCTCCTTAATTTTCCACAAATTGATACATAATCACTGAAATTTTCCAAATGTAATAGCATAAGACTGTTATTTTAATATTGAGTAGGAATGTGAAATATTTCTCTAAACCTAATGAAATAAATCTCAAACAGCTTTTTTCAATGCACATCCAGGGAAACCTGCCTTAGATGGGTCATCAACATTCATACAAACATATTCACAATGTAAATTCATTTACAGAAACTGATTCTTTACAGCTAATGTCATAATATCATATCTCAAATATTGCAAAAGTTAACTATAGGAACCTTTTTCATTTACTTATACTTTTACATGATGTCAAACACTG
Source organism: Nematolebias whitei (assembly GCF_014905685.2). Taxonomy (NCBI): domain Eukaryota; kingdom Metazoa; phylum Chordata; class Actinopteri; order Cyprinodontiformes; family Rivulidae; genus Nematolebias; species Nematolebias whitei. The sequence continues at coordinate 23,469,919 of NC_056516.1, forward strand.
ACTCAGTGTCAGTGGAAGATGAAGTTCAGGCGAGCTGAACAATGTTTAGTCACTGTAATCTGTCACTGTAGGTGTTACTGCAATCACCTCAGGCTCTTCTGAGTGCCCATTACTTCTGCTTTCTGTGAGATAATAAGGGAATATTGTTATTCAGAGGTCTCCAGTGATGTGCACAGTCTGTCTACAATTTTTTCTATACCTTTGACTGAAGAAGAATCGTTTCTATGCTGGCGATCCTGTTGAAATGTATTTATTTGGCATTTTAAGATGGTTTAAGATTATATAGAATATATATACTCTATAGAATAGATGACACACACCTGTTCAATGGGAATTCTTGCACTGGGTGCGGCTTCAGGTTTCAGATTTTCCCGACACCTGGGACAACGAAATAGAAATGAGAAATGCTTCTCGTGTAAATGGAACAAAAACCTTTTATCTCACAGACTAACCCTCCACTCTCTTTTTCTTTGTTGTGCTGCGGTATTTCCTCGGCCTCAGGAGGGACGTTTCTCGAGGAAGTTTCCTCCTCTCCACTGAACAGATCATTCAGGCGCACATCTGTTACCATGGCAACAACAGGAGAACAGTCACTCTGATGTAGATCTCACTACAAAGGCAGAAAGAAGGCAGAAAAAAACTGAAATGACTAAAACTCACCTCTGCTCTTGGTCTTCCTGTGCCGGAGACTGGCTTGGATGAGGTCGAAGCCTGAAGTCCACTTGTGATGGCGTTTGCCGCAGACGTGACTGAACCACTCTCCAGACAGGAGGCATAGACGTGTCGGGTCTGGTTCTGTCTGCTCGAGGATCCTGTAGCGTAAAAGGAGGGCCAAGATAAACAGGAAGCCATCACATCCTCCTTCCTTCATGAAAAAGATGATGTCAGACAGAGTGCATCAAAACCACTGTTGTCCCTTCTGAAATGAATATTAAATGCACTAGGGTTATGATTCTTACAGTTTTCTCAGAATTATAAAAGTTTGACTTAAACCTAAAAACAAACATCAGCTTTAAATACATGACAGTTTGAACAACTTAAGTTTGGGGGCTGCTGCTCCACTAATAGTAAAAGTAATCTGAAAAGGCCAGTTTTACATCTAGAGAAAATCTGATTATTTTCTATTTTCTTGACATTTACAAACTAAATGAAAATTTTTTTTTAAAGCCCCAAAATTATCTTATCAAAAATATTTGTCTTAAGAAATCAGACATAAGTTAAAAAATAATTAATTAATATATTAGATTAATAGATAGATTAATAAAATTAAAGTTTTGCCTTGTCAGGTCTGAGTATCTCCAGGTTGTTGTTTTTTTTGTTGTTAAACTGAACGTCTTTTACATCCATTAATGGTCAAGCAGGTCATCTGGACAGTTTCTTTAATGTGGAAAGACGTTTCACCCTCTATCCTGAGCGCTTCATCAGTCTGAGCAGTCTGAAAACTGTTATCCCCACTAAGCAGTACACTCCTTGAGTGGACCAACCAGTTTGCTGGTGATAAGATGGTTTTGGGTCCAGATGACCTGAATGACCATTATTGGATTTTGTACCTGGATGACTGCACATGAACTTTGATGAATGTTTGTAACACAAAACGATCACTTTTATGAAACAATCACTTTCTTCATAGACCAAATGAAACAACTGATCAATGAGGGAAGAAAACGCACAAACCCATTTCTCCTGACGCAGAAACTCTTCTGTAGTTTGAAATGTTTTAGATAGTTGACCTAAATCTCAAAGAAATCCAAACGGACTTTAATGATCCTGTAGTTTCTAATAAGGTTCTCAAGTTCCACCATCAAAACAATGAAGCTTGTATCAAAGTTACAAAATAAATGCCTGAACGAAGATGTTGACGTATTTAAACACGAGCATGAAACATTTTGTTCCAATAATCCATTCACTAGTTGTTTAGTTCAATCAAATTATCAGATTTGGTCCCTGACGATAAATAGTCACCTCCACCTGACCTTATACGTCCTTGATCGCGATGACGCAGCTCCAAATCCCGCTGTAGGACCTGCAGGATGGAGGACTGCTCCTCCTCCGTCAGGTGGCTCAGGTCAAGAGATGAGTCCACCTGCTCACCTGCCATTCCTGCCGCAGAGAACTGAATGTTATCCTTAAACAAATAAAGGCTACCGGTTATGTTTTACGCCCAATCCTGCTTGGATTTTAAAGGTAAAGGACTAAAAATATGTTTTAATATAGAAACATTATGATTTACTTGTCTGGAGAGCTGAAGGCTTTACAGAGAAATATTTCACCGAAAATAAAAATGAAACCAGCTCATGAAGAACGTTGCAAATCACTTCACAAATACAACAGAATTTGACACAAAAAGACACTTAGAGAAGAAAAACTGGAGTAAAACACACCTAACAACCACTATCAGGAACAAAATAACCAAAAATATACAAAAAAATAACTTTGATTTGATGGCAAAGAACAAAATGAGACGTAGAACATAATTTAGGACACAGAAAGACAACAAACAGAAAAAAACCAATAAATAAATAAAACTATATGACTTTAGATGAGCTCAATAACTTAAAAAGAAGTGAGATAACAACTTCCATTTTGGTATGTAGCATTTAGGCATGAAAAAGTTTCCTTTCAAAAATTAGGTAGCCAGACTAAAATCCAAGATGGCCACCGCCATATAGCTATAAAACCTTGTGAGCTGGATAACAAAGGGACAACTTTTTTTTTGGTGTGAATGAAGTGTGGACACTGGCAATGATCTATGGTTTGTTGATTTGATGCTACATGTGTGAACTCCTATTTTTTTTTTTACTTGGACCAATAAAATAAATGTAATTACTGTCCTACTACATCTATTTCTATTTGTTGCAAAGCAAAAGAAGCGGTCAGTGGACACTTGTAGGATTTTTCCTACTCTGCATCAAATCTAAAGTGGCTTCAAATCACACAAGTTTGAGTTCTCACTTTTGAAACACAGTATAGCACCTTTTGGTGGTATCATGAACACGTTTGTGCCAATACGCCCAGTTTTATTTGGTTGTACTAAAGTAATGTTCCACCACAGATTGTTTCATTTTAATCATTTAAAGAACCGAAGCACTAACTGTTGCAAAAGAAGGAGTAGCCACACAGACTTTTTTTTTTTGTAAAACTTATGATTTGTTGTGAGGTTCAGTTCTGTAAATAACAACAGACTTTAGATAAGAGCTCAGGTTATGAACCACTACACACTTTTCAAGTCTGACAGCAACACTGACTTTCTTTTTCCTACTCTCTTATGAATTGACAAATTAAAAAAAAAACTATATATTTCAAAGGAAAAAAAAAATCTAAATAGACCTAATTAAAATGTTGTTTGATGGCAGTGGTTAGTGTGAAGCAGGGAAATGTTTTAAAAAAAGCCTTCTTCTATCTGTTGCACCTCTTGTGCGCGCTGGTTCCAGAATTAACTTGACGCATGCGCACAGCGGCTTCTCAGTCCGAACCTGTAAACGTCGCGCGTGGTCACAGGAAGCCAGCCTTTGTTTGCTATTTCTGTCGCTTTAATATATCTCAAATGTAGTTATTATTTTCATAGTGGGTAAAATCTAAGGGCTTTATATTTCTGACGTGGGGAATTTTTAAGCGCGTGACTCGTGCAGAACTTCTTTCAGCAAAAACGCGCGCGTGAGTCAAAACACCTGTCGCAGTTTGTCCTCAGTTAACCTCCCTCCTCCTCACCGAGCGCTTTAAAAAAGTTACACAAACAGATAAAACCCGGTGAAAACGCGCGTTACCTTACTCGACAGCCTGCAGCGGGTCCATCTGAGGGGAGTCGAGAGAAAAGTTGCCCCGAGCGCGCGCACGTGTGTGTTTGTGTGTGTGCGTGCGGAGTAAACGGAGTGAACACACCCTCTGAGTGTGCGCACAGAGCAAACATGCCACACTGAGACTAATTCTATGAGAGGTGGGCAAAATATGGCCCGAGGGCCAAAAGTGGCCCTTGGACAACCTCCATCTGGCCCTCAATATGCTTAATTGAAAACAAAAAAACTTTTAAAGAAGTTGATGAAAACCTGCATGTTACCATGAAACTTGGGTCTAAATTCAACATCTTGGACTTGTACATCAAAAACTTTCAGATTAAGTAACGCCAAAAACATTTTGTCGTTATGTTTCCAGAACTAGAAGGAACCTTAAATACTCTAAAAAGAAAGTATATGGTGTTTTTTTTTTTTATTTTTATTTTGTTTTTTTAAACATTTAAGCTAACAAATATTTACTCACAAAAGCCTGTTTGCAAAGAATATGCCATACTCAGAGAACTGAGGTGACATATTTTTATCAAGTATGCTAACTTCGCTACAACAAGATAAAGCCTGAAATAAGTTTTCCAGATTATCCGTCTTAAAGAAAATATATTTACTATTTCTCTATGCTGTCCTTCAGTTGCTTTAAATACCTTGATTTGGCCCTCTGAAAAAATATGTTGCCCGCTCCTGTTCTAAAGTGAAGGTCGGGCTGACTAACACCAAGCGTGGGTCTGGAACTATAAATATTACTAATATTCATCGTCTAGCATGTATTCACCATAGTTGTTACAAGATCTATGAAATGTGCCTATTTGATTTATTTGTTTGGAATATTTGTGTATTTTATTCAGCAGGTCACGTGCGTAAGCTGCCACTGAAATGCCAATGGTGAGTGTTTTTTTGTTTGTTTATTTGTTTACCAAAATATCTCATGAACCATCAAATGGATTTTAGTGCAACTTTCTAACAGTAATTATTGGATGCACATCAACAACTGTTTACCCTTTGGAGTCACCCCAATTCAAGATGGCCACCACAGCTAAGCAGTCATTGCAAACACAACAGTAGCAGTAACGCTGCTAATTTTATAGCTAATTTTTCTAGTTTGCTGTGGTAGTAGCCAGGAGTCATCCCTAACTCATATGGTGAGCACAGACTGATTGTGCAAGGCGTTTGCTCAGAATGTAGCCATTAACTAGTTGGAGTCAACAACATCTGTCTGTTAGCAAAATTTCGAGTGTATATTTATAACTGATTAATTTTTTTGAGTCAGTCAAATTCAAGATGGCTACCGCAGCTTATATACTTTAGCCAACACGAGCATTGCTCAACTTAAGTGACAGCTATACTGAGTTCATATTTGGTGTGGTAGTAGCTGAGAGTCATCCACAACACGTACTCCCAAGTGTTAGCACATGGCGCAGCGTGTCACAATGTTGGCATGACATTGTTTACTTTTGTTTAATGTTATTTTTAAGAAGGCTGGTCGCAATAAACAATAAATCAATTAATCGCATGATAAATGAAAATTATCCACCTCGTTTTAATTTATCGGCTTTATCATTTCTTCGTGTCTCTCTCTTTCTACTGAAGACACCGGATGACAAAAAGCTCAACTTTGCTGCTCTTCACTGACTCCTCCCCTTCTCTTTTCTCTTTAAAATCAATTTTCAACGTCCAAAATTGCGTTTTTGGATCGTTAAAAGCAGCTAAGTTGAGACGCTAAGCTACAAGCTAAGCTAACAGACCGACCTCGGGGGGAAAAAACCTCCTTCTTATCGAAGCTCCAAATTTCACGGTTGAAACTCGTGCCTTCCTCTAAAAAGTTGTTTTTCTCTGCAAAAAGAAGCTGAGAACTTGTTTACTGATTTTTTTAATTTTTTTTATTAAATGCTTTGTGTGAAAAATGCTATGCTAAGGAGCTCAAACCAAACCGAACTTCCGCCATTTTGAGAACGGAAAAAGGGAACGAGAGACAGCCCATGTCATGTCAAGGGGCCACCCTCCCATTTCTCTTAAAGAGACACGCCACTCGCTCCCTCACTATCCATCTTTCGGTTCATACAGTTTTATACTGCCATCCGGTGGTCAAAAAAGGTACTACACGCAAAATAAACCACCATTTCTTCTTACAGTTGACAATAATTACAAAATAAGTATTGCCAAATTTCAAACAATATTATCGTTTATCGCAATAATTTCTAAGACAATTAATCGCCCAGCAAAATTAGTTACCGTGACAGGCCTAGTTTTAAGGTACAAGCAAAACAGGTCCATCATTTCGCAGCATAAGATGATGTCACTTCATTACACTGTCATGAAAAATACACCTCCATGAAATGCTTGGCCATCAATTATTGACATTTGATTGGAATTTAAAAAGTGTGGGAACTTGTGTGATATGACTCACACGCGGATGTTTTGCCAAACACCAGGTTGGAGGTGGGATTCCTTCTTGTAGTTGTCCACACCTGTTAAACACACACAAGGTTTGCACGCACCTATGTACACATGCAGTTCTGCTTGTTTTATAAGGAAAGATAATAATCAGTAGTGCATTAACCAAACCCTGCTTCTTGTGCTGGACTTTACTTTTCACACAGTGGAAATGTGTTTGTGTGAAGGGGGCGGGCGAATTCAGAGAGAAAGAGGGCTTGTGTTCTGCTCCGTCTTTTGTCAACACACTTGGACAACAGCCATGGTCTGCTCAGTTGGAAGGAGCTTTTTGTGTGGGTTTATTCAAGCCTTTAAGTCCTGGCACAGCATTCGTACGATTCCCCTGACTGCCTCCCTGCCGCTGACACTTAGACGAATAAGGACACCTCGATTTTTATCAGGAGGTTCTGGCTGTCAGACTGTAGATCACTACCTCGACTGCCATGAGCAAATACTCATAGAACAAACATGATACACAGCAAGAGCTTTTCATTCAGAGTTTATTCAAGCAAATGTTGTGACTTCACAAATAAATCATTAACATGAATGCACAGAAACATGTCTTTATGAACCATTAATACAGGTAGCATTCTTAAATCATAAAAGCCAACAATTAAACCTTAATACATATCATAAAAATGCAAACAGAAACTCTTGACTGTTCAATAATTCTGCAGAAATATGAGTCAAATCAAGTATGCAATAGAATAAAGTAGATAAACAAAACCCAGAAACAAACTAACTGGAGAAATATGTTGCACTCAGTCCATTTTCTGTCAATAAAAAATGCACTGATATAAAACAGCCACAATCAAACACATGAATATTATAGAGAGGCTTTTAAAAAGTGAAAACAATAACGTCAAAAATAATATCTTTGCTCATTATGACATACAAACAAAACAACAGTAAGACAAAAAGCCAAAATCTGCAAGCGATTACTAAGTTATAATTTAAGATATATGTGAGAGCGCTGTCCAAGTAAATGTTTTGAAGTGAACGAAATTAAAATCTGAGCTTTTCTTTCTTGTAAAATGAAAATAGATTTGAGTGGAGACGAGAAATTACAGCACTGAAGTATCTCTGTCTAGCTCTAAAACACGGTGGTGGTAGCGTTATGGTTCGGTCTTCCTAAGCTGCATGGTGGCGACATCACCACATCATTAAACAGTCAGTTCAAATATAAGTATGCATCTGAATCGTAACTCTTTTTGCTGAAAGGGTTACATTGAAACAATACACTTAATTGCTGCTGTTGTCGTCAACAAACACGGATTTGTGAGATTTTTGTGTGTTTGTTTTGTCTTGGTGGATAAATGGCCGTGTGGGATTGTTTTTGAAATATTTATGTGGCTCTCTTCACTCGGTTCAGTTTAAGGTCAGTGGTCCAGAAAATGGTTTTAAATAAATAAAAAGCTATGTGACTAGTTTTACCGAGCACCACTGTACACGTGTTTAAATGTCTTAACCGAGCGCAACAAAGACTTTTAAATGCATGAGCTGGACAGACAGCGGACACATGCAAGGTCCCTTTTTATATGATTTGTGAAAAATGCCCCCTAAGAACTCGGGCATCCCACAGGGGTTCCAAACCAAATAGTGCAAGAACTCTGAAAAAAAATAAAAAAATAAAAACAGACTTCTTGTCATCATTTCTGGATAAGTCAGCGCTCTGCTGTCCTCCGTCCGGTCTGATTGTCCTTCCCACGTCTCGTCCTCACTGAGGCTGCTCTCTGTGCAGGGACAGAACAAACTGTATATCCACTGATTTGTCATCAGACGCAAAACCAAATCTAAGCTGGACGTGCTGAAGGTGAATGTAGTTTGTGGTGAGCGAGTGTGAATCATTTCTGCCACCAGAGGCTGCTGCATCCAGTGACACAGACACGAGAGCGTCTCTGCTCTCTAACACCTAAACACTACTCACATGGGGTCATAGTTGCTCTGCTCTTTGGATTTGAGGAAGCGCATGGCAAAGAAGCCGCCTGCCTGCAAACACAGCACGAGGATGATGCCACCTATGAAGCTGGACATGTCGAACTTGGCCTGGGAGAACTCGGGGGAGGATTTGTCATCACCTTGAAAAGAAATATGAAACATTACCCCGCAAGTCATTTACAGTTACAGGCAGCAGATAGAGGAACATTTTACTCAGGTTATTTTTCTTTTTTAATGTAAACAGTAAAGGTTTGACGTAAAAGAGGAAGCAGGGGAGTAGATGCTGATGCATGGCTGATCCAATTCACCTGAGTCACCTTCACTTCCTCCAGCAGCAACAGTCTCTACAACTGGGAGTTGGAAAAAAGCGTTAGCGAGGTGGTTCAGAGGCACTCAGGGTCCATTTCTCTGTGTTGCTTCATACCTGTGCACAGTTCTGATACTCTGGTCCAGCTGCAGTTCATGCTGCTGTCTGCAGAATCACCCTGATCAACGACACACGTCCCCGTATCATTACCTGATACAAAGAAAAGACATTCAGTGTGTGTGTGTGTTCCTGATACGCTAAATAATTCAGATATCTTGTATAAACGGGGAGAGCTACTGTTACAGCAGCTGGGATGATTGGATTACTATCTGAGGGCAGGGGAGTGTGATTGATTGTGTGTCAATGTGTGTGTGTGTGTGTGTGTGTGTG
>NC_056516.1:23483768-23508539 GCF_014905685.2 Nematolebias whitei
AAACAGCCACTGGCCAAAAGGATGGCCCAGCACAGAAGATCAACATCATCAGGCCAGGATTCTGCGGTCTACACTCATCTCCAGGCCAGCGGTCACTCTTCCAAGGATGAAGATGTGCACATCCTGGACAGAGAGGAACGATGGTTTGAGAGAAGAGTAAAGGAGGCCATCTTTGTGAAAAGAAATCGTCCATCATTAAACAGGGGTGGAGGCCTCCGGGTTCAACTGTCCCCCTCTTACAATGCTGTGATTGCTAGTATCACTCAGCCCTCTGTGAACAGTAAACAGCCATCAGTGTGCTAATGATCCATTGTTAGGCTGATGGTCCTTCTTGAGCATGTGATCAGCTGGTTTTGGTTGTCAGCAACAAAACTGGTTGATCCACCCTGAGAAGGTGCTATTTAAGAGACTGAGCTGAATACAACTCCTCAGACTGAGGAAGTCTCTCGGATGAGAGACGAAACGTTTCTACATTTTTTTGTTGATTTGCTTTGTTTTGTGTTTTTGAATGTCCAGAGGACCAGATTTAACTTTTTTAGATTTTTCTACCTGGATTATTGAGCATGCATCAGGATGTCTCGGGTGAAGTTTACGTCATGACGTCAGACGTACTAAAGCTGCATTAAGCTTAATTGTTTCACTTGAACTCAAAGTAAAAAGTTCATTTCAGATAAAATGTATGACTTTTAAGTTAATTGAACCTATAAAAGTAAGTTGTCTTCATTAAACCAAAATAATTTGTTTCTCTCTTTTTTAAGTGAGATTAAATGAGAATTAAGTGAGATTAATTAAGTAAGAATTAATTACGATAATTAATGTATTATCATCATTATTAATAATAATTAAGTGAGAATTAAGAATTAAGTGAGATTAATATAAATGAGTGCCTAAAATGAGCCCAAATGGTAACAATGCCTGAATCCTCATTTATAAATATGAAAAGAACCAAAACATAAATCAGCTCCAGTGTTTCCTCATTCTGTGCTGCTCGACAGCAGGCGACATTTCTGAAGGTTGCAAGTGTTGCTTTTCACGCGTCTCTGCGGGGGAGGTGGTATTTAACCACAGGAAGCATGACCATATAAGGCTCGAGCAGGACGAGAATCCCTCGGTTAGCTCACAGACCACGAGACCATGGATCCACGCAGACGGCAGCTGGACTTCACCCACGCTCACTGTGGAATCAGAGGGGATGCCGCAAAGTCCCCGCAAGCTGTGAAGCTGTCTGAGGGGAAACGAATGCGTGTGAAAACACGCAAAACCTGCTGATTTATTTGTTACAGGGAATCCTCTAAATCTGGCAGATTAATAACAAAGTGGTAAAATGTTATGAAATTCTGTAGCATTATATATGATTCTTTACAAAAACATATTTTTATTCCCCCTTATTTTTACTGAATGTAAAAGCACAACGCTTCATTTAACACAAAAAGAATGTATTATCCGACTGAGCCCATTTTTTAATTCAATTTGCTTTCAGTTCATATAATTTATTTTTCTTCAAATTGTTTTACAGCTTGTGTAACTGAGCCAGAACCTGCCTGATAGTTTATGTAATGCTGGATCCTTTCATTTCATAAATTTTGTGTACCCCTACAATATATTAGAATTTCAGTGTCAGTGCTTGAAGCGTGTGTTGGGGATGACTCTCAGCTACTACCACAACATATTTGAGCTCATATAGCTCTAAACTCGACTGAGTGATGGTCATCTTTGTGTTAGCTAAGGCCGATTAGTTAGCGACCAACTTGAATCGAGTTGACTTCAAATGTTAATTAATTTTAGATGTCTGTCCAATGATTATTTTACGGATGTTTCATTAAAATCTGACCCATAATTCATGAGATGTTTTGTTAACAAACAGTGCTGACACCAAAAGGCCAAAGCCTTAAATAAAAATATCGCCCAAGGTATTAATGCAATGTGCTAGAGATGACTTTCAGCTACCACCACACGAAAATGCAGCTCAGCATCTGTAAAACAGGCTGTTACAAACATTTATGTGTTCCCCCCTAAAATCAGTTCAGTGAGGCGGCCATCTTGAAAGAGGTTGACTCCAAAAGCTAATCAGATGTGGTTGCATAACCACTGATTACTTTCTGAAAGTTTAATTACAATCTGTCGACTAGTTCATGAGATATTGTGCTAACAGACAAACAAATCACACGCACAGACAGCAGACATGAACACCTTGCGGGCGATAACAAACACATATTCCTGTAATGCGTGGATTTAGACAGTGTTAATATGATTTACTGTACAGCAGGTGGTTTGTTGGGCTGAGTCATCCTGATGCGTTTCAGCACCGCGGACAGCGCCGCCCTGTCCATCACCCTTCACAGGGAGGCCTCTGGGTTTTACTGATAAAGGCGTGCGTGTGTGTGTGCGTGCGTGTGTAGGGGGGGGTGTCGGTGGTCGTCATTTATAAGAAAGCAGAGCTGGAGGGAACCGCAGTGGGCGGAGCCACATTGATGCCGCATTTTTCTGAATGAAATTACTCCACATCCACCTTGTCCCCTCCCTATGTTCTCGCCGCATCCGATATGCGGGCCTCTGATTGGTCGAGCCCCCTCTCTCCCCCAGTCACTGACGTCAGACGGGCTATCTTGTGGGTAAGTCTCGCGCCGGAGCATCCATTCTGCCTCCTGTGAGCGCTTCGGAGAGACTGAAGAAGAAGAGGACGATGAGATGCGACCCATGCCAGGAGGGGTTTGGATGCGAGCTTGATGAGGACTAGAGGACAGGGTCTGGGTCTTTTTAACCCCGCAGCTGCAGCAGCTTCCTCTCAGACCTTATTCTGCTCCGGAGTGGATAAAAGAGCACAGATCCGCCGAACACCCGCAGAGGACGGTGTCGTGTTGAAAAGGTGAGCCGAATAATTTACATCTCGTGCTTGTTCGTGCGCGTCTGTGCGCTGAGCTCATCTTCTGGTGCAGCGAACCAGTACAGGGTGTTTCACCGAAGAGGGAAATACTGTACCTCCTCCTCCTCCTCCTCCTCCTCCTCCAGGTGAAGGAGGACGGAGAAGACTCCTGGAACCGCGTGTTCTTTTTAAACGCTTTAATGTCCAAATGATCGATCAACATCAAAGCACTCCTTTTATGATTTGATACTAAAAAGGAGTAACTGCATTTTGATCTTTTTTTTTTTTTTTAAGATCCTGCATAGAGAGTCGGGTTATCTACCTTTGAATAACTAATTCATTACCAGCTGTTTTATTTTAAAACAATTAATGTCATGCAAGGTCTTTTCAGTTGTCAAAAAACTCTTTGCTCAAACACGTTCAACCATTTTCAAGACTTAATTTGTTTTACAAAATTATACGGAAAAGATTCAGCTCAAACAATAAATAAATCAAGTTTAGGAGTGTATAAAACCTGGATTTACTCTGATGGATTAAGCGTGACTTCAGGGGCGTCACCAACGTGGGAAGTTGGGGGGGGGGGGGGGTGGCCCCCCCTTGGCCAGAAAGTCTTATCCTTCTGAAACCTGGGTTTGGTGTAGATTTATCATTTTCACTTTGGATTATAGAACCTAAAACAAAACAAAAAAGTAGTTTTTTTAATCAGTATAAAATAAGAGACATGTTGATAAAATACTTCAATAAAAGACTTGAGTCTACCTGGTTAAGGACAACAGGTGTAACAGAGATAAATATTTGGATGCAGAAAGCCATCGTCCTTTCAGAATGCAGGTTTTCAGGGCGTTACAGTTTGTGCATACATTTTGTTTTATAAATCTAAATTTTAAAAATATATGCCAACAACATAAAAAATATGGAGATCCTGTTATGGATGATGTTGTGCCACCATTGTTGGTTGCTCTCATCTGGTCCCCCTTTAAGAACTTTCCTGCACAGATTGTGACGTCACTGATGATGTTAACCAGCTGGATTACTAACAAAATCATAAAGTGATTAGAAAAGGAAACATTTTGAATGTATTTTTTTATATATATATAACAAGACTGTGTAGGAATGTAAAACTGATTTTATGAGATGATGAAGCCGTAGAGCACCTGAAGCTTTTATGGCTCAGCTGCATGAAGAATCACTGTGGATAAAAAGATTGGCTGAAACTCATGCTATCCTCTTTCTCCTTCATTTCTCTCTCAGGTTTTACCGGTGCTCCTGTGGACCAACCATGACCCTGAACATCTCCGAGCTAGGCTGGGATGAGTCCTCTGGTTTGGACCCTTTCTTTCCGCTGGACCAGCAGGAAAGCTCACCTTCACCTCAAGTCCCACCTCTCACCATTTGGGGCGTGGCCCTTTGCATTTCTGGAACTCTCATCGCCACCGAGAATGCCGTTGTCGTCACCACCATCTTGGCCACCCCGTCGCTTAGGGCCCCGGTCTTCTTGCTGCTCGCCAGCCTCGGGCTGGCCGATCTCCTGGCGGGCGTGGCGCTCATCCTGCACTTCCTCTTCCGGTTCTGTATGGAGCCCAGCGATTGGTCAGAGCTGCTGACCTCAGGACTGCTGGTGACCTCTCTGACCGCCTCGCTCTGTAGCCTCATGGGCGTTGCCCTGGACAGGTATCTATCTTTGAGCCACGCCCTCACCTATGGCTCGGGTCAGTCACGCCGCTGGGCTGCCTCCCTCCTGCTGCTCGTCTGGTTGGCGGCCTTGGTTATCGGTGCAGGACCGGTGATGGGATGGCACTGCCTCGAGGAGCCAAGTTCTTGTTCCGTAGCACGACCTTTGACCAGGACATATCTATCGTTGCTGTGTGGGGGCTTTTTAGTGGTTGTTATGGTAACCTTGCAACTCTATGCTGGGATCTGTCGCGTGGCAAGGCGACACGCCCACGCTATAGCCACCCAGAGGCACTTCCTCCCCACCAGCCAGCCATATGCAAGCAAACACGGCAGCGGAAAGGGTTTCTCCCGGTTGATCGTGGTCCTGAGCGTGTTTGTGGGCTGCTGGATGCCTTTCTCCCTCTGGGGGCTGCTAGGCGACGCGTCCAGCCCCCCTCTATATACCTATGCCACCTTGGTGCCAGCTGCAGGCAGCTCCCTGCTCAACCCCATCCTCTACAGTCTGAGAAACAAAGACATTCGCAAGGTGCTTCTCCTCGCCTGCTGCCCTCACAGATGCTCGCACAACGCACAGACTCACCACCCAGTCGACGTGTAAACCGCCTTACCGCCCTGCTGTCAAAGCAACACGCAATCCATGCTAAACATATCATGTGCCAAAACACAGACTCTGCACTCCCTCCAACACACGCGAGCAGCATTTTTCAGAGATGAAGCACTCCAAAACAATCAGAATGTACTGAACTGTCCTCACCGCCAGCCAAATTGGGACTACGTGTACCGTCCGGTTTATTCTTCGTGCCTCAGTCGACTGTAGCTCTGCTGGATCCCCTCTAACTAAAGCAATCACAGGGACGCTACAGGTTTTGGTGTATTTGAGTGTCAGCACTTTAAGAGGAGAGGAAGCACTGGGTTTTTAACAGGAGGCCAAACAGATGTGATCAAAGCCCAGTTTTATTTACTTGAATTTCTGGAAAACAAATGTAGATCTGTGGGATTAGATTTTTGCACATGTTGATAAAAAGCACTTTGAAAAAGTACTGACCATATGTTATTTCATTCTTTTTCTTTTTGGTTGCACAACGTTTTTGAAACAGATGAATATTTTATACTGATGAATAATAAATAAGCTCTTTTTTTATACCGAATGAAGTCAAGACTGGTCTCTTTTCTGCTGCTGAAGCTTTTAGTGCGTTGGTCTTCTCTCAGTTTAACTCACTTTGACACACACCGGTGCTCTAAATTATTTGGTGGCAGTCGACATCGTTCTTTCAGTCTCTGAATCTTTTAATAACATCATGAGGATGCAGCGATTACGCAAGGTTTTCCTCTCACTCCCCCCCCCCATCAGCACCAGGCTCTGTGAAAAGGTGTCCACCAATATAAACAGGATGAGTCATACAGGGATTGTTTGTTATTTCAGTGTTGCTTACTTAAAAAAACAACTTTAAACCGACGTTGTTTCACTTAACATTTATTGAAATAAATCATTTGGAAACCTAAAAATGAAGCAAAAAATTTGCTAAGTGTGCTTGGAAACTGGCAGACTTAACAGGAAAGGCACTTTAAATGTTATTTATCAAATGATGCGGTATCATTTTACTTAGGACCAGTGAATGTTAATGCACAGGCAATGAAATGCAGCACAAAAAGGCACATAATGAGGCAACAGGCTACCTCAAATCTTTATCACTGGTTAAAGCTAAATAATTACTTCATTCCCCCCCATACACAGAAAAGAAACAAACAAAAAAAAATTATCAAGAAAGCATAGATATAATACGTTATAAAATATAAAGAATTTAGGGAAAATGTTTGCATAAGTTCAACCTGGCATCCTTGTTGTAAGACATGTCAGAATCTATCTTCCATCATCATGAATCATTAATTTAAGAGCTTACGAGCTACAATAATTTGTTCCCGTGGTCATAGCAAAAAATACAAAAATACAAAGGGGTGGGGAGGAAAAGGCAACCAGGTTGTGTCTTGGAAGGACTTTTAAATTCTTGAAATAATTAACTTTGGTAAATACACTTTAAAATGTAAACTTTGAATCTATTGCATAATCTGTGACTAAGACTTTAGTCTAGACTAAAGCTATTTTTAAACATCGGAGGTCAACATCAAGTGTGTCAACATCCACCGTTATGTCGTCATAATTTACTGCAGTGAGTAAAAAAAGTGGTTTGCCTGAAGTTCATGGTGTTTTCTGATTATAGGCACTAAAAACAGAGATGGAGTTGATGTGTTGAAGCAGATGATCACAGACAAAGGGCACAACATCACATATAATACTACTAGATCAACAGTGGTGCGTTGCCCAGACAAATGAAGGTAAACTGGGGAGTCAAACAGGAAATAGTTAAACTTATTCTTCTTCTTTGCACCATCGCACCTGATACGAGTTAGTCTGAATAAATGGAATTAAACTGGTCAAGAAATGTGATATAAAAATGTCAATTCGTCCTACCTGCACAAACAAACATGTACTTAAAGAATGTGACAGATGCTGATCAAGGCTAAGGGAACATGGCGGTAGTGACGACAAAAAGAGATGGCGATCATTCGGACCACTCCTCATCGTCAAACTCTGATGAGTCATCCTCACTGTCGCTGCACTCCACAGCGATACGACGAGACAAGATGGCGGCCACATCGTTGCCAGAGTGATCCCTCTTCTCCTGCTCCAGCTGCGCTTCCACTTTACGCAGGTTGAAACCTAAAAAGGAGGTTGAATATACGTTAGGAGACGCGTGCAGCGTCAATTAGACACACGTTCCAAGAGCGATCTAAACAAAAACAATAATGCTGAATATTAAAGTTGCTACAAAATAAACAAAGTGGAAATGTTTGACCATAAGACACATCCTAACAGAGAAAATCAAGCAGCTTATCAGCACAAAGGCCTATCACCAACTGACAAGCACGGCGGTGGTGAGTTGATGGTTTGCGCTTGTTTTGCAGCTAACAATACACAAGTGCCTTGCAGTCACCTCTGTAATTTTTATTTATTTTTTTAAACAATATAAAGTTCTATTTAACATAAACGGCATTGGAACTGGAGATGGCAGCTGTTCTGGAGAAGCCAGCCACAAAGTTATAAACGTTACTTTAGTGACGTTATTCTCCGACATGAAACCAAATTCTGTAAAGAATTGGTGGACTTAGGACCAAAACACAGAAGTTGAAACTAACTTCAATGTAGGTTGGGCCTAGTATTACTATTAAGCCCCGCCCCCTCAATGTAAACCAATACGACGTTGCCCAGGTTACACAATAAAAACACTTGTGTACACCATGAATGTGTGTGGGGCAGTAGGCAGGACTTAAAGCCTCACATCCTTAGTGTGTACTCGAAAGTACAACATGGCGATGTTCAATTGTGGTGCTCCAGTTAAAGCATGGGATGTAAACCAATTCATGATGACGTCCACTCCCAACAATGAAAAGAGGAGTAGACGTTTGGTCCATCATTATGCGTTTGTTTTTGACGCATTTACTTGCATTTATATTATAATTGGTTAATTTAGCCCAAACATCAGAAAGTTTGGCCATGACTGAAGACTACACAATGTAAACAAAACTTGTTGGTCAACTGACAGCAGCAGCTTCATCATTAATCTCAAACCATTACAATGACTTTATATAACCATAAAGACAAATGATGTCCTGAAGTGGATAAGTACAGTGAGAAAAAGCTGAAAAATGGCACCAATTCAACACTGGTTCCTGAGTGTCACCCCAAATATTGGAATGATGTCACTCCACTGCTGTGTAAAGTGGGGCTGGTGGGGTTAGTCTTCAAAGATTACAACACACAGCTCATGAGACTAAAGCCGTCGATCAGTCATTATTTACTTCTCTATCTCTCTCACTCTATCTACTGTCTCTTACATTACCAGGAAAACCCCATTAAACGTGTTTATCCATCCACTCGGCGGTGGTACATTTAAATTTTACGTTCACCTCCCTCTGCTGAGTCTTACCTTGCCGAATGGCCTGCAGGAGGTCACTGCGAGCATCGCTGGGAGGAGCTGGTTGAGGTTTAGGAGCAGAGGCGGGTGCCACTCCACTGCTGGGCGGTGGAGGAGCAGAACTGTCAGAGGATAGAGGAGGAGGAGGCCCGGGAGGCGGAGGAGGTGGTGGAGGAGGTGGCGGCCCGCCACCTGAAGGTATAGGTGGTGGGGGAGGAGCAACAGTGGGCATATCAGGTGGGGGAGGCGGAGCAGGTGGAGATGGATAAGAGTTGCCAAAGGAAGGAGGAGGTGGAGGGGGTGGGGCGCCAAAGCCAGGTGGAGGTGGCGGTTCTCCGAAACCGGAGGGTGGAGGAGGGGGAGGTGGAGCAGGAGGAGGAGAGAGACCTGGACGGGAGTTTGGTGGTGAAGAGGCCATGGGGGGAGCTGGAGGAGGGTGGGTTGGACTCATCACGCTGGTGCGCTTCTGTGCCGGCGCTCCATACTGTCCGTCATTATACCTGCAGGGGAAGGGCGACGCACCGACATCAAACTGGAGTCACGGTTCACATTAACAGCATCAACACATCCAGAGTCAACGGACCACGTCCTGACTGCTGAACACATCTGCACAGCAACACGTGCAGCTGGACCGTCACCACAGGGCGAGTCATGAGCCGGCTGTTTGCATGATGCTGGAGTACTTACGCCATGTCTGGGGGTGGAGGAGGCAGGAAGTCTTCAGGACCAGGCGTACCAGGTGTAGGCAGAGGGGAGCCAGGATCGAAAGCGTAGGAGCCGGTACTCAGATCAAGGCCTCCAGGACTAAAGCCATCCCCTGATCCGATACTGCCGTTCAGACCGTCAGAATTTCTTAAAGCAAATAAAACAAATCATCATCAGCCTGAAATAAAACCGACCAAACAAACAGAATTAGCAGTTGGTGCGCATGTAAAACTTAAAACAGTAAATATCAAAACACATTAAAATTACTCACTGATATTTTAAGACACTCACAGTTATTAAAAAAAAGTATATAAAGTCAGAAAAAAGAAGTAGAAAAGAACAGCTTGTTAATAAACAGAAAACATGACTCACTGCAAAGAAATAAAACGTTAAAAATCTGCAGAAAATCTTTAGAGAAATTAGCGTAAATTAGTGTGAGTCCAATAATTATTTTATTTTGTAAGCAAAACAATAAAAAAATTAAAACCACACCAAATAAATGAGCACATAAGGCATCCTCCATCTTATAAATCATATTAGTTTCTTATTGTGACAAAAAAATATATATTTTTTGCTTGTTTATATTTGTAGTCGTTCTAATATCCCCTTTTTAAATATGTGCTTTAAAATTGTCTTAAAGAGCAGCTAAAGGGAAAAAATAAGTTGCAGTTTCTACTGTTTAACATATTTCAAATGAACATTTTCTATTTCAGATCACACACCAGAGAGATAAATAACCACAAACACAAGAAGTAATGCATTTGTTTACAGCTGCTTTTCAGCGACAGCCCTACACCCACCCCTCGGAGAACATTCCCAGACAGTACGTACCACCCATAATCACTGTGTACAGATTGGTTGATAAGGAGGGGGGACGACTCGTCACGTGGGCTTCTGATTTAGACTTCTACTGTGTTAACTAGAGAGAAGCTTTTATTTTCAAAGTCCAGGCTAGGTGACTCTGTTTATAGATGTAGAGCCGGAGTGCACAACAGAGTGCACAACAGAGTGCACAACAGAGGGGACAGTGATTTGAGCTTCCCAAAAATACAAGCAGAGCCACATCTCTGCAGAGAAACACACCAGCCAAACTTCTAGTGCCTAGTGTAATTGTTGTTTACGAAGCCTAAAACCAAAAAGAAAACGTCACCGGACCCCTGCTTATTATACAAGAGAACGTTAAGTACCATATTTTTCGGATTATAAGGCGCAATAAGAGAAACTAAAACATTTTTGAGATTTTTAAGCACCGTGCACCACATAAAATTGGTTTGATGTCAGTAAGCACAACCAGAATTAATACATACGGCGCAGCAGATGATAAGGCTCACCGTTGATTTTTGAGAAAATTAAAGGATTTTTGAAGTGTGCCTTAATAGGCCGAAAAATACGATAAAATATATTTTCACC
The DNA here is from genome assembly GCF_014905685.2 of Nematolebias whitei. Lineage (NCBI taxonomy): Eukaryota > Metazoa > Chordata > Actinopteri > Cyprinodontiformes > Rivulidae > Nematolebias > Nematolebias whitei. Next base: position 23,494,395 of record NC_056516.1, read on the forward strand.
ACGGTGAGACGTTTACTCTGGCCAATCTGTGGATGTGCTTGATTAACCTGCCGAGATTTTTCATCCCACTTCACTCACAGTTCATTCTTTGCCACGACAAACTCTTCTCCCATCTTGAGGCGTTCCCACTCATCCTTCCTGGTCTTGATCTTTCGAACGTTAACCATCCGGGGGTTCAGATGGTCTTTCTTCTCCTTCTGCTCAGAAACAACAAGATTACTGCGTTAAAACTCGAGCGCTTTAACTCTGATGTGACTAACGCCAACGTGTTTGGACACTGTGACTCATGCGCAGTAATGTGTCTCACTCTGTGCTTGCGCCTCTCCTTCATGATGTCCTTGGTGTCCTGCAGCATCTTCTCCTTCCACAGGTCAAAGAAGTAGGAGGGATCGGTGTAAAACTTCAGGGCCTCCTTCCCATCATCCCTGCAAACAGACTTAAGAGTCAAGAATTACTCACGTTTTATCTCGTGGGCAAAAACGCAACAAAACGTGCCGAGATCTTTATCTGCCTTATTTATGAAAAAGACATTTAACTCCCCTTATAATGATTTAGTTAAAAGCAGACCAGATTAACACATGTGCAAAGAACAGTCACAGTATTTTATTGCATGTTCTGCAGCTCCACCTTACCGGTATTGACTGAGGTGGTTGAGGGGTGGAGGAGGATTGCAGGTCGTGTAGGTCTCTTGCACAGGCTCCGGCAGAGACGGCCTGGTGAACAGCTGCTGGTCCTGGGTCAGACTGCTGCGGAAGGCCTTACGGGAAGTGATGGCCTGCAGAGAAACTGCGAGAAACAGGAAGATGAGTAAGGTTGTTAAATATTTAAGGTGCTTAAGAGAGGAAGTAAATGTCTTCTGAAACGTATGGAACATAAACTGCAACAATAAAAGTGTAGGAAGCTTACCTTCTTCTTCTTTGGGGTCCAGCTGGGTGACTTTAACCTGCAGACGATCAACTCTTTCTCCCAGTGAGTTGACTCTGGTGGCAAATGCTCCAGCCACCACAAACAGCTCCCCAAACACATCCTCTGCAAATTTACCTGCACAAAAAAAATATAACTAGATTAAGAACTTGGTCTCATGCCAAGAACCGCAAACTCACAACTCCGTAAAAAAACAAAACACACAGAGTCATGACTCACAGAGGCTGCCGAGCTGCCGGATGATGTTGGCCAGGCTGATGTTGGTCACACACTCCAGCTCACTGCGGATGTTGGTGGGGATGGTCTGACGGCACAAATGCCGCGGCTCTATGTTCCTCGTCACCAAAGGCATGGTGGGGTGTGGTGGTTAGGGCAGCCCAACCCTGATGGAGACGAACAGAAGTGTTACTTGAGTGACAGGGTGTTAATTTACCATACAGTTAAAAATAAATAAAAAGTCTCCTGTTATCCCCCATTTTTTTATATTTTGCTTCCAAAGAACAAGACTTTCTTGTAAACTCATAATGTGGTTTTGATCCGTTACACTTTCTGAAGGTCTTTCAAAGATTTTCTTTTGACTTTGGTTGCTTCTTTTGTTCATTTTCAGTCCAGTTCCTAACCATTTACAGAGATACGGTTTTTGTGTTAGGACACTTAACCCATGACTCATTCAGACATAAAAAGTCATTTAAATCAAGCGATGAACCAGATTATGTTCAAACTGACACGTTAATAATTTTAAATAGGCACTCCGTTACAAGCAGCTTGACAAAGACGTAATTTGTTCATATTTATTCAGTGGAAATGGTAATGTGACTTATAAACTGGTGTTCTAGCACCAATGAGATGATTCCCAAAAAGCTAGCAGAAACTTTAGTATACAGAAAATAATCAACTAAACAATTATGCATTTTGCAGGTTCAGTGTCAAGTTTTAGGTGATTTTTTTTTTTCATGTTTCTTAACATAACTTGTGCAATGTTCAGCTGCTGGCAAAGTGATTTTAGCCTGACACTTCTTTTTTTTTTGCTTGTCACTTGTTCACTTTCCTCTTTTTTTAAGCACAAACTGTAGAATAAGCTGTCATGGTCATGTACTGGACAGAAAATGAGTGTAAAATCAGCTAAAGTGTAGAAAACCTTTCAGAAAGCTTTAGTATCTATTGATTAGAGGATCCATTTAAAAATGACTACAACTTCTGTTTCAGTGTAAAAGAGGTGATTTATAACATTTGCATGATTCACAAAAAATTTAAAAAAATAAGAGCCACACTGACACGAGGCAAGCTTCTCTTCAAATGTGTGCCGGTATATATTTTTAACTCAAGCACTTACAAAAACAAATCTATCAATTAATCATGCTGCTTTTGTTTATTTTCAGCGAAGATTTGGTCTAAACATGTTTTTTTTTTTTTAATTAGAGGTTTTTTTTTAGTCTGTTAAGCCATAAACCTCAAGTTTCTGAAACATCAAAACATCTTTGAATATCTAAATTCAAACGATGAACAGAGCTCTCTCATATGAAACGGATTAGCAAGAAAAAACTATTTTAAAACTGCATCTTTAGGCATTTTGCTACGACCAATTTGCTACAGTGAGACAAACTGTTCAAACTCTTAAGTTTTTATCTGCAAAAATGACCGATAACATGGTCTGACAAACAAAAAAACATTATAACTCCACTAACAAGTGATTTCAAATTATGGAAAGCTTGGTTCTTTGAAAGAAAAACAGGGCTTTTTTCAGTGGATGATTATTTTGTGTTGGTGACACTTTATGGTCTGTACAATTAAATCCAATTAATTGACAACACAAACACACCAAGTCCCAGGCTCCTCTTTAGTAACAGATGTATAAATAACTGAGCTAGACAAAACTGTAGCTTTGCTCAGCAACAATCACCCCACAGACTAAATACTTTTTACATAGAGTTTAGGAGTTCACAGCAGAGTAAATATATTTGTGAAGCTCTCAGAAACAAAACCTAATGGAATAATTTCAGAATAAAAGCTCCCATCAGGCCCTCATAGATGACGACTATGGAAAATACACCCTTCCTATTTTGGTTCCCTAATTACAAGTGATTCGTTTCAAAACAGTGACGAGGTACTGTTGAAAAGTCACAAACAAGTGCACTGTTAGTCAAACTCATCTTCACTCGTCCTTCCGAGATTTATTTAGTTTAGCCAAAATGAAACGACCTGACCGTGAAGTTTACTCGCTTCGTGAAAAACTTATTCCATAGTTCACATTCGTCTCCAGCTGACTGGCTTCATTTCGTGTCACTGTTTCAAACTTGGTTATTCTGTTTTCATACATCAAAAGACGAGATAAATAGTCCAGACTTTAACGCCCGCAACATTAGCTAAAACAGGCTAAAGTGTAAAACTTAGGATTTCGGCCTCGTCAGAGCAGGAAGTAAACTTTGCAGGCGCCTCTTATCTCGAAGGAACCGCCAAACAGGCCCGTCACTTTATGAAAACGACACTAACTACATTATTTTTCACTCACCGTTAAAGCTTGAAGCTGTGGAGGCTCCCTTTAATCCCCGCTCTTTGATTTCTCTCGAGATTTCCTGATGAAAACGGTGAAGCAGCTCGAGCTAAACAGCTCCTCAAAGGACCCCAAACTGCGAACTTCTGATTGGCTGTCAGATCGAGCTCCTCGAAGCTGATTGGCTGTCACGGCTGTCATTTAGCAGTAGCTGAAAACCGGATGCGGATACGTCAACGCAAAGAGCGCAACTCCACCCAAACTAGCAGCGAACATCTGTCCGTAATTTTCGTAAGGGAGGGTGGAGGCAGCGCAGCATTCCGACGTGCGCTCCAGCGAGTCGGAACGCGTCCGAGGAATGGCTATAGACAAAACGAAGTTTAAAAACAGTCGCAATGGACTTCCTGAACCTCAGCTCAGCCGATTTTAACTGGAAGTGCTTCATCAGAGAGGACCTAAAGCTCTCAGGTAAAGTAAATAACGTTATAAAACATGCACCAGTGTTTATTTGAATTTTGCAATAAGGTCACCACATCTTGCAGTGCAACGCAAACATGTAGTCTGAAACAAGCAGCTAACCCCATCACTGGAACCATTTATTTGGAAGGAGGGGGAATGGGATGCGACTAATTACTGATGGAACCATACCACAATTCAGAAAAAGCTGACAGAATGCAGTGATTTGCAGATCTCCTAAACCCATATTTATTCACAGTAGAGTACAGTAAACAAATCAAATGTTAAAAATGAGAAATTGTACCATTTGAGGGGTAAAGAATAAGATAATTTTGAGTTTTATGGGAGCAATGTGTGGCACTGCATTAAAAACAGATCTGATTCTGTGACAGACATCATGGGGTCAGGAACAGAAGAGGACAGGGACCATGCAGCCCATTATCGGCACACAGCTCTGCCTCTCTGTTGGTATGGGGGCACATTAGTGCTTAAGGCAAAGGCAGCTTACATATCTGGAAATGCACCATCAATGCAGAAAAAACACACAGGTTTCTTTACAGTACAACATATACTAACATCCAGCAAAGAAGACCAAGGACTTCCGTACAGCTAGAATCCTATCAGACAAGAACAGGACAACTTTCCCCAAAAAACTCCATCAGCTGTGCTTTGTTCATAGACGTTTACAAAGTGGTGTTAAAAAAGGGGGTGCTCCACAGTGGTAAACATGGCCTCGAAACAAATTTTGTAGCTGTAATAAAATTTGAATTAAAAAAATGGTCCACTACTTAGTTAAACATCTAGTTTTATTATGTTCCACAGGGCTGCGGTCACTCAGTGGTCAGTGCCATGGTCTCGTAATCCTGGGGCTGTAGGTTTGAGCCCGAGCTGCATCAGGAAAGGCATCCATCTAGAAACAATTGCCAAATCTTTTAATGTAAAATGAAAAACAAAACAACTATGCTCTGTTAAAAAAAAGGCCTTTATAAAATTTCAACTCACTGAATTTTGTTTTAACTTCTAGTCTTGTGTTGGTGCAATAATGGAGGATAAAAAGATTGAGTAACTCTAATTGTGGCCTCGTCACCCACCTGAAACATCTTGAAAAGGAAGAATGCAGCCACACCTGTAGGAGTAGTAGCCCACACAACTCAAGTGAACAATTTGTTTTGCTGTTTTGTTGGTGCGCAACACACACAGTTAATTTAATTCAATTCAGTTTATTGAACAGAAACATACATAAAAATAATTTAACACTATTTATCTGAGGAGCAGACTGCTTTGAATTTAATTTCATCACAGAACTCTCATAATGCCTTAAAATAAACCCCGACGGCAGCCTGAGGTCTTATTAAATCCAGCTGATGGAGAGCTGAGCCACTCACATACGGCTGAACATCATTTTCGTTTAATGAAAACAATCTGAAGAGCAGACAAAAGACACAAATACTATTTCACATTTTTATGGATGAAAAAATAGTTGAGGATACATAAAAACATTTGTGGATTGTCCATGTGTACTAGGTAAAAAAAAAAAGTAATAAAAAAACTAACTCATACAGAAAACCTAAACCTGACAAAACACCTAAAGACGAAAAACTGAACACAAGATTATGTTCATGTATTTATAATTATTATGATTAATAACAATAATTAGGAGTACTTATAAGTCTGCAAAGATGGAAGGACACAATAAAAAGATGGGTAAAGACAGCTTCTTTAATGGTAACTTGTTGGAAGCCTTGAATAAAAGCTGAGAGTCCACATTTTAGTCACACATTTATCAGTTAGTTCTGGTGTAAAGAGACAAAAAAACTAAATTGAAATATTTATTGACCTGGATGTATTTGCTGTAGCTGAGCATTAAGAAGTTTGACTTATTTTATGTAACATTAAGTCACAAACAGCAGAAAACAAACAATACTAAAGGCTATAATATTTATATAAGCACAGAGTCTCACTTTAATTTCAGTTCTTCCATGTAAACATTTATAACGCATCAAAATCTTTTTGGGTTTTCATAAAAATATACCAAAATGTGTTTTCAGTAAAACAAAATAGATAAAACTGTTTTTAATATTGATATTTTTACTTCTTATTGTTGGCTTTACTGCTTGTGTGAATACAACTCTGAAGGTAATATGTTTTTTGACCACTAGAGGGCGCTCTCATGCGAAGAAATGTGTGTTCTTAAAACCCTCAAGAGAAACATGCCACAAACACTTAACTGCTTTCAGTGATCTTTTCATGTTTGTGTGACGTCATCCACAGCAGCATGCTCAGCTCGGTCCATGTTTGTGTTTGAGTGTCGGTGACGTGTGTGTGTGTTCACCCAGCTGAGAGTGTAAGAGCTGCGAGCGTCCGCTGCTGCCTGTTTCAGGACGCCGTAACCATTTCCAGGTGAGCTGTGAACCAGGTGGAGTCCAGAAGCTTCGATTCCCCGGAGGACGCTGAACCAGTAGCGGAGCACTTCCTCGTCGGTTCCGCCCACCTCAAACCCGGCCCAGTGCAGGTGCATCGTGGCAACCAGATGACGGATGTTTTGGATAGTTCCCACTTCGATCCAGTTCTGAAAAAGCCGCCACTCAGCACTTAGGAGGTCAGCATACATGAAATGGACCTGAGAGGAAACAAAATTAACTAACAGAACCTTAAATTGAGAAATTGATCAATTATTCACAGAATCGTGCTGTTTGTTTTTTCTTTTACATTGAATTTTATTATTGTTTCAACACAAAAGAAGTAAGAGACAAACAGATTCAGAGATGTACCCTTATAACTGATTGACCTTTGCACTTAACCCCATTCAAGATGGCTGCCCCCGCTAACCACTGAAATTGTTATAACTCCATCAGTTTTATAGATACTGATTTCAAAGACAGTTTCTGAATGTCTGCAGTTTGCACCAGATCTTTGTTTAAAATTTTACTATTAATTAGAGTAAACTCAGTTTGTTAGCAGAATCTCTTACAAATCACTGGACATATTTTAATGAAACTTTCAGGAAATAATAATAGGCCACACTTCTTCAAATGATTCAACTTTGGAGCAAACTTAATTTAAAATTGCTCCCAGTCAGCTGAACTTACAAAACACAACGTTGGCAATATTTCAGAGAGAGTCACTCCGAGTGCTACTCATTACGCAACATCTTTGCTTAAAACATTAGCATTAACTATTGGGAGTAAATTCTGTCTGTTAGTAAAATATCTCGTGTACCACTGGACAAATTTTCACTAAACTTTCAGAAAGTAATCACTGGATGCACATGTGCAACTAATATATTTTTGGAGTCAGCGCAGGTCAAGATGGCTGCTGCAGCTAATCAACGTCATCTGCCACAAAAGTAACTAAAACTCAGCTAAGTTTACAGCTATCAAGCTAAAATTTGATGTGGTAGTAGCTGAGAGTCATTCACAACACGTACTCTGAGGGTGACGTCTTGTCATGAGAGTGCATAATGTCATTTTTAGAGTTTGACTAAAACAACCACTTCTCAACAAGATCCCAGTCTAAAACTGTAGGATGAAAGATGGCGGGTGATAGGCATTCCTCCAAGGTTGGACCTTGATTTTTTTTTATTCGTTTTCATACAAAAGGGGCTCCAACTGCAGGTGCATAGCTCCCTCTTGTGGCTGCCGGATGTAACTGATTCACTCACCTAAACTGTTGCCATGGCAGCCAGAGATGGCCCAGAGCCCTGTTACTATGGCGACGGCCAAGAAAATGAGCTTTCTGGGTTTGTTGGGGTGAAAAGACTCTAAGGTATGTTTGTATGGAGGTGTTTCTTTCTGTCTCCCTGCAGGTGTATGTGTGTGTGTGTGTGTGTGTGTGTGTGAGAGGGTGTGCATCTCTTACAGTGTGATGTCCCAAAGCAGCCATGATATCTGCCAGTGTTTGAGAAACACCGCCCAGGTTCCCTCTTGTCTTGTGTTTGCGCCTCCTCGGAGCTCGCCACTCCAGCCACAATTTGTGCTGGCTGACACCGCCTCTGTTGCCACGGTTACTAGCCAAACTGTTGCCAATCCCATCGTCTGATGCACTGGAGGTGCTGGGATTGAAACCGTGGACTTCACATCCTAGTCTTGACACAGTCTTTAGGAAGTCCGCATCTCCTCCATCCAGACTGGAACGCACAAAAGACAAAAACGGGAAGAGTAAGGAAGGGGGGAACGCAGAAGTCAGTTAAATATTTTGCATGCGTGATTAAATATGCATTGCATTGTTTATTCCAGCTGGGCCAGAGTATGAATGCATTGGCATGGGTGCATGGTGCGGACCTAAAGGAGTATGCAACACAGGGTGTATCTGCAGCTGGAAGGAGCCGTTCTTCGACACACAGCAGCCAGTGAGCTGAAGCCACAGGAGGTTGTGTTGGCTGAGCCATCCCTGGAGGTAAAACTCTGGAGCAGTTCAGCTGGGAACGGAGGGGAGAAGAAAGACATGAGATGAGTTGGATAGAGCTCAGAGAGGCGCCTGCCAAAGAATTACCATTCAGATGAGAACAGAGGAAGTTAAAGCAGAAGACATGGTTTGATGGCCAGTATTGTGAGATTTGAAAGGACTTTTTATCTGCAGACACAGTTTTAAACATCTTCATTCCCTGGAAACCGTCATATGAATTTTAAATATTTTAACTTATAGCTGAATAACTAAAGATATTTCATTTTTTTAGACACCTTTTTTTCCATCATGTACCAATCATTTACTTTGAACCATCGATAGAAATAAAAACTAGACGACCAAACTGAACCAGGAAGTTGAAACACAACGAAAAACCCAAATCTGACAATTCAGTGTATAATAAACAGAAGTGGGAAATAAAATGTCTTTTAAATGCAGCATACGGGAAGTCAAAAATCCATTTTGTAAACATTAATCTGTGCAGAAAAGAAAGCATCAGCAGTAGTTGCTAGGCAGAGGTATTTGTCCTAGTAGGGCTACCGTAGCTTCCTGTAGTTGAAACTTCAAGTGAAGCTGAGTCCTTTTTTCATCTTTTCTTCACTGAACCCTGAACAATTTATGTTTGTAAGTAGTAGTTAGATGATTGTCTTTAGTAATTGTTTGGAAATGTTTTATTCGTTTATAAATTTCCAAAGGTAAAACAAAACGCTTATCACAGTAGCTTTTTTATGTTTTTTTCACTAGGTTAGCATCTATGCTAATTGATATTCTGCAGCCTGTGATTATAAATGCATTTAGAGATATGTGCGTGCACTTTATTAAGCATGAAAATATATAAATCGGTGTTTATTTATGTAAACGAAGCCATGGGACAGGCAGCTTTGATTGGCAGCTGTCACTGAGCTAACAGTGTTAGCTTCTGCAGCCGAGAAGATCTCTGGGGAATAAAACATGAGCTCAGACTTTTTGGAGTCTATATGGCGTCGACGCTTTTTAGGAAGTTTCCAGTCTGAAAAATCCTAACTACTGGAACCTGCTGCCAACACATTGACGGAGCCTGACTGTTAACCCACACACCAGTCTGCAGAGGAACAAGTGAAGATAGTTGTAAACGTGAGGGTTTTATTGATTGCTGTTAAGTCTTGGCAAGATCTAATATATTTTTAAAAGTCTCCATTTAAATGTAAGATGTTAATCTGGAGACTTTGAGGGGAGTACTTTATATAAACCAGACAGGTAGTTCCCAACAAAAAATAAATAAAAATCCTAAAATATAATACGACGCCAAAACCCATCTGGTGCAAAACTGGTCTTTTTTCTCTAACTTTAGTCTGATTTAAGCAGTTTTCTCGTTAAAACAGTATTGTTTTAAACTAGTAAAATATTTTAAATAATAATTCAGACTTGTGCATTTTGGGTATATTTGCCTCCATTTCTCTGTCACCAACATGGTTGAAACTTTATGCAATAATTTTATGTCATCCAGAACTTTATACAACCATAGATGCTCCTATCTAATGCGAAAATTACCATTAAAAAAAAGGTACAATTTCAAAGTTGATATTTTTATGTTTCACTGTAAAATATGGATTTATGAGATTTGCAAACCATTGCTTACTGTTATTTTTATGTTCTGCAACTTTTTCAGAACTGGGGTTGGGTTTAATTTTTACCCAGTTTATACAGTTTTTAATGCATATTAACCATAAACTTCAAGTTATCTTTCAAACCATGCACAGACATTAAATAAAACATCTAGCGACGCTTTTGGACATTTGAGACGAGTATTTTTATATTTGTTGCGTGAGCCTATAAATCTGTGGGCACGTTTATTCGTTTCACCTGTTTCGTGCAGCCTACCTGTGGCCTTGTGATATACGTGATGAAACAATCGAGTTCGGCCGAGAAAGACGGCTCGTTCGCCGCCCACCGCTGCACCTTCAGCGCTCCGGGTCCCACCTGGGAACATCGCAACCACACTGTTTATCAATATCTAAAGACTACGGTGCAAGAAGTAGCAGCAAGCCCGTGGTTGAATAATGCATATGAATGACAGCGAGCGAGCGCTAAAGGAAGCGGGGTCGCAGGCGCTGACCCCAGGCCTGCTGATAATTGCCTGAGGCTCCTCAACGTATAAAAAACACACACACTTTTACACAAATCCCCCTCCTCTCTGCTCCTAACAATGAACCCTGTGGTCACCATGGCAACCTCTGAGTGGAGCAGGAGGGGTGCACTAGAATGAGTCAGTTCAGCCTTGGGCACATAAAGAGAGTGTGAGAGGAAGGAAGAAAAGAGAAGGGGAGCCAGAGAGCAGCGAGGGGAGAGAAGGTTTGGAGATGTTCAGAGTGACAGAGGGATGGAGATAACACGACCACAGACAGAACAGCTGCCATCTTTCTCTGATCTGGGGTCAGTGAAGGGCTCGCCCCTTGCCCCTCACCTGTTCTGCCATGCAGGTAATAATTCACAGAGCTGGACTCAACATCTGCTGCGTGACTCCACAGCATCAGGGCTCATTAGCTTTTCTAAGCTATCTGCATGGAGAGATGTTAAAGAATGGGCTCCTGGATGTGGACATCTGTAAACATCCTCCCACTCAGAACAAACGTTTGTTTTTACTTCTGTGTGCCATTTTATACATTCTGTAGATTCTCTGTTGTGGTTCTTTACTTTCCCATCATCCAGTTGTTTTATAGCAGCCTGTATTACCATCCTTTTATTTTTCTATGTGGTCGCTCTTGAGTCATTTTAAACACTTTACATCTTTTAAATCTCATGTCTTCTTTCTGTGTTTTTTATGTATCAGTGTCAGTCTGAGCTTGATTAAAAAAAATAACTTTAATAAACAAAAATATAAGGTTGACGTGACGGCAAAAACTACAAACCAAAACTCGAGAAGACTCGGACATAGCATGAAGACTGACGGTGAAGAGAAAGCTGAGGGATGTTACTGGTGAGAGGACTGGAGACACCTGGGCAAAACGACAACAGGGAACAGGTGAGAGAGGGCGGGGCAGGAGCTGAGGAGCAGAAACTCATGAAGAAGAGTGAACTGATGGCGCGGGACACTGGGAAAAACACTGAAACACTTAAAATACAAAATCAAAGGAAAAACAGATCCTTTTCTAAGATTTCTGTATTTGTATGTCTCGTTCTGTTGAAGGATATTTAAGTCCTCTCATCCCACCTGTAAAGCACACTGCCTGAATTATTCTACTAAAAACTACATATGTATGCGAGTGTGTAATATATATATGATGTAGCTTTTTGCAGTTAGCATAATATTAAATCTTCATATATTTGAAACATGTTTTTTTTTGTTTTAAAGCTCGTTATTACTACATTTATTAAACTATTGTTGTTTGTTTCTATTGTATTGTGTTAAAAATCTAACATTAAAGGACTTTTTATGTGTTTTCAAATAAATGTGCTTTTCTAAAAACCAAGTCGGTAAAAAATGGCAACATTTTGTAGCCAGCTTTTATTTTGCTCTCCTTCCAACAACTCGGAAACTTTTTGTTCGAGAACTTTCGGTCTGCTTCTACAAACCTGGCGCTCGTGCGTCTCGTTCTCCTCCTCGTACGCTCGCGCCCCATCCCTCGTGCCTCCATCGTCCTCCTCTCCCACCTCCTGTCTCCTGGGCACGGCTTCTGGTCGGTCCGAGCTCCTCCTGTCCGGCCCGATGCTGATAACGGAGAACGCGACCTCCCTGTCCGCCTCCTCTCCCGCCCACGAGCGCGCGGCTCCAGGTAGCCGCGAGGCGACGAGGAGGAGCTGGAGCGCGAGGAGGACGGATGGGATCAAAAGCAGCAGCGGCGGGAAACCTGAGGTTCTGGAGAGGAGCGACAAACCACCGAGGTCCCGCATCCCTCGGCCTCGAACCACTTCCTTTTTCTCCTCCAGGACAGAGGAAAGTCCCTGCTGAGTCCTCCTCCTCCTCCCTCTCCTTGAGGAGGCACATTCTCCGGCCAGTGGCCTTCTTGAGGCAAAAACTGCTTTTTATCCACAATTAACTCCGTTAATAATAAACTGAAATATCAGCTTTGAGTCAAGGAAAACAAGCTCATTCCCACTTTAAGAACATTTACTCTATGAGGTATCTCATAATTATGACTTAATTATGAGGTAGTAATTATAACTTAGTGTCTCAGTAATATATCACAGTTATATGACTTAATTATGAAACTGGATCAAATATTGATGATGTAGTATCTCAAAATTATGAGAACAAATCTCATAGTTAAAACTTAATATCTCAAAATATTTAGAAAGTATCACAATTATGAGATAGTGCCATGTTTATGACTTAGTGTCTCTAAATTATGAAAAATATTTCCTACTTATGACTCAGCATCTCATATTAACGAGGTTGTTCTCCCATTTTGTTTCTTTATGATTTAGTATCTTTGAGTATCTCATAATATTGAGTTAGTTTTTCATAAATATGTGGATCAGTATCTCATGTTGTGACTTAATTATAAGATAGTGTCTCAAATAAATGACAGTTAGGACTAAATATGAGATATCTCAGTTATGACTTGATTTTGTCATAATAATTTCTTAAATTTAATCAAAGGTTACTATCTCACAGTTATGACTTTGTATCTAAAATTTGTGACTAATTTATATAATAGCATCTCATAATCATGAGATGATATAATGTCATCATTTTGAGAGTGATCACATTGTGTTTTGCACTTTAATCTTTGTTTCTCTTCAGTGGCAGGAATGAGGTTTACACACTCTAAAAATAGTATTTGGGCTGTAGTTCATCTTAGGGACTTATTTATGTTAATCTCACCTAATTATTTTAGTTTAGTGAAGACAACTTACCTTTATAGGTTCGATTAACTTAAAAGTCATACATTTTATCTGAAATGAACTTTTTACTTTGAGTCCAAGTGAAACAATTAAGCTTAATGCAGCTTTAGTACGTCTGACGTCATGACGTAAACTTCACCCGAGACAGATCCCACTGTACCTGTGTGGAGTCCATGATGTCAAAAGCAAAAAACAGAAAGAACTATGCATCATACATTTGATAATACTCTTAGAGAAATACCACATATACAAATCAAAGTTTAGTCACTCTCTTCCCTCTTTCAGGCTTTCCAGAAGGAGTGTGAACTTTGTATACATTTCTGATTCTAATAACAAGAAAGCTATGAAAACACTTGATTTGTGCACCTTATTTACTGTGTTTATTTGAACAATGCCCCTGGCTTTTGTTTGTTTGTTTGTTTGAATGTATATTGATAACGGTCGTTGTAATGTTTTACTTTTAATAAAGATTTTTAAAGATTTAAAAAAACATGCCACTATACCGACCGCTTGTTCAACCACCATTTTTTCTCAGCATCAACTATCCACGAGATTTGGATTACAGTAGTCCCTCATTACTTTGCGTTTTGACTTTCACTGATTCGCTCTTTTGCCGTTTTTCAGAGTAAGATTAGACATGACACACAAATGGCTGATTGATGGATGAGCTACATGATGGGCATGGATTTTTTAGATTTAAAATAAATTATTTTAAATTATTTAGTACCTCCTGCACCTGTCTACACCCCACAGGTGCAGGGAGAAGCTTTCTCCTATCATGATCTACGCTCTTCAGAGGAGAAGTGGGTGTGGCCAAGAGCCTGGCAGGTGGCAGCATAGATATCATATAAAAGCTAGATCTCACATTGACCGCTATCGCCTATTGGCGCTGACGAGCCGTAGGGCCGCCATCTTGGAACGGTGGACCGCTCCACTCAGTGTAACCTGTTTAGCAGGAGCAATGAAGTATCTGCGCATTTAATCAGTCAGAGCTGAATACTAAACTCATTCTCACAATTTTTTCCTCTGTAAATCTTAGGCGTACA
>NC_056516.1:23513539-23534233 GCF_014905685.2 Nematolebias whitei
GCCCTCTCCCCCATCGACTCCTCTGAGGCAGCCATAGCCAAAGTGGTTCAAAACATCAAAGTTCATGTGCAATAATCCAGGTAAACAATCCAAAGTTCAGTCAGGTCCTGAAGAAGTCCTTTGGATGAAGGACAAAACGTCTCAACAAATAAAGAAACCGTCCAGATGACCTGACAGAACACTGTTGGATTTTTTTTTTATCTGGATTAGTGAGCATGAACTTTGACCTACACAAAGCAGTTCATTCAAGTGTTCGAGTTTCAGGAGCTTCAGGATTTAACTTTAACCTAAAAGAAATACATATCTGAAGTAATTTATCCATTTTTAGTCAGGAAATTGACATTAGTTTGCATGGAGTGGCAGTGCCTAAAAATTGTACCGTGGACAACCATGATGGGGCTTTTGTTCATTGTAGCTTCAATTTCTGGCTTCTGGTTCTGATAATAGAAGTTCATGTTTGTCACCTCTTGACTTCAGAACACCAAACACACTTTATGTATTCTTCTCTTATCACATAAAAAATTAAATCCAATAATCGTTAAGTTTGTGCTTTGAAATAGTAAAAAACGTGCAGAGTGCCGATAAGATCAGAACCTAACAGCTGAAGGTGCAGCGTTTAATACTCTTGATAAGTGAATTAAATCATTTGAAAGTTGTACATTATTGAAACGTATGTCTTCAACCTGCTGAACATTTGAGCTTCCTCTGCTTTGAGGCTCCTTAAGGAAAACATTAGGGATGCACGATATTATCAGAATGGTACCGTATCGGCCGATATTAGCGTTAAAGTTCAATATCGGACATCGGCCATTCCATCAAAATAACTCACCGATATGAAAGAAGCTGTTTTTGTATGACAAACCAGTGACAAGGATGCCTGTAGGAGCAGCACAACGTGATGACGTCACACGCACCCACCTGATCTGATCACAGCGGAGAGGAAAATTCAAAATGTCGGTGGTGTGGAAGATTTTTTATTTTTGAGTATGTCAGATTCCGAAGATTTTTGGACTGTGTTGAGCCTCTCTACATCGTCCCCAGTCAGAGATATTTTTCCGACGTAGCCTTACCCGAGTTACAAGCCGTCATTTCCGACATCATTGAGAAGCTAATAGCCCATAGCACTTGGGTGAGTTTTACCACAGACATCTTGACGTCAAGTGTTAGCCCCGTTAGCATGATTAGTGTTACGGCACAATGGATAGACAAAAACTTTGAACTTAAAAAGTCTGTCTTTCATGCACAGGAGTGCAGAGGATCCCACACTGCAGCTATAGGAACCTGGAACAAGCCTCCACAAGTGAGACAGCATCACAGGTGACTAATGCTAATAACATTTAACAGTTTCCATTTAATATAAGTTAAAGTGCTCTGCATATCATGTGGCTGTTACTGAATATATGTCACCAGCTCTTACAGCTGTTACACACTTTTTGTAGCAAATAAACCTAAATAAGAGGAATATGTTCTGACAAAGGAAAGTATATAAAAATATCGATATTGGCCAAATAAGTTTTAACATTTTGGCATATCGGCCAAAAATCCACTATCGTGCATCCCTAGAAAATATTGCACATCTTTAGGAATAAATCTTCAGTGTGCAGGTCTTCATGCTGGTTGTAATTTAATTAAACATTTATAGACATGTATCTGATATAAATGAAGTCTGAATAGCGCAGATGTGCCCCCCTCCCCCCCCATCTGTCTGTCATGTTGGCAGAATGTGTCCCCCTCTGCCATACAGTGGAATGTCACAGCAAACACATTTCCTCCGGCCATGTCTGAGTCTATTTAATCAGCCTGTTGACAAACTGTACACAATCTGCAGCCCGCAAACTTCCCCCATCTGCTTTCATTCTCAGAGTCGCTCTGCCACAAACACATCACCACAAGCTGCAGACATTTTCTGCAGAAGTTACCCTCAACGAGAACTTTTTATTTATTTTCCCAGCCGGCTCACTGGTATCACTGGGTTCAAAAACATTTTAACCCTTTTTCCTTATTTGGATAAGAAATATTGAACCTATGTTGTTTCAGTGCTTCTAAACCCCATTTTTTCTGATTCTCTTTGCCTGATTTCTTCTTTTTTTTCCTCCTCCATTGCGCTCCTCATCATTCATTCCTCTCCTCCCCTCTTTTTCACTCCCTGTCGAATCGTGTCCTTGACTGAACTCGCTCGCTCTCGCAGTCCCAGACAGGCTGGGCTGAATCTAATACTCGCTACGACACACAAGCAGCGCCTCCCTTTATCTGTTGAAGAAGCCTGAACGACACAGACAAGATTACCAATGGCAAGAACATAATGTGTATTTAAATATTTTGCACCTTAGATACATACAGTACATGATATGTAACAGACAGATATACAACTTTTTTTTTTCAGCACAAAAACCACCAAACAACACAAGACCACAGAAAAAGAAGGGAGAGAGTGAAAGAAAGAATAAGGCCCCGCCAAGACTTTTGTCGTCCAGGGAGCTTCACTTCTTTTGACCACACACACACACACACACACACACTCTCTCACAAACAAACTCACAAATACATGCATCGCCGCAGTCACGCGAACACATCCTCCGTCTCGCACGCAGAAAACAAGAGTCTCTTTGGGGCCGTTGTGTAATTTCAATGTTTCTTTCCCTTGTAGTTAAAACAGCAAAACACAGGATGTTGAGTCTCCAAGCTGCAGTCCTCCCCCCTCACTCCCCCCCCCCAGAACTCAAAGCAGAGAAAACAGCAGCAAAGCAGAGGAGGGAAAAGTTGATGACGGGCCTTCGGCGCGAACACAGGCCCCGTGGCTTGGAGCTGAAGTCGTATGTACAGATGCTGGTGTTTCAAGAGCAGAAACAGATTCAGTCCACTTTTCTCAAACGGGACACAAACACAGGAAGTGCACAGAGAGCGGGGCACCGTTAGGCCCGTCGCTTTTCGAAAAAGACTCGGGTTTGGGGCACAAGACAGCGGAGTGATCGGGGCGAAGAGAACTTGGCGGCTGGTTTAGCATCAGAGCTGGGCGTCGACAGAGAAGAGAAAACAGCTGTTTGTTTTGCAATGCAGGGAACAGAAACGGAAAGGCTCGGTAAAGTACTGCATGTGTCACACAGGGACGGAAACGAGATGAGGAAAGAGGTCCGTCTGTCCGTGAGCGTCTGGCATTCATCTGTCAGCTCCTCTTGACCATCCCTCCTTCCAGCGCAGAGTCCTCCTGTGTTGATGGTTAGGTAGTGATCGAATCTGCGCATGCGTTTCTGTGTGTGTGTGTGCGTGTTTCGTGTATGTACATGCTTCAGTCTGTGGGTTGATCTTGATTGTCAGTGCTGGAGAATTAAAGCTCGACTGTCCAAAGCTGGCAGCTAAATTCTCACCCTTCATCTCTCACAAAGAAGTCTCCTTAAAAAATATGTTTGCAACTCTGTAAAAGTTCACACCTAAAAAAAAAACAAAAAACACACACACAGACACACAAAGGACAGGCAGTTAGATAAGAAAAATTATATTTTTAAGTTATTTAAAAACATACTTTCCCATTAATTTAGTGCAAATGGATGTTCTTTTTTTTTTTACAACCTTACAGATTTACACATTTGTTGCATTTTTTATTGTTCTATCCAAATTCTAAAATTTGTTCAACATATATGATAAAGTGGAGACCATTACATTTATTTTGAGATTATTTATTTTTTCATTAAAAGGCTATGAAGTACAATTCTGTAACACAGAGATCCCCTTTGTTTAGACATAGCTATAAAAATAGGATAATCAAAACTAAATATCATTAAATAATTTATTAAGAATCCTTTGCAGGGTTTCTCATTTCTTAATGTTGGGAACTTTAAAAAAAAAATTTTTTAACAAGCTTTCTGGTCCAGATTGATCTTAGTGTCATTTCTTCAAAGAACTTCGTCAGATGTTTTGAGCTTTCCAAGTTTTTCTTCTTCTTGAGGTTTAAAAATGATCTGCTTGTGAAGAACCTGCTACACTTGATCCTGTAAAGTCTTTTTCATGGTCGTTTTGGAAAATGATATTTCACGTCTTGTGCAAGGCTTTTTTCTTTACTTTTTTTAGAAATCCATCGCTGCTTTTAGGGTGGAAGCCCAAGCATTTTGATGTTTCACCAAACTGTTGACTTTGTTTCTCTTTATGTCCGAGGAGGATTTGTTCTGATTTTTGCAATCTGTTTCACTTATATTAAAAGTTACATGTTGTGTGTTCACCGCAAGCTATCTAATACCACTGGAGAAACCAGCTCCATTTATATATATATATATATATATATTTTTTTTTTTTATAAACATAAGAAAATGCCAAAGATTTAGCTAAGACCTATCCATCAAACAGCTTCTGATTCAATTGTTTGATTACTTTAAAGTAGAGATGCACGATATTATCGACATAGTATCGGTATCAGCCAATATTAGCGATAAAGTTAAATATCGGACATCTGTCATTCCATCAAAATGACTCACCGATACAAAAGACACTGTTTATATATATATATATATATATATATATATATATATATATGTGTGTGTGTAAGGCGCTGTTTTTGTATGACAACCCAGTGACAAGGATGTATACAGCACCAGCACGTTATGACATCACGCGCACCGTTGGGTTTAGATTTATGAAAATGTACAAATGTGCACTGTTCGAGTGTTGTCATTGTGTTAGACAGAGTAAATGTCATGAAATTTGACATTAAACATAATCCAATTTGCAGTGTTACATCATTTTCAGACCCTTTTTGACATCTGCATTTGGTAGCAGGCCAAACTGACAACGACCATGCAGAATAATGTAGTATTTTAATTACACAGCAGAGAAAGCTATGTAGTCGCTGTAAGTAGATCTAGGGGGGAAAATAATTGGTATTGGTATCACTAATCGACCAAATAAGTTTTAACATTTCGGCATATCGGCCAAAAATCTAATATTGTGCATCCCTACTTTAAAGCATCTAAGAAACATTTTTCATTTAAAAAAGAGCTGTAATCCCAAAACCTCTTCTAAATTTGGATATAAATCCCAGATTATTGGTGAAAGTCTGCACAAAGGCACAAAATATGAACTAGAAATGTTTGCAACAGGGTTTACATTGAAGGCACCATAAAACACAGCTTTACAGACTTGGTGAAACGTTCCAATAATCTCTTTATGGTCTGTTTTATATGGTAAATAAAACAGATTTATATCACTGTTTTTTGCTTCTAACAGCATCTATATTGTTTCTGATTAGCATTACCTATTTACAGCCATTTATGCAGTGGTAAAATTTAATTGGCAAAAGCTCGAGCCCTCAGCCGTCTGCTTTATGTTACAGGCTTAAACTTAGGAGTCACTTTTAAACCTGTGTTGATCTTTATTGGTCATTTTTTTGTTCCTAGGGTCATTTAAATTCCTCTCAGTTTGTCCAGAGGGTTAAAATTAAGATCATCAAACGATCATCTCGTGTTGATATGAGCGTTAAATGAACTCACCTGCTGTTACAGGCTGGTGACGCTGAAGCTCTCATCACTTGCTGGATCCAGAAGCTGACACAGCACCCCGCCGCTCTGAGCCGTCTGGGAGGGGTAGCGGTGTCCCATCCCATGGTATTGCTGGGGTAGGGAGTAGCCACTTGTGTCCTCCTGGTGGGGAGAGCAGTCCAGTGGGGGTTTGGGGTACGGGGAGTGAGGCAAGGGACACTGTCGAAGGCCCGTGCTCATGGCGTGAGGGGTCAGGTCCCGCTTGTGGGGCGTCATGGCGGAGGGAGGGCTGCGCTCCTCGTACAGCACCGGTGTGGAGTGCAGACTGAGGCCGGGGTTGGAGTGTGTGTGGGAGGGGAGGTGTGTGCTGTTGGAGTGGGGGAGAAGGCTGCTCTGCAAGTGTGAGGGGGTGTTGCTCAGGTTTGCGAGGGGCTGCGTGCTGTGATGCTGCGTGTCGACAGCGGTCATGTGAGTGTGTGCGTTTGCAGTTTGGTTTGACAGGGGGTTCATATTTCTGTGGGGACTCGTGTGGGGGTTGCTGTGGGGGTGTCCAGCTGTATTCGAGTGAGGGCTGGGGCTGCCACTGTGCGACGTCTGTCCGTACCAAAAGGGAGAGCCGCAGTAGCTGGGAGAGTCGTACTGCGAGAACTGGGGGTCTTTCTGGGGGGGGCGGTGCGAGGGACTGAGCGCTGTGGCGCAGTGGGGAGTTAAACGTGGTGAGGGGGAGCAGGATGGGGAGAAGGTCCGGGAGGGGAGGAGGTGGTATGACTGAGGAGGAGGAGGAGGCGTTGGCTTGGGAGGGTAAGGGGGAGAAGAGACACTCGGTGAGAGGGAAGAGGAGGAGTCACCAGGGTACAAGGCTGGATATCGCTCCTCAGAGGAAGGTGTGGAGGGGTGGGCTGAGTAAGGGGAGGGGTACTCACAGGTGTCCTGGAGGTAGCTGGAAGGTGGACCAGGATTAGGTGTGGCCAAAGGAGAGAGGCTGCTGCTGTCCCCGCTGTAATAATCCAGCCCCTCCTGGAACAACCCAGCCCCCTCTGGACCTCCAGCAGACACTACTGGTCCCACTCCTGATGCAGAGGCCGCCTTGCCCCTTCCTTTGGACCCCGGCGGACGCTCCCGTTGACAGGGAGACAGACCCCCTCGACCACCTCTGGAGCCTCTGCCCCGTCCTCCAACCCCTCCCCGCTTAGGTCCAGCAGCAGGTGTTGGGGAGGGACTGGATGGGGAATCGGAGTGTAAAGCAGAGCCGCCTTCCTTTTCTAACTGCGGTTCAGTCCGTTTTCTGCGACCCCGGCCGGGTTTGCTGGTCCCCCCGCCTTGGAATAAAACATCCTGGCTCCAGTTGTACGACGGCCCAGAGGCACTCTCGTGCCAGTCCATCATCAGTTTCTCCAGGCTGGACAGACTAGACTGACCCCCCCCTCCTGGAACAAACCCAGGCTCACTCTGTTTATAGGTTCCACCTGCGGAGCCGGGTCCACTGACGGGGGCTGCAGAACCAAGATGTGAGGAGTCAGAAGAGGATTCTGATAGACTTTCGGGAAAGGGCTGCCGCTTAGCCTTCTGGGGGGTGTAGTTTGAAATGTCCAAGATGTCTTTGGACTCATTGGAGCCATATTCACCGTATCCATGATACTGAGAGCCGAAGCTGTCGGACGGCCAACCACCATAAGCTTGTCTGAGAAAAACACACAAACAGCACATGAGCAAGAATAAAGCACGTCACTCTCACTCTCTCTCTGCACCTCAACTAATCAGTAATATGTACACGTGTGTGTCTGTTAGCAAAATATTTTATGAACCAGTGGATGGATTTTAATAAACTTTCAGAAAGTAGTCATTGGAAGTACATCCACATTTTGGAGTCAGCTTTATGCATATGGCTGCTATAGCTGAGCAGCCTTAGCAAACACAAAAATGGCTATAATTGTCAGTTTTACATTTATTGAGCTAGTTTGGTGTCGTCATAGCTGAGTCATCCCTAAAAGATTGTGCAAGAACTTTTCAATTAACTGTTGCAACCATGAATATTTTGATCACAATCTGTGACCAAAATATCTGAAGAAACACTGAAGGGGTTGTAGGGAAACCTCCAGAAAAATATCATTACACGTACAGCTGAGATGAACGTCATAGCCAACTGATCTAAGAAAATATAAAAACAGCTAGTACCCCTGTCAATTTTACAGACCTCGAGCTAAAACGTGATGTGACATTAGCTTAGAGTCATCCCCAACACATGCGCTAACGGATTACATAAGAGCCACCTATATCGGGTGAAATCGAGCATGAATTTATTTTCCAGCTATGAGCAAAACAGCTACTCAAGCAATCATTTTTAAACATATAATGATAGTTTAAAACTTTTGCATGAAAGGCGGTGAGCGGCATGCATCATTTCAAGGAATGCTTGCTCTTTTCATTTAAATGGTTGTTTTGTCCGCTGAGTCATTTTTCTGGCAACAGACCCATTTACCTGCAGCTCCACTGATTGGAGTTGAACTGCTTGTAACCTTCTGGAGCAGAGGAGCTGAAGGTGCTGCTTCTGGGCACGGACATGTACCCTCCTCCAGGAGATGTTGGTCCAGTTGAATCCCCCCTCGCCATGGAGGAATGACTTCCTGCAGGATATCCCCCGTAGCCTCTCTTGGCTGCTGTCTGGTAGCTAGAATATGCTATCTGATTAACAGGCATGCCTTTACCACCACTTTGAGCAGATCCGTATGAATAGCTGCAGTCTGATGACCTCTGTGGAGCTGCAGGAGAAGAGCAGGAGTAGCCAGTGGAGTAGTGACCATAAGAGGACGGATGGGGGGAGCTAGGTGAGTGTAAGAGGGACGGAGGGGTGGATTTGGGATAGGCAGAAGTTGTAGGAGATGTTTGGGCCAGGCTGCTATAGCTATACGGAGGTCTCGATGAGGAGCAGTGTGCCTGTGCCGAAGCCTCCAGCCCCGCACTCGCTCCTTTAGAGCTCCACTTGGGGAATGGGGGAGACCAGCTGTGACTGGCAGCTGAGCTAGATGGCTCAAAACCAGCACTGGTTGAAGATTTGCGGGAGCCCGACTGCGAGGAGATGTCCAGTAAGTCTGAGGAGTCATCCGAATCCAGCAGGGATCGAAAATAACCAGCAAAAAGACTTTGTGAGTCCTCGCCGACTGGCCCCATCCCTTTACTCCCCCCTAGACTACTGTATGCCCCTCCTCGTCCAAGCTCACAACTGGAGAAGCCACCCTTTGAAGACCCACAGAGTAGATACCCACCCAAACCTTTCCCTTTATCCATCGCCCCCTCCTCCCCCCAGCCACCTGCCCCGTTGGGCCATTCTTCCTCCATGGACATTCCACCCCCTTTACAAGCACCGTTTTTTCTCATGCGTCTCCTTTTGACTATTTTCTCACCCCCGGGCTCTGTTCCCACCATCCCCCCTCCCCTACCCACCCCTCCACCCACGCCCTTTCGCCTTTTCCTAGGTAATCCATGCTGAGACAGGAGGTTCAGCTTCCGCTTTTTTCCGATAGACTCAAAGAAGTCACTGAAAGTGCTCTTATTGCACACGCTGCCCATAACGCCCCCTGCTGCTCCCCCCCCTCTGCCGGGGCCCCCTCCTCTGCCACCTCTGGGGCGTCTAAACCCAGTGAGCCTGTGAAGCAGGGTGGATATTCCAGGGTTTTCCAAGGACGCTTGAAAGCTTTCTGGCTCACTGGGCGTCCAGCAGCGAGGAGGAGAGCAGCGGCCAGTGGCAGGAGGCTGGCGGTTCAAAAACGCCAGCTTGGAGAGAACATCCCCGTATTCGGTTTTCACATCATTTGTATCGTTAACATAGGACGGATATGGACATGGGAGTTTAGTCCGACGTCGCCTGCGAGGCTTTTTGGGCTGATCTTCAGCAGTGCCAATCGTTCCAGCGTTTGCAGGCTCGCACTGTATTCCTGGTAAAGGCTGTTTCGGTGGTCGTCCCCGTCTGCGTTTGAGAATCACAGGGAGCTCTCCAGGAGGGAACATCACCATAACACTTTTCCCATTGTTCTTCATTCGGAGCAGGGCGGTCGGCTCACGAATTGGCTCAGGGCCCTCCAGATTGCCGTCGTTACTTTTCTCTGGCGCTATGACGGTCTCCAAATTAGAAATTTTGTAGCTCTTCTGTCGGCGGCTGAGGCTGACGGGAATGCGAGGCACCTTAACGACAATCCTCCGTACCTGTCAGGCAAAGAAAACATAATTTGGTGCTAGAAATTGTTAAACCATACTTTTATCCAAAGTTTTAAAAAAGTATTTACAGTGATATGTTACTGTTATTTAACTTACACCAATATAACGCCCTCGTCTGCTGTTATTTGGAGGGCACACGCCCAACGCTGCATCAGGTTCTTCCTTCATGGCCATTAAAGACGTGGGGAGAGCGGATGCAAATGGAAGAGGAGGGTTAACGAGATTGCGGAGGGCTTGGGCTGCCTGACGCTGCTTCAATATGCTCTTAGGAGCTGCTTTGTGAACAGGTTTTAATAATGGCTTACACCTGGATTTAGGTCCAGGTCTGTGTCCAAGCCTGGGTCCAGGTTTAGGTAGAGCTTTAGGAGCAGGCTTAGGAGTGGTTAGAGCAGGAGCCATGTCTGTATGACAGGTAGGTGTGGGGGGAGTAGCCTCCACAGATAAACGCTCCTCTTTATCACAGACTGCAACTTCCTCCTCTTTAACCCTCCAGATCTTCTCCTCTAGTATTTCCTCCTCCTCTCCCCCTCTCTCCCTTCCCGCCCTTTTGTCTCCATCCTCAAGGCTTCGGTGCAGGCGGGAGGATTTGCGCAGGTGACAGGGGAAGCGAGGACGCCCAGAGCTGCGGAGTGCATACTTTCTTTCTGTCTCCACAGGTAGAGGGCAGGAGTCCGTGTTTGGATCTGAACCAGTCGGGACCGGACAGAACGACGAGTCTGTCTCCACTGTGGCGACCGGAGCCGCCAGCTGATTGGTGGAGACAGGATGATTGCCGAGTGCCAAAGACAAGCACTGAGGTGAAGTTGAGTTTATGACCTCTGGTGCGAGAGATTTTGGGAGTTCTGTTTCTATAAAACCAGACTGAGTGGTTATGTCTGTGTGTTCACAGTTGTCCACATGTGCATGTGAAAAAGTTTTTGCACGCACATCTGGGTCTATGTGTGTTTGCATGTTTCTAAGCGTCTCAGCAGTCATAGGCGTGTCAGAGTGCTTCCACAGGTGGCTGCTACCCCCCAGCCTTCTCTGTAGATGGACGCCGTTGGCCAGGGCAGATGAAGAGGTGGGCAAGACGCATTCGAAGGTCACTTGTGCCAGTCCATCATGAGCAGGATACTGGAACCCGCCTGGGAGCGTGAGCTCCTGCGCCCAGAACTTATGCCCTTCAAGCTCTTCAGGCCCCGTCACGCAGCACCTCTCTGCTTGAGTCTCACTGTAACCCACTGGAGCCCCAGTTTGGCCTGAATGAAGACGATCTGACAAGCCACTCATTCAGCGGACAGTTTTGCTGGTGGCGGAGCAAGAAGCAGAGGGGTGCTTTCAGCTGTTTGCAAAGGATTCTTTGGGGTCGTCTGCAAACCTGAGAGAGCAGAAGATTCAAACACCTAAAAACAGAAATGAAAAACACTAATCACTAAAACAGCAAGGCATTAATATTAATGTCAACATCTCCACCTACATTTAATACATTTAATGTACACGTTTCCTAATATAACACTAATTAACGTACTATATATATTTATATGTACAATCAAACTTTTGCAGCACAGATGGAGTCGTACTTGTGTCAACATATCTGGCAACACGCCACAAATCTACTCCCTAATGCACCCTCCATCCATTAAGCGTGCCACCCACACACGAGCATTACAAAATTAGATCACATTTACCATTCATATCCTGCTCAGTGTGCTGCTCTGACCAAACAGTTGTGGCGCTGATTTTGATTCTGAGTTGAGCCTGACTCGGTCTGCCTGACTGGCTCTGTTCTGCAGGGGATCATTGGGTCATCAATACTGCAGTGGAGAGCTCATATACTTCTCTATCTTCCCTCTGCCTCTGTCTGTTGCCCATGGTCGCTACACCGAGAGAAGGAAAGACACAAGGACAGAGACGGGGACTGAGTTGAAGAACGCAAGAAGGGACATGTGGGGAAGGTAGGAGCAGAGACAAAAAGAGAATAAGAGATTAGTACGTGATGTCACAGCACAAACTGGGCCAGACTCGAATCAGTATTTTGGAAATAGCTGCACCATCTCACACTAGACAAATCTTTTGGAGGATGACTTGCAGTATAAATCATTTGGGCTGAGCTGCAGCTTCATTTCTGTGTTTTCCAGAGAAATTTAAGGCATTTTAAACAGTCCTCACAGTTCAAGCACACATGCAAAGTTATAGTTCGGTAAAACAATACAGATGCGTTGCAAAGGGTGCAACAAGGAAAAAAAAAGTGTGAACAGTCACTGCCACCAGGGGGAAGCAGAGCGGCGGTGAAAATAGAGGTGTTGGGAAGATTGAGAGATGAAGGTGACACAAAGACAGGAATGATGGAGAAATCATGGAGGCCCAGAGAAGATGAGACGTGCAAAGACATGGACAGCCGTGCTACGAAACCTGGACCACATGTGCCTGAATTCAACGCGCGTGACTGTGTGCCAGTCAAAAACAAATGCAAGCGTGCTTGCCACATTTGCGAGCAGACACGCACGCTGCTGTTGGCTCCAACACTGTAGCACACACACACACCACATTCAACACAATTATGTCTATTGTCAGATCTCTCTGCCTCCGTTTCCAACATATGGCTCTGATTAGGAGGGAGGAGGACATGGAGCGAGAGAGAAAGAAGGAAAAGGGAGAGGGTCTGAGATCTTCGAAGGAGTGAATGAAAGAGTTGAAATGTATGAAAGGGCAGCAGAAAGTTAAAAACAAATGTGACAAAAACGGGAATATTTCTACATGGACAGGCAAAGGTAGAGAATCTTGAGACTTTTTTTTTTTTGCTAAATTAGGAAGCAAAAGTTTTAAGGAAGCAAAAATAAGTGGGTGAGGTAGAGTGGGAGAGTTTTCTGAGAGTCGGGGGCTGCACTTGAAACAGAGCAACCTCTGCTCTGCTGCTCTGAGGAATGACACAACTGGGACACACAAACATGGAGACGAGCACACACACTCTACACACACTGCTTTAACCCCTCCTCACCCACGGCTGCCTCCCCTGACTTCTCCCACCCTTCTCACTTTCTCCTCAGTCTAATTAACAGCGCTCATTAATTATGGCTTCATCTGACCGGTTTGTGAAAGAAGGAGACGAGTGCACGCTTTAATTAAGCATTGCATCACATGCGCTTTACACATGATGTGCACACGCTGTCACTCCCACTGACACATACCAACACACATGCAAATATGCCCCTGCAGCTTCATCCTCCCACACATCGATTTACACATAGAGACAGACGCAACACGCACACGCCTTCTTGTGCACGATCACACACACACACAAAACAAAGACACACATGCAAATGCCCCTCTTTGGTGCTCGGCAGGGGGCATCCTGACAGGGTTTAGATGCGGCCCAATCAATCCCCGCTACGTTTCATTGTTTAAGCGAACACTCCTGGCATCCATCCGTCAGCGGCCGTTTCAATATAACCGTACGGAGAAAATGGTGCGTTTTGCCGTGAATGGCTCTGGGGTTTTGGAGCTCAGTGGCGTGGAGTTTTTCTGCGCTGCTCCCACGTGATGATCTGCTCCACAGCTCTGGAATGAATGCTATTTGAACAGTTTTAATCTATCACAATTTCTTCAGAAAGTTTTGTGCAAATAACGGAAAGTCAACAATAACGCAACACGCCAAAGAGTGAGTTCATGTGTGTGTGTGTGCACGAAAGACCAGAACCTGCCAGCTCCGGGTTTTGGGCAATTGTCCTGTTACGCAGTGCATGGTAGTCGTACAGCAGATCTATTCTCTTCTATCTATCTCACTGCCACAAAGGCTTGCAGACTCACAGGCCTGCCAGCAGAAACCCTCAATGAGGAACTAGACTCGGTGTGTATGTGCCAGCGCACGCTCGCGTGTGGTTGTGTGCGTGCGTGCACGCGCACGAGTGCGTTTTCCTGGGTGTGTTTGTAAAAGCACTCACTGAGCTCTAAGGGGTGTGCAGTTGTTGCTAAGAGACAGGCAGCAGCACTGAAACAGCATGGGGGGGGGGGGGGGGGGGGGGGGGAGCGGCAGTCGGGGGCGGGGGGGGGGGGGGGGGGGGGGGCATGGAGGAGAGAGAAAAGGAGAGGTGGTGAGGGGAAGGGGGGAGTGCTCCACCAAGAGGTTTTAGACAGATAAGAAGAAGTGGTGGGTGAAAAAAGAAGAAGAAGAAAGAGATGGAGAAAGTGAGTGTGGGTCTGGGGTGGGGGGGAAGTGGGTCAAGAGGTCCACAGAGACTGAGTGACACGGAGCGGAAACTCAGCCAGCATCAGAGCGACGTTCCTGCACATCACCTCGACTCTGACGCAACCTGGACCTGCAGCTCAGACAGAGCCTTCACACGACGGCGGAGCTCATCAGTCAGAGAGAAGAACGCTGCGAAAGACAAACAACTTCAGCGATGTTCTCAGAGGAAACCAGAAGAGGAAGAGGTGTGAAGCACAGCATCACTGTGAGAAGGCTGGGTGTGCGAGGATATGAAATATATGATGATAGTGAGGGGTGGAATCCCTCATTGTTCACAACCGTCATGTCACAAAAAGTTAATACAAAAAAAAAAACTTTTTGAGAAAAGACTTTTTGAAATGTCTTGTTTTGTCAGTTGTTGAGTTTTATGAGATGAGTTTGTGACGCATTCATGGAGTTGGTAAAATCCAGTGAGAACGATGTTCGTGTTTTACAAAAACATTTCTCTGTTTTTATTTTTTTAACAAATGCTTTTTATGAACTGCTGACAAGTTTTCTGAGTTAAATCTTTTTTCACTTAATTTTTAGTTTGAAAAGTTGTTTGTCTTGTGATGGACTTGAGACCTGTCCAGGGTGCACTTTATTTTTTATTTATTTATTGTACTGTACTCTATTAACCCCCACTGGGGAAATTAATTATCTGCATTTTTCTCATTGCACATGTGAAGCAGTGAGCTGCCATCCACGGTGCCCAGGGAGTAACTGGGGGTGTTTAAGGGCCTTGCTCATGGGTCCAGAGTGCATGGGGCAAATGAGGGTGGAGGCAGGTGTGGGTGTTTCACCTTTTCCACCCACATTTTGATGTTGTCAGTGTGGGGAGTTAAAATGAGGGGTTGACCGATGGCCCTCCGATCACAGGCCCACCCACGCTAACCTCTGCGCCACCATTCCCCCACTATCCTGACTCTCCCACAGTGATGCTGGACATGGGCACCAGTGATCCCCACGACCCGAAAAGGAAGAAGCAGGTAAAGATGATGGACGGATGGATGAAACGTTGTTTTCTGAATATTTCTGAGCTCAGGAAACACTAAACACATGCATCATACATATATATGTATTATCTTACCTGACGCAGATAGCTTTTTAAGGAGCTGTCCACACATGAATGATTTTGTGAACATACTAACTTTTTTTTATTGTTTCTGCCTTGTGTCTACATGAAAACAGCATTTTATGAACTCCAAGAAGCAACTTTTTGAAAATAATGTCAAAGCGCTGCTTCTAATCTAACCTCCCACCTGAGGGTGTCCTCTTCATCTTCACCCAGCATGTAAGCTCTGGATCATTTTTAGGATTTTGTTTAACAGTGCTGTGTTTATGAGGATAAACACAAACAATTGAAACCCTTTGAACTTTTACAAACTATCAATTTCACATTGCAAGTTTTTTGGGGGGGCGCGGGGATAGAAATAACATGAGTGTTCTTGCTGGAAATCCTCTAAGTGGCACAGGAAGTGCTACAGCTAGCTGCAGCTGGTGCGCTTCGCACTTGCAAATAACCGTGGAACTCTATATAGAGGGCTCCCAACATTTCCTGATAACAACAATCCCTGTTATCCTCTGAATAAATCCTGAAATCCAGGAGATAGTCCCAGAAAACCTTGAGAACTTAACGTCTTCGATGGCGGGCAGTCACATTCAGAGATGACGGTAAGTAAAATGTAGCCTACGGTACATGCATACGGCAATCGTTCCTAATAATTAATTATATTGTATAACATCAGACACTAAAAAGCCACCCGAGTCGATCAGTAAAGATACATGGACCATGTGGAAGCAGAGCATGGATTCAATTATACTAGAATACTAGTACATGTACATGTTTAAATTTTAAAAAGATGGAGAAGAAGATGATCGGAAAGTCACAGGTTCACCTCCCGGTACCGTCAACATCAAAATGTGGATGGAAAATGTGAAACACCCACACCTCCCTCCACCCTCATTCGCCCCACTCTGGGCCCCTGAGCAAGGCCCTTAACCCCCACCAAGCTCCCTAAACAGGTCTCTCTTGAAAATGAGTTCTCGTGGCTCAGTGAGACTACCTGGATAAATAAAGGGTAAAAAAAAAAAAAGATAATCTTTTAATCAGCAGATCAGTGTTCAGTCGCTGCGAACCCTGATGTAAAAATAAACATGTAAAACAAATCCAATAATTCTCAGTCAGGTCCTCTGGACAGTTTATTTTTTATAGAGACGTTTCATCCTCTATCTATCCGGAGGGCTTCGGAGAGCCCTCCGGATAGATAGAGGACGAAACGTCTCTATAAAAGACAAACTGTCCAGAGGACCTGACCGAAAATTATTGGATTTGATACCTGGATGATTGACCATGAACTTTGTTGCATGTGAAACAAACTTGACTGGGATGTAAAGGTTTTTAAATTGTGTTCACGAATGAGATAGATTGGAGGTGTTTTAAGAACTCTGTCCACAAAGCTCTACTTCAAAACACTTGAATTATCACTTTAAGATGGTACCTTCTGAAAGGAACAGCTTCTACCCTGAGGCTGTTAGACTCATGAATCTCTAACCAGAATAATCACTGTGAAAAAAAATCACATCATGTTGCTGCTGATCCGTTTCATGTTGCTGCTGATCCGTTTCATGTTGCTGCTGATCTGTTTCATGTTGCTGCTGATCCATTTCATGTTGCTGCTGATCTGTTTCATGTTGCTGCTGATCTGTTTCATGTTGCTGCTGATCTGTTTCATGTTGATGTGTTCATGCGTGCTCATCTACTCACACAGACTCATGTTCGTGCTGCTGTTCGATGTAATGTTTTTATGTTACTAGTGCTTAGTGTATATTTAGTTTATGTTTTTCTTAGTTCAAATATTATTACTGTTTAACTTTTACATTTTATTGTTGGATGTAACTGGGACCCTGTGTACATAATGTCGCTCCACCACATGTACCACATGAGGTGCGAATGACAAATAAAGAACCTTGAACCTCACCTACAAGTGTAAAATAAGAGTAAAATTAGCTTTTTAAAAACTTTTTCATTATGTTAGAACTAGAAAATGATAATCAAAGACTTTATGGGTCAGCCTTCTCAGCACCATCATGTTGCACCTCCTTAGTTCAGAAACCCAAACGGAACAAGTGAACACTGGCTCCAGAAGGGGCCTTTTTATGTACTTCCATTTTCATAGAATATGGAGGGTGGGTTGGGGGGGTTGAACTATATGAAGCATAACAATCCTCGCAAAGTTTAAAAGCTCTTCTCATTAACAGGCTCGGGTTGTAGGAGAAATTCTGGAGAAAGTGGAGAAGGGAGCAGGAAACGTTGGAGCTGAGGCCGACCTGCCAGCACTTTGCACATTTGGCTTCGGTGAGCTGCAACTCAACACACACTTCAGCCAAACTAGCACATTAGGACCCTCACGTCCCCCCCCCACACACACACACACACACAAAACCACACTCTCCTTCTCTGTGACCTCTTCTCTCCTTCTCACCAACTCAGATTCCACCCACCCTGGTGCACCCCCACCCCGCTTCCCTTAAGAAAACTACCAGCACCTCCCCAGCTGCAGGAAATACCTAATGATCTCCATCACCAGTGTGCGTGCTGCATCTCCTGCCAAAAAGCAGGCGCGCACGACCACCGTGCACACGTCTGAACAGGGAGCAGCGCGTGCACCGCATGTGCAGACAAACAAAACGGCGCGCAGACGTTCAGACTCACATCTAAACAGACTTCACACAGACCAGATCCAGTGGCAGCTCAGCCAAGGATGCAGGCAGCGGACTGGAGAAGTAGCTGAAAACACCAGACAACACCAAATCTGGACACCCCCCCCCCCCCCCCAACACACACACACACACATATATATACATCCCCTACATTCATTAGACTGTCTCACTACACGCCTGTCTCGCTCCGATTGTTTTATGGGAACCTACATGCTGAAGTTATTTTAAGACGATGAGGACAGTAATACTCCTTCCTCTTCCTTTCTCCCTGCTGCCTCTCATCTCTCCTGCATCCCCCCCCCCACTCCCCACCTTCAGTTTCTCTCCCACTCCCCTCATCCTCAACTCAGGCTGACACCCTCCCTGTTCTTCCTCACTCTCCTGCAGGCAGTTTCCTGGCACTGCTCGTGGCCCAGTCAGGTCATGTGACCACGTCGCTCCAGCTGGGAACAGGAGTGTGTGTCCGCAAGCAAAAACACGAAAACAAAAAAACCATGAACATGAGTGGGGAAACACCCTAAAACACATAGTACAGAGCAAACGAGCGCTCACTCACACTGATAAGACACTAACAGGAAGAGATCCGGTAATTCATCCCTCAGCTGATTGTTTAGGGAGATTTTTTTAGATTAAGCACACTGGAATATACAAATGAGATTGAAAGGCTGATGCATCTGTTAACAAAAGTGTTTCACTTTACGTCCCCGTGACAATGTGTTCAGTTCTCAAACAGTTCTGATCCGCATGCTGTTTCTACTATTGACCCCAATTCATTCAGTCCTCGATGGTATTTTCTTTCTTTCTTTGTCAACACTTTGCGATTTTTATGAATAAACTTTTCTATTTAGGAACAAAAACATAAACAACAACAACAAAAAGAAAGGCCTTGAAGTCACTAGGATGCATGTCGTCCGTTGCCTTTCAGGACAGCTCGAGACTAAAATGGACTTGAAAGTTATACAAGTTTTGGTAAAATTAGAAAAATATTGTTGTGTAGAATCTCACACATCGTTGTGATCTCAGGTGATCTGTTAGGAATGACTCCCAGCTGCTACAACTTCAAATTTTAGCTCAATATCTACAATTTATTTTTGGAGTTTTAGACATTTATGTGTTTGTTTAGGTTGATTAGCTGTTACAGTCATCTTGAATTACCGTATTTTTCGGATTATAAGGCGCATTAAGTGAAACAAAACAGTCAGATAAGTCCAACTTTATTCAACTCATTCACAATAATCACATAAATTTGGTTTGAGGTCAATAAGCACAACCAGAATTAATACATAAGGCACACTGTGGATTTTTGAGAACATTAAAGGATTTTAAGTGCACATTATAGTCTGATAAATACGGTAAATAGACTCCAAAAGTTAGTAAATTGTACACATAAATTAAATAAAAACGTTAGATTAACTTAATTTTGTTATGTCAACTAGTTTCACTAAACCTTGTTTAAATGTAAAAAAAACCAAAAAAAAACTTATTAATAAGAATATGCAATGGATTTAAAACATTTGTGAGTTCTCAAAAGCACCTGGAGCAAAATATCTCAAAACTGGCACCTCGTGGCCTGGGGAGTAATGCACGTGCAAGTATGGCAAGCACGTTGGGACAATCTGTCTTCAGTGGAAGAATAGTACGTTATGAAAAAAAAGTAATTAACTTGGATTTAATTAACAGTATTCAGTATTCTGCTTACTTTGACTGCAAAAATACAAAAAAATCAACTTCAAATAAAATAATGTAATTCAGATAAAGTTAAACCACATTTTTTAGAGTAAATGAAAAAAGGTACATTTTATGAGGCGACTTTCAGCTGTTCAACTGAACTGAAGAGTTAAAGATCCAGAGAACTTCATTAAAATCTGGTTTATGAGAAATTTTGCTAACAGACAGGCAAACAAACACAAGTTAAGCTAAACTAAAGGTAAAGATCAGCATCAGCCACTCTACACCTCCAGAGCTCCCAGTCCCAACCACACATGTCGACACACAAACCAGATGCCTGGGCCCCAACTCAGACCTTGAGGCCAGTCTGTTGGACAGGGGCCTCCACGCTGCGGCCCTGACTTCCTGACTCCTCCTCTTTCCTGCATACTCCTGCTCCACAGTTGCTGTGGGAGACGCTGCAGCAGCAGCGCCCGTTGCCAAGGAGAAGGCTGCTGGCTGTTTGAACAACAATGGCCGCCTTGTGAACGTTCCAACTGTAGGTACTGACAGCTCGTCAGCCGCAACAGACACACCTCTGGAGAGGGCGCGCACGAACACACCGCTCGCACTGCACACCGACGTCACACCGCTGCTCCTCTCCGGTTCTTTGGCCCCGAGCCTGAGCAGAGAGGCACCACGCTCAGACGCAAGCACAGCGACACACTCACGCACACGCTCGTCCGTGCACGCTCTGAGAAATTATGACTTCTACTGAGAGGATAAGAAGCCCCTCTGTCCCTCCGTGTCTCTTCTTTCCTTTACAAACACACGGTGTGCAGTGCATTCATCCATCTTGCCCCCCCCCCCACTACTCTCTGTCTTTCTCTCTTATCTCTTCCTCTCTCCTCACCCCCACCATTACCACCACCCCTCCACAGCCTCCTGCTTTCACTCGCTTTCCGTCTCAGGAAGTGTGTGTTCTCACTCTCACGCACACACCATCACCCTGACACACACAATCTCCTTCTCTCCTGGAAGGTAGCGAATCCCTTCGTCCCTTGGGGGCATACACTTCCTCAGAGGGGAAAAAAGGGGGAGGAAGAAAGAGAGCTAGAAACGCGGGTGGAAGGGGCAGGGGAGGAAGAGGAGGTGAAAACTATACTCGAGGTGGGGATTTATAGACAGACCTCTTAGTGCTCTGATGATCTGCTCGTATTGACGGGGCAACAGTGAAGCCACGCTGACGGAGCCGGTCCTGAACTCAGACTGGTTTGTAGCTGAAGTGTAGAATTGGGGGTGGGGGCTCAGCTTAACACCAGACACGTTGCAAAAAACACCAACCCAAAACACTCAGAGAATTAAAAATGAGACAAATTACAATGATCTGCAAATAGTGTGTGTGTGTGTGTGTGTGTGTGTGTGTGTGTGTGTGTGTGTGTG
>NC_056516.1:23534243-23534477 GCF_014905685.2 Nematolebias whitei
ATGGGGGCAGAGAGGTTAAAAGAGGGAAGAAGAAGAAAGAGAGAGAGAAAAGAGGGGGAGACGTCTTCTTTTGGAGTTGCTGCCTTTGGCGCGGAGGAGCCGTTTTATGAATGTATCGTGTGGGAGGTGACAGAACGGAGCATACAAACACTGCTTACACTAAATGGTTGCTGTGAGTGTGGGTGCATGTGTGTGTGTGTGTGTGTGTGTGTGTGTGTGTGTGTGTGTGTGTGT
>NC_056516.1:23534487-23570843 GCF_014905685.2 Nematolebias whitei
GTGTGTGTGTGTGTGTGTGTGTGTGTGTGTGTGTGTGTGTGTGTGTGGGAGATGAACCACGTTTACCTGCCTTTGGCGAAAGCTATTTCACTTCAGGTGATGTTTAGATTAATAGGAGTGACAAAAGATGGGACTCCTCACCCCAAGGACAAATTATTCACTAATTGTTTTTGCCGGTAGTAACGTGCAGCGTAGTAAAATGACCCAAAACAGGAAATGATCCTAAAAAATTTATTCCAGTCGGGACTTTAACGGTGATTACCCCAACCCTCGTTGTCTTCTGATGTCTCGAAGCGAAACTCGGTGATTGCTCTATCCAACCAAATTCTGTTACCGAACAGAAAACTGTGCTCAATCAGCTTCTCGTGTGCTTCGGCAGGAGTTTCAGGAGCCTGAGCAATCCTGGCTCGCCTGCATCAAATCACATCCGTGGCGAAAACGTCCTTTCCTGAACGGCAGAATGTTTATTGAACGCTCCGAAGATGACAACGACACATCTGTGACCTCTGTACCCAAAACAAGGAACGGCATGTCTGGAAGTTAGAATTAAAATGTGAGTTAGCGTGCGGTCCTTAAGGTAGAAGGTCCATCACAAAGAGTTTCAGGCAGCAGAACTCAGGTTCTGAACTGCTGCACTCCTAGTTCAACCATTCAACAGGTTGCTTCCTCTTAAACTCCAAAACCCTTCAGGAAATCAACAGAGCTCATTCCAAATACTGAACCGCTCAGTGGCTCATGTCCTCTGTGTGTGTATGCATACACATGTGTCCATTCTGTCTCCTCCATCTCCATGACGACGTCCACATCAAGAGGGCGTCTTGACTACGCCAACCTCAAATGCTGATAGGCGGAGAGAGAGAAACCAGGTGATTGGTTGAGCTGTTGGCTGTCACATCAGCAGGGTGTATCTTTGTGACACTGCCAGGCACACACGTGCATAGCTCCACACACACACTCTCTGATTTGTCTGCGCTGTCAACCCACACGCCCACGACCTGCAGCAAGGTGCAAACAAAAGGTACTTTTGCACGCACGCGCATCTGCGCAAGTGTGTGTGTGTATGCGTGCGCGCACGCCACGAGACGCCGCGTGTTAGGTGCGCTGACCCTGCCAATGAGGACAGGAGGAACATCAGTGGAGCTACAAGGCCGTTGCTATGACAACTAGCCCCGCTGCACAGGTAGGAAGCACAATGGGCCTAAGCTGTTCTATGTGCACATTCACTCTGTTTGTCACACACACGCGCACGCACACACACATGGCAACACGCTCAAGACAAGTCTGACAGACAGCGGCTGAATGACGAGGTAAAGCAGCTCCTTTTCATCGCTGCGTTGAAATTAGTCATTACATCCCAAAAGAAAGCTCGGTCTTGAAGCAGCAACTGAGATAGACTGTGTGTGTGTCTGTGAGTGTGTGTGAGCGAGTCAGACACACACACACTCACTGAGAGCATCACTCTGCATACTAACAGCACCTGCACTAGGGCAGCCTGTGCACGTCTCTGAGGGGCCCTTAAATAACCAACTGTCACTGCACAGACACTGACATTGACTTCTTCATCCCTCTCTTTCACTTTCTCTTCTGCACTCTTTCCTTTCATTTAACCCCCACCCCCCAACTATAACCACAGATAATCCTGAGCATGCCTTGTCTTCACCACTGCAGGATGTTGCTGCTGCTGCCTAACTCTAGGGTGGAGGAGGTGGGGGGGGGGGGGGGGGGTGCTGAGGTAAAAAAAAAAATGTTCATAAAATAAAAGTCCAAGAGGGTTCATATCTAATATCTGTGTCACTCTTTTAATAAAAGTAAGTTCAAACACATACACACATTAACACAAAGGAAAGATGCTGTTTGTGTGATGTACCTGTGCACACCTTGTCTCTCCCCCCCCCCCCCCCCCCCCCCGTGGGTTTATTCAGTGGTAATGAGGCTAATAGGTGAGACTATGAAAAACTGAGAAAAGAGGAACATAAAGAGAAGAACAGGTGGGGGTACACAAGGTTCACCCACACTGCGCCTGTGTGTGAGAGCATCATTATTCCGTATAGCCACACACGCTGCGTGCCTACAGTTAAGCCCAGATCACCCAGCAGCACGAGCAGGACGCACGCGGCGTCCAGTGGCACGGATGAGGCTACATATACATACATTTATAATAATAAATAAGCTCAACATGGAGCATATTAAGAGCTGGCTGAGTGCAGAAAGGTCTATTTTTTTTTTTTTTTTTTTTTCGTGTTTTCTGTAAGACTCACCTAAAAGGGAGAGAGGGTCTGCGGGGCTTGCGGTGAGGCTGTTGCGGTGTCAGCGCAGGTTGCCAGCGGGGCTCGCTCCTCGTCCCGCCCGGGTCACGGAGCCGCCACCGAGCGGGATTATTTCCCCCTTCATCCGAGCCGAAGGAGACCGTCCTCCCTCATGTGTACGCGGTCTCCCGCTCCTCCTGCCGCGCGCCACGCCGTCTCGAGAACGGAACAGCCCCGCGAGTCCTCTGGTTCACGTCAACATCTGCACCCGCAAAATGTGTAAACGGGGGAAACAAAGAGAGAAAACGGGCAGAGGTTTTGGAAATAAGCAGCGGGGAGGTTCTGTCACGGCTTTCCTCCGCGTGAAGGTGCTGACAGAGCCGCGCTCGGACCCGGAGCTCCGCTGTTCGGTGACAGGCGCGGGACTCCCCGGTATGCGGGAGGCGAAAATCGACAGAGCGCTCGTGCGTCTCTGCCTCTGCAATTCCAGCTCTCCGTCTCTCTCGTGCGCCCCAGTCTCTCTGCTGTGCCTCTCCAACGTGCCTGACTGTCTGAGCCGTTCGGGCACCCGTAGCTGACTTCAATTTAACCCTCCGGAATTGTGGGAGTTGTAGTTGTCTAAATAGAAAATGTAAATAATCGGGAGAAACGCTCAGAAGTCATCAAAAAAAAAAAATTAATTGTTTATTTGCAGCTTTTTTTTTTTTTTACTCAATGTATTTAGTATCAGTTCCGCTTATTTCAGCCATTCATGTATCAATGTAGCTTCTACAAATCATTACCGCTGTGACTTTTGCCTGTTCCTACCTTTAAAACATTTTGAAATATTTATCATAAATAAACAATTTTCTCAAAGAAATGCATTATACATCTTTAAATCATTGAAATACTTTATGCTATTTGAAATCTTAAACATGTTAGCTTTTGGCTATCGTTTTGCTAGTTTGAACATAGACTAATTTTAGTTTTGTTTTATTTGTACTGTTCTGCTGGTTTTAGCTTTTAGCATCTGTAGTGATTATTTTAGCTACTGTTTAATTGGTTTTAGCTTTTAGCAAATTTTTGCTGAATTAACTTTTGTTTGCTGCTGTTGGACTATAGGATTTATGGCTTAGCTAAATTTAAGTTTTAACTACCATTTTGCTGTTAACTTTTAGCTGTTTTTAACTTTTAGCTGCTGTTTTGCTGTCTTTAAATTTTAGCACCTGTTGTGCTATTTTAAGTTTTAGCCATTGTTTTGCTTTTTTAACATTTTGATACCGTTTTGTTTTTTTAACTTTTAGCTGCAGTTTTGACGTTTTTATTTTTTAGCTGCTATTTTTGCTGATGTAAAGTTTTAGCTGCCATTTTAAATTTTTAGCGGCTGTTTTGCTAATATTAATTACAATATTATGGTTTAAATGTCTAGCAACTGTTCTGATTTTAACTTCTGGATTTTTTTTTTTTAATTGTTTTGGCTAATTTTAGCTTTTAGTTTGTGTTTTGCTCATATTACCATCTGCTCTGATCGTTGTATCTTTAACTATTAAGTTTCAGCTTCATAAACAAATTTCAGCTCTAAAGATTAAGCAATAAAATAAAAAAATAAGAAATCAAACTACTCAAAACTGAGATCACATTTCTTTCAAGAAGCTAAACTTCCTTGTAATCTTTTAAAGTAGTTTTGATCATTTGTTCTTCAGACTAGTCTTGTTTGTTGGACTTCGGCTGCTTTTTTCCACAAATTTTCTGTCTGATCTGACCCTATACAGCAGGGAACAAAACAAAAATGTTTCAGACTTTAAAAAATATTTCTATAACTAACAGATTAACAGCATCTGAGATATGAGTCTTTAAGAAAGAGGAGAAACAAACCAGGAAAGACCTTAAAGAGTCACGTTTTGAACCTCTGGGAATCACCTCATTGTTGCCAAAATGACATTTTATGAATTTATTTATTCATCAAGCAAAAGCTAAGATGTGAAGGATTGAAACAGTTTTAAATGTAATAAAACAAGTTCTTCATGAGCCTTATAAAACAACTCTTTAATACAACTTCATAACTGCAGCCGTTGATTTACGGCAGATAAAAATGTTCATTTGTTTCTGAAATAATAAAAATATCCAAATATACACCAAATGTAGAGATTCTGTCACCTGATCTTTATTACAATAAACAGGGAGAATCGCAATAATCAAGATTACATTCTTTGGAAAAAATTATTTTTTAAATAAAACGCCATCCGTCCAGTCTCGGTTTTTCGTCTTTTCTGACATTTTATCTCCCCTGCCCCCACAAAGGTCGACACTTGTGTACATGTTCACTAGATAGAGATATTTGATGCACATATATATTTGAGTTAAATTAGCACAACACAAGAGACAATTCATACACTTTAAGACTTTTTGAACAGTATTAAGGCACATGTATGAAAACAGACATGGCTCCATCTTTTATCCATCCGAGATCAAAGCAAACTTACAGTATATACTGTATATTTTTTGTTATTGCAAAGAAATGAGTCTCTTAAAACAGGGATGACTGTAAATGATCCAATCAGTTACCACGCAGGTTCACTGGCAGCTGTAAAAGACCAGATGAAACTTGTAGCAGGTGTGATTTTTTTTTTTTTTACTGCATCGGTACATTTTTCCGGTCAGTCTGATAAAATTCTCCTCGCCGGAAAATAAATCAAAAGGACTTGAACAAATATGGCAGCTGAGCAGATCATGTACCCACTGGACTTCCCCCACCCCAACCACAACCGTCTGCATTTTCCTGTTGTCATGGTTACAGAGTAAAGCAACATTTCTGCAAGGCCTGACCAGGAGAACGCCGATTCTCCTCATTGTGATCTGTTCAAAGCAGGAAGCCGCGACCAAAAGAAAGGAAAACGTCCTTATAAGCACTTAAGGTGATGATATGCATCTTCGAAAGAGTAAGTTTCTATCCAGAGCGGGATTAAAATACACTTCAAACAGGTAAAAGTGCGTGCACTTCAACACGCCTGCCACTGCGTCTGTGTGCATGTCCATTTTAAGCCCGACGTCTGACCGAGCGCGAGCGCGGTCACAGGTTTTCTCCGGGCTGGTACTGCGGCTCGGTGGCCGTGAAGTAGTCCTCCAAGAAGGACTGCAGGTACTCAAAGGTGTGTCTCTCGTCGGGCTCCCGCCTCCAGCACTGCAGCATCAGTTCATGGAGCGAGGCCGGGCAGCCGTGGGCGCAGGGCATCCGATAACCCCTCTCCACCTGCTCCAGCACCTCACGGTTGTTCATGCCTAAAGAGGAAAAACAGGGAAGGTAGATGGAGGGGAGGGAGACCATGCAGGGATTACTCACACATACCCAGCTTAGATTCAAACAAATTATTTAAACAGTAATACTAATCTAAACTCCCAAAACTTAAAATAATACTCTTACAAATAAAGCTATGGTAAACTTGCAAAAATGTGCAAAACCTTTAAAGCACAAAAAGAAGATGAGCCTTTATTGAACTGAAAATAAAACAATTTAACAAACGTGAGCATTGCTGAAGTCTACAGTAACTCTGAAGAAGTTGGGACGTTGTGTAAAATCTAAAAAACAGAACGAGCAGCCTCATAATATTTACAATCGAGTGCAATCAGCATCAAAAGTCGAAACTAAGAACTTGTATACAGTAGTCCCTTGATACATCGTGGTTCGACTTTTGCAGACTCGCTCTATCGCGGTTTGTGGACGTACAGTATTGGAAAAAAAAAAATGTACAGGCCACATGATTGTCAACTTTATTACTCGAGTGATTGGGACCGTACAGGATACAGTACTGTACAGTAAAAAGTTAACGAAAAAATAGGGCGCCGTCATTTTGCAGTTTTCTCAGTAAGCCTCCACTGTATTCCTGCTCATAATGACCACATTTCCCAGAAGGCAACAGGGCCCCACCCAGAAGCCCCATTTCCTTCTGCTGAAAAAAAAAACAGGTAAAGTTTTGATCTGATCGGCATCCAGCGGATGCAGAGAAGCCGCACTGAACCCACCGAACTGGAGCAGAACTGGAGCAGAACCAGACTTCCGACCCATCAGTGATTCTTGAGACCTGGTAACCCGCCCACGTGGACTTCCGAGCAGAAGCGCGCCGCTGAAGTTCTGGTGCTCCATCCGGAATTCAATAGGACTTTTTTCATGACTTTCAAATGGCCAATGAACAGCCCTCAGCGGATGCGCGCAGCCGATGATCCGGTAGTTCGTCTGAAGCTCAACGGCACGATTTTCATCTCTTTCAACCGACCGACGAGGATCTCCAAGCAGGGACACGCTGGTAAGTAAAATTTAGTGGCAACGTACAAGTATGTTGTTAAAATTAGTAGGTTTAAGAGTTTAGAACATTGTGAGCTTCAACGCTGAAGGGTCTGCAGAAACGGAACCGAGTCGGACCAGAAACGGACCGAGCTGCTGCTGTTCTGCAAAGACCGATAAGTACAATTTAGTAGCTACATATACAGTACTGCACATATGTTGTTACAATTAGTAGGTTTAAGAGTTTAGAACATTGCAAGAGTGTCAGAAGGGTTTTTAAAGCCTTAAAATATATATAAATACTAAAACATATATACAACGTCCCTACGTCACGGAATTTCACTTACTTTGTGCGGGTTTGGAACCAAACACCGGCAATAAATGAGGGACCACTGTATTTTTATATTAAAAGGAGGTCATTTAGATCTTTATGGCAGCAACACATTTTTAAAAAAAGTTTTAAAACTGTGGTTGTAAATTTGACTTATTTCATTCTGTTTGTTTATTTTAAATCGATGCATTTCAGTGAAGCGTATGCCACGTATCGAGCCGATTTGATTAATTTTACAGAATTCATCTGTGAGTAGCGGTTCTTGATTAGCATGTTAAAAAGCCTTTTATTTCCTAATATTTTATTTAAAAAACAATGCTGACAAATTGGCCATGATTGGCCGTTCTTCAAACACCTGCAGGTAAAGCAATAGTGCAAGAGAAAGAGTCCATAATATTCACCTTTTCAGCTTCGTTTTTAGCTCAGGGATCTTGTATAACTTTATGTCTCTTTATTAAAAACGTACTTATTTAAGCTGCTACTCCTCATATTAACACCTCATGTTTGAAACGCTTGATAAAACTTGTAGTCTGAGGCAAATCTTTCTCAAATTGAGCCCCAAACCAGCAGCTATGTAGGTTTTTATGTAAATATTTAACATCATATAGACAAGTGATGCAAGAAAAGTTTGCACTTTAATTTCGTTGTTCCCAACCTTTCCACAGAAAGATTATGAAAATATGAGCTATTCTTTTAAGGTCGGTGCTCAGACATCCTACTGGTCATCACAGCTCCTTTAATATTCAAATGTAACAGTGCATCAAGTTCTCCTGAACAACCGGAGTCTCCTCAACGACATGATGCAAAAATAAACTAGCATAGCAACAGGAAGTGCAAAGAGAATAGGTCATTTTTTAATCTATTTACCCGATTCACTCATCTTTTGTCATTATTGCCAGAATTGCTAGTCATAAAACACCAAGGTACAATAAGTGCCAACAGCAGTGATGGCACTTTTGGCAAGTGCTTGTAAGAGAATGATTGAAACTGAAGATCGATTCCTTTTGGTTTCACTTCCGTCTAGATCTGTGTTCTTTCTTTCTTTGTTTATAGTCTTTTCTGTTTGATTAGGTTTTCATTATTTCTAAAAAATAAAAAAGTTTGAGCCTCGAGTCCTGTCTGCATTCTGGGTCTGAAACCTGCCAATCCCGACAACGTCTTGGCTTTGCAGTGAGAAGTTCTTCACGCACAAAAAAAAAAAGATAAAGAAAAGCTTTATATCCGACGGAAAGAGTGAAACAAAAAGT
Source organism: Nematolebias whitei (assembly GCF_014905685.2). NCBI lineage: Eukaryota > Metazoa > Chordata > Actinopteri > Cyprinodontiformes > Rivulidae > Nematolebias > Nematolebias whitei. The sequence goes on from NC_056516.1 coordinate 23,542,570, forward strand.
CTAACGTCTTCTGAACGTGTACTTGAAAACTAATAATCTCACGTTTTTTCTCGTTTATTGTCAAACCATCAGATCTAGGTGCAAGTGTTCCACTAGCATTTTGCTTGTGAAAGAACAGTGTGACTTATCACACTCATTAAAACATGTAAACTCGGGAAACTGCAGGATCTCCATGCTAATTTACACAGTGGGGAGGTAGTTGTTTAAGAAATCCTTTCCCCTCCTTCTTCATTTAGCTGCAGTTCACTGTTGAGCAAAGTGCTTAAGCTGAAGAATCCAGTGGAGCTGTTTGGTAACGAGCAGAACGGTAATGAGGCTTCTGCGTCTCCAGGTGTATAAAACTATAGCTCTGATTCGCATGAATTTTTAACAATGGGAAGAATAATCTGAAGTCGGTACGATTTAGTACCTGGGTAGGGCACACGTCCTTTAGTGATGAGTTCGGTGAGCAGGATGCCGAAGCTCCAGACGTCGGACTTGATGGTAAAGCGTCCATAGAGTGCAGCTTCTGGAGCTGTCCACTTGATAGGAAACTTTGCTCCTGAAACCATGGAAACAGTGAAAATGTATTTACGACTAAAAATACCGACATAAAGGCTAATGTAGCTACTAATAATTACAGCACTGTTGAACCCCAGATCTTGTGTTTCTCGCAGACATCCCATCTCATCCCGCTACCTTGTCTGGCTGTGTACTCGTTGTCCTCGATGAGCCGAGCTAGGCCAAAGTCGGCGATCTTGCAGACCAGATTGTCTCCGACGAGGATGTTGGCCGCTCGCAGGTCACGGTGGATGTAGTTCATGCGCTCGATGTACGCCATCCCAGCTGCAATCTGCAGACCCGGAAAGACAAAAAAAAAAAAGAAGTTTTGGGCTCTGTAGTGGAAGTGTCTACGCTTCACTTTCGTCCGTCAGAGTACCGCTGGAGTACCTGAGCTGCCATGTCCACCAGCTGAGGCAGCTTCAGGTTCTGTCCCTCTCCGTCCTTCAGGAAGTCCAGCAAACTTCCTAAAAATGAAGTGACGTAAAATAAAATCAGAAAGTCCTAACAAGAAGAATATAAAAAGAAAATGTCACTACAATGTGTACATCTACAACTGATTCAAGATGGCTGCCACTACCAATTGAGCTTAGCAAACACAAAAATGGCAACAACTCAGCCAGTTTGACAGATAAGTTAAATTTTGGTGCATTAGTAGCCGAGAGTTATCTCCTACGCATATTCTGAGCACTAAAAGAGTGCATGAACTCATCTGTGTCTGTTCTTGTCTAACTTGTTCACAGATAAACATCGATGCTCCTCCTGAGATTGTAAACTACATAAAAACGACAGGTTATTTAAAAAAAAATGTACCTTTAAGAGATAGAAATGCACTAAGAGTAGGAAATTAAAAAGTGGTTACACGTTTAAATTATTTTAAAAGATAAGAGCGTTTGTGAGTGTTTTTAATTTTTTTACATAAACTGCTGCACTTAACTACCAGTAATTTTTACTTAAACCCGTTTTCTGTTACTTTCACTATTGAACAATTTTGTGTAAATCCAGACGTTAAAAAAATCTTGTTTTATAGATACAGTATTTCTATTGTTCTCATGATTTAAGTGACTTCTAACAATTTAAAATAAAGTGCACCCTTGTAGAAAAACAAATGTTTTTCAGTATTATACCTCATGTGTCTTGATTTGGGATTAAAAAAGTCTAATAGTGTGAATGCTTCATGAAGCATTCACACTGTTGTGAACCATTTTTCTTCTGTGCGTTATTTGGCACGATTCTCGTTCAGCAGTTTTCTAGTTCCATCCATCCATTATCTTTTATCCGCTTCTTCCATTTTAGGTTACGGGGGTCGCCGGTGCCCATGTCCAGCAATCACTGTGCGAGGGGCGGGGTACACCCTGGACAGGTCTCCAGTCCATCACAGGGACACAGAGACAAACATTCACTCTCTCACTCACACCTAGGGACAATTTAGAGTTACCAATCAGCCTAACATGCATGTTTTTGGTCTGTGGGAGGAAACCGGAGTACCCAGAGAAAACCCACGCATGCACGGAGACAACATTCAAACTCCACCCAGAAAGGCCCCCGGACTGGGATTTAAACCAGGGACCTGCTCGCTGAAAGGCAGCAGCTCTACCAGTTGTGCACCGTGCTGCCCAGTTTTCAAATTATTTCAACAAATCATATCAAAACGTTCAGCTCTTTCAGGACAATCCTGTTATGAGTTTTGGTATTGGTGCAACTTTAGCTTTTTTAAATATTTCACCTTTTCTGGCACTTTTTTAATCATAAAACATGAATTGAGCTCATTTTACAGCCTTCAAATCTTTAGATCTGTTTACAACCTTTTAATGTTCTGGTTCAGCTTCTTTCAGCTTCCTTGTGAAAAAATAAACCTCATTAGCTACTTTAAGCTAATTCCAGCTATTTGTTTTTTGCTAATTTCAGCTTTTTTTTCCAGATAATTTCCACTTTTTGTGCTTAATTGGGCAAACGTTTTTTTTTCTGCCTTCTTCTGCCAATTTAAGCTTGTTCTACTTTTTCAGCTACCTTGTTAGCATTTTTAGCTAATTTAAGCCGTTTTTAGATAAATGCAAGTTTGTCCACTGTAATTTCTACTACGTTCAGCTTAATTAACTTCTTTCTGCTAATTTCAGCTTGTTATGCTCCTCTCAGCTTATTTCTGCTAGTTTCAGCTTTTTCTGATATTTATAATAATAATAATAATGTCATCACAATGTCAGCACTGTATGTTTCCATACAATGGCGAAATTAGTCTCTGCATTTAACCCATCCACCACCAGGTGGTGCAGTGGGCAGCTATTGAAAGCGCCCGGGGGACATTTTGGGGATTAGACGTGCTGCCCAGAGACGCCACGTGATGTGCAGTGACTGGGGATCGAACCTGGGACTCTCGGGTCCCAAGCCGGCTGCCCTGCCTCTACACCATCTACTGTTTAGTTGTTTTACGTTAAATGTAGCTTTTTCAGCTAATTCCACATTCTTGGAGCTCATTTCAGCTCCTTTTGCTTTCCTCTAGTAGTTTAAGTTTCTTTTTCTCAGCTACTTTCAGCAAATTTTAGTGCTAATTTTAGCCTTTTTAGCCAATTTCCTAATTTTTGTACTACTTTCCGTTTATTTAAACCCAGTTCAGAAAAAATGTGTTCTTTCTGCTTTCTTCTGCTAAGTTAGGCTTGTTCTTCCATTTCAGCTATATTTCAGCACGTTTTTAGCTAATTTCAGCTGTTTTTCAGCAATTTCTTCTGCAACAAGCATTCACACTGCATTTTCACAGGAAATGCAGTTTCTTTAATTTCTGTTTAAAAGTCTCAGGTTTCCTCCCACTGTGATGGCAGCAGTTCAGATCTCCATCGTGTCAGTGTGGTGACGGTTTATGCAGCCCCTTACCTTGGCTCATGAACTCAGTGATAATGTAGATGGGCTCCTCAGACACGACGGCGTAGAGCTGCACCAGCTTGTCGTGCCGTAGTCTCTTCATGATCTGAGCCTCCTCCAGGAAGGCCTCGGGGGACATGGTTCCTGGCTTCAGAGTCTTCACCGCTACCTTGGTGGTGCCGTTCCACATGCCTGGCATACAGACGAGGAGACGTTAGACAACAGAGACTCACACGCAGAGTCTTACTCTGCAGGTGTATACACAGACTTCTCTGTCATAGTGATGCTAAAAGCTGCATACATGCAGATGTGATTTGCCCTGCTTATATATAAAACAGTGCTGTTGTGATCCATCATGTGGTGAGTTTCTGGTGCATGCACATGATTGTTATTGTGGAGAGCATGCATGATGTGACATGGTGAGGTGAAGAGGCAACGAGGTGAAGAGGATGAGGGGTTTTCTGGTTTTCTTAGACCAATAAAAGCTGCACCTGAGTTACAAGGACAGGCACAGATCTCTGCTTGCTTCAGGCAGAAACCCAAAACACTCAGAGCCAGTCACTGAAAGTTTGTGACTTAAATCTGCAAAAACACGGGAATACCATCAAATCTGTCAGGATGGAAAAGGACACTGAGCTCTATAAAAAATCAATCTTTGCTACATGGTGTCATTTTTTTTTTCTCTGTAGAGTTGGCAGAGGCAGTCTCACCCATCCATACGTCCCCGAAGCAGCCCTGTCCCAGCTTCCTTTGCAGGGACAGTGTTTCCCTCGATACCTCCCAGGCATCTCGCCCAAGACCCAAAGTGAGGGGGGTGGAGTTGGGGCAGGGCTTGGTCAGGTAATAACACAGCCCATCATTAGTGCCTGAGACGGGGGAGAGGTACCAAAAAAACAGGATGGAGATGAAGGAGAGGACAGAAAGGTGGTTGAGGAATGGAGAAGAGAGGTGAAGTGATGGAGAGATGGGAGGGGGTGATAAAAAAAAAGGGGGATGTGAGATTTCAAAACATGCACATGCAACCAGGGGGATGGGGAAGGAAACATCTCAGCACACCTGGATGTGAAATGCAAACTCATCTTCTATGGTTTTAATTGTATTGTTCAAACTGTTGTTGACGAGCTGCATCTCAGTTTTGTTTGTATTTTCTATACGCGAGTGCAGATCAACAGGTTTTACCGTTTGTTAGTGAGGTCTCCACCCCAGAAACATGATGCAGACTCAACGCTGCTTTAATATTTTCATTCAGGCGTGCTTCTGATGTTATCCTCCCCCTCCCTCTTTAACAAACCCCCACCAGTCCTACCCATCCAGACTTCTCCAAACTGGCCGTTGCCCAGTTTCTTAATCAGCTGGAGAGACTCGCGAGGAATCTCCCACATATCCTTGGTCTTCACCGATAAGTCGGCCAGCTTAGGCATGCCCCGCTTACAGCTGCCAATCAAACGGCAGCACAGTCCCGCCGCTCTCTCTGAGGGAGAGCCGAACAGACAGACAGACAGATAAAAAGGGAGACAAGAAACCAGAGCAAGAGCAGAAATAAAAGAAGAAAACGCATTGCTTACGTGAAAAATCAATCACAAGTAAAAGTAAAGAGGATCAACAACAAGCACAGGGCGAGCGGCAGCACAGAGATGCTGTTTGATGCTCACAAAGTGCAGATTATTGTCCATTAGCAACTTCAGCCACTAGAGGGCAGGTTTACACTGACAGGCAGCAGAGGAAGTGCAAGATGGTATGTCACACAAACTGAACTGGTAACCAGTCAAAGTGTTTTCATCAAGAACAAAAATGGTCAAGTTTATATCTGAGATATGCTGTTTGGGGATCAAAATGTCTAGCTCAGCATTTTTGTTATTAAGGAGCTTTGTAAAATTATTTTACATTCATTAAGGTACATTTGTTTGTTTTCATTCAACCTTTATTGATACAGGTTAATCCCACTGAGCCTCGAGGACTCATTTACAAGAGGGACCTGATTGCAACAAAGAATGATGACAACAATGGACAACAACAGAGAGTTATAAAAGAGACATACACAAACATACAATGTTGCAGACTTTTTGCGTACAACCTGATTTTTCAGAGTAAAGAAAAGAAGTCACATGAATGCAAAGCGATAAAATGTACAAAGTGGAAACAAATAGAAACAAGAAAGTTGAACATGTACTTTACTAAATTTGCACAAAGGTCAATTGTTATTGCATGATGCATATATGTATTTTTATTTTCTGACAGTTTAGATCAGCGGTTCTCAAACTGGGGTCCCCGGACCCCCGTGGGTCCACGAGCCGGTGCTTGGGGGGAGGTCCACAAAATATATATATTTTTTTTTTTCAAGCACATAGATGTTTAACAACCTGTTAAAATACACCAAAATGCAGGAAATCACATTTACTTTATTAAAATTTTTCTGGGGGAGGACCCCCCCAGACCCTCCCCACCCCCCACGGTTCGCCCGCTATTTGCGTTCTGGCATCAGTCGGTTTACAAATTAAACCCATTGTTTAATTTGAGCTGGATCCTGCCTGAACAAGATCCGGGAACGCTCTTATTTTGACAGGGTGCGTTCCGGCAACTGTTTGCTTGGATCGGTAACTCTCAGATTTACTAATAATAAAGTTATGGACAAAATATGGCGGTCTTGTCGTTTTGGGAGCCATGCTTGAACCGTGTCGCTCCGCTCTGCTGCTGAGACGATAAATAACTCCGACATCTCCACTGCATGTGTTTTATGACCATCTGGATGCTCGTCACCCACAGCACACATGTGACAAAGAGTATATACTCAAAGCGAGAGCGATTCCTGCCCCTCTTTTCCTCTGTCACTTTAACACATTTTTTTTAGTTTTTTAGTTTGAGAAAGCACAATTTAGATATTTTTTTTGTAAATATAAAAGTACTGTTTAAAAAATGTTAGTACTCTATTCTTTGCTAACAAAGTATATTCACATTAGTCCTCAGCGGCTGTTTTTAATGGTGCTCTGGATGCTTTTCACCCACAGCAAGCACGCAACAAAGAGTAAACTCAAAGCAAGAGTGATACCCGCCCCTCTTTTCCTCTTTTGCGTTGACGACATGTTTTAGCTTTATCGATGAGTTTGTCAAAGCACAATTTTGATGTTTTTTTGTTTGTTTCTGTAAACACAAAAGTAATGTTTAATAAATGTTAGTATTTTTCTAACAAAACATATTTTATGCCATTAAACAACTTGTCAGGTTCTTGTCTTGTGAGCATGCGTGTTCCCCAGGACCCCACCCCAGCCGACAAGCCTGCTATTTGCGTTCCGGCGTCGATCCGTTTACAAATTAAGCCCTGGTTAAACCCTGCTTGGTCCAACTACTGCTGTTATGATTCTGTTCAGTTTTATGTAAAGAGTTTTCTGTAATAATTTAAAGACACATTTATTATGTTCATTATATGAGTAGGTACAGTTTTAAAGTGCTTTTTTATGCTGTTAATTTTCTCAAAACTATAATTTTTGGAAGTTGAAATTTAAAAAAGGTGTTAATTAAGTGTCTTGAATGAAAAATACACCATGTTTAAAAGTATAAACAAAATTATTAACACTATTAAACAACAGGTCTTAAGTATTTATGTTACACAAATATTTCCATTGCATTAAAGAGACAAATTTAAGAAAATTACTTAATAAGCATGAGGGTTATGAGGGGGTCCCTGAAACTTTTTCTCTCCTGTAAGGGGTCTCTGAACCCCAAAAACTTTGAGAACCCCAGGTTTAGATAATGAAGGCATTTTTAAGTATTAGAAATCTGAAGTCGAAGCCTTTTTTTTAGACAAAAAGGCGGAGTTTGTGCGTTACCTGTGTAGTGCTGGACCAGCTGTGGAACAGTGTCGAACTGTGATCTGGTGGTGATGTAGTAGCCTCCGTTGTCTAGTTTTCGAATCTTATAATGTTTGACGTGATCTCCCTTGGTGTCGTCCCAGTCACGGATGGACAGAGAGTAGGCACCTTGGACATGAAGCGGCAAAGAAAAAGAAAAATGATTAAACTGGATTTAGATGAAGGACAGAAAAAGAGAGACTTTTTTTTTACAAGACAATGAGGGTGTGTGCTGAAAGTGTTTCCTCCTCACCCTTGGTGGTCTCACTCTCTCGTATGAGGAAAGTTCCTCTCGGGTTCTCCTGAGCCAGCAGCTGTCTCTCTGCATCCTTCCTCCCCATCTTCCCAAAATACCACCTGTCGCCACGGGAACACCACACAGGTGAGAGCAACAAAACACAACACTTGACCTCTGCCTTCAGACTACATTTCAATCAGTGATTCAATCCTAAAGCATGCTCTTGCATTGCAGTACACAAAGCTGTCGCCGCTGTGTGTGTGTGTGTCTATATGTGTGTATGCATGCACTCACTCCTCAGCTTGTATGGAGTCAACGGGAGCAACATAGTTGGAGGGGATGTAACCCGAGCGTCCGGTGTCCAGAGAGCGGGCTTCCCACCAGTCACCCTCGCTAAAAACACAAAAACTATTCATGTCAAGTTAAAGGCATTGGGTGGTATTTAAACACAACCAGAAGAATTTAATGTACACACTCAAAGAGCACTCGTTTCCAAAACCCCATGAAACATTTAGTCAGTTTTGAGATCCTCTTCTTGCTACGTTACTCCTATAAGATGTAATTTTCCTTTTGGGCATCCCATGCTAACACATCTGGTCTAACTACAGCTATGTGCGTCGCATTTGTGCTCACGTGTTGTTGATGATTTGGAATTTCTCTCCTTTCTGGAAGGTTAGGTCATCTTCGGTGCGAGCGTCGTAGTCATACAAAGCTATGAAGAAAGTGACGCCGACGACTGCGGGAGAAAACAAATCGTTACATCTCAGTTTTTCCTGCTCCGACTCCAATTCCTGATTTTTGTAAAGCTCCAACCTACCAATTACAATACAAAGACACATAATAAACAACGTCAACTAATTAGTTTATGTTCTAGCAGAAAGAAAACAGTTTTATGTCTATGTGTGTCACCAAAATACACATTTCCTCCAGGTTTTCAGACAGAAGAACTTGTATAAATAAAATAAAAAAAATTAAAAAAAACGCAGTATACTGCATCTCTTAAATTTTTGCACATGTCAAAGCAAAAGACTGCACTATATCACTTGACTTTTTTTGCTTGAATTATTAGAGCTGCGTTCAACTGAATCTTCTGAAAAATCATCTTAAAATCCCTCGGATTTACTGTTGGACGTGTTAAATCCATTAATTTTACTGTAGCTGCACACATTGCAAATTACAGCTTGATAATCACAGCAATTAAACCATTTCATTTTTGCTTACATTTGTCAACCTGCCAACAAATTATAGGTGTTGCCAAGAAAGTTGGACTCAGAAATGTTGCCTGTTTAAGTGGCAGCTGGTACTTAAATGGAAAACCTCAGGCCGTATGTTCCTGAGCAGGAGGATGTTTTGCAGACAGACCTCTGCAGAGAATTGTTTCCTTTCAACCTGAGCTTCCTTTGACTTTATTTTTATTTTTAAACACCTCAGAGATTTTATAAAAAGCTAACTTTGTGACTTCTTAACTCAGTAAAAACTTCTACATTGAAGGCGTGCTAGAAACTCAGATTTAAGGCCTTCGTGCTCGAAGTATACGTTGTGGATAACTCTCAGCTACTTTCACACCAAGATTTAACTCAGTATTAGTAAAACTGGCTGAGTTAAAGCCATTTTTGTGTTGGTTTAAGTCAATTACCTGTGGCAGGTTTATACCAAAAGTTATCAGTTGAAGATAATTTAATGATTTTGTTTTGAGTGTTTCATTACAATCGTTTCAGTGGTTTATGAGATATTTTGCCAACAAGCACACACATGAACACACACTCACCAACAAAAACGATCACTTTCACCTTTGATAGCAGGCAATGTTCAGCACTTAGTTATTAAAAAATAAAATAAAAATCTATTTTCTGAGGGTCAGATATGTCGGTCAAAGAAAATCAATTGATTCTGGTTGATGCGCCCCTTCAGTTCATTCTCAGCGTTTTCCATTTATGAGCTGTATGTAGAGCTGTGATTTAAATATTTTAATGTATTTTAGTTCATAAATTGGCACAAAATGATAACAGATTTATAGAGAAAGTGCTTTTAGAGTTTCAATAATACCCATAAAGCTAATTTTTCTTCTTATACAGTCCCTCGCTACTTTATGGTTCGACTTTTGCGGATTCTCTCTTTTGCGGTTTTTCAAAGTAAGATTGAACATGAGGGGAAAAAAATAATTATACACTGCACATGATTGTCTACTTTAATATTACTCATGTGATTGGGAAAGTACTGGATACTGTACAGTAAAACATTAATGAAAAAATAAAATACTTCAGACAGGCTCTGCCATTTTGTAGTTTTGTCTCAATAAGCCTATACTGTATTGACACTCATAAGGACTACATTTCCCAGAAGCCAACAGTGCCCTGCCCAGAAGCCCCGCTGCCTTCTGCTGAAATACGCAGAGGGAAAGCTTTGATCTGATCCGAAAAATTCTGTGCTTATTTATACAGTAACTTCGGTATCCAATGGATGCAGAGAACTGCACAGAACCCACCAGGAACCAGATCAGAACCGAAGCAGAACCGGACCCCCAGAACCATCGGTGAACCCGAGAGCTAGTAGCTGGCCCACGAGGACCCCCGAGCAGGGGACGCTGTAGGTCCAGCCTCTCTCTGGAGCTCACCGCCACTACCCCGAGCCAGAGAGCCGACCAGAACCGACAGCGTAGATCCATCAAAATGAAACCAAGTCGGAGCGGAACCGAGACGCTGCTGTTCTGCAGAGCTGGTGAGTAAAATTTAGTAGCTACATATAATTATGTTGTTAAAATTTGTAGGTTTAAGAGTTAAGAAAATTGCAAGAGTGTAATAAAGCCTTAAAATATATATAAAGTAAAATAAATATAATGTCGGTACTTCTCAGATTTTCACTTATTGCGGGGGGTCTGGAACGTAACCCCCACAATAAACGAGGGACTACTGTAGTAGTTAAAACACCTTTTTAAGACTTTTTTTGTTACAAGCCTCTGCACACAGACACACACAGATACATGCCTCCATGTTGATGGCCTGTGTTGATGCTGGGGAAGCCAGTTCCAGGTAAGAAGGTCTTGTTATAGTCCGGGATGCTCTGAGTGGGATCGGAGCAGTAACGGCCCTGATGCAAGGTCTCGACTGACCGTTCATCTGCGTTGCTAGGCGACAAGTCTGTAGCATCTATTCCTGACGATGTTGCGTCTTTTGATTTGGAGGACTTCTTCTGCTTGCAACAGGTGCACCCCATAATAACCAGCAGGGAGACAGAATCTGCAAAAACAGTCATAATTTTCTTAGTTTTGAGACTTATTTTGCTCTTTGTTCATATTGTTACAGGGATTACTTAAATTACCAGACGACTAACAGCAACATCATGATCAAAATGCTAAACTCGGTGTTGCTAAATGCTCCTGATGTCCTCCCAAGTCACGTCACCAAGCCTGACTCTACAGAATAAAGCTGGTGGAAAGTGAAAGCAGCTCCCATTACAACACAGAGAGATCAAAATAACTATAGAGAACTATAATATAAAAAAAAAACTTCCCTTGAACAGGAGGAGGCGGAAGGAGGAATTGAGTTAAAGCAAGAAGGAGAAGTTAACTTTTTTCCCCTCACCTGATGTCTTCCTCTGTCAGATCATCTGTCAATCACCATCGCCACTGGAAAAAAAAAATAAACGAGGGAGGAGCTGAGTGACGGCAGCTGGAACGAGAGAGAAAAGAGGGGGATGAGTGGCACGAGAACAGGAGATGGGGACTGTGAGAGGAGGGCTCGAGAGCGATAAAGCGTGAAAAAAAAAAATACATTTGTGGAGGCAGATGTGAGAAGACAGAAGTTAGAAAAAAGAAAAAGCCTGAGATAAGGAGAGACCGAGAAATGTGAGGTTAGCCACTTCCTTTTTTGCTTTGCCATTTCGAGAGAGGGTATTCATGAGCGCTCTGGTCAACAGTGTCTTGACTCACCGTCATGTACGTGGATGTTTGAGCTTGTGGTGAAATAGACAAGTAAATGTCATCAGAGGGAGAAGGGGGGTATCTGACACAGAGGGACAGTGTTTGACAATGATCACTGTGTCAGTGTGCTCTCATGTATGAAATCCTGACTTCCAGTTTTGAGCAAACCGCATTACTTCAACGCTGATGTTGATAAAGCAAAAAAAAAAAAAAAAAAACAAAAAAAATTAAATACAACATCAAAAGGAAATAACATACAGTAAAAAGCGTAACGTATTTCAGCTGTGAGCACAGATGTTTTCAAACTCAACAGTATGAGCTTACTTTATCAACAAAAAAATGCACATTTTGTGGCCAACCCAAGGCTCCACAGTTTAACTACAACTAGCTTAAATTGAAACAGGTTTTAAATGAAAGGCCTAGCATTCTTTGAAGGAATGTTTATCACCACCACTTTGTATTTTAAAGTTTTACCCACTAGCTACTACCACAGCACATTTTAGCACAGTATCTGTAAAACTGTTACATCCCTCTTTGTGATGGCTAATGATAAGGCAGCCATCTTGAATCAGGTTGACGCTGCCGTTCATGCTAAAGTGGTATCTCATTCTAATATGAGCCGTAGTCAACTTTATGTTTCTCTTCTTATGTTTCAGACAGAAATACAAACACTCACATAAACCCAGATTCTGAATAAATTATGAATAGGTAATGCTGCAGATGCTCCAACGTTATCTAGTCGTTTTTTATAACAGTGACAATCAAATACTGATCGATTCCATTATCTCCCGCCATTAATGGTGGCAGACAAGAATTACTATTGTTGGAGTGGTAGAAACAAGTGCATTTATCTCATCTACATGTTTATTCATTTAGAACAAAACACTAGCCGTTTAGTTTATCTGATCAGCATCAGAATAAACTTTATTATCATTGCACCGAGGGTTTCTTTCTAGGGGGTTTCTATTCCCCCCCATCAGCCTTGAGTTCTGCTGGAAGTCTCGATGATCCAAAATGGCCAGATTTGTGGGCGTTCCACTGGTCCGTGCTCATTAGCCTTCTCCAAGATCGGTTCCAACATGCTGGCAAGTTCCAGAAGACGCAAGTGGCCTACGGTTCTCATAAATCGCTTCCATCTTACGGTCGAGCTCGTAAATCAGCCGAGTCTGAGAGCTCGAAGCACGAATTAATCCTTCACATAAGGTCGGCAGCTTTGCCATGGCAGAAACTGTTGCCGCCGTCTTTCTTAATAGCCGATAACATGGATATCCGCTGGTGCCAAAAAGCAGAAACCCTGCTATCATGAATCCAATCATTTAAAAATCTTTGACATCCTCCAGAGACTACACAGAAAGGAACATCATCTTCCATTCTCCCCACGGATCCATGACGTACCCAGCTGCGTGCGTCTCAGCGGGGCAGGAGGGTTCTCCAGCACCCTTTTGCTCGGTTTAAAATTTTTTTTTATCAATTGCGTTGAAAGTCCAGCTGACCAAATCCATAACAGTAATTTACAATTTGGAAGATGTGTAAATAGAAGCTCCGATACAAAGGACAGAGAGCAAAAAGCAGGAGGAAGGCAGGAGAGGGAAGAAAGTATACTGTAGACTGCAAACAGCTAGTCTCAGCTATTAGCAACCCAAATGTTGTTTTGTTCTTATTATTGCACTCTTTTTTAATTTTTTTCTTACATATTTTTAGTGCAAGTTTCAGGAACCTTTTGTTATTAACATCCAAACCACACTCTTGAAAATGAACATTCTGAGCACTGACTAACACATGAAGAAAGATTCAAATCGCTCAGCTTTGGTCAGTTTTGATACCATCCTAGCACTTTCTCCACCTGCTTCTCGAGGAGCTGGTGTTTATTTCCAGCAGTCACTCCATGAGGGGCGGGGGACACACTGGACAGGTCCATCACAAGGACACAAACAAGACAAAATCATTCTCACTCACACTTGGGGACAGTTTAGTCAATAAACCAATTAGCCTAAAATGCATTCTTTTGTTTTGTGGGTGGAGACCAAAGTACCCAGATAAAATCCATACAACATGAGGAGAACATGCAAACTGAACCCAGAAAGGTCAGGGGGCGAACCTGTGACCTTCTGGCTGTGAGGCAACAACTCTAACCATTCCAATTTTGACATTTGTATTTTATATTCTTTTTAGTGATAATGTATAATATATATTTAATTAGATTAATCAAGTTAGAAATCTGGAAACCGTCTTGTCATGAAAATATTGGCCAAGTTTGCAACAATCTTTTTCTTTCATGGAAAATATTTGAAAGCCCAAATTCGTGTGAGGAGTCATAAATGACAAAAATGAATATATGCAACATAAGCTTGACGGGGAACATTACTCTTTTTTTACTGTGAAATTTGTATTTTTAGTTCATGCGTCTGTGTGTTTCACCGATACTCAGCTGATAAAATCTACCTACAGAGAGACTAAACGCAAACAGTCTTTAAATTGTATTTCCTGCTACCGTAGGGGGTCTCCAGAATAGAACAGTTTGCTGCCATGACATTTAGCCACAGAAAAAGTGACGAGATGAAAACATCTCCTTCGTTGTACAACTTCTAAACTTATAGTTCAGATCTTTAGAAGCAACTTTGTGTTAACAAGCTATGAACAACAAATATCTTACCTGCTGTAGAAATTTTTTAAGCGATCTTAGTTTGGAGAAATTATGATTAATTATCAAGGCGCTGAAAAAGTGGTTTTAGCCTCGTTCAGACCAACTCATCTCATCAGTCTGGTCAAAATTAAACTGTACAATCTACAACAGGAAATAATCTTTCCGCAAAACAAATAATATTTATACTGCTGCTTTAAGGTGCAGGCGTTTTTGGTCGAGTTGTTAGCGCCTGTTTGTATAAGTCAATATGTTTATAAATTCACAGGAAAAGGTTGGGTTGTATACAAATTACACAATGACAGTAAAGATGGTTTTATTTTAATTTCTATTAATTGTTGATTTTCAATCAACAACACTCTGGAGGTGGTTTACTTTAGAGATGAAGTAAAACGCTCTATTAATAGTGAGAGAGTGTGAGGTGGTCTTGGGATTGTAACCTGCAACCTTTCAAGCTGACTACTATGGGCTACAGCCACCCCGTCCACTGAGGATTGCAGGGGAAGTCACAAAAAGGAAGAATAATCCAAGTTGTGGTGGGGAGGGAAGAGAAATGTCATTTATGATGGACGAGAACTGCAAACTGTCAGTTTGGATCCATCCATTATATTTTACCCACTTCTTGCTTTTCAGGTCGTGGGGGTCACTGGTGCCCATATCCAGCAGTCACTGTGCGAGAGGCAGGGGACATGCTGGACAGGTCTCCAGTCCATTACAGGGACACAAAGACAAACGAGACAACCATTCACGCTCTCACTCACGCCTAGGAACAATTTAGAGTTACCAATCAGCCAATCAGCATGTAACATGCATGTTTTTAGCAGAAAATCCTTAAAAATCTCCTCGAACGTCACAGAAAACACAGTTTGTTACGGGCTGCGTCCAAAGAAAACATGTGCATATGCACAAGCTTTACATGTGAGGAACACACACACCTCACTATCAGGGAGACCATCGCGAGAGTTACAGGAAGTTGGCCCTGCTAGAGTTTCCTGTCCACCCCTCTGATGGCTCCCCCCTTTTCCTGGAAGCTGAAGACAGAGTCCATCGCACACCAAACAGCTGCAGGGACACAAACACACACCAACACACACTTTTTCCTCTTCCACTCCATCCAGCGGTCAGATGCTCACCTCTCTCTGTCTGTTTAGAAACGAGAAGTGGACGAGAACGTACCGTCCTTATCTCACCCTTTATCCGAACTCGTCTTTTTTTGTTGCTTCTCTCGGTCTGGTTGACGATCATAGACAAGGGTGACAATAAAAGAGTTGTACTCGTGCACACACACTGGGAAGTGTTTTGAAGTCAGACGAGAAAGTCATTGTTCTCCATTAAGTTCCTGTTGACCAGATACTCCTTGCCTTCCTCTCTCTGCGCGGTAAAAGCTGTAAAAAAAAAAATCTGAACTATTTTGCAGTTATTTAACTAAAATGCCCAATTCATTAATAGGAATGCATCTCGCCCACCGCCTTTCATCTCAATGTTTTCAACTGAGATCAGTTTATGGTGAGAAGGGCAGGAGCACCTCCTGGAGAAAGGAAGTTGTTGCCGTTAGGATGATTCAGCTACTGCTAGGCCTGTCGCGATAAACAATAAATCAATTAATCGCATGATAAATGAATATTATCGACCTCATGATCGTTCATCTGCTTTATTGTTTCTTCGTCTCTCTTTCTACTGAAGACAATGGATGACAAAAGACTCAACTCCGGTGCTCTTCACTGACCCCTCCCTTTCTCTTTAAAATCTGTTTTAACCGTCCAAAAATCACGTTTTTTGGACGGTTAAAAGCAGCTAAGTTGAGAAGCTAAGCTAACAGGCCGACCTCGGGGGGAAAACCTCTGTCTTGTCGAAGCTCCAAAATTCACAGTTGAAACCCGTGCCTTCATGTAAAAAAGTTGTTTTTCTCTGCAAAAAGAAGCTGAGAACTTGTTTACTGATTTTTTTTTTTATTAAAAGCTTTGTGACAAATGCTATGCTAAAGAGTTCAAATCACACCGAGCGTCCACCATTTTGAGAATCAAAGAGAGACAGCCCATGTCATGTCAAGGGACCTCTCTCCCATTTTTCTTAGAGACACGCTGCTCGCTCGCTCACTATCCATCCTTTGGTTCAAACAGTCATACTGCCATCAAATGGTCAAAAAAAGGTACTACACGCAAAACAAACTGGCCAACATTTCATCTTAAATTTCAAAACAAATTTCAAACAATATTATCATTTATCGCAATAATTTCTGAGACAATCACCCACTAAAATGTGTTATTGTGACGGGCCTAGCTACTACCACATTAAATTAAGTAAAATTTCTATGAAAAGTAAATTAGTTATTTTTGTGTCGGCTAAGGTTGATAAGGTCTGGCAGCCATCTTGAATTGGGTTGTCTCCAAATGTTAATACGTCGTAGAAGTTCATCCATTCATCGCTTTCTGAGATTTTCCACTAAAATCTGTCCAGTGCTTCATGGGAAATTTTGCTAATGGACCAACTAGTCAGTTAATACAGACGTTTCAATTAAGGATGTAACTCACAGTGACACACTAGCATGTGCTAGAAGGTTCACACATTTTCACACTTGTGTTGCCTCCTTTATTGAATATTTTGGTTTATGTTTCAAACTGCTTAAACCATTAGGGGAGAACAAGAGCAGACTGTAAAGTGTGTGTGTGTGTGTGTGTGGGGGGGGGGGGGGGGTCACAGTGGAACTGGAGCACGGCTTATTCGTTGCTCTTTTCTGCATCTGTGTAAAAAGAAGCCATGTTTAACGAGCACAAGTAGCCTTTTACAAGCATCCAGCAGAAACAAACGCGTGCAGCTGTATTTCAAACAACGTCTTAACTTTTGCACATTTAAGAAAAGAGTTTTTGTTGCAGCGTTAGAACTCAACCTCCCATCACCGTCTGTCACGGCAGACTTTTATAACGGCTCATAAATGCAAAGAAATAATCAAATTGGCCTCTGAAACACACACAGCTTCCTCTGCTGAGGAGAAGTGATGCTGATTTGTAAGCCCGACCTCAATGAGTGGGTAATATTTCTGTGACATCAAAGTATTCTCAACCTTTGACATTTGGCATGTCTCTTTGCTTGTTTCACTCATAAACTCAAATAAGGTGGTCTGAAGACAAACAGTTGTAGTGACAGTTTCACAGTTCACTGACGTGACTATAAACAGCCCAGCTGAGAATACTCTACCAAAGAAACTGGCTTTAGGCATATGTCGGCTTTATCTCTTAGTGTGTTCAGCACTGAAAATTTAATTATTACTGCCTGCAGCTGAAAGTTTGTGTGTCTGTTAGCAAAATATAAAATGAATCACTCAATCATTAAAAAAAACCTAAAAATAACCAATTTACATTTTTATTAATTACCTAATCAACAACTCCTAAAGCTTTGAAGTCAATCAAGATGGCTGCCACAGCAAATCTGAGTAATCTCAGTCAGTTTTAAGGCTACTGAGCTAAAGGTTAAAGTGGTAGTAACAGAGAGTCATTCACAGCACATACTGTGAGTGTGACATCTCACAATATAGCGTGTGATTGTGCGTGACGTTCTTTTCCAGGTTTGAGCAAAACTCAATTCTCACCATGATACGAGCTCAGTCCAAAACTCTGGCATAAAAGGTGGCGGGCGATCTGCATTCATTCAAGAAATGCTAGGCCTCTTGATAGTAATTTGACTAAACTGGAACAGAAAAGTTGCAGCATAATTTCATTAATCCATAACAGACTTCTTGAGACCTGTCTAGGGTGCACCACCTCTGGCCCAGTGATAACTGGCTGACTGTTTCTTTGTGTGCGTTTGGAGTGTCTAATTGAAATGTATCACAGATCATCAACTAGGGTTTATCTTTGACCGTTTCACCAGAAAACAGTCAAAGCAGAAATACTGCACTTAATGCCAGAAAGTGAATGTAATACTGTAACCAGTGATGGGCAAAGCTAACTAAAAAGTTAGCTTTGCTTGCGCTAAACCGCTAACCGCTAAGACGACTGTCACTGCATCATACATCTTCGTCTCCTTCCAACTGAAGCTGCGTCAGCCAATCGCATCTTGTCACCTGCACACGTAGTAAGCTAATAAGCTAACAAACTCTTCTAGGCATGAAGAGGGTTGTAAATAAAATGTTAAAGGTTTTCCAAAACTCTAAAAATGAAGCAATATCTGATCATTTTAAGTAGGAATGCACAATATTGTTGGCATGGTATTGGTATCGGACGATATTAGCAATAAAATTAAATATCGGACATCGGCCATTCCATCAAAATAACTCACCGATATAAAAGGCTTCTGTTTTAAGTTATTTTTTAATTTATGAAACTATCAAGAATTAATGCACTACTACTTACGCGCTTTTCACTTGTCACTTGTGAACAGGTTGAGTTCAGATTTATGAAAATTTACAAATTTGCACTGTTCGAGTGTTGTCATCGTGTTAGAGAGTAAATGTCATGAACATAATCCAAGTTGAAGTGTTGCATCATTTCCAGCTGCCTTTTTGACATCTGCATTTAGTAGCAGACCAAACTGACAAAGACCATGCAGAATAATGTAGTATTTTAATTCCACAGCAGAGAAAACTATGTAGTCTCTGGCCTAGGAAAAAATATTGGTATTGGTATCAGTTATCAGCCAAATGAGTTTTAACATATTGGCATATATCGACCAAAAATCCAATATTCCTAATTTTATGTAGTTGAAGCTTTGAAAACTTTTCTTGAGTTTCTTTCATGCTTCAGTCACCTCACCCGTTTTTAAAAATCACTTATCTTTTTATCACTGTCTTTATCATCATTCAAAAGGCAACACAGTATTTGACCAGCCATGTTTTGTTTTTTTGCTCGTGGATTATTATTTCGTTTTAGACGAATCAATGAGAGACTAAAACCTATCAGGTTTATCTGTACACCATATATTCATGGTCCTAAAGTTGTGTCATGAAACACTAAGTTGAGGTCTCTCTTACTTATGACACACACTGCCTGACCCAAAAAAGAGTTGCCACCTGGATTTAACTAACCAAACAGGTACGAGCCTCCTATTGTATAATTACTGGATGGGTGATTATCTTTCACCTGGCAACAAGTTATTGAACCCCAACTGGTGCAATGAGTTGCTTCTCATTTCTTAAACAACCACGTCGAAAGACACATGGCGTGGCCGTGGAAAAGATGTCAGTCTGTTTGAGAAGGGTCAAATCATTGGCATCGAGCAGAGAATGCATCTAAGGAGATTGCAGAAACTACTAAAATTGGGTTAAGAACTGTTCCTTGTGATGGGCGCATCAGGGTAAGAAGAGAGGCAGGTGAAGTGATGCACCCATCATGCCTGGTGCCTACTCTACAAGTCTGTGTGGGCAGTGCTGTGATCTGGGGTTACTGCAGTTGGTCAGGTCTAGGTTCAGCTCAAAGAATGAGGTCAGCTGACTACCTGAATACACTGAATGACCAGGTTATTCCATCAATGGATTTTTTCTTCCCTGATGGCACGGGCATAATTCAAGATGACAATAGGATTCATCAGGCTCAAATTGTGAACGAGTGGTTCTGGGAGCATGAGACATCATTTTCACACATGGATTGGCCACCAGAGTCCAGACCTTAACCCCATTGAGAATATTTGGGATGTGTTGGAGAAGGCTTTGTGCAGTGGTCAGAATCTGCCATCATCAATGTAAGATCTTGGTGAAAAATGAATGCAACACTGGATGGAAATAGATCTTGTGACATTGTAGAAGCTTATTGAAACAATGCCACAGTGAATGCATGATGTAATCAAAGCTAAAGGCGGTCCAACGAACTAGTGTGTGACCTTTTTTTGGTGGCAACTTTTTTTTTTTTTGATGACAGGCACTGTATTCTTTCTATAACGGTTGCAAAACAAATGAAAACAGTTCTCATAAAAGAAATTAGAAAACAGTGTTGTGGTCGTTAAGACGGACGCGTTGTTATTATGCCCTTCTTTAGTAAAGTTATTATCAGAATGAGGTCCAATCTAATGAACCCGTCTCTTTTTAAGCTTTTGGTTGTTTTTACACCTGAAAATGTTCACAACATGATACAGAAGCCACCACATTTCAGTCTTTATAAAGTGGAATTTATGCATGTGTATATGCCAGAAATTTTTATTTCCAAAAGAGAAAGTGAACTTTGACTCATCAATTAACTATTTCACCAGAATTCTAGTCACAAACACCAACAATATCAGTTCAAAATTAAATCTACAACAAATACACAAAAGAAGGCCTCAAAGCCTGGTTAAAAAGCCCCTCGCCGGCTGTTTGTATTTTAAAGGCCTCTCTTATTGATGCAACATGAACTTAAGAAGTTCATTTTATTTAACTAATGTCCCCTGCTGAGATTTCCCCACCAGTTTGTCACTTGTGTTGCCTTTTCTCCTCTTGATCGCTGCAGAAAGTAACTGCATTAGCAAATAACATCAAGTTTTAATGGAAAACTCTGGTCTTTATGGTGCTGCTATGTGGAAAAAATACATAGAGAGTCTGTTTTCAGTCGATTACGTTTAGGAAAGTTCCTGCTTGTTTAACAACCAATCCACCAAATCAAGTTCCCCATGTAACGCTATTTTGCAGAAGCTCCACTAACGAATAATGATGCAGCCGGACCGTTACGCTCTGCTGACATGGCTGCTGTAAAAATAGGTGTGACCGCAGAATAAATGTACTGAATAAGTTCAGGGGGACTGTTTCCACGGCCACACAGCAGGCCGGCGTGTTCGCTCTGAACAATAAAAGGAAGCAACCACATTCTGACCTGAAAACCACCAGCGAGCGCTCTGTGCATTCCTATAAAAACATCACAATAACATCACCCTCCATCACCGCCGTCACACTCACAAACATCCAGATCCACATGACACACCCTTTTCCTGCGCAGGGAAACTGCAGATAAGCTGCTCCCTGTGGGAAAACTTCCTGTGGTTTCTTTGTCAAAACACACAAAAATCCTTCGAATCCCTTTTTTTTTTTTTTAAATAGTGATTTTATTCAAATCCAGTGTGAAGATTCTCTCGTTCACCTTTTACCTTTTTCCTCAAAGCTCGTCTCGGTCTAACTCGGCCTCCTGAGCAGGAAACTCAACAGGATGCAGAGTGTGAGTGGGGCAGGAGTGATAGGACAATGGGAAGCAAGCCGTCACTGGACCTTCACACACTCAGAGGTGCGCACACTCCAGCAGAAAGGAGATGGATGAAGGAAACTGGGAAAGTGAGGACGTAACCAGATTGTTGGTCGGTTTGACCCCTTTTTTTTTTTAAAGCATCAGGAGATCTGTGGCATGAACAAGTGCAGGTGTCGTACTTTATCCTGAATGAGCTTCAACTGGTATGTCCAGTAGAAACCACATCCAACGTCCCTTTCCTTCCTGCCGAGCCCCGAGGCCAGAGACGGGAAGTGACCTCGTAAAGAAACAGGAAGTGATGAAGTCCGGCCTTGGACGAACCAATCGTGGATTTTTTCCCCCCACATCTTCTAATTCTCATCGTTATATTTCTACACAGCTCTAAACTTTTTAGGATTGTGAAACTAACTTTTACACAAAAACACGGAGACGTGTGCTCAGATTAAAGAGAAACACCTCTGATGGATGTAAAGGAAACAGGCAGTCCAAGCTTTTCCTCAAGGTGGTTTCCTGTGGACGTGTGGCCAGACAAATCACAGCCACACACATTAAAATGATGTTAAACATAACGCTGAACGATTCACAATTATATTTATCAAAACAAAACCAATGTGAGAATTATTTCAATCATAAATGTCCAAGCGTTTATTCCCAAAATGAAAGACTGAAAACTTTTTTTTATTTTTTAATCTGTATACTTTCTAGTTTTCACATGAGATTATTTTGCAGCTGATTAATATACACAACATCCTCTGTGGTATTCATCAGTCCACACAGCTAAAAACCACACTTCATCATCAGCTTGTCACAGACAGCTGCTGTCAAACTTCCTTTTATTTAAACAGGCTCTCCAACTTTCATAAAAAAAGAAGCCACCACTTTGAAAAACTATTTTCAAATAATGAAAAAGCCGCAAGGATGGAGTAGCATTGATACTACTTTAGTTTAGACACTTCAAAGTATTTTACTACCTTCAAATACGTTTTTTATTTACAGAAATTAGCACCGGAGTGGCAACATTAAAGAGTAAAATCTACTCTGTCCTTCGTTTTTACATTTTTATGGGGATGCGTTTCAAAAACACGCTGAGAACTTGAAAAAAATGTCGTTTTAAATTAAAATACAGGAAGAATGTCATACCTGAAGCTGTAGTCGGTGAACCCCGCCGTCGGCGACTACAGAGAAGAGCCGCGCGCCGCATAAAAGTGAGCCCTCACGCGCGCACACAGAGGGCCAGCCCAGAGGAAGGAGCGCGCGCAGCAGATCTGTGATCAGTGGAAACGGACGAATGTCTGCACAGCAAGCGAAGCAACAAGAGTGACAGATTTAACTGCGAATTTAGAGCTAAAATAAGAGTTTTTTCTTTCATAAAAACAAAAAAAATTAAACATTAAAACTCAGTTCGTCTCACACAGGAACCCGCTCTGAGTATAAGCTCATAGGCTCTCGCGCATGTGCAAGCTGCAACACTTGGACGGAGCGGTGTGAACGACAGGAAGGAGAATGATTAAGATGTGTGACATCCGCGTCTTCCTCCAAAAAACTAACTAAATAATAAATAAAAGGTTACCCACATACAAGAATAAAGGCTTTAAGACCACCCACTTCATCACCAACTCATGTAATCATGTGAAGTTCTGAAATATTTGACAATAAATGTCTCGGTGTGGCTCCTCTGCTCAGAGTTGAGGGTCTCTGCTGCCACCTAGTGGTCACACAACATATCTGCTCTCAACGAGCAGCGTTTCTGCAAGTTTTGACTTTTAAACACCAGCACGACTCAAATTTAAGACATACACGAATTACAAAAATTATGAGTCGCTGTAAAACTTTTTTTTTTTAAGTTTTTACAAAAATAAAACAATTCCACATAATAGGTGCACTTTAGAAAGTGTCACAGAAAAAGAAACTGGCACAAAAAAAACGATGAAACAGGTGTTGGGGTGAATATTTCTTTGTTGTAACTGCTTCTTGGCAGTAAATCTATCCAAGGAAAGCCAGGTGGTTTTCCTCTTAAAAGGTATTTGTTAGGAAAATGAAATTGTGGGTTGAATAGCGGTGTGAAAAACTTGTCAAATCTGCTCTGTTAGTTTATTCTGTTATGGAGACAGAGTCTTTGTTTGGTGTTGTTAGTTAGATTGGATGATATAAACTAAAGAGATATTAGCAATTTAAATATTTATTAATTTAATAAACAAGGACCTCAGTGTCACGTGGAAGAACCATACACAGCCACACCAGCCTGGCACCTCTTGCTCATTCTGCTCACACACTGCTGTTAAGAGGGCATCACATTCTCAATCAGCATTTATCGCAAGTCAGCCAATATGGATGTTTTGGTCACTCTGGAACAAACAACACACCCAAGAAGGTTCCACAGGTGTTCAGTGTGGTTGAAGTAGACACTGGAGGCAGGCCAGTCCATCCTCTACACCAAGGGTGTCAGTCTCACTTACAAAAGGGGGCCAAAATTAAAACCTTTTTCAAATTAAGGGCCAGTTTCAGAATCTACATAAACTCAAATCAGATACCCAACATCTTGTCTTGGTCACAGGTTCCTCAGCAAGTGTTTGATTGGTCTCATTTGATGTTCTCTATTGAACTTTCGACATCATAAAACAAACCGGATTCCAAAAAAGTTGGGACACTAAACAAATTGTGAATAAAAACTGAATGCAATGATGTGGAGGTGCCAACATCTAATATTTTATTCAGAATAGAACACAAATCACAGATCAAAAGTTTAAACTGAGAGAATGTATCATTTTAAGAGAAAATCTGTTGTTTCCAAATTTCATGGCGTTAACAAATCCCAAAAAAGTTGGGACAAGTCCATTTTTACCACTGTGTGGCATCCCCCCTTCTTCTTACAACACTCAACAGACGTCTGGGGACAGAGGAGACCAGTTTCTCAAGTTTAGAAATAGGAATGCTCTCCCATTCATGTCTAATACAGGACTCTAACTGTTCAATCGTCTTGGGCCTTCTTTGTCGCACCTTCCTCTTTATGATGCACCAAATGTTCTCTATAGGTGAAAGATCTGGACTGCAGTCTGGCCATTTCAGTACCCGGATCCTTCTCCTACGTAGCCATGATGTTGTGATTGCTGCAGAATGTGGTCTGGCATTATCGTGTTGAAAAATGCAGGGTCTTCCCTGAAGGAGATGACGTCTAGATGGGAGCATATGTTGTTCTAGAACTTGAACATAGTTCTCTGCATTGATGGTGCCTTTCCAGACATGCAAGCTGCCCATGCCACAAGCGCTCATGCAACCCCATACCATCAGTGATGCAGGCTTCTGAACGGAGTGTTGATAACAACTTGGGCTATCCTTGTCCTCTCTGGTCCGGTTGACATGGCGTCACAGTGTTCTGTAAAGAACTTCAAATCGTGACTCATCTGACCACAGAACAGTCTTCCATTTTGCCACACTCTATTTTAAATGACCCCTGACCCAGTGCAAACGTCTGAGCTTGTGGAGCTTGCTTAGAAATGGCTTCCTCTTTGCACTGTAGAGTTTCAGCTGGCAACGGCGGATGGCACGGTGGATTGTGTTCACTGACAATGCTTTCTGGAAGTATTCCTGAGCCCATTCTGTTATTTCCTTGACAGTGGCATTCCTGTTTGAGGTGCAGTGACGTTTAAGGGTCCGGAGATCACGAGCATCCAGTAGTTTTACGGCCTTGACCCTTACGCACAGCGATTGTTCCAGATTCTCTGAATCTTTTGATGATGTTATGCACGGTTGATGATAACTTAAAAGTCTTTGCTATTTTATGCTGGGTAACACCATTCTGGTATTGCTGCACTATTTTTCTGTGCAACAATGGTGGAATTGGTGATCCTCTTACCATCTTGGCTTCTGAGAGACACTGACACTCCGAGAAGCTCTTTTTATACCCAATCATGTTGTCAGTTGACCTAGTTAGTGTTAATTGGTCTTCCAGCTGTTCATTATATGCTCAATTTCCTTTTTCCAGCCACTTATTGCTACTTGTCCCAACTTTTTTGGGATTTGTTGACACTGTGAAATTTTGAATCAACATGTTTTTCCTTTAAAATGTTACATTTACTCAGATTAAACTTTTGATCTGTCATCTATGTTATATTATGAATAAAATATTGACATTTGCCATCTCCACATCATTGCATTCAGTTGTTATTCACAATTTGTTTAGTGTCCCAACTTTTTTGGAATCCGGTTTGTAGAAGATTACTGAAAACATTCAAGTAATGTTTTCATTAGGGACCCCCCCATCTCTCTGATCTGCTACAACCGTATGTCCCACCACGTTCCCTGAGGTCAGCGGACCAGTTGCTCCTCACAGTTCCAGGAACTCGTCTTAATCGCAGAGGTGACAGGACCTTCTCTGTAGCAGGACCAAGACTCTGGAACGAGTTACCTCTGCTGCTCAGACAGGCCCCCTCCCTCTCGGTTTTCAAGTCCCGTTTAAAAACTCACTACTATTCAATAGCTTTCAACATAAGATGATCTGCGTTTTGATCCTGTATGCTCCACACTGGTTTGTCATTATCTGCATCGTTTTTTGTCTATATTCTGATTTACCTCGTTTTGTATTTTGCTTTGTGTGTTACCTGTTGTTTTGTCTGTACAGCACTTTGGTTAGCCTTGTTGCTGTTTTAAGTGCTTTATCAATAAAGTGGTATGGTATGGTAGAAGTGTTTTATGTCTCCCATACCATCTTGGGGTGCCAGATGTCAACAAGGGTCACATTTGGCCCCCGGTCCTTGAGTTGGACACATATGCTCTACACTCTCAAATTCTTGAGGCCGCCTCTAACGAACCCACAGTTGGGATGAGCAGTCATCTTGTAGGATAGACTTGGGACTAAAGTAATTGCTCACAGGCACCTGATAGTCAGTACCCAGGGCTCATTTCAAACGTCCAGCAGAATAATCTGTTTGGAAGAGACTTGGAAAGTTTTTTTTTTTTCATGAGTACAACCAACAAACATATCTCTGCTGCTGAACCCCAAAATGCATTTTCCTTACAAATGTGCTTCCATCAAGGGGAAAACAACTTTCTAACAAACAAACAAACAAAGGATGCAACTACGTGTATTTTAGCACCTAAAATAGAAAAATTAAACATATTTCAAACCTAAAAAGCCTAAAAACGTTACTTATTACTTTTAAGACCTTGCAGAAACTTTATTAAATAAGTCAGCGTCTCCTAAAAAGCAAATAAAAAAAGAAAGCATATTTTATTAAATAACAAAATTAACTTTATTGCTTATAAAAAAGAAGATATTCCTTTTAAATCAACCTTGTACAGGAGACAAAAGGGACAGAGGCTCAGTGATTCCTTGAAAGGGATTTGTCAAAGGAACAACAAAAGCGCTTTACATACAATGATTTCTTAATGCCAGAGCGAAGTGCCCCGGCGTCACGGACATGTAGCGTGTCGATATGCCAGGAACACGTGCAAGATCATCCGAACAAGACTCAAGGCTCCAGCAGGGGTATGAATCCCGATAAGACGGTGCAAAACAAGTCTTTTAAATACATCCAAGTTGCACAAGCAGCATCAGAATATTAACACTGAATTACAGAATGTGCATTTGTAAAGATTCACTGTAGTGTGTGGTGATAAAACTGTCCATCACAGCTGGCTCAACATCTGCTAAAAGGCGTGCGACAGCGTGTCATCTCATGTAGTACGTAATGGCTCGTAGGGTGTAGAGCAGGGCGGCCTGTAGCCGAGCTTCCATCACGATAAGGTTAGCGTGAACCTGGAAAAAGAACGTGAAAGGACAAACACACGTCACTAACTTTAGGTAACTGGGTGAAACCGTTTCAACTCCTCACGCTAAAGCTTCTTCCTCTGATGACATTTATAAAAAGGAGAAAAAGGACATTTGGAAATGCCAACGATTCATTCTTCGCAGGGACCTAATGTCGGCGGAGGTCAAGCCGGGTGCACGCCGGAACTCGTTCGTACCTTCTCAGAGTGTCTGAAGTGCCTCCAGAAGGCGTGGTAAACACGAGCTGTGGTCTGCTCAGGATGACAGGCCATGGTTTTGACGAAAACCTTCAGGGAGCGCTCCAACAGCACGTTCACGCTGCCGTAGTCGTAGTCGTCGTAGCTGCACGCGCCGGGCAGGAAAGAAAAAGTTAGGACGGCAGAGGAAGCTTAACTCGGGTGAGTGTTGAGGACGTACTCACCGAATCCCGTAGAGGCAGTGGATGTAGTTCCAGAGAGCTTTCCTCAGGGTGTAGGTATCTACATCTTCATGCATGGCCATCCTGTGGTACGTCAAGCTGCTCACAACCTGAGGAGTTGCATCAGAAGTTAATCAAAGCAGCTGTTTTACATCTGCACACCAATAAATATCCACAATCAGCTCTCGATCTCCATAAATCACCTTGTTACAAGATAACCAGTTAAAACTTCAGCTGGTTTTCCTCAAAAAGAATGAAATCCTCTAAAACAAGAACTGAAAGACTTTTTGTTGCTACAGATGTTTACAGCTGTGATAGTTGCCAAAGAGGAAATGACTCAATCTGACCCTAGGGTACAAACTGGTGCCTACACGTTTGTTTCAGGTCCTGTATTGTTCTGGTTCTTTGAAACTGCAGCGCGTTTAATTTTTACGTCTTCTGGAAGTCGAGTTCTACAGAACCCATCTCTGAGAATCACTGAGGGCGATTTTTACTCCTGAAAGAGTTTCATTTAAGATCAAACTCAAGTATAAGCGAGGAGTATAGAAAAGTTGGCAGTAGGTGCTGTGCAGCAGCTGCCCCCCATTTTTTTTTTTTTGCACAGATGAGTTTCATACAAGACAACTCTTCCACAGGCTAGTGGGGAAAATAAAGTTGTCGGGCAAACTTTAATAAAAAAATGTAGCTTATTTTTCTCCATTTAGCTTGTAGGTTTGCCTAAACCAGTGGTTCCCAACCCTGGTCCCTGAGGAACACCACCCTGCATGTTTTAGCGGTCTCCCTGCTTCAACACACCTGATTCAATTACTTCCTCAAGTTAATCAACAAATCATTCAAATCAGGTGTGTCAAAGCAGAGAAACATCTAAAACATGCAGGGTGGTGTTCCTCAGGGACCAGGATTGGAAACCA
>NC_056516.1:23570853-23598932 GCF_014905685.2 Nematolebias whitei
ATGAAGTAATGAAATCACTGAATCAGGTGTGTTGGAGCAGAGAAACATCTAAAACATGCAGGATGGTGTTCCTCAAGGAACAGGGTTGGGAACCACTGTATTAGATTACACTGTGGACCTTTGCGTCACTGAAACGTGGTGATACCTGGAATTTCTCATCCAGGAGCTGGCCCATGTCTGGAAGAAGTCTGTTGACCAGAGAAAAGCCGTGGTCCTCCCACGAGTAGTCCTGAAGATCAGACACCAACGTTAAGAAGAACATCATGACTCAAATCCAGAGAAGACTCTAAACAACGCACGCTCCCAACAACCTGTGCTCTCAGGACGGGTGGCGAGTGCTCTCCTCTGGGGGCAAAGTCCTCGTATCTGAACTCTGGCTCCTCCACCAGACGCAGCACCAGGTCGGGTGGAGCTCCCCGCACCACCGCTGCACAAACACAGACGCAGAAGAGAGAAACGTCAGAGCGGAGCCGGGCGCCGCCGCAGAGAAGCAGCCACGTCTGCTGCACCTGTGGGTATGCTCTCGCTCCTCTCCCGTTCGAAGCGCGTGACCATCTCCTCCTGCGTGCACTCCTCCTCCTCCTGCTGCTGCTGCAGCTCCACCATTCTCTTCATCAGCACCTCCACCTCCACCGCTCCGTCCACCAGCTGGAGAAGATAAAAGCAATAATTTACCATAAATTTTACAGTATACATCGCAGTTTTTTTGCATAAATTTGCAAGTTCTGCAATCTTCACACCAAAGCGACTAATATACGTTTTTTTCCCCATATTTATAACTATTTTTGTCTGAGATCTGACGATTTCATTCATTCTGACATGGAAAATATTGAACACTACCATGTTCAGCCACTACAGGGCCCTTGACTAATATGGCAAGCTAAGTGTCCCATTAATAGGTAAAAGTGGCTATTAATGAGACACTTTGTTTGCCATACAGGCCAGCTTCGTCTCGCTCCGGAACTCCTAAACGTCAAATCAGCTTCATTTTGCTGCGCCGCCCAGGCGAAATGCAGCTGATTTAACCGTTAAAGTGCATTTATTAAGGAAAAGTTCAATTGAGACAAAAATTTGCTATAATGTCGAGCAAACAATTTGTTTTTAGGTGGTTACCTTGTTAAATTTTGAAAAAATGCACGAGTCCTCCCTCTGCGCACTCCTACTTCCGCGTATCGGCTTTTGAAATGCAGCCGATTTGACCGTCAAAATGCATTTACAGTATTAAGGAAAAGTTGGACTCAGACACACCTTTGCTATAATGTCGAGCAAACGAACAATTGTTTTTAAGTGTTAATCTTGTTAAATTCTTGTTAAAGTCCTCCTGCGGCTGCCACTTGGCAACCAATCGATTTTTGGCACAACACCGGCCCAAGTTTCCAGGTTATCGGCGGTGACACATAATAGATGCGACATACGGCGAAGCGACACATTTATTTTTTCCACTTTATCAGACATATTTGGACTGATGCGACCTATACGGCGGTGCGACGTGTACGGCGGCAAGTACTTTAAATAGAAACTTGTCTTTTTAAAGCGGTAAATCTGCTGGAGCAGAGCTGAAATTAATCAAACACATTCACGACAGGTGATCGAGTGACTCCGGCTCACCTCATGCCTGCCATCCTCAGGGGCCGGGCTGTGAGGGCTGCGTGGGAGGTGATTGGGTGATGGAGGCCGGAAGGTGTAACCGCCGATGTGGTCGGGTTCAGGGTTTAAACCGCACCCCCACACGAAGGAGCAGAGGGAGTGGGTGTGGGCCATCAGAATCACAGCGTGGATCAGTTCTGCCAGGGACCAGCGGGGCTCTGCTCCGGGACTCACCAACTCCTGCGGGGCAGAAGGGATGAATCAGGTTTCATACCACATCAACTTCAAGAAAATAATACAGTTTTAAACACGTTTGAACCGCGACAGACTGGCAAAGTTGTACATTTGCTCCAACAAAAGTGGTTAATTTGTTACAGGTTAGTAACCTAACAACTAAAAAAGGGGGTCACATAATAAAATGGAACAAATTTGGGATATTTTCTCATCTGCAGTACAAACTATTTGATGAAAACTTAATTCAGAATGGACGCGACTCCAACTTCATATTGAATAGATGTATTTTAGACGGAACAGCATTAAAAAAACAGATGGATTCGTTAAGTGGAAATCATTACTTTAGGCTCGGGAGATGATTCCCAGACTCCGTGTGTAAACAAATTCTTCTCCGTCACATAATTAAAGTTTAAACTCTACAGCAGGAGGAAAAGAGAACGCATTAAAATCACTGATTTTAGACGGTCTGCGGAAACCAAAGCGCATTCAGACCGACTACGTTGTCTAGGACAGAAGGGTTTGAACTTGAAAAATACTCATTTCAAAGCAGGTGAAGCATCCAAAATCCCACAATCCTTTGCATTATGTTATAGAAGCAAAACAACCGACACCCACTACAGGTGATGATGCAAACGAGGGTAACCAAACGTCTGAAACGGAATTACTGCAGATTAAAAAGGTCCATTAATGAGTAGCTTCTAAATAGGATGTGGTGAATGACTCAGAGAGGCTTCGAGCTTAGATACAAGTAAAAAAAAATATTATGCATCAGATCAATTCACTATTATCTGACAAGAGTACGAGCAAACGAGAAAGTTGAAGTGAGACAGGCAGCGAGTGGGCGGCGTGTCTGACCTGGATGTGCTGCTGCGTAATGAGCCACGGTCTGTGCGCCAGCAGCTTGTTGAGCGTCTGCAGGCTGCGGAGTTTGGTGGGAGTGTGCTCGAAGCTGCTCAGCCAGCTCTCTTCACCTCCAGCTTCCAGGAAGCCCGCGCTGTGCTGCTGCACCAGGTGTGCACAGTGGTGGCGCGCCGCAGCCTGAACGACACCAGGAAGTACAGGGTGAGGGGAGAGTTGACATTAATACACGCCAAGGGCTCAGAGGTTAAAGCAACAACGCACACGGTATCTGAAGGAGGAGGAGCAGGTGGTGGGAGGATTATAAAGAAGTAAAAGTGGTTTAATATCTCTATAAAAAGACACTCGACAAACCCGTTTGTGGGTTTGAGCGATAAAGATGTTTCCCGAGATTTCTTAGTCAAAAATACTGAATAATGAATATACAGTTTTGGTAGTTTAGTAGAACTGTTTTCAGTATTTGCAGCACAAATTATAAAATAAAAAAATAAAATAAACAGAATAAGCTCTGTGATGGGTCTACTCAGAGAACAATGGTTTTTTTTTTTATCTTTAAATGTATTCAAGTTGCTAAAATCTGGCTGAAAGAAACAGTTGAAACGTTTTGAAATAGGATCTGCACAAGGATTAAAACAACAAGTATCTTACTTGTTGCAGATGGCTCTTTGAAAACCTCAGTTTGGGGGAAAAAAGATGACTTTTATTCTGACCAGATTGATGATCTAACCTGATCGAGGCCAAAACTAAAGCGAACTGCTGTCGCCGTAAAACAACTCCAGCTCTAAAACTTCATAGTGGTTCAGTTATTTATTTTAAATATTTACCTTTGCATTGCTGTCAGTATTACTTTGCTTAAGAAGCAGCAGTAGCAGCAGCTGTAGCACTTCCAGCAGGAATATCATAATATTTCTCTCAGAATAGCTTGCAATGCAAAATGCTGCAGTGCGAAGGTGCAGCAGTTTCCACGTGACTCACCTAAACTTTTTGAGACAGGAGTCGTTTTATAAAACGGCAACAAATTACTTTGATCTTGGCTCCATTCAGACTATCCAATAACTCATCAGTCCAGTCAGAATTAAAATATTTCTCTCAGCTGAGTTTGTTCAAAGCGCTATCTACAACAGGTGAAATATTAATTGTTCAAAAGTT
Source organism: Nematolebias whitei (assembly GCF_014905685.2). Taxonomy (NCBI): domain Eukaryota; kingdom Metazoa; phylum Chordata; class Actinopteri; order Cyprinodontiformes; family Rivulidae; genus Nematolebias; species Nematolebias whitei. The sequence goes on from NC_056516.1 coordinate 23,574,682, forward strand.
CTCCACAGAACCCCACTTCAAAAAAAATCTGAACTAACCCTTCAGGTAAAACCATCGCCATCACAGCTTCACCACTGATTTGTCATATGTCAATAAGTAGTTCTGGGAATTAAATTTTAAAAGACGTTTCATTAAAGACAACAGCTCCACCATCATTGCTCAGTTAAAACTACCGTACTTGCCGCCATACAAGTTGCATCAGTTCAAAAATGTCTAATAATGTGGAAAAAAACCATAAACAAGTCGTTTCGCTGTATAAGTCGCATCTATTATGCGTCACTGCTGACCACCCGGAAACGTGGGCCGGTGTTGTGCCAAAAATCAATTGGCTGCCAAATGGCGACCACGGGAGGACTTTACCAAGAATTTAACAAGATTAACACTTAAAAACAATTATTTGTTTGCTTGAAATTATAGCAAAGGTGTGTCTGAGTTTAATTTTTGCTTAATAAATGCACTTTAGTGGTCAAAACAGCTTCATTTCGCCTGGGCGCTTGTGTTCCTCAAGGCTCTGGCCGTGAGACGACCCGTTTACAAACTTTCCTTCTGCTGCTCGATTATCGTTTTGGGCTCCATATTATTTTTATTTTTATTTTGTAATCTGCAAAACAGGATTTTCTGTTTGGGGGCATTTTACTTGTGTTAAGATTTAAGTTGTCTCTGTGAACATTTGTTTGTGTGTTGTGTGTGTGTGTGTGTGTGTGTGTGTGTGTGTGTGTGTGTGTGTGGGGGGGGGGAGGGGGGTAGAAGAACAGCATATAAAAGCCTAGAGGGCCCTCTAGCAGCTACAACCTGGTAATGTTTACTGGTTCATGTCTATGAATGAGCATTTCAAAGTCAAAAATTGAAGTATAAATAGGGATGCACCGATCCACTTTTTTTTACTTCTGATCCGATCCCAATACCTAAATCTGAATATCGGCCGATACCGATCCAGTTCCGATATCATGATCATCATTGATTTTATATGAGGTTGTAATAATCTCCTCTCAAGTACAATTTGTACAAATATATGCATGCATGTCCAAAAAAGCAACTTGAGGTAAGTTGTATTAATGTTGGATAAGTTTCAAAGTTATAATTAAATTCTAACACAAAACATGTTTATTTTTATTCCTAGCTTTAAAGTGGATATTAAAGTGATTAATTTAAGTGATTGTTTAAAGTTGTTTTATATTTTTCCAAATAAGGGGCATATAAGATTTTTTTTTTATTCTTTCTGCACTCTTTTCATTCAATGTTTTCTTTTTGATGAATTTGTTATGTTTCTTTTAAATTAATGAATAAATGAATTAAATTAAATAAAATGTTAAATGGCTTCAAACATCTGCTAAGTTCATGGCATAAACCAACAGACATGTTCCTGTTTTTAGTATTTTACATCACTTTATAATGTAGCTGTTTTTGTTTCATATATATATATATATATATATATATATATATATATATATATATAAAATTTTCTTGGAATTTTCAATTCATATGCTTTTTATGATTGTCTACTGTTGTACTGATAAATATATCTTGGCTGCAAGTATCAAGCTGTGAAATCCTTCGTTTTCTACAACTGATAGTGGTTGGTCATTAATTATGATGAAGTTTAGCAACTTCTCTGTAAACATTCGAGCTCCGTGGTTTCAGCGATGTCTTCTTCTTGTTCAATCCGAAGCAGGCAGCCTGATTTGGGGCAGTCGCGCTCAGTCTGTCCCTCCTCAGAGACGGGCAGACTGGACGGGGCAGATTGGACACGGCTGGCCGGGGTCGAGTTGCATGTTGCGAGTTGAGCAAGAGTAGCGCCCCGCTGAAGTCCCCGAGCTCGAATGTCCAACGTAAAACTAACTTTACCGCGGTTTAATGTGGTGCTATGGCTCCACAGACATTGCACGTTGCCGTCTTGTTTTGTGGCGTTTCTAGTGTAAAATACTTCCACACAGCGGATAACAGTTTATCTGTTTTAAATTGTGCTCTACAAATAAAGATGACTTGACTTGACTTGACATGTTTACATGAAAAGTTGGTTAGCTGTTAGCCACAGTGCTGCTAACACAGCCCTCACGTTGTAGCTGGCTGCAAACTATGAACTGGATTTCCTGAATGTGAGGCGGGTCTTATTACTCTGTGTTCATGAGACACAAGGCCGTTCAGGAAATCCATTCCATAGTTTGAAGCCAACATGCATCATGGATCAGAAATCTCTGTAGGTTGGATCGAAAAAAATCCCGATAGGTAAATTATGCTGGTATCGGAGGCCGATACCAATACCGGATCGGTCCCATCTGTAGTTATAAATATGTGGGAAAAATGTATATTGGTCGTTTCAGTGCATACGTCGCAGGACTCTAAAAATTTATGCAAAAAGGTGCGACTTATACGCCAGAAAATACGGTAATCTTTATAAACATTATTCCCTGCAGCTGTGGTTCAGACGATAAAAGCAAAGCAAGAGGTCTCGTTTTACTGTCGGGGTCGCTACAGACCGAGCAGTTATAAAATGATGACTGGACACGAGCAGCGTGTACAGTAAACAGGGCGTTGGCTGCAGTGGAAAGACGATGACATCAGTATGAACGGAACTGAAGGACGGGCTTCTGTCTCAGGAGTCTTTTGTTATCTACCACAAAATGAATCAGAAGTTTGAAAAAAGCACAACCAGTGTGACACACGAGCAACACTATGCAAACACTTTACACTCATAAACATGTATTTTTTATACTTTATGAAGGGAACAACTGGTTGCTCTTACATCGGCAAGTTACGATAAAAAACACTTTAAAAACGATCTCATTTTATATTAAATGCCTAAATTTGAACCGTTAACCCGATTTTGAGCTCCTCTTAATGTACATGATCTCATCTGCTTATATCAAGTAAATGAAAGTTCTGCTGAAAGTCTAAAAACATTTAAATCAAACAAATTAGTTAATTTTCATATATGAAAAAGAAAAGACGAGGACAGCTTTATGCAATTTCTGTAGCTAAATAATGTTGGTTTTAATTAATTTCAACGATAAAACAAAAGTTGCTCATAGCAAAATATCATATATTCAAACACTTCGGAACATCTGGCCCACATCAGGATGTTCTTACCATTACAGAAATGTATTGTCTCCAGTGACGGGGCAAGGGGCCGTCCAGCTCCAACAAAGCTTGCTGGGTCCTCAGGAAACAGCTGAGGTAGGCCGGGTGGAGGGCCAGGACCATGGTGAGATGGTCCACACGACCGAGAGAGACAAAAGACTCAATGAGGATGTCCTGATTCGGCCCGTCTTTCAGGATCTATGGAGGAAAAACAAGGCAGACTTTTATTGGGGTTTTCCTCGCATTAAATAAAACTCTCAGTAAGCAGACTTATAAACCAAAACTAAATCTTTATGATCTTCCTCCAGTCGAAATCTCGGCATGAGTCAGATTTTGCAACACAAATGTGGTGTTGCATCTTTTTAAACTCTGCAGTGAAATGTCACTACATATCACAACTGCTAACTTCTTTAGTACATCACCCTAAGCTGCTGCAGTTTCATGCCACCAAAGCACCAAATATCTATGAAAACTTATTATTATCAGCGTTTTGTTGCAACCCCAAGTGACAGCATGTGCGAGGACATTTTGACTCTGTGATAAAAAGGACAGTTTGATATGCATATTTTTTTTATAAACCTTCAGTTAAATGCACTCATTTGTATGTCAAGGACATCATTAAGTACTTACCTCTTTAGCAGGGATAAAGGCACTTGGACCAGAAGCCAAGGCTCGAGGTACTTCAACTCCTTGGCCCTAAAAATTAAAAAATGTAACATTGTTTATTTAATCAGCAATAAAGCTGAGGATGACCTGTGGTGTGTCAAGTAAGAAGCTTCTGCAAGTTAGGCCTTCTCATTAAACTCCAAGCTAAAAAAAAAGTTCACTGTTATACACCTTAAACAATTCTGTAAAGTCGAATAAATGAGATTAAAAAACTGGGTTAGTTTGAAATTTTGCATGAAATAAAGTTAAAGCTTCTCACCAGCAGGTCTAAAATCTGGGGTTAACCCAAACCTATTTTAAGCATACTGCGTCAGAAGGTCAGACACCTACAGATGAACATGAACCCTGCTAGTTTTACCAAAAAACAAGGTTTTAAATCCCCCCTGACTCGAGCGGACAGATTATTTTGACTGCAGCAGCTGCACTGAAACCAGAGACAGCTTCAGATCAGTCCATAAAAACGAGCGTCCAACTCACCGACATCTGAACACCAGAAGACGGCTGCTTGGATCCACACTTCGAGTTAAAGCTAAGACGAAAATGCGTCAAATTCAGGGGGTGTGTCTGCTGCGTTCAGGCTTGTCCCGGGACTGACTGTTGTTCACCTCAGCCAGGTGTTGCGTCACCAACGCATTGAAGTTCGCTTCTGATTTACACGGCCCGTAAAGGGCTATTCCGCTGACTTTTAATGGCTGAACCAGTCTGACTGTTGTGCCCCCAATTGTGAATTAAAACATGAGAAATAGCTCTTTACACATCTGCACCAACAATAAAGGTTTCTCAATACACAGTATAATTTTGGCATAAGCTAATTAGGTCAAGGTTTGAAAAGCCAAGTGTTTTTTTTTTTTTTTTACTGGACTTGGATGTGTTCAAGACAAAAAAAAAGCCCATAAATTATTTTTCTATTTAAAAACAAAAATATATATATATATATTTAAAAAGTACAAAGCCATAAAAGCTAATAAAAACTTAAATTTGTCTGTTTTTTTTTTTATTTGAATGTTTATGCGTCCAACAGTTATCAGTAAATGATTGTTGCTTTTTTTAATAACTACATTTGACCATTAGTTTTGAAATTCTCTCAGAACAGCTCATTTGAACACAGTCTAGCTCCAGTCTGATTTAACTCTTCGTGGTTTGACTTCCTCTCCCAAAATGACTCTTTTTCCGTCGAGACTCGTGCTCACAGCTTTGAGACGCCGTTCATTTTCCAACCAGAGAACTTTAAATTTTCTCTTTCAACCTGGTGTCTGATTCTATCGTTTTCCTCGGGCTCTGTTTACATATGGAGATTATTTTGCTGACAATATCCGTCGTGTGCCAAAACTCTCCTAAGTGTACTAGTGTATGTTGAGATGTAAACAAGTGACTTGAAATTGTTGGCAACAAAACGCAACACTGATGATTTTTCTCATTTGTAACAAATTATGCAATAAACTTTTGGTAGTGACGATGTGTATTTAGTGGTTATTTTTTCTATAGATAATAAACATGTTAAAAAATAAATCCAACACATTAAAAATATATTCTGATAGCTACTATGGATTTAAAGATTTTACTTGTGGAGTAAAATTATTTAGTCTAGGCTCAAGCTTGAGCTAATATGGCCCTGATAAAAAATAGCATTTTCTTATTATTATTTTTGTATTTTCACAAATTTCAAAAACCAAGTTTTATAGATAAGCCTTTTAACCTAATATGATTTAGTGCTGGATTGAACAGTTGTAGTTTTGTAAATTGACCTACTGTAAAGTGGCCAGGATGCATAAAACCACAAAAAGTACTCAAAAAAAGTTTTTTATGCATTACCACAAATAAAAAAAAACAGTTTAACAAAACACAAACTGTGTAAAAAGCTGAATAATAGTACTGACTAATTTGATCCTGGTTTGAACAGTTTAAGTTGTAAACTAGGGCTGATCAGACGACTCTAAAGAAATTGGTGAAATAGCCCTTTAGCGAGCTAATCATGAGCCAACTTCAGCGCCGTTACGTCAGCTTCACCTCAGCGTCTGATGAAACCTCCAGCTGCCTGGCAGTAATCACAACGAGCCTTCAGCTCAACACAACGCTGTTCAGCAGAAAGTTGTCATCATCCATTTACTGATCGTTCGCCCGTTATGGGAATTTGACGGCAGGAGATCTCGCTGTGACTCGAACCCCCCGATAAAAACAGCTCTTCGAGCCCCAGTACCTCTCACATTACCTGTGCGGTCCGCAGCAGCTCGCTCGCCCTCACCCGAACCTCCTGCAGCGGACACGATCTGGAGAGCAGAAGCAGATGTAGAAGCATTTGTTTGCTCAGCCGTGCCGAACCGGGCCGGTCTAATCCTAAACACACCAGAACCTTCTGGCTCAGCTCCTCCAGAGCCGTGGTTCGCTCCTCTCTGTCCCGGCTGCACAGCCGAGCTGAGCTCTTCGACGTCGGGACACCGTCGGTTTCCGAATCCAACTGGTTCCGACGTGAACCACCAGAACTGCACGCCTGCCACGGGCTGTCCTCTCCATTAGCACGGCAGGTGAAGCCTGGCACTGCATTACCGGCCATGTTTTGGTTCTCCCCGTACACCTGTGTTGTGTTCAGGTACCTGTTGTTTTTCCGAGAAACGATTAACTGAACCTAAAGTTAACCATTGACGGTAACTTGATTCAAACATTAATTTATTTAACTGCAATATACTTGAGGTAGTGGTGTTTATTTTAAAATACGAAGCTATTTATTCCATAACCCAACACATCGATTAATCTCTTTCGGAACAACAGCCAAACCCCTTCTTCACATCCGGTTACTGCTACCTTACCGTGTTAGCTTTCCGGTTAGCTTTAAGCTAAACTAGCCTAGCTGCTGCTAGCTGACGCTGCTAACTTAAGTCTCGGCGCATTTGCACAGAACTCGTTTGTTCAGACGTTATGTGCCAGATGTTTCGGTTACAAATACACTTCCTGAAAACGCTGCAATCTTTCTTCAAGCATGAATGTATAGGACGCGGGCACCATTATGGCTGAAAAGTTGATGCTTCCGACCTAATGGAGAAGCTATTAGCTTCAAGCTAAAGATGTGACGTCACTATGATGCGTTTAATAACAGGTCTCCAGCCCAACTTCAAGACGCTTGTTTATCCACCGCAGACTAAACTCGGAGCAATATTTAATTTAACACTTTTATATAGTAAAATTAGGATTTTACTGCGCTTATTGATTGAACAGATTAGATGCTTGCATGCATACTTATAATAAAAATTGTGTGAGAACATTTTTTAAACGTTTTTTAACATTGTTTGATTTTTTTCAATTTAATAGAATTTACTGGGAATTTAGATTTCCATTTTAAATACTTTGGGTAATTTAATTTAATGTAATATTTTTGGTTGTATATTTTATGTTAACATTTTGTACTTCTCACATTAGGGACATGATAGTCATTCTGTCATTTTGTAGTAGTTTTATTTCTATTTCCTTTTTTTAAAACTTTATTACTGTACATTTCTTTGTGCTTTTGTTTATTTACATTTCAACTTTTAAGGGTTTCTTTGTGTGCTTTTTGATTTTCTGGGATTTTTTTTTTTTACATTTTAAAGCATAAGAACCAACTGGAAAGTATGTCTGCCTTTTTCAGTAATTTCTCTAGAATTATATAATTAGATAATATCCTTAAATATAATTTAAAAAAATTAAAGTCCTAAACTATCATTTGTGTCAAAGGGATTTAGAAGTTGTTATAAGCAGAAAGTAATTTTGTTAATTCTCTTAAATATTAGTAGCTCATTAATTATCTAAATTATTAATTTAACAAGAACTTCAGTAAATGTCTTAAAGTTTGGCCGTCTGATAACCTAAGCTTCTTTATATATATATATATATATATATATATATATATATATATATATATATATATATAAAACTGGGAGACTCAAACTTCACATTCGTGTTATTATCAATAAGTCACTGTAACTTTATTGAATTACTGCAATCATCAAAACAATGGGTTGATTGATTTTTTTTTACCTGATTCTCATTAATAACTGCACTGAAGTTTTATAAATCCTTCATGTGAGCAGAAACTTGCAGCAAACGACAGATTCTGTTGAGATTTTCTACAGATCACAACTATCTGAGAAGCCTTTTAGTGCTGAGCCTAGATGATATTTTGATTATTTAGTCAAATAAAATAACTGAGGTAGAATAAATTACCTCTGAGTTCAAAACTTGATTAAGTCTTGAACTATGTCTGCAGGAATATACATCATATACACTTCTTTATATTAGATAAACTGTATACAAAACTGTATACATGCAAAAAACAAATATTTCTCTGACATCATCTCCTCCAACTCCAGCAATCCACGTGTGCTTTTTAAAACAATCACCTCTGTTCTTAACGCCCCACAATCAGCCAGCCCAGAGAACTCCACTGAAATGTGTGACAACTTCCTGAGCTTTTTTATCAATAAGGTTTCAAGCATTAGAGCTCTCATAAGCCCTCCTTCTTACGACCCCTCCGTCTCCGTCACACGCTCTGCTGTCTTCAGTCAGTTTGAGCTCGTCACCCTGTCTTCCTTAACTGACATCACTGGTCGTATGAAACCTGCTGGATCCCCAAATGATCCCATCCCACCTCGTCTTTTTAAAGAGGTTTTTCACACCGTGGCTCCTCATGTGTCCCAAATTATAAATGACAGCTTGGCATGTGGACAGGTACCAGCGAGCTTTAAACATGCAGTTGTGACACCAATGATTAAAAAACCTAGCCTAGACCCCACAGTAATGTCCAACTTTAGACCCATCTCAAAACTGCCCTTCATATCTAAGATCTTGGAGAAAATTGTTTACAATCAGTTAACATCATACTTAAACGACCACAACCTTCTTGAACAGTTTCAATCTGGCTTTAAAACTCACCACAGCACTGAGTCTGCGCTGCTGAAAGTCTTCAACGACATTCTTTTAGCCGCAGACTCTGGTGACTGTGTAGTTTTAATGTTGTTGGACTTGACTGCTGCCTTCGACACAGTAGACCATCACATCCTCCTGTCTCGTCTGGAGAACTGGGTGGGCATTCAGGGTCCTGCTCTACAGTGGTTCAGATCCTATCTGACAGAAAGAAACTTCTGCGTGCGCATTGGTGCTGTGGAGTCCTCTGTAGCCCCTCTCACTTGTGGAGTACCTCAGGGTTCTATACTTGGCCCTCTTCTGTTTTCCCTGTATCTACTCCCTCTGGGACATCTTCTCCGGAAACATGGCATTTCTTTTCATTTTTATGCTGATGACAGCCAAATCTATGTTCCGTTAAAACAGGGCAAAGACCATTCCTTGAAACAACTCCTGGGGTGTATGGCAGAAGTCAGAGCATGGATGTCACTAAACTTTTTACATTTTAATGACAAAAAGACAGAGGTCTTGTTGTTTAAGCCTAGTGAAGGCTCCAATATCCATGCTGATCTGGGTCCTTTAACAGAACATCTGACTGAGACAGCAACTAACCTGGGCGTGAGGCTGGACAGTGACTTCAAACTTGACACGCAGATTAAATCAGTGATCAAGTCCAGCTTCTTTCATTTGAGACAACTGGCCAAGGTCAAACCATTTCTGTCACAACATCATTTTCAGATCTTAATCCATGCTTTCATCACAACTCGCCTGGATTACTGTAATTCTCTTTATGTCGGTCTGAGCCAGTCATTACTGACTCGACTTCAGCTGGTTCAGAACGCAGCTGCCCGCCTTTTAACTGGTACCAAAAAACGAGAACACATCACCCCTGTTTTAGAATCACTACATTGGCTCCCGGTTCGCTTCAGGATTAATTTTAAGGTTCTTTTATTTGTTTTCAAATGTCTTCATGGTCTCGCCCCACAGTATCTGTCCGACCTGCTCCAGCTGTACACTCCTTCTCGCTCTCTCAGGTCAGCAGATCAGCTGCTGCTGGTCGTCCCAAGGTCCAACAGGAGACTGAGAGGTGACCGAGCGTTCTCAGTCGCTGCCCCTAAACTGTGGAACGAGCTGCCTCTGCATGTCAGACAAGCTGGCTCACTTCCTGTTTTTAAGTCTTCTCTGAAGACACATCTTTTCTCTTTGGCTTTTACTTCAGTTTGAAATGTTGGTTTTAATGACTCTAAGTTATTTGTTTTATTTTATTTGTTATCTTTATTTTATTTCACATTTTTAACGTGTGGGGTTTTTATGTTTTTGTATGTCCTAGTGTACAGCACTTTGGCCAACAGTGTTGTTTTAAAGTGCTCTATAAATAAAGTTGTATTGTATTGTATTGTATTGTATTGTATACAGTATGTGCATGTCTGTTTTGTTGTTTAATTAGTGACAAAATCATTTCACAAACAACTTTGTTTACTTCCTGAATCACCTTTATTTAGGAAAATAAACATCACTTGTGAATTCTTCTTATCAGACACAAATTTTATATTAATTTACCTGTAAATGTATATAACTTCTTGTGTGGAGCGTAAAGGAAAGAGTAAAAAAAAGTAAAGATGACAGGAACAAACAGAAGTGAAGGTGACGTGTGGCTCTGTTTGACGTGACACAGGCTCTGTGGCAACCGTCTCCCTGTGACATTAACACACAGGCGAGCTTTGGAGGACAACCTCTGGAGAGCTTGTCTTCATCGAGGCGTGTCCTGAGACTCCGTGGAGGAGCTTGGAAGGGAGGGTAGAAGACAGCAGGTGGTTTGGAGTTTCTGGAGAGCTCAGGTGAGTTTGGATTTGTGCACCCAAACTGGTCCTTCTTCAGTAATTTCCTGAAAGTCAAAAGAACCGTGCAGAGTGTGTGCTTGTGTGTGTGAGCGGGTGCAGATTTGAAGGGGAGAGGAGGAAGTGAGTCTTCAAACAATCTTTTTCTCCAGCAAGGCGATCCTCTTTGACATACTCTCTAGTGAGATTGAGTCAAGGTCACCAATGGAGACAATGAAAGTCAATAAAACATGTTATCAGTCCCTCCCTTTTATCATGTTCCCCCCAGTTTCAGTTTGTAAAGGATATATTTTTTGTTTAGTGCCTGCAGGGCGGCTTCCACTTTCTTTTGGAACTTTACGAGGGAGTCACATTCACAGGGGTCCTCTGTGGAGAAAGACAAACGCAAGTTCAGCTTTTGGTTTACCAGCTGGCGAACAAGTTTTGTTTTTAATTTGAAAAATATTCTTACCGCAGACGTTAATCTGCAGCTTCTTGGCGATCTGGTTCATGGTCTTGAAGTCGGCCGTGTAGAAGTAGTGCTCTGCTGTCGGCTCGGAGGCGATCGTCTTCAGCTCGCTCTCCACTGCGCTCCCCACTCCAACAGCGTACATCTTCACGCCTTCAACACACACGCATTCCCTGTCAGTGTGTATTTACTCGTGGATTTAGAGGTTATCTTCAGTCTCTTTCTTACCAAGCTCCTTTGCCTTCTTAGCAGCGTCTCCGATATAATCCTGGCTGCGTCCATCAGTGAAGACAATGCCGATCTTTTGGACTCCGGGCCGGGCGCCGTGAGAGAGGCTGAAGCTGTTCTCTGTCATGTGACTCAGAGCGTGGCCCGTCATGGTTCCCTTCTCCATGTAGTCCATGCTTTTCACAGCGTCCTTCACATCCTTCTTGTTGTTGTGTCGGCCCAGGGGAAACTCCTGTGGAGGACCAGAACCGGGACCTTGTAGATGAATTAGGAAACAAGTGGCTCATCTCATTAGGATTAAAAACGGACTCGTACCGTTTTGACAGTGCTGGAGTACTGCACGAGTCCAACGTGAGTCTTGCTCTCGGAGACGTCCATTTTGTCGACGATCTGGTTGATCCACTTCTTGACCAGCTCGAAGTTCTCGGGCCGAATGCTCTTGGAGCCGTCGATCACGAACACCACGTCTAACGCTGCATTGCTGCAAGCAGCTGGTGTCAGCCAACACACACAGTGGAAGATCTTAAAGTGACCGCACAAACATCACACGTGTACAAATGCATTCACACACACACTCACCAGTGCAGCTACGACCATCGTCCGATAGGGTAAAGCCTTCTTTGCAGGCACACTTGTATGATCCCGGGGTGCTGATGCATACCTGCTCGCAGTCGTGATCTCCAGTGGCACACAGGTCCGACACTGTGTGTGCGCGTGAACACACACGGACACACAGTGGCATATGTAAAGATGCAAACACACACACAAGGAGGGGAGGGATTGGTTGGGGTTAGGAGATAAACAGATTTTTTTTTTTTAATGATCCACATTAACCTGCAGCTGACTGGTTTATTTTTATTAGGGATGCACGATATTGGATTTTTGGCCGATATCCGATATGTAAAAACTTATTTGGCCGATAACCGATATCAATACCAATATTTTTCCCATAGACCTACTTACAGAGACTACATAGCTTTCACTGCTGTGAAATTAAAATACTACATTATTCTGCACGGTCTTTGTCAGTTTGGCCTGCTACCAAATGCAGATGCCAAAAAGGGGCTGAAAATGATGTAACACTTCAACTTGGATTATGTTTCATGTCAAATTTCATGACATTTACTCTCTAACACAATGACAACACTCAAACAGTGCAAATTTATACATTTTCACAAATCTAAACTCAACGGCGTGTGTGATGTCATAATGTACTGGCGCTGCAGGCATCCTCGTCATATATATATATATATATATATATATATATACAGCACCTTTTATATCGGTGAGTTATTTTGATGGAATGGCCGATGTCCGATATTTAACTTTATCGCTAATATCGGCCGATACAGATACCATGCTGATAATATCGTGCATCACTAATTTTTATGTTTTGGTTTGTTTTTGAAGTGAGGTTTGGTTGGGCACTTATGAGCAGTCAAGAAAACACAGTTGAGCAACTAATGATCACAATCGCTTAAGAAGAGCTATTTTTTGTTATTTCAAATAAATACCTTGCATTTTAACAAATGCCATGTTGTGACATTTTAATCTGCACCACAGGCCTTTTTGCAACGCAGTAAATAAATGCAAAAGTGATGCAGTAAAAATCCACAAATCCTCTGATTCTTCAGACAGAAAATGTTCTGATGGACTGCCGAGGCCTTCACACAACCCCACTACAAAAAATAATAAATTAAAATATAATCTATCCCTTTAATGTGTGATTATAACAGATTCAAGTGGATCCTTAAAACCACCAGGTGAAAAAGATTGGAGTAGCCTGACACGAATAACCAATTTCTTTCAATTCTGTAAAGTTCTGTTTAATCGTGCACTTTGAAACATCTGCAGAGAGACCAGCCGCTGCAAAGCGAGCCAGCAGTGGCTGTTATCTCCGACTGAGAGAGCCGAAGGGCACGACTAATTACGTTTTAACGATTGTCACTAATAAATGGGTAATTACAGACGGCTCAGTCTCGCCTCTGTGAGAGCTGAGTGAAGAACAGGAGCAACTTTTGTTCCAAAAGATTGTCTCTGCCCTCGTGTCCTCGTGCTCTGCGGGGTTTAACTCCGTTTAAAATGACTGGAGGAATTCATGACCGTCTTGTTGAGGACGACATGGAGGACACAATAATTGGAATAAAAGATGACAGCCCTGTCACCTTACCCTCAGAATGGGGGGATGCATCTCCACCAAGATGAAGACATGAACATTGTCCCATTCTAGTTGTTTTTGATCTTTTCTGCTCTTTTTGTACTGTCCAGTGTCCTCCTCTCCCTCTTACCACAGAAGGCCTCCTGAAACTTCTTGGTGAGCTTCTCTATGACGCTGTAGCTCTCCACGTAGTCCACATGGTCGTCCAGAGGATCGCTGGCCATCTGCCTGAGAGTGGTCATGTCCACACGTCCCACACCAATGGCAAAAATCTCAATGCCGGCGTCTCGTGCACGCTGGGCCACGTCCTTCACGTTGTCCTGTGGACGCCCATCTGTCACAATAATAGCAACCTGGGGAAGACATGTTTGAAAATAAACTGTCCGCAGGGTGAGTTCGTTGTATAAATGTTGTAAAATGTATGCTGGACCTTGCTGATGTCAGGAGATTTGGCCCGAGCGCCCTCCGCCTCGCTGAAGGCCACGTTCAGGGAGAACTGGATCGCCAGACCGGTCATGGTTCCAGTGGACAGAGGCTCGATTTTAGTCACGGCTTTGACCAGCCCAGCTTTGGTGCGGTGAGTCTTCAGGGACACCTGCAGTTCCATCACAGTACACATAAAGCTGGGATAGGAGAGAGCTGGAAAAAGTAGAGAAGACGACGTTTAAATGGCGTCCGTACCTCGTTCTTGACGCGGCTCGCATAGTTGACAACTCCGACACGGGTGGCGTTGGGTCCGACGTCCAGGCCCTCGATGACTTTTGCCAGGAAAACCTTTACTTGTTCAAACTCTGACGGGCGAACGCTGCGACTGCTGTCAACGATGAAGACGAGGTCCGTGGGGCGAGTTTTGCACAAACCTGCCGCTGCAAGAACAGAACGGGAATTACTTTTTTAATCATCCTAATGAATCATTTGCATTGAATACATCTTTTAAATAATAATGCTAATCTAAAACAATAAAACAAAGGAGCTAACGTGGGAGGATGCTGGGTGGGACAAACAAGGTACAGAGGCAACAAAACTCAAGAGCAGAAGAAATAAAAGCAGCAACAGAAATAATACAAATAACTTATTTACTGATATCTGCTGATTCAGTCCAATTAAAAATAAAATTCTGAAAACAGCAGATTTTAAGTTAAGTTTTTATCAAGTACAAATAAAAGTAGAGCATCTAATTTTGCTTAAGAGCTACAAATCTTATATAATCTACATTAACAGGACTTAATTTAGTAAAAATACAAATAAAAATGATTATTTTCAGCACCAACATTTATCACTGTATGAACTCATTAAAATATACTAAATCTGATTAACATCACAGATTGGGCTTTGTATCCTTCAGGTCTTTCCCTCCCTTCATTATTTCCTCCCATTCCTAAAACACAAACCAGTAACGGCTGCTCCATCTGCAAGATGACTTCCAAATGTTACTAATGAGCTATTTATATCAAAGAAATGCTTAAACATCAAACCTGGCTTTTCAAATAACTTCAAATGTCAAAACAGATTATTGATACACATAAAACTAGATCGTAAAAAAAATTTGATTGAAAACATTTTTTTCTTTACCTTAACCATGATTGGTTAATATTTTTAGGAGTTTTACTTTTTGTTTAAATCAATTTTTCCTCTAAATCAATAAAAGATTTGAACGTCAGACCCTTTTCAGATTTGATAAAAGAGAGTTTAAAGGAGTTCATTTGTTGAAACAAAAGCTGATTCAATTTTTTTTAGGAAGTGTACATCTAAATTTTATTGTTCCTAAAGTTTAATTTTGAGAACGTAAAAAACAAAATCAGTTACCAAAAGGAGACAAAGTTTAATAACTTTGTCTGAGCCACGAGCCTCTTTCAGCTGCTACATTAACTCGAGTCAGAGACCTGATATATTTTCTTGGTTACAGGTTCATCAACAAGAGTTTGATCTGTGTCACTTGTTACTCTTTCTACATCAGCAGCAATAATGACAAATGATCCAACCATCTTTCTGGCTTCAAAGTTAGCCAGCAGGCAAGAGAAGACTACATTAAATGATGTATTTATCAGTTTTTTAAAGAAAAAATTAGAAGAGTTACAATATTTTACATATAATTATCATCTTGGGGGACCAGATTTGGCCTGCGGACCTTGAGTTTGACATATAGGGGTTAAAAGGTCATTCTTACCCATAGCGGCGGCCATACGATTGTCTATGGTGGCCTGAGTTCCCACAAGGCCGAGAAACAGCAGGAAAAGCGGCAGGGTGGGTGCCATGGTGACTGCTAAAGGTGGGGGTCCGAGTGCGGCCGCAAGACGAGGGTCCGAGGGTGAGAAGCAGAAAGGAGACAGAGCGGGATGGAGGAGGTTCCAGGTGATGGGGACAGCCACAAAGTGAGACCGAGTGACTCTGAGCTGCAGGTTATCAATGCAAGAGCCTCACACACACTGCCCACAAACAACACCCCCCACCCCCCCGCTGCCACAGTGTGTGTTCCTGTGTGTGCGTGCGTCTGTGGGAAAGAAAGGGAAATACCTGCTCTGGGAGGACCTAAAGCAGCGGGCAAGGAAAGACAAACACACCTCAATACAGCTAGGATGTAAGTGTGTGTGTGGAAATCGGTGTACAGTACGTGTGTGTGTGTGGCTGGCTCGGGGTACAGGAGCAACGGGGGTTTGGTGCAGAGCAAGTGCCAACGCTGCTGACCCCAAGTTGGATTTGGCCAAATTTCAAATAAACACCAACATGAATTCGTCTTTTCTCCTCAAACGCACCTTTATGGGGCGGAAGTAAAGCAGAGGCAGCAGACACAGCCCGCACTGTTCCTGCCGTTCTGCATGATGGGATACCTTAGTTTTTTTTTAATGTTTTTTATAAACTGAAGCATACAAGCCATTTCCTGACTTTTTCTGTTTGTGGAACATAATAAGGAGCTTTTAGTGATTTTTTTTTTCTGCTGCTTTTCTCACATTCAGATTGTTTTTAAAGCTGTACACTAAAAGATGCCTAAAGTTTTATTTAAAAAAATCTGTTTGAACCTTTTCTTCTCATCTCCTCCATCACTGTCATTTAAGGCAGAGAGGGCCCCATCAGAGTCAACAGAGCCGCATCAACAAGCTCATATACACGCCTCTAATCTAACTACAGAGTCCACATACATTCAACAGAGACCCCACTTATCCCGCTCCACCCGACCTGCTCTACCCTGCATTCCTCCACAAACGCCCCCTCCACACACACAAGCGAGGTTTAAGGCACTCACTGTACAGTAACTAGCAGCACTTCTACTGAACAAGTTGCAGAGTTCACTGGAAAGTGGTGTGGACAAGATGTTTTTCCAGTACATCGTGTGATCTTTAGGGATGAGCTGTTTCTCTTTAAGGAGGACACAACATACTCATACATGCATTGGTGTAAACAGTATAGAGGAAAATGCACGCACGCACTGAGGTTATGTAACTTTGTTCTCTTGGCAGCGTGGACTAAAAACACACACTCAAGCTGTGAGGACCCACCTGCATCCATCAGTATGTCGAGGATGGTAAAACAGGATTTTATGTCCAAAGATTATTGCAACAACTTACTGGTTATGTAAATTTGACCTGATGAATAAATCATTTAAAGGAAAATCAAAACATTGCATCAAATTGCATCTTTATTTATTTTTGATAATACAAATCAATTTTGATGTTGATTCTACTTTTATCTGAATGTTTCATTGAGTCTCTTAACTTTTACCTTCATCTGTTGGTTTGGATTTTTAACGTGCAAAAACAGGAGCAAACTCTCGGGGATTGATGTGCCGCGAAACTGCTGGCATAGCCCTACACAAGGTGAGGTCAGTGAACAAGGCCAGGCTGATTCTGGCAGATCCTGATCATCCCTCCACTGTGAGTCCAGGTTGCTTCAGATGTAGCAACAACAGACTGAAAAACTCATTCATCCCTGTAGTGATCAGGCTTTTCAACAAACTGATGATTTCATGTTGTTATTTTAATGTGTTAACACAGGGGTATAAAACTTAATTACAAAAGGGGGCCGAAATTAAAACCTTTTTCAAACTAAGGGCCAATTTCAGAATTTACATTAACTCAAGTTAAATACCCAACATATTTTCTTGGTTGCAGGTTCCTCAACAAGAGTTTGATTGGTCTCATTTGACATTCCCTGCTGCACTTTTGACATCATAATCAAAGATTACTGAAAAAATTCAAGTGACAAAAGTATTTTAAGTTTAACATATCATCTTGGGGGACAGATAAGATGTCGATGAGGGCCACATTTGGCCCCCGGGCCTTGAGTTTGACACATGTGTGACTTAATGTCTTGTCTGGGTGTTTCATGTGCCTACTGACTGTGAAATAAATTGCTCCTTGGGGATAATAAAGATTCTTAAACTTAGACTTGACTCAAGCAGCAACAAATTTAATTATAAAAAAAAAGAGTGATTTAAAGCCAGCATTTTAACATAAATTAGCTTTTCACATGAAAATACTAATTTTGTTTTTCTTTCTCTAGGTATTTATACTAAAGTGAAAATCTTTAGTTTTTAAAGTGGATTTCTGTGTGAGTGAACTAGAGGGTTAAATATATTTGACTCTACTAAAAATAATGTGGTTTTTACACTTTGTAAAAAAAATAAAAATAAAAAAAAGAACGTTATTAAAAGTTGTACAAGCCCAGGAACTAAAAGGTTGTGGCCGTAGGTCTTTTGTTGAAAAAAACCAAGATAGTCTTTTTTATTATTATTATTATTATTATTATTATTATTATTACTACGTACCTACTCTTCTATTTAATGCCAGCAGCAACCTCTGGAGAAGTTTGAACAAAGAAAGTTTAGAATGAGACTGTTCTCTGCTAAGAATAATAAAAGAATTGCTGTAATTAAAGGTTATTATTTGGTAAATGAGCCCCAAAGAGGCAGATCTGTGTGCGCCCATAATTTTATAAAATCAACATTTCATAAAATAAAACGGCTAGAATTCAAGTATTTTATCTACTACAGTTCTGGATCATTAGATTTCACTTAAAGCATTTTTGAAAACAATAACGAAGATATTTTTAGACACTTGTGAAGCTGTAAATTAAAGAGATTCATTTCTGTGGTGAAAATCCCGGGATGGGCTTGTGTACAGTCAAAAATAAACACTGAAGACAAACAGTTTGTTACTGCATCTGTAAATGAGAGTTAAAGCTTATTTTGCAGAGGAGCAACCTTTTTCAGACACTGCTGAGCTCATTTAAGACTTCTCCCAAACTGGCCTGTGGTCTGACAACGATAAATTTGAACATCAGTTCTGGAAACCAAAGCCTGCTTGGAGACGGACCATCCAGCTCACCAGAACACAGTTAAAAGGCAGCATCAATGGTTTCATTGGTTAACTTGAAATAGCATTACTGGTAATAACAAAACAACACTTGATGCCGTTCAGATGACGATTATTTCAGTATAAAGATGTTGCTTAAATAACTGACGGACCATAATAGAACAACAGCACGGTCCTGTAAACAACATCTGGGCACTGAACTGGTCTCCCTGCATTGCAGACATGCTACACACTGAAAACATCGAAACTCTAACATAATTAAAATGGTCTGAACATTTGAGGTGGTAAATAAAACAAGGAAGATACGATTGTTATTTCACCATAACGGACCGGCACAGAGTTCACAATATTGTAGAAGTTGTCATCACTCCATTCCTCCCTCACATGTGAACAAAAGCCCAATATACCCTACTGAGGCAGTACCTCACCCCCAAATCAGAAGGATAGTCTACTCTTTGTCGACTGAGGACCATGGCCTCAGATTTGGAGGTGCTGATCTTCATCCCAGCTGCTTCATGCCTGGCTGCATAATAATAATCCCGACGACTAATCTTTGCCATTTTTTGTTCACACCACTGGCTGCTAAGAGCCCTTAAACTTTTTTCAAGAACAATGAAACCATAGTAGTCCCTTGCTACTTCGCGGTTCGTTTATCACGGATTCGCTCTTTTGCGGTTTTTCAAAGTAAGAATGGACATGACGCACAATTGGCTGACTGATGGATGAGCTGCACGACGGGCATGGATTTTTTTCTATCCATCCATCCATTTTCTTTACCCGCTTATTCCATTTTGGGTCACGGGGGTCGCTGGTGCCCATGTCCAGCAATCACTGTGCGAGGGGCGGGGTACACCCTGGACGGGTTGCAAGTCCATCACAGGGCCACATGGAGACAAACGAGACAAACAAACATTCACTCTCTCACTCACACCTAGGGACAATTTAGAGTTACCAGTCAGCCTAACATGCATGTTTTTGGACTGTGGGAGGAAACCGGAGTACCTGGAGAAAACCCACGCATGCACGGAGAGAACATGCAAACTCCACCCAGAAAGGCCCCTGGACCGGGGTTTGAACCAAGGACCTGCTCGCTGAGAGGCAGCAGCTCTACCAGTTGCGCCACCGTGCTACCCGGATTTTTTTCTAATTAAAAATAAATTATTTTAAATTATTTAGCACATGTGCAGGGAGAAGCTCCTTCCTGCAGCATGTCATGATCTCCACTCTGCAGCAGAGTAGTGGGCGTGGCCAAGAGCGCTGGCAGGTGGAAGAGAGCGCAGAGATCATGACATGCTGTGCTCTTATAGAACATTTAGTTTGGTTTTTCACTTATTGGAGGTGGACTGAAAACAGAAACCGCCACAATAAACGAGGGACTACTGTATTTGGATAATATTTAAATGAACTTGTTTCTGTAAATATTACAAATTAAAGTAATGAATGAGGCATGCCTGCTTTCTGCCTTATGAGCTTAATTCTTTTTCCCATTCACTGTTTATTTACCTGATAGCAAAAATAAGTTAAAGGTCAAATAAAAATAAGCGGTTTATTTGTATTTTTAAAAACTAATAAAAGGAAATTTTCCTGTAAGCCTCTTTTTTTCTGCCAAGCCAGACCACTCTGCAGGGTTTAATTTAGAAGATATTCATCATAACAGTTCTGCCAGTTTGTTCAAATACGAGCACAACAGGCTAAAAGCAAACGGTCACACTGAGTGGCTTTAAGTAAGGCAACATTTAAATATTTAACACCAACAAGGTTAGGCAGCATATTTTATAAAACCACTGAAAACATCTGAATACATGAATTTATTTTATCCCAAGCAGGTGTTCGATATCTTCTTTTTCTTCCTCAAAAACCAACAAAATTGTTCTTTGGTTTAAACCAAAGCTATTTGAAACAGTCAAACACCTGGAGGATCTCCATGTTGTTCTGCCAACATCAGTGAATTCAACCAGTTATATTAATAAACCGATTTCACCTAAATCAATAAACACCCTTTCTTGATTCAATCAATCTGGTTTACTTGATCCCCCCACCCCACCCCAGCCCAGCCCAGCCTGTGTGCTCATGCACACTGTCACAGAGCTTGGATGTTCTGCAAAGGACTTCATGTACGACCACATCCATAAATATTGAAACAAGTTGCCTTTCTCCAGATCTCAGAATACCGAGCTAATATTGACATGGCGGTGAACAGGGTGGACAGAAGCATCCCATACCTGGGCTCAGACACACTCATCCCCCACACCCCCACCTCCGCCAGCTGTGCTCTGAGCTCTCTCTGTTCACACCAGGGAAGTCCTGGAAAAAATAATTAAAGTCAACTTGACAAGGAGCCCGCTTCAGTCACATGAGCGGGATCACCGACACATGAATATGAATATGGAAGAGTTTGAAACGACACTCCAAAGAGGACGAGGGGGGGATCAGACCCAGAGTGAAAACACTGCTGCAGGGGGTTCTGAATAGAGTCTTCATTCCTGAGAAGAAGGTGTGTGTGTATTTGTGCAGGGGGGGGAAAAATGCTGCACTGCAAATGAAGTTTTTATGCAGGAGTGAATTTGCGTGTTTACTCTGTTCTTCCTGTGCCAAGTATAACAGCTCAACAGCCAGCACACAGGAAGAGCGAGATTCATTTAAAACCCAAATACTGCTCTTACATAACCAAGAGTTCTGTTCGCCCCAGAGCCCTCCATCCATACCAACACACCCCGCCTTCATCCCCATCGTTGTCTCCCTCCCACGCCTTGTGGCAGAGTCCACCCATCATCATCCTCCTCTCCTCCCTTGTTCCCCGACCAACAGACTGCCTCAGTCTCCCCTCAGCTTTCATCTTCTCCCTCAGTCCCTGCCGCCTCCTTCTCCCCCTCATCAAATAGTTTCTCCTTATATCATCTGAGCCGTTTCATTGCACGACGACGAACAAGGAATAGTAAGCGGAGTCTCAGCAAAAGCCCCCCACCTTTTTTTCTGCTTGAACTATTGAGAGAAAACTGACTGTAGTCTAAGGAAAATGCTTTCAGCTCGTTCAGTGGCGGAGATTCATAGAGGGATTTGGTTTCCACATGCCCCCGAAGCTGACTTGCATACTAAGAATAAACAGAGCGGAAACTGCATTAAGTGTGTGAACACAGCAGATGGCAACACAGATTAAGGCTTTGGGATACATCGTTGATTCTTGTGGATGCCTCTATTTCTGCCTAAACCATCAGATTAGAAACTGGCACATAACCCAACACCCCGTTCCCTGATGGAGGGACGAATGGAGAACACCCAGACTGATACTTTAGACCTGAGCATGTGGTCCTTGCATGCAACAAAACAACTCCACTTGTGGGTGTCAGGGCTGATTTGGGTGCTGCCAAGAGTTCTGCATGTTTTTAATTACTCTGTTTTGTTTAGATGTTTACAACTTTTGATCATTTTATTCTGGTTCTTGTCAGTTTCTAGTCATAGCTGAATTCAGGAGGAGTTACGTTGCCATATGCCCCACACTTAATCAGCCCTGACCTGCAATGGGGTGGTTCAGAGGACACACTGTGGTGTCTTTGTAGGCGGCAAATACTTTGAGTACAGTCAACAGTTTGTTTGTTTCAGAGGGTTCCTGAGTGGAATGATAGAGAACGTCCAAGTGGATGCCGTTATAAATCCACTAAAGGAGGTTTAAAACGTAAAATAATGCCTTTACAAAGCAGAACACTGGAATAATATTTGTGAATGGAATCTGGGTAGTTTTTGGTTCATGTTCCTTAAGGCTTTTACTTGCAAGCTTTAATGGTTTGGTGAGGTGAAATGTTCTGCCCCATTATAAGTTTCCAAATGACTGCTTCAGGACCCAGCAGAACATTTAGTTATATTAAAATTCACTTGTCTTTTTTTTGCTTTTTCATGCAGGGTTTCAGGGAGCCGGTGATAAAGCTCCAGTGGCCACTTTGCAAAAGGTGGGGTACGCCCTGGGAAGGTCTCAAGTCCATCCGAGGGCCACATGGAGGCAAACTACCGTTCACGCATGCGCCTACACCTAGAGACAATGTAGAGTTACAGAACATGCATGCTTGTGGTCTGTGGGAGGAAACCAGAGAACCCATAGAAAACTCATGCACAGGGAGAACATGCACAGAAAGGCCTGAGGCAGGAGTGTGTGTGAATACAAGTACACTGCAGGCTAAGATTGGACAAATGGTGCAGATTTAAAAATACAGGTTGGGGAATTTGTTCCTTTAGTTTAGTCATCTGGTTCATAAACTCAGCTAATGAATTTGTAGGCAAATATTTACTTGTATACTTTATTTAGTTGGATGACAATAGATGGTTGTCTGGGTTCAGTGAAGCTGGAAAAGTTGGACTGAAGCCCCCTCTAAAGATCATCAGTCCTTCCACTCCCAGGAACAGTGCCTTCCACACCAGACTGATGCTGAACAATACCCTACAAACTCCTTTAATGAAAACACGTCCAAGCTGGATTTTCTCACAGAACAATAATGTATACAGTATGTGAGGTGCGTGTGACATGGACTACACTGCGTCACAGACTACAAGAGAAGGAACAGGTCTGTGGAGCTGTCCAGCACATCATTTTCGAACGAGCTCAACACCTTCTACGCCCGGTTTGATGCAAACAACATCACACACGTCACCAGACCACAAGTAAACAGTGAGGATGCCACACTCTGTATAGACACTGCTACTGTGAGAAGGGCGTTCAAGAAGGTAAACACTCGCAAGGCAACGGGGCCTGATGGCATCCCAGGACAGGTGCCGAGTGTGTGCACTGACCAACTCACCAGTGTTCACCAACATCTTTAACCTGACTCTGATCAGTCTATTGTTCCCACCATCTTTAAGACCACCACTGTTGTCCCCATGCCAAAGACCTTTGCAGCAACCTGCCTTAAGGACTTTCAGACCATTGCACTCGCATCTGTCATCATGAAGTGCTTTGAGCAAATTATCAAGACTTACATCTGTGCCTCCCTCCCCGACACACTGGACCCTCTACAGTTTGCATACAGAGCAAACAGGTCTACTGAGGATGCCATTGTTTTAGCAGTTCACACTTCCCTCAGCCATCTGGAGATATTTGAGAATGCCCTTCATTGACTACAGCTCAGCATTCAACACCACAATCCCCTCCAAACTGATCTCCAAGCTCACTTTAGACCTGGAGAAGTTCATCTGCTGCTGGATACTGGACTTCCTCACCAACAGAACACAGGCAGTGAGAATTGACAGCAGTCACCTCTCCTCCATGCACCGGTACACCTCAGGGCTGTGTCCTCAGTCCACTCCTGTACTCACTATTTACACATGACTGTACTGCCAAGCACAGCTCTGTCATCCTCAAGTATGCTGAGGACACCACTGTCCTGGGCCTCATCACCATCATGAGAGTGCCTACAGAGATGAGGTGAAATCACTGACCAGCTGGTGTCAGGAAAATAACCTCCATCTAAATGTCAGCAAAACCAAGGAGATGATAGTGGACTTCAGGAAACAACGTGGAGGCCAGCACTCCACCATCTACATAAACAACCCTGAGGTGGAGCAAGCCAGCAGCTTCAAGTTCATTGGTGTTCACATTACTAAGGATCTGTCCTGGACATTACAAACAGACATGGTGGTCAAGAAAGACCGACAAAGACTCTACTTCC
>NC_056516.1:23598942-23615938 GCF_014905685.2 Nematolebias whitei
ACAAACAGACATGGTGGTCAAGAAAGACCGACAAAGACTCTACTTCCTATGAAGACTAAAGAAGTTTGGTACGAACACCAGCATCCTCACCAACTTTATAGGTGTACCAGTGAGAGCCTGCTGACAGGCTGCATCACAGGGTGGTATGGGAACTGCACCAGTCAGAGCTGGCAGCACTACAGAGGGTGGTGCAAACAGCAGAGGACATCACTGGTAGCAGTCTCCACACCATCCAGGACATCTGTCACAGCCGATGTCTGCATAAAGCACGCTGCATCATTAAGGACCACACCCACCCAGCACAAGGACTCTTCTGTCTACTACTCTCAGGCAGACTATACAGGAGTCCATCATCACGTACAAAAAGACTAAAGGACAGCTATTACCCACGAGCTGTCAAATTACTGAACTCTCAATAAATAACACTGAAAAACTGACAATAAAAATGCACCAAGCCACATCTGTAACAATTAATATGACTAATATTAGTTGTGTCGGCTAATATGTTTATTGCTGCTGCACTATGTTCATTCAAGTTTATTTGAATAAGGACAGCACAATAAACAATGTTACATGATAAAAACGAAGCAACAGTTGTTTTGTACGAAGGTTTTCTAGCCACAGGCTAATTTGCAAACCTAGTCCTTGGTTAAACTTTTAATACAAAAAATGCTAAAATAAAATTAAACAGTTCTCTCACACATGCCATGCACATGTGGCTGTATCATGTGTCATTAATTTACCATCATAATTCAATCTCAATGTTACTCACTACCTGTGCAATAACCTGTCACAACCTGTGTAGTTTATGTTACTTATGTGCAATATATGTGCATTTTAGCTTATATTACCACCCTGAAATACTTTTCATACAAATTAATCCTACTTGCACCGTTATATTCTACCATGTTGTTGTTTACCATTTCTCTTTAGGATGTTGTAAATATTATAACTTTTTCACTTTTTGGTACTTTATTGTTGCACCCTTATTGCATGCTTTATTATTTGTTTGTTTGTTCTTAAGATTTTTTTTTTTTTTTTTAGCGAGTCAAATCAGTTCTTCCCATCCTGAACATTTCATTGTACTGCTCAACTACCTGCATATGACAAACAACTTGAACTATACATGCGTCTCAGTTTATACATGACTGTGGTGGGGTGAAAGGTCAGTTTCACAGAAAATTACTTTATCCGTGGTGTAAATCAACAAACTGTTCAATTAAAGAGCATGAGAGAACATGAAACTGCAGAGACCAGCTGTAATGTGAAGAACTTACCTGCTGAGGACTACCAGCCTATTTAAACTGCGTTATGATCAAAGGAGAAGACTTCAGGAGGAACAAGAATTCTTTGATGAGTGGGCTTGATTAGTACAAAAGTTTATAGTCTGATGACATTTTCTATCTTAAACATTTGTGGAGTTACCACGATGGACAACTTTCTGTGCAGCGTCATGGACAGATGGGGACAATCTAGGGGACAAAGGGTTTGACCTATCTGTTACTTGGATGTCAAGTTGAGCATAGACACAATTTTAAATAAAGTTTTAAATGAAAATGTGATTAAACCGTTGAACCTTCAGGTGGGGTGACATCTTTATCTCTTGTCGTTGATTATCTTCATATTAAGGCCCGTCCAAGGTAGAGATAAAACGTGTTCATGCATTTCTCATAAACTGTGGAGAAATAAATAAATAAAAACTGTGCTTTTATGATCTGCAACAAAAACAGTACTCGTTAAATATGACAAGTAAATCAGCCAGATTTGATATAAAGTAAAGGTAAAAGCATAAAAATGATCTGAGCAATAAAGATTTATTGGAGGGGAACGTCATGTGACCCAACAGAGCCTTGTGTTAACATTTCCACTGAGAACATCCAAATACATAAAGAAAAATAGAAAATTTAACACAGCTATCCTATTTACAAATAATCCAAACACACACAGGATGAACTCAAAAATGTATGGGAGAGAAATCACAGTGGAAGTGGCTGTGAATCTCTCGTGGACTGTCATACTCAAGTTTAACACAAGGGGGCGCTGCTAGGCTTTCTTTAGCCGGAGAGGACAGCAGCGATGAAACCTTGTTTGGAGTGGTCTCTGCTCTGAGACTGGGGGTGCGCAGAGTGGTGCTGGTCTCGGTGTGCGTCCGAGTGTGCGATGAGTGCTGCAAGTTCAAGTGGGACGACCCACGATCGCCCTGCGGGACAAACGAAGGCAGAGGAAGGCTGGAGGTGGAGGGCGCCTGGTGGTCTAGAGAAGACACCAAGCTGGCAGAGAAGGTGGAAGGAGCACGCTGGTGCACGGCGGTCTGACTGTACAAGTTACCCCATGGATATGATGGGTACACTGGCATCCCACCTGTTTGAAAACACATAAGGCCACACACTGTAATCAACTGTGCTTTGGTGACAGAAACGTCTTCTCTTTATTACAGTTCTGAAGGGAGCCCCTCGTTGGTTTTCCAGGACACAAAGTAACCTTACAACTTCTATGAAGCTGCAGTGACATTAACATCCACATGTGTACATGTTTGTTCATTTGGTTTGGTAGAAACCTGTGCACCAATCAAACTAGTGTAGATTTGTTACAAGTTTGAGTTAGTGGTTTTGTGCCAGACGCTCAGACGACTTCAAAGGACGTGTGTGCGTCATCGTGCTACTTCAAAAACCCTGCTGTTCACGCCTACAGGAGACGATCCTCTCTGACCAATCGGCAGTCTACACCGTTTCCACATCATCGTGCAGGCCAGCTTGGCTCGCCTGAATCTCAAGATAATGCAGCACCAAAAAGTGGGAAAGTGCCAAAAAAATTACTGCCCGGTCTTCACAGTTCTCATCATCTGCGTTCCGTAATGACTCCCCATATCTCCGTGAGGTTTTACGTCTCTCGTTAAGCCCAGCAGCTGTTGCTGGTCCGACGCCACAGCTGTCATCCTCTTCCTCCACTCCAGCCACACACTTTATACTCGGTGGTAATTTATGCACAAACAGCATGCAACGACTTTTTGGAATTTTTGTGCAAACCAAATATTTAATCAAGGATTTTTCACATCTCTGGTTTGAAGTTTGACTAAATCACTTTCCTAGAAGGATATCACCTGTCACCTTCCATACTGGAGATTTAAATTCAGATCATCGTATGTTTAGAAATGAGTTGCAGTTCAATCTTATAAAATGTGAGTGAATTTATGCAACATCAAATCTTTTGCAATGAGTTAGAGCTCCATAGTGTCGTGCATCAATCTCAGCTACTACCACCAAATAGTAGCTCAATATTCACTGCCTTATATTTTCATGTTTGCTAAAATCTACTGTTTTGCTAAAAGTGGTGGCCTTTTTGGATTGTTAACCAGTTGTAGATGTACATTCAATGATGGCTTTCTCAATTTTATTAAGATCCATTCATCAGTTAATTATATATTTTTTGGCACATCACACACACACACAAAAATCATTGTCCACTTTGAAATTATGTGATAAGGATCTTTGCCCAGTTTGTCTTTCATGGTCACCTTCAGTGGATTTATGGGTTATTTCTCTATTAAATTATCACTCTTACAACCACACCACTTTGTTTTAATCAACCTAAACTTATCAAGTGTGAAGTAAAATGTATTAAACGGTACACATTTGTATATTTGTATACTACAAATATACATGAAACTGTTCAATTTGTATTTCCTAAAATTGATAAAACTGTATTAAAAGAAGAGAAAGGGGCATAAAAAGAGCAGGGTTTGCCAAACCCCATAAAACGAGCCTGTTGATCTTAAATATACAGAAAAAAAAGTTTTTTAAATAAATGCTTAATGTGAATTTGATATTCGCAACCCATTTAGTAAAAAAGTTAAAAGTGGTGCGTTTGCCATCTTTTATCAACACATAGAATTTGATAAGTGAAGAATCACTTGCTGACAGTTACATTTTTTACATTCTTTACCGATTTTTATTATTAGCTATTTAACAGATTAGCTATTTTGTGTCATAATAAATAAACTCCTGCAGGTTGTATCGCCATGTGTTGCGTTAAAACCAACTAAAGAACCGGTCATGTGCAGATTTGCAACTCATCTGTGAACACCAATGTTGTCACAAGTGCTAAATTATGAACGAGTTCAGTTTGATGAACTTTGCAGTGATTTTCACTTCAGAATTACAGACTTTATTGTAGCTTGAACCTGAAGATTTTAAAAAAAGTATTATTTCTGATTTGTGTATATTAAAAAAGTCATTTTCCATATTTTTATTGTCCTTTTTGAGAACAAAGTGCTGGTATTAGATAACACAAACTTTCTGCTGTTTCAGTCATTCTCACTGAATATTGTTGGAGAAATCTAATTTGGTCCCAGTGACTCACCGTTGTGACCAGCTGACTGTAGCAGGATTTGTCCGGCACGCTGAGATGGGAAGTACGTTTGACCCCCCGTGGAGTACGTCACCACCCCGGATGAGTTTCCTCCAGGACCAAACGTCAGATAGGTGGTAGGGTTGGAGTCTGGAGGGTTGGGGGTGAGGTAGGGAGACGGAGTCAGGTAGGTCATGTGGGGCAGAGACGGTTGCTGCTGGCCGGTGGGGTACGAGATCTGGTACGAGAGAGTGCTGCTCTGCTGACCGGACGTCTGGTAGTTGAGCTTCTCCGCAAAGTCAAAGAGCGAGCTGCAAACAACACAAAGAGGAATTCTCTCAGATTTAATGACAGGAACCAAGTTTATAAGCTTAAACGTAAAAACCCATAAAATGGATGATTTCAATTATACAGGGAACTCAAGAGTGAAAATCTGTTCATTTTCAAACTGTTCCAGCACAATTTTAATATAAAATTTGACTTTTTACAAACTGAAATGTCTTCAATTGTAAATGTTGATGTCAAAGCATCTGTAAATGTATGCTAACTTACTGCGTTTATACAATGTTGCAGTTATATTACCCGTCATCTTATGCAACATTTAATTTAGGATAGTTTTATCTTTTTATTTTTCTTGGTTTTATAATACACCAGGAGAATAATAATAATAAAAAAAGCTACTACAGAAATCAACATTTTTCCCTCTTAAATACTGCCGTTATATTTCAACTTTGAAAAAATATGAATTTGTTTTTATCCAGATAAAATATTTTTAATAAGAATCTTACAAATTTTCACCCCCCCCCCCCCCAAATGCAAATCAGATTAAAATATCAAGCATGAGCCTGAATACATTTTTCTGCTAAATTGTTAAAAGTTGCATTTTTGTCGAGGGTGTTACAATCTAAAATGTTTTTTTTTATTTTACAACAAAGGGTTTTCTGTTCTTTATTTCCATTTTCATAACGTGGTGACTTCAGTGGTATGAGATTCAAAATTTGCCATGATCTTGCTCATCTTTCCATTATTTAAAAAAGCCTGCATGTTTGAGCAACTTTTAAAGATTTTCATTTTATTTGTAGAAAGACCTTCATCCAAACCTGAAAATGTCTTAAAACAAATACATGCTTTTCAAGACTGCGTGGGAACCCCGTTTAGATTTTCATCTAAATATTGCGAGCTCTATATTAATTCACAATTGCTGTCTGTGCTACATTTAAATGAAAAAACAAAAAAAACATTTGTTCAAAATATTTATGGTAAGCGCTGCTGACCCTTTCTAAATTCATTTTTGATCTTTTTTACAAAGTATTTTCAGCAGAAAGTTAATTTGTGTTTTGGGTAAATTTATAATTTTTGTAGCTTGAACACAGATTTGTCTCTGACTGTTTTTGCCCTGTATTAATGAACAAGGAAATAAAACTGAGATAAAACAAACTTTAATTTGTTTTAATTACTAACAAATACAGATTTAATATTTCTGAAATGTTTCAGACCAACCGAGCCTCCAGCACTACCAACGCTGTGTGAGCCATCATCATTTCACAGGATCCCTCTCCTCCTACGCTGTCCCCCTGTCAGCTGTCGTCCATGTTTGAGTAACTCTAGTGTTCGGATAACAGTTCACTGAAATCTGGGCTGACCTGGTGTCAGTCTGTAGAGACTGGGAGTCACAATGAGCCAAAGAGGAGCCACTCTCCAGGGCATCGAGGAAGAGCGGCGGGGTGTGGGCCGGGGTGTTGAGCAGAGGCGGGTTGGGGCTGATGGGGTTGTACGCCGGGGTAAAAAGGGGGAGGCTGGCTCGTCGCAGAGGGGGAGGGCTGTGCATGGGACGAGGATGAAACTCCGGTAAACTCCCCTGAGACGAGAGCTGATGCTGACCCACGTCTCTCCCTCTGCAGTGACCTTGTAGACAAGAAGATTAAACTTTATAAAATGCACTTGGTTGTCATTTTTGGGGTAATGTCAACATGCAACTACTTTAAAGGATCAGTCCGTTTAACAAAAACAAGCTGGGTACAAAACATCACCAGAATCCACAGTCAACATGTTATTTTCCCACAACATTTCATGGAAGCGTGCAAAGCAAGCCGCGGTTTTCCAAAACAAAGTGACAGCAGCTGAAAATAGTTTTCTTTTCAGGACTTTACCCTCACTGCAGTCAGATGTGAGGCCACACAAACAAAAACTGAACTACGTTCTAAACAAAACAAAGTTTATATCAAACAATAGTTCAGGCAAAATGTTATCAATTGTTAATGGCAGTGGATGAAGCAAAGTTTAATATAAAATCACTTAACTGAGCAGAACCTTTAAATGCAGCTATTCTTATAAA
The DNA here is from genome assembly GCF_014905685.2 of Nematolebias whitei. Lineage (NCBI taxonomy): Eukaryota > Metazoa > Chordata > Actinopteri > Cyprinodontiformes > Rivulidae > Nematolebias > Nematolebias whitei. The sequence goes on from NC_056516.1 coordinate 23,605,625, forward strand.
AATAAGTGACAAAATACAAACTATCACCCTTTTTCTTAGACTAAGAATGTTTAATTATTCAGATTGTCATTTTTCTTTGGCCAGCTGATCAGAAGATGATTAACACAGAGCTGACAGGCATGTTTGCCCTTTTGTGACTTCAACAGTTCACACTTAAGGTGAAGGCGACATGTTTATGACACGAGCTTCAATCCAGATTACTGTTCATAAATCTTATGGAAAAGCACCAGACGTGTAATTTATTTTGACATAAAATATGTAGTTAATGCTGGTTTACTGGAAACCAGTAAATTATAGAAAGAGTGTATAATGTCTTTTTTTTGCATAAATAAGGCTCTCAGGACAGATGGTCCACCCTGCTACAAACAGCAAGTTATCTACATGTTCAGCAGCAAAAATAAAAAAATTTGCACCTTTTAGAAGATAACCCGTTTCTTTGTATTGTAAATCTTTAATGGTGATAATTTTTGGTTGGACTTTGCAATATAAAGTGTCCTCACGTTACAATTTAGTTAAAAACAAAAATAAAGGCTTCATTATTTTTTTGTATTTCGCTTTACAATGCTGTGAGCCCCTCAGCTGTAGGCAGGAAGTGGTTTCCTGCTGCGTGATCTTACAGAAATAATCAAAGAGAAGTTAGTCTTGTGAGTCATTGTGCCTCATGTCAAATCAGAGAAACAGATTAGGAATAAAACCAATGAATTATGACAAATGGCATTAAGGTTTCTGTATTTTTAGCTTTACAAGTTTCAGCTGTGCACCTGGGCTGTTGAGGGTGTCCAGCAGGCTGCTGAAGGAGGGTGGGGTCTGAGTGGGGAAAGAAGCTGCTGGGGCAGGTTGAGGCAGCGTCGCAGCAAAGTGACCAGAAAAAGACAGTGGTCCATTCCTGATTCACACATAAAAACACATTCAGCAATAAGCTCAACCAAAATGATCTAAATAAAAAGGATTAGTGACACACCTGTAACACGTGAGGGCGTTCAGAGCGTTGTGATTCGGACTGCAGATACTCTGCATGGATTCAGCCTTTGCTGTGATGGAGTGAACTTTCCTCCACTTCGCTCTGCGGTTCTGAAACCACACCTGATACAGAAACATGAGAAAATTAATGCTCTAGCACAGTGGTTCCCAACACTGGTCCTTGAGGAACACCATCCTTGATGTTTTAGTCGTTTCCCTGCTCCAACACACCTGAGTCAGTGATTTAATTACTTCCACTCATTCTGAAGAAGCCTGTTAATCACTCATTTATTAAAATCAGGTGTGTCTTAGCAGGAAACAACTAAACCATGCAGGATGGTGTTCCTCAAGGATCAGTGTTGGGAACCTCTGCTCTAGCATTGTCAAAAGAAATGTATATTGCCCACTGCTTTTTAAACTTCCTCTTTCAGCTGTCCAATATAGATTTTGTCAATATCAGTAAAACTGACTGCAATATAGCCATTTATAAGTTTTCTTCAAGGTGGGTTGACTGGGCAGCCATTTTGATTCGGGTTGAGTTCAAAAGTAGACTAGAGGAATTGTAAATTCTGTGAAAACGCAGTGAGACTGCAGAGCATTGAAGAAGCTGAGAGGTTAAAAAGACAAAATGTTCCCGTTCAAGTGTCACTTTGGCTACATAAAAAAGAAAAACTAAAAGATTAAACTAAGCGTTTAATTTTTTTTAAGCAATATTTCATGTGACAATAAAGTCCATGCTCAATAATCCAGGTATACAATCCAACATTTTTCAGTCAGGTCATCTGGACAGTTGTTTTTTTTTGTGCTGAAACGTTTCGCCTTAGATCCAGAAGGCTTCATCAGTCAAGGAAACGCACAACAAAACTGATTCTTCCCCCAACAGCTTATTCCAAAGTGGAACAAACCAGTTCTGCTTGTGATAAGATGGTCTCTTTGGTACGCCCCCTTCTCCATTGCCGGCCTACTTCCTTGTTGACAGTCTTGTCAAACTGGTTGACAGCACAAAAAAAAAAAGAAACTGTCCAGATGACCTGACTGAAAAATGTTGGATTGTATACCTGGATTACCGAGCATGGACTTTGTTGTTTTCAACCAGTTTGACACGACTGTCAACAAGGAAGAGGGCTGGCAATGGAGGAGGGGGCGTACCAAAGAGACCATCTTATCACAAGCAGAACTGGTTTGTTCCACTTTGGAGTAAGTTGTTGGGGGAAGAATCTGTTTTGTTGTGCGTTTCCTTGACTGATGAAGCCTTCTGGATGGAAGGTGAAACATTTCAGAAAAAAAAAAAGAAACTGTCCTGATGACCTGACTGAAAAATGTTGGATTGTATACCTGGATTACTGAGCATGGACTTTGTTGTTAATATTTCATGTGGCTCATAAACATTTTGTGTCTGCAACCTTCCTCTCACTGCTGGACTATGTTTATATGAATGTGCCACCAGCTCTCCGCACAAGTTTTACTTATGATGGAGCTCTTTGAATCATGACAAATTGTAAACTTTTCACCCATCACTGTGCTCTATACTTGCTGGTAAACTGGCCGTCGTTATCCACACGCAGACTTCTACACTGGCATGTTTCATTTACAAATCCATCCTGAGCCTGCTGCCTCTATCTATATTCTAAGATGTCACAAACACAGCACAGTCATAGCCTGCACGCCCAGGATTTAATTCCTTTCAGTGTCCCCTCAGTTCAGAACTTGGAAAAAAGGCCTTCTCCTATTTTGCTCCCACTTTCTGGACTACAGCAAGAACTGAAATCATCTAGACTGATCTCTCAGACATCTTAAACAAATATTAAACAAAATGGAGAAAAAAAAATCAATGTTTCAGCCTGTTTGTTTTTAAGTTTTGTTCAAACCCTGCTGCCTTTTAAATATCTAATGATTTATATTATTGCATTATTATTTTATGTAGCTGATGTTCTGTGTCTGGGTTTCAGGCCTCTCTCATGAATGACACTACCTGTCTGAATAAAAGTAAATAAAATAAGACACAAGCACTAGCTAAAAAATAGATGTGAGGCAACAACAGAAGATGCTGTAAATGGGAGGGGAGGTGGAAAAAGGCAGTCAAAGTTAAAAGGCAAGGAGAACTTTTCTGTAAGCTACTCATTTATTCCTCCCCCTAAGTTGCAGATAACCGACTAGGAAACATCTTAATTAGAATTTCTCAAAAGATCAAAAGAGCAGCAGGACAGTTTTACCATAATCCTTTGGGGGGTGACACCGACCGACGCAGCGATGAGTTTCCTCTTGTCAGCGTCAGGGTAGTGATCATCCTGGAACAACGCCTCTAAATGCTCCAGCTGGTCTGAAATCGTTCAGACGCCTCAGCAAAGTGCTAAAATCTGAGCATGCATCAATACAACACACACAGTGATCACCTGTACTGTAGAGGGTGCGTGTTTTCTTCTTCGGGGCAGGCAGCAGCAGGTCCACGTTCTCTGACCCAGGTAGCAGAGGGAGGCTTCGACCTCTTTTGCTGTATCGAACAGAGCGTCGAGTGGAGTAGACTTGAGTTATCTCCATCTGCCACAAGCCAAATTCAACATTATGTCACCGGTCGTTGTCTCAGTCGAAATCAGTGCAATACTGTATAATTAACCAGAATGCTGCTTAATAATAGCTTTCAGAACGTCATAACATTTGAATCTTGCCAAACGCTGCACAGCTGCAGAGATTTTCTAACGGAGGTTAGCTAGAGACTTTATGGATTGAGCAATTAATTTCCAGTGTCGTCTGAGTGCATCTCCTACTGTATGTGCTACTCACACATCTATCATAAAGGACAAAGATAATGATTTTCTCATTTTTGTGTTAATTAGTTGCTTCATAAAATGACAACAATTAAAAAACTGCTTATCCAGAGCCTTAGGTTGTCTACAGATTGCATACTTTGGCTAGAAGCCTCTTTATGACCTCGAGGGATAAAGTTTTCGATAATTTAATAAAAGAAACAGCAGCAGATACTTTTTTTTGAAAGCCATCACCTCAAAATTTTAATTTTAAGGTAAAAATAAATATAGATAATGATCAAAATACTGTTTAAAGTTCTGATTAGGTATTCCATTTCTCTCGTCACCATCGCACACAAGCAAACAAATTCTTAAAGATGTTTAAATGAAGTGTCTTCTGAATTCCCTTCAGTAAATAAAACTAAAATGTAAATGCTGCACAGCTCAAAGTCGGCTGGTGACTGAAAATGGGCAACTCTGAACAGCTTTACTGCCAGATCAGAAACTGAAAATCTGATATTTTATCTACTGTACTTCATTCAGCTCAGCTACAATGACGGCACTTCATTTCAAAATGAAACAATCTGTGAAAAGGAAAAAGGGCTTTGAATTGTGGAATAAAGAAAGGAAAAACTGTAGTTTATTTCTAACTACACAGTTCTAGAAAAGATACAAATGTGATATTACTGCTAAATGTTGTAAACAGCTTTTCCTCGCTCTCTTTCATGGTGCTCACAGCACTTTCCAGGTTTTAGTATCTCAGTCACGACCATCTAGCCTGGGTGTGGGCATAAAGGGCAATACACTATTTTATGTATTTGGCAGCCCCACATTATGCTCTTAAATTAAGCACTTTTGCCTTTTAATTGTTACAATTTCTCATTTCTTCACAGCAAAGGAAAAAAAATCCTAACCTTATGCAGTTTTGAAAAGTTTCTGTAAAAAAGTTGAAGTCAATGAATTTTCTAATAAAAGAATTGCAAAGGGCAGTCTAAAGAAAGCTAAAAAAAAAAAGAAATGTTCTTGAAAAATGTCAGAACTGTATTACTTATAACAGGAGTGGGGGGTTATAATCTATTTTTAGGCCTCATACTTTTATTACAATTTTAAAAAATATGGTTTTTTTTATGTTAATGTCAAGGTGAAGCATGCAAGAGGCTGTGCCTGGACAGTTCGTGGCGTGCACAGCAGAAACAAAAGGCATGACGGCTGAACGACACATACAAACAGCTCCTTCTGCAATGAAAGCAGCATTTGGAAGAATTTCAGCTTCTGTGAAGTCAAAGGGAAAATGACACTGATTAAAAGTCACGCTTCATACAACTTGTGCACGTTCCCAACAGTAGCTCATTCCTGCCACTGCTAATGGAGGAGTATGTAGAGATCGAATTCAAAGCTTCCATCCATCCATTATCTTCTGCTTATTCAAACGTCGGGTCGTGGGGGCAGCAGCTTGATCAGGGAGCCCCAGACATCTCTTTCCACAGCCACCTTTTCCAGCTCTTCTGGGAGGACTTCAAGGCATTCCCAGGCCAATTGAAAGACAGTCTCTCCTGCGTGTTCTGGGTCTTCCCTGGGGTCTTCTCCCAGTCGGACATGCCCGAAGCACCTCGCAAGGAAGCATTCCTTTCAAGATGCTGGAACCACCTCAACTGGCTCCTTTCGATGTGGAGGAGTAGCAGTTCTACTCTCCCGGATTACTGAACTTCTCACGCTATCTCTACAAGTCCAGTTACCCTGCAGAGGAAATCCATCTCAACTGTCTGCATCCATGACCTCATTCTTTACCCAGAGTTCGTGACCATAGGTGAGGGTAGGAATGTAGACTAAACAGAGAGCTTTGCCTTACAGCTCAGCTCCCTCTTCACCGCAATGGACCAGCACAAAGTGAACAATAATGCAGACGCTGCACCAATCCATCTGTCAATCTCATGCTCCGTTCTTCCCTCACTCGTGAACAAAACCCCAAGATACTTGAACTCCTCCACTTGAGGCAGAACCTCACCCTCGGCCCAAAGAGAGCAATCCACCCTTTTCCAACAGAGAACCGTAGCCTCAGCCTCATCAAAGCTTTCATCCAGTTCAATAAAGGCAAAGCAAATTTTAAAGTCCATTGCAACTTTTGTCGCAGACGGTTTTCATCTGCATTCAGCCACTGAAAGCCAAGGCTTGTGTGCAACATGTTGCTCTGTTCCAAAGACACTGCACCAAAAGACCTAAAGCAGATCATGGAAACACTGAAGAAAGCAGATGATGACCTCTTTAATATGTGACGCACAGACATCTACTGCTACTAGTGCTGTCCCGATACTGGGCCCAAAACAAACTGATACCACTTCTATGCTTTGTGACATTATTTCCTCTCGCTGCGCAAGTAACAAAGAGCAAAAAATAAAAATGTGTTGTTTGGCGATATTTTAAGATAAAAGTGGTATTAGGAGATTAGACTGCTGTGTTCCAACAAAACAAATGTTTAGGTACCAACTATAATCTGTATCAATACTTGGATTCAGTAAGTACCCAAAGTAAAGTATGCATACTCGGTCTGGGAAAAAAAAAACTATATCAGGAAAGCCCAGGTGTCACAAAATCTAATGTAACTGAACTCAGCATTTCAACTCATTTTTGTTTCAAAACATCAAAGTTCATGCTCGATAATTCAGGTAAAAATACAAACCGGAATCCAAAAAAGTTGGGACACTTAACAAATTGTGAATAAAAACTGAATGCAATGATGTGGAAATGTCAAATGTCAATATTTTATTTGTAATATAACATCGATGACAGATCAGAAGTTTAATCTGAGTAAATGTAAAATTTTAAAGGAAAAATATGATTCAAAATTTCACAGTGTCAACAAATCCCAAAAAAGTTGGGACAAGTAGCAATAAGTGGCTGGAAAAAGGAAATTGAGCATATAACGAACAGCTGGAAGACCAATTAACACTAACTAGGTCAATTGACAACATGATTGGGTATAAAAAGAGCTTCTCAGAGTATCAGTGTCTCTCAGAAGCCAAGATGGTAAGTGGATCACCAATTCCACCATTGTTGTGCAGAAAAATAGTGCAGCAATACCAGAACGGTGTTACCCAGCGTAAAATAGCAAAGACTTTTAAGTTATCATCATCAACCGTGCATAACATCATCAAAAGATTCAGAGAATCTGGAACAATCGCTGTGCGTAAGGGTCAAGGCTGTAAAACTCTACTGGATGCTCGTGATCTCCGGGCCCTTAAACGTCACTGTACCTCAAACAGGAATGCCACTGTCAAGGAAATAACAGAATGGGCTCAGGAATACTTCCAGAAAGCATTGTCAGTGAACACAATCCACCGTGCCATCCGCCGTTGCCAGCTGAAACTCTACAGTGCAAAGAGGAAGCCATTTCTAAGCAAGCTCCACAAGCTCAGACGTTTGCACTGGGCCAGGGGTCATTTAAAATGGAGTGTGGCAAAATGGAAGACTGTTCTGTGGTCAGATGAGTCATGATTTGAAGTTCTTTATGGAACACCATGTCATCCGGACCAGAGAGGACAAGGATAGCCCAAGTTGTTATCAACGCTCCGTTCAGAAGCCTGCATCACTGATGGTATGGGGTTGCATGAGCGCTTGTGACATGGGCAGCTTGCATGTCTGGAAAGGCATCATTAATGCAGAGAACTATTTTCAGGTTCTAGAACATCATATGCTCCCATCTAGATGTCATCTCTTTCAGGGAAGACCCTGCATTTTTCAACACTATAATGCCAGACCACATTCTTTAGCAATCACAACATCATGGCTACGTAGGAGAAGGATCCAGGTACTGAAATGGCCAGCCTGCAGTCCAGATCTTTCACCTATAGAGAACATTTGGCGCATCATAAAGAGGAAGGTGCGACAAAGAAGGCCCAAGACGATTGAACAGTTAGAGGCCTGTATTAGACATGAATGGGAGAGCATTCCTATTTCTAAACTTGAGAAACTGGTCTCCTCTGTCCCCAAACGTCTGTTGAGTGTTGTAAGAAGGAGGGGGGATGCCACACAGTGGTTAAAATGGACTTGTCCCAACTTTTTTGGGATTTGTTGACGCCATGAAATTTGGAAACAACAGATTTTTCCCTTAAAATGATACATTCTCTCAGTTTAAACTTTTGATCTGTGTTCTATTCTGAATAAAATATTAGATGTTGGCACCTCCACATCATTGCATTCAGTATTTATTCACAATTTGTTTAGTGTCCCAACTTTTTTGGAATCCGGTTTGTACTTTAAAGTTCAGTCAGATCATCTGGACGGTTTCTTCTTTTTTTATTTTTATTTTATTAAGATATTTCATCTCATCACCAGCAAACTGGTTGGTCCACTATGGGAATGTGCTGCTTGTAGGACTGAGTTCTTTTGTGGCTCCTCGGCTTGATGAAGTCCTTTGGATGAAGGATGAAACGTCTCAACAAAAAAAAAAAAAAAAAAGAAACTGTCCAGATGACCTGACTGAACTGACCTGACTGTTAATTTTGTTAATAAAATCCTGTTTGAATGAAAATGTTTTTACATGGCAGAGTAGAGCAAAACATTAATTTTAGGTTTCAGAGAATCTCTGTTCAGGAATTTGTTTAAAGCATGATTATGGATACATCAATAATTATTTTATAACTGCATGTCAGCCCCCTGAATCCTGAGGTGTCTAAATAGTCCCATCCTTAGCTAATAAGTTGGTAAACAACTATCAAAATATATTTCAGAATTGGTTCAGACTGTGACCCGTTTGTATGATCTCACTCGGTTAGGACTAAAACAAACTAATAAATTAATAAATAAAAACAGCAAACCAGGACTAAACTTCTTTTAGCAAGAACCACAGAAGTGACATTCAAGTATAAACACTCAAGAGTAAAGTTTATATTTTGTAATATTTTGTTTAACAGAGTTTTGGGGGATTTCTTACATTTTAGTTAAATAAATAATGACCTTTCTGTTCATTCTCTCCCATACTAAAGAAAATGAAAGAACTGCTGACACATTTCAGTGCAGGCACCATTTAGAAAATGTAACCTGTACTGAACTTTTCAGCAAGATGCACCTTTAAAGTTGGATGGAATAAAAGAAAACCTTTTTCACAAGCTTGTTGCAGCTCCATTACCTCCTGGTTTAATGTTACATCACAAAGCGGGTCTAATATTTAAATGGCATTTTCACAGGTGCAGCATTAATTGCACAGAAGGTGGTAGGTGTGCATCATTTCCTGCACATTAGACTGTGATTATAAATGGCGTTTTGAAAACCCTGTTTTAATAAGAGAAAACGCAGAAGTAACTAAAAATGGATCATCAGACATTCAGTTTGCAAACATATGGAATGACAAAAATTTAATATTTGGCAAATGTTTCGTCTTGAGCGTGGCTATAAATGTCAACAGGTTATTTTAAGGATTATGAATCTGAGAATCAACAGGTGGGATTAGGTGAACAAATTAAGTCTTTCTTCTCACCTCAAGAGCCTGAGAGCTCTGCTGGGGGAGACTGTGAGGTTGAGGGGGGCTGCGAGGTCGTTTTGTCTTGTGCGACTGAGGAGCAGCAGGTTGAATGGAGGCGGGAGGCTGCGAGTACAGCAGGGGAGCCGGAATTGGGGGGCAATACAGCTCTGTCCCCCCAAAACTTAAGTAGACCTGGTCAGATAAGTCACAGTTGCTCAGCAGGCTGACGGAGGGCTCCAACAGAGCCAAGTTCTCCTCTGAAACCATCACAGACACTTCCTGCGTCTCACCTTTCTTTTCCTCCTCGGCCTTCTTGTTGGCGTCCTTTCCTGCTCGCCTGTTTCTCACCTGCTCACTCTGCTTCTTACCTCGCCTCTTCCTGCCCTTTTTCTGCTCACCTTTCTTTGTTACTTTTGTCTCTTTCTTATCAGAATTTATTTCTTTGCTGGCCTCCTCCTCCTCTTTACCCTCCGTCTGCACATCCTGTGACTCCCCATCTTCCAGGCATCTCCCAGGCTTCCCCTGCTCCTCCTCGTCTCCTCTCGCCATCAGTTCCTTCTTTGATCCGACAACTTTATTTTCTTTTCTCTCCTCCCTTCCATTTGTTTCTTCACGCTCCGCCACCTCTCTCGTCTCTTCATTACCCCTCTGATTAGACACCTCCTCGTCTCCTTCTCCCCTCCTCCTGTTTGCTTCTTGGGAGTTATTCGTTTCCAAATCTTCCAGCTCCTCACACAGAAGGCTTGGACCATCTGAAACAGATTAATAACAGTAGATTTGCTGTTTTTTTAAATAATCTATACCATTTATCTACAGCTGAAACCAGATGTTTACAATATATACTAAGACACATAATTTCTTAATTATATATAGTAGAAATCATTATTTGAATCTTCTTTCAGCTGTTCCTTCTTCAGGGGTTGCCACAGCAACTGATAAACGTATATTAATTTCTAATATTATTCAATTATAAAGTTGAAACATTACATTTACCACACTGATCATTCAACATGACAATTCCATTTGCACTAAAGTATAATTTAAACATTTACAGTTTAGATTAACTTAATGGTTGTAATAAAGTGCTGCTATTAAAAAAAAATGTAGACAGACAGACAGACAGACAGACAGACAGACAGACAGACAGACAGA
>NC_056516.1:23615948-23618033 GCF_014905685.2 Nematolebias whitei
AGACAGACAGACAGACAGACAGACAGACAGACAGACAGACAGACAGATAGATAGATAGATAGATAGATAGATAGATAGATAGATAGATAAGCACCTTCAGTTGAGAATACAAAATAAGACACTTTTTAAAGTCTGTCCATTCCAAAGAGTTACTGATGAAAGCTTCTTTCAGCGATTCGCTCTTCAGGGGTCTCCACAGCGAGTTATCCTCCATCTCCATCATCTGTCCTCACTCCAACGACCTTCATGTTCTCTCATCCATATATCTCCTCTTTGTCTTTTTCCTGGCAACTGTATTTCTAACATCTTTCTACCAGTATACCCACTGTCCCTCCTCTGGACATGTCCAAACCATCTCAATCTGGCCTCCCTAACTTTATCTCCCAGTTGTTCAACCTGTGCTGTACCTCTGATGATCTCATTCCTAATCTTCTCCATCCACTACTAAGATGAAGTCAAGTCAAATTTATTTATAGAGCATCTCAACACCTTCATTTCTGCCACTTCCAGTTCTTTCTTCTGTCTTTTTGTCAACACCACTGTCTCCAGACCATACAACATGGTCTCGCTACGTTTGCCTTTGACCTTTGCTGCCACTCTTTTGTCACAAATAACTCCTGAAACTTTTCTCCAACCTGCCTGGACTCTCTACTTTCCCTTTTTCCAAGATTACCATGACAAACAATGTGTCTTGGATTTTTATTTTAATTTAATTTTATAAAACAGGTTAAGGGAAGTTTAAAATTTCTGCTCAATGTTGCACACACATTTTTTTATTTTAAATCTCTACTGATATAATGATTTAAATCCATACAAGTTTAACTGTATTTTTAAAGTGGTTGTTTAACTATAGGCCTCAATATCTGAATATATATTTATAGAGTCAAGAGTTTGTTTGTTTGTTTGTTTGTTTAATGGTGGTCGCCAGCAGGTTAAATAAACCTGAAGATTCAGAGCTGCAGTCTGCTGTGACTTAATTAGTGTCCCAGGTCCAGGTGCGCCTCGTGCCACCACACCTGCTTCTTAATTAACTTCGAGAGGCTAGCTGCAGCTAACCTTTGTAAGGCCAAAAACTGGCTCGTGAATGCTAATAACCGTGTTCTTTTTTTAATTTATTTTCACGGGTGAGAGAGAGTTTTAAAACTGAAGTCCTTCTAAAAGTTCACAAACCCCAGAAGGTGAAGAAAAGGCCCGTCCACCTCAGACGAAACGAGCCAATTAAACAATAAAACAATTAAGTGTCCTTACCAAAATCTTCGGCTAAATGACAGTCTGCACTCATAGCGACGCACGTAGAACCAATAAAATGGAGTTAATAACCAATTAAGACACACAGTGAGGCGAGGAGCTCCCGCACCACCTTAACGAGGCTGATTGATTGATTAAAGCCCTCAGGTTCATGAGTCGCCACTGAGCACAAGGGGGCGGGACGTGTTCAAAGTAGGCGTGTCGAAACGAAGGAGTGGGGCGGGATGGTGGAACATGATTGGTCCGCTCCTCAAAACCAGGAAGTAGAAGCTTCAACTTTACCATTTTCGAACAACAGGGTTTTTTTTATGTTATAGAAAAATCTTTAAGTTTAGAGAAGTTGTTTTCTAAAGGTATCTGGGCTATATCACATCGCATGAATGATAATGGTGATATTCAACGAGTTTTGCTTGAAATGTAATCTAGTTGGTGATATCAGGATTTACAAGCTGGTAAAAGCAATACCAACACCTCTTAAATCTATGGTGAAATAAGATTTGTTTCATTACAAAACTTCCCCTGGTCTAAATCAATTGTACATTAAAAAAAAAAACATAGACTTTAGAGATAAAAAAAAAATCAAAAAAACAAATAAGCTTATGAAAAGACAACATTTTTCAGTCAGGTCATCTGGACAGTTTCTTTTATTGTGCTGAAACGTTTCGCCTTCGATCCGGAAGGCTTCATCAGTCAAGGAAACACAACAAAAATGATTCTTCCCCCAACAGCTTACTCCAAAGTGGAACAAACCAGTTCTGCTTGTGATTAGATGGTCTCTTTGGTACGCCCCCTCCTCCATTGCCGGCCCTCTTCCTTGTTGACAGTCTTGTCAAACTG
>NC_056516.1:23618433-23624756 GCF_014905685.2 Nematolebias whitei
TGTCCATCCATCCATCCATTATCTTTACCCGCTTATTCCATTTTGGGTCACGGGGGTCGCTGGTGCCCATGTCCAGCAATCACTGTGCGAGGGGCGGGGTACACCCTGGACGGGTCGCAAGTCCATCACAGGGCCACATAGAGACAAACGAGACAAACAACCATTCATTCTCCCACTCACACCTAGGGACAATTTAGAGTTACCAATCAGCCTAACATGCATGTTTTTGGCCTGTGGGAGGAAACCGGAGTTTTATTTTCAAATGTCTAAAATATAATTTTTAATTAATAACAATATTACTAGGAAAGTTTTTTTGTAAATGTAGAAATTTAAGGTGAACCCAAATTTATGTCATTGGGAAAACTACCTGAAAGGTTTTTGTGAGTCTCTTACTTTGGTTAAAAGTAAATCTGCTCAACAACTTTACACTTTTGATTAATAACTTCAGTTTGATATAAACCTTTACACTTGTTTCTTGTTAGTTTAATTTTTTGTATTATTTTGTATTTTTTATGTTTTTTGAATGTTCAATGAAATTTCAATTGAATTCAGTTTATTTATATAGCACCATATCACAACAAAGTTGTTTCAGGGCACTTTACAGGAACATTCACATAGAAAAGCCAATTAGCATTTGTTCTCTGTCTAAGGAATGAAGCCAGCAGACACGTTGAATCTTTACTTCATTGCAGTCTCCCATATATACACATATACCCACGTACACAACGCAACCTGTGAAATTTAATTGTTACTTTGTTTTAACATTGTTTGTCTTGGTTTGTTTATAAATTGTTGTTCTTAATAAAAAATTAAATTAAAATAAAAACTTAAACTTTACCATTCTTAAAAACAAAAAAAGTGTTCATGCAAAAAGTGGTATAGTTTTCATAGTTATACAACACCATTTTGTCACAAATCACTCCTGAAACGTTTCTCCATCCACTCCTTCCTTCCTGGACTCTCTTTTTTCAAAGTCTGAGTCAAAGTTTCTTTATTTGTCATTCGCACCACATGTGGTACATGTGATGGAACGAAATTGTGTACACAGGTTCCCAGTTACATCCAACAAAAGTATACATTGTAAAAGAAAAACAGTAATAAGAGATCTAAAATATGAAATAAGAAATATGCTAAACACTAATAGTGCAAAAACAATATGCCGAACAACAGCAGCACGAACATGAGTCTGTGTGAGCAGATGAGTACGAATGAACACAGCAGCATGAAATAAATCAGCAGCATAAGATCAGCAGCATGGATAATCAGCAGCACATATTCAAGGATTCAAGGTTCTTTATTTGTCATACACACCACATGTAGTACATGTGGTGGAACAAAATTGTGTACACAGGGTTCCAGTTACATCCAACAAAAGTACAAAATGTAAAAGAAAAACAGTAATAATATCCACAATCAAGTGGCATTGCAGTGATTATTCTAGTTAGAGATTCATGAGTCTAACAGCTTCAGGGTAGAAGCTGTTCCTCAGTCTAGTGGTTCTACACTTAATGCTCCTTAACCTCCTGCCTGAGGGGAGCGGGGCAAAAAGTGTGTGTGCTGGGTGAGTGGGGTCCTTCATGATGCAGGTGGCTCTCTTCCTGCATCTGGAGGAGTAGATGTCTGTGATGGTGGGGAGACTGACTCCAACAGTCTTCTGTGCAGCCTTCACCACTCTCTGCAAAGCTTTTCTTTCTGCAACTGTGCAGCCTCCATGCCACACATTGATGCTGGAGCACAGATGCTCTCCACAGCACACCTGAAGAAGGAGGTGAGGACTGAGCTTCCCAGACCAGCTTGTCTCAGCCGCCTAAGGAAGTAGAGTCTCTGATGAGCTTTCTTGATCAGGCTGGTGATGTTGTTGCCCCAGTTGAGGTTGTCATTCAGGTGTACACCCAAGTACTTGTAACTAGAGACCACTTCCACTGCAGATCCTCCTATGTTCAGCAGGGGTAGGTGTGTCTGTTTCGTCTGAAGTCCACGACCATCTCCTTCATCTTCTTCACATTGATGTGAAGGTTGTTCTTCTTGCACCAGCTCTCCAGGTGTTCCACCACCTGCCTGTAGCTGGACTTGTTGTTTGTGATGCATCTCACCACCACCACTGTATCATCTGCAAACTTTACAATATGACAGCCTGGATGGGTAGGTGCACAATCATACATGAGCAGAGTGAACAGGAGAGGGCTCAGCACACAGCCCTGAGGGGAGCCAGTGCTGAGGGTTATGGTGGAGGAGGAGTTATTTTTCACCTCTGTACCACATTCCCCATTTTCCTGGTAAGACTTGAGTGAACTATGTGTCAATTTTCTTTGGATGTTGTATATGTATTTATAAATCAATCCACCTTCAACAGAGAAGTGACAAATGTCAGCTTCAGGTCATCACACAAGTGAAACGTAAATTTTATTATATATTTTTTGCAGATAGGACTGCACATTGTTGATGTGTGTAACATTGTAGGCCTTTAAGCTTTTGTAAAAATGTCAAAATAGCATTGTATGGTAAAATAAAAACGTCCTGCTGTGAAGCAAGAAGGGGAGCAGAATAAAATGTGTCACGTCTTCTAAGATATGTGTGAGTACAGCAGCCCAACAGATTATCACAGCTGTTTCATTACCGTCAATTAATTAATCAGTAAAAATCTCTGTTTCTGCATGAGCACATTTCATTTTTCCCATCAGACTGCTTTTATTGGAAACATTTTAATAAAAACACAGTTTTAAGGGTGAATTATTGCCTTTTTACACATTTAAAGAAAACAGAGGCAGCGGAAAACTGAGGTTTGACTCATTGTGAGCCTTTAAAATAAATTTTTATAAAGAGCTCATTGGCTCATATTGTTGCATGTGTATTATTATTTGTGTGTGGAGTGTGTGGGGGTGTTTCTGCTCCACTAAATAATCCTGTAATCCTTCGGATCTCTCCTGGGAGTCTGTTTATGTGACGATTCAGATCCCAAGCCACTGGGAACAAGTGCATTATGTTATGGTTAAACATTAATGATCCTGTGATCTTCTTATTCTATAGAGGCGGACAAAATGCATTTCACAGTCACGTCTTCATAAAATTATTGTACATTACTGTATACTTACACATAAAGCTACAATTATACACAAATTTTTATTTTTAGGGTCTATTCTGACAGATTGTGAGATACAAGATAATGGACAAAACTCCATAAAGTGCAAAAAATATCTGTGTTTTTAATTTTCATCCAAGATACCATGAAAGAATCCTTTTGATATGGCTATAAAGAGTCATAGCAAGCATGACAGATTAACATGCATCAAAATATCTGCTGGAAATCAAGATTAATGGAACAGGGAGTCCCAAAATCAAGTCACAGAAAGTAGTTCTTTTTTAGCATTTAATCTATAATCATAGCTCGTGTGTCCGTCTATGATGAACACAACAAGCTGTCAGAGCCACGGTACGGATAAATCTACAGAACATAAAGCTTCTGTGAAAATCCAGCAGGAATGCTGAGATAGCTGAAATTCGTTAAAGAAACTTTAACTAGTCGTTCAGGCTAAAGGTTAGCTGAAAGCTTAAAAGAGCAACAACAACAAAAAAAGGTTTGTAGGCTCAATCATCCAGGTAGATAACAAAAAAAGGTTAAATCATGTCATTTGGATCAGTTAAGAGCAAAATATTAATAAAGCTCACAAAGTACTACCTAAAAGCAACGAAAGGTTAACTAAAAGTAGCAAAGGGTTAGCTAAAAACTAATGTTGCAGCTAAAAACTAAAAGTAGCCAAAGGTTAGTTTTAAGTTAAAAGTATCAGAATGGTAGCTAAAGTCTAAAAGGATGAAGAAGGCCTGTCCTGACCATGGCCTTTGAATCTGAGGTCTTCTTTCAGAACAACTCTAAACTGGTTCCCTTTATACTTCTTTTGTCCTGAATTATAGCAGCTGTGCTGCTAATTATTCATACTGCTGTATTCATTCATACCCATCTGCTCACTAGACTCATGTTCGGGCTGCTGTTTAATATATCTTATTATTTTACATTATAGGTGTTTAGCATAGGGGGAGTGGTGGTGCAGAGGTTAGAGAAGGTGGGCCTGTGATCGGAAGATTGCCAGTTCAAGCCCCGGTACCGACAACATGAAAAATGTGGGTGGGGTAGGTGACGCACCCACACCTGCCCCCACCCTCATTCATCCCACTCTGGGCCCATGAGCAAGGCCCTTAACCCCCACCAGCTGCTCCTCCAGGTGTCCTAGATAGCAGCTCCACACAGAGGGCTGTGGTAGCTCGGTGTCTGTGATTGTGTCAGGAAGGGCATCCGGCGTAAAAGTAACTGCCAAGTCTTCGTGCGACTTAGTTCAGTGTGACGACCCCTAACGCAGGGAGCAGCCGAAAGAAGAAGAAAAAAGTGTTTAGCATATATCTTAGATCTTTAGCCTTCGATTAATGTATATCTTAGTGTATATCTTCCTTATATACAGTTTCTTTGTGCTATTTTTGGGTGTAACTGGGACCTTGTGTACACAATTTAGTTCCACATCATGTACCACATGTGATGCAAATGACAATAAAGAAATAAAGATACTTGAACTTGATTATGTCTGATTGTTCCTACAATTCTTAATTGTCACCTTCTAGAACTCTTAATCGCGTTATAGTTTAATAAATGTATACACGTTTCTGTTAAGCTTTTGATAAAAAAAACAATACTCATAAATTTAAGTTTGTAATATTTGATGATGACATGTTTAAAGGAAATCTCCTCTGATGTGTTTTTGTGTCGTCCGTCGTCTTCCTGAGAAAAGAGAAGTTTTGCTCAGAACTATATATATATATATTTTTTTTTTAAGCCATGTAGAGAAATAGCTACATTAGCTAAAACCTTTTTTCTTTCCTCACTGCCAGATTTATGTCACAGCTTTGAGATAAGCTTGGGGAATGCTTATCGCCCGCTGACTCTGGTTAGCCGTAGTGTTTCAGCTGTGCCACCTTCAGCTTCTTCTTATTGAACGACCTTTTAGACCCTCGGTTGACTCCAGGGTCTGAGCCACCCCCTGTTGGTGTTGAACAGGTACATCACACCTGCAGGCCAGCTCCTGGGGAGGCAACCTGGCAACCTTCATGCCAGCTGTACAAAGGGCACTCTGATTCTGGAGCGCCATGGTGTCGACACAGAGCATGTCAGGTCTGGTTGAAACATTTGAAGATGCAGCTTCTTCAAAATTTACCGCCTGTAGTTAAATAAAAAACCTGACATTCTGGCTGAGTTAAAATCTTTCAACCAAATAAAGTAAATTATTTGTCAAATAGTTAAACTTTATGTAAATTCTTGTGCGCTTCAAACAAAATAAAGTCTGTTCGAAGTACTGCTTTAATTTTAGATAAGAAAATTAACCCTTATTGCTTAATGATTGTTAATCTCTCAGATTAATTTAATTAACTACTTCTTCAAAACTAGTTTTATCCAAATTCTCAATCTTTTGTGTTTTTGATTTACAAAGTATATTATTGGTGTTATATTTATTTTATTTACTTTTGTAATGAAACCTGACAAATTCAGTTTCCTCATTTGGGGCATATTCATGATGAATAATTAACAAATTCTATTTCAGTGACTGAGCTCTGATTATGAAAGGGTGAACACATTAATTAAGCTCTTATTGGTCAGAAAACTGACCTGGAAACAGAAGTGTGGTGAAGTGAGGAGAAAGTAACACCTGTATTTCCTCCTCACGCACACAATGACATTTCAAAACTCTGGCTAGGAGTTCTAAAGAGAAAAACACTCGACACAAGAAGAGGAACATTTTCTCTATGAATCTACAGATCAGGGGTTTAAATTAAAACACGGTTAGAACGATTAGCCCATCAGAACTTTACTACTGGTTCAGTTTTTCTCCACGGTCTTCAAAACTGCTGCAAGAGGCGTCTGATCTAGTCCACCTCCATCCCACTGGAGGACTCAGGGACAGGACTTGGACAGAGGATTAGGGGGAGGTCAAGGCCTCACTTTGGACCACACTGACAGTCATCCTGCAGGAGACGATCCACATCAGAACAAGTTAAAGACCAACTGGAGTCCTTTAAAGTCTAGACCTAATAAAACCACTAGGTCCTATTAAAACCTTCAGGTCCCAATCAGGACCTTTGTGTTGACTGGTTTTGAGTACCTGACCTGTGGTGGCCATCTTGAACAGGAATGACTTGAAAAGTTAAACAGTTGTAGATGTTCATCCATTAATTACTTTTTGACAATTTT
This sequence comes from Nematolebias whitei, assembly GCF_014905685.2. Lineage (NCBI taxonomy): Eukaryota > Metazoa > Chordata > Actinopteri > Cyprinodontiformes > Rivulidae > Nematolebias > Nematolebias whitei. Next base: position 23,624,663 of record NC_056516.1, read on the forward strand.
GTTAAAAACGTCAGTTGTTTGAGATATTTTACTAACAGACACTCAGTTAGCTTCAAGTAGTTCATATATATATATATATATATATATATATATA
>NC_056516.1:23624856-23637247 GCF_014905685.2 Nematolebias whitei
AGATAGATAGATAGATAGATAGATAGATAGATAGATAGATAGATAGATAGATAGATAGATAGATAGATAGATAGATAGATAGATAGATAGATAGATAGATAGATAGATAGATAGATAGATAGATAGATAGATAGATAGATAGATAGATAGATAGATAGATAGATAGATAGATAGATAGATAGAACAAGCAGAACAACAGCTAAAAGCTAAAAAGTAGTAAGACACTAACTGAAGTGTTAAAAGTAGCTAAAACCTTTTAGCGGCATAAAACAACAGAAGCAGGAAGTACGAGAACAACATTTTTAAAGAAATAGAATGTACACGTATTTCTACAGGGAATATATTTGTGAATAATGCGTTGGATAAAAATATCCTCCATTCATTACTTACTCAAAGAAGCCACATTCGAGGACACGTGAAGAATGTTAATCGGTTTTACTTTCAAAGGCAGATGTTCACAACAGGTTACACACATGTACAGAAGTTACATGTGTGGAGTCCAGTCACGAGAATCTGCGGGCAGTGTACGAGAAGTGTTTTATAAGCTTATCAGCTCTCAGCTCACAGGCAGACAATGATGACCTCGGCCACACAGCTGCACATGCAGGATCAAATCAGCTCCTCATTCAGCCCTCTCTGAGAGACACAAGAACTCTCTGGTAACTTAAACACATGGTTCATGGGCAGTTATCATTCTCAGCCCTAGTAGCTAAAAACATCCATACACCTTGACCAAAAATCTCCTGACAATGTAAATTTTAAAAGTTACATAAACCAGAAGTAATAGCACCAATCTTCTGAACGAGCTGGCTAAAATAAAAAGCACAAAGTATGCAGAAGTTTGCAAAACAACATGTACAGTAAAATAATAATGTGAACGCAGAAGTCAGAATAAAGTTTCCCATCTGCAAGTTCAGCTTCTACATTCTGCATCTATTATTTATTGATAGATGTAGTTTTTAAAAACCACCTGGCCCTGGCACAGGTTTTAGCTGTTCTCCTCTTACCCAGCAGGTGGGGCCCTGGTTTGACCCCGGAGCATCAGAACTTCATGTTGCTGTGCAGCTTCTTTTGCCCTTCCAGAGAAAACTCACTTCACACAGCCATTCTGTGGAGCCATATTTGGACATTAGCAGCACACCAACCAGAGGCAGGACATCTTGTTGTCTGGCTTTAGAAAAAGACCAGCTGCAGAGCTGCTCCGCCTCAGGTGACCTTGGTGTCATCTGTTACGATAAGGAGAACGCAAACAACTGTTTTTCTGAGTTTTATACATGTTAATTTGATACCTCAAGAATGATCTGTTTCTCTGAGATGCTGCAGAGTTAAACCAGCATAAATGAAAAGTTAATTAGGATTATATTCAGATTAGCACTGAGGAAAGCAGGGCTGTGTGGAACGTCAGTGGGTCAGGCCGAGCTGAAGCTGGCGAAAATTGTCTGCAAACAATTTCTTCTGGATTTATGTTGCGAAACAGTTTTATCTGATGCTTTAAGTGCTTCAGAGCATGAAGGTTGAGCCAAACGGCTCTGCAGAAGTCACAACGATGGCCAAGAATTTAAAGGAGTTCAGCCTCATTACCAAAAATATAAGTTCTGACAAGCCTCATCACGCCTTGCAGAGGTATTGCAGTTTTGTCTTCAGGCTTCCAGGTCTTTCATCCTTTCGCTCAGATTTTTTTTTCCAACAACAGAATTGATTGAAATGGATTCCCTTGTGTGTTACAAGCAAAGAAAGAAATGCCATTTGAATAATTCAGTGGCTGCACGTCTTTCCAGCAACCGTGTCCTGGTGGATAATCCACATGAGCGGGGCAACAACAGAACCAGGCTCGCTGGAACCAGGAGGTGCAACATTGACAGCTTGTTCTCCCGGTTCTGTCCGGTCTGAGACGTTCCGGATGTGTTTCATAATGGCAGCAGAACTCCTTGTGTTGGATGAAAAGCTTGGATGTCACATGCTGAAACATGTTGGAAATCATGTGCACGGCTTCGTGCGCACGGCAGGCCTGAGAAAAAGGCTTGTTCTAAATCAGAACAGCTGATGACGGAGTCCAAACACTAAAAACTGATGTCTGTAAAGCAGAGAAAAGGGGTTAAAAATTACAAGTTCATGTGCACATGGAGCTGTGCACCCTCGCCTGCTGCCAAATGAGTGTTTATGTAACTGTTAGCAAAATATCTCATGAACCACTGCATGAATTTTAACTAAACTTTTAGAAAACTTAGAGAACTGAGTCAAGCCAATTAAAGATGGCACAGCTTGTAGACATTACTCAGACACAAAAGTGACTACAACTCTGTCACTTTTACAGCCATTGAGCTGAAATTTGGTGTGGTAGTAGCTGAGAGTCATTCACAACACATACTCTGAGGGGGATGTCCAGCAATACTGCATGAGATTATTATCCTGGTGTGATCAAAACAACAGCTCCGTCATTTCACAACAGAAGAGGATTTTAGTCGTGGACTTTGTCATGAAACGGGATGAGGCTTTTTATTTCTTTATATTTTACTTCCAAGGAGCCAAACCTTGTAAATCTTTTAAAGTGGTTTCGATCAATATTTCCTTAAACTTTCTGGAAGCACTTAAACATATTTTTTCTTTAGACTTTAGTTTCCTGACATTTTTACTTGTTTTCTAAAATGGAGCGTTTCTAAACTCGAACAGTTCATCGTATTTTTATTTTTTTTACTGCCATTTAAAGAAATGATTCATCCACATTCTGGATCCACTCGTCCATTTGCCTGGCTGCAGCTCGGCTAAACGCGGGTCATGACATCCTTCTGACACACACGATAACTACACACTGTCACAGCTGAAGGAGGAACCGAAGCTGCTGGTTAGCTGAATTTTCATAGAAGTTAAACACACAGAGGTCATGAAAAGTCCTCACTGAGTGAACCCTGAAGGATTTAGATCCCCAGACTCTGTTGGAGGGAGGTGCATTTTAAAGACACTGAAAACCTCATTAAGAAAAGTCAGACCAGCTGATTATAGAATGCATATAAATAGTTTTTAATCATTAAAAAAAAAAAAACAGATGTAATAATAAACAGCGGTAGATTACTCTGACCTTCTGAGGCTCCAAAACCCCAGGGTTAATTACGTTGTAATTAGTTCTGGTATTTTGATTAATGATGCATTTGTTAGGGAATTAGTACAATATTATGTGGGACTGGTGTTGTCTTTGCTTCGTTTAGCAAAAATTTAATCTCTTTTTAAGACTGATTATGTGCACTAAGATTTAAAAGAATAATTCGACATTTTTATTGACAAGAGGAGTTCGAATGATTCCCTAACATCATCGTGGGTTTCTTCTCATTTCCCTCCACATGTCTGTCTTTAAATATGACTTTATCCCGTTCTTACTCATTTTTTATAATTTTTCCAAAGATAATGGCAATATAAATACATTTACCGAAACACTTGCTAACGCAAACACTTCTACATCCACTCATCCGTATAGTCAAGAAGGCACGTCGGCAGCTCTACTTCCTCTGGCGGTTGAGGAGAGCTGGGAAGCTCAGTCCTCACCTCCTTCTACAGGTGTGCAGTGGAGAGCATCCTGTGCTCCAGCATCAACGTGTGGCATGGAGGCTGCACAGCTGCAGAAAGAAAAGCTTTGCAGAGAGTGGTGAAGGCTGCACAGAAGTCTGTTGGAGTCAGTCTCTCCACCATCACAGACATCTACACCTCAAGATGCAGGAAGAGGGCCACCTGCATCATGAAGGACCTCACTCACCCAGTACATACACTTTTTGCTCTGCTCCCTTCAGGCAGGAGGTTGTGGAGCATTAAGTGCAGAACCACTAGACTGAGGAACAGCTTCAGACTCATGTTCAGGCTGCTGTGTAATACACCTAATTTATATCATATTACAATATATATTGTTTCTTTTTTTATACTTTTGTATTTTGGCTATTTTGAGGTGTAACTGGGACCTTGAGTGCACAATTTTGTTCCACCTCATGCACCACATACAGGTCCTTCTAAAAAAATTAGCATATTGTGATAAAGGTCATTATTTTCCATAATGTAATGATAAAAATGAAACTTTCATATATTTCAGATTCATTGCACACCAACTGAATTATTTCAGGTCTTTAATTGTTTTAATACTGATGATTATGGCATACAGCTCATGAAAACCCAAAATGCCTGTCCCAAAAAATTAGCATATTTCATCCCACCAATGAAAGACAAGTGTTTTTAATACAAAAAACGCCAACCTTCAAATAATCGTGTTCAGTTATGCACTCAATACTTGGTTGGGAATCCTTTTGCATGAATGACTGCTTCAATGCGGCGTGGCATGGAGGCAATCAGCCTGTGGCACTGCTGAGGTGTTATGGAGGCCCAGGATGCTTCGATAGCGGCCTTAAGCTCATCCAGAGTGTTGGGTCTTGCGTCTCTCAACTTTCTCTTCACAATATCCCACAGGTTCTCTATGGGGTTCAGGTCAGGAGAGTTGGCAGGCCAATTGAGCACAGTAATACCATGGTCAGTAAACCATTTACCAGTGGTTTTGGCACTGTGAGCAGGTGCCAGGTCATGATGAAAAATGAAATCTTCATCTCCATAAAGCTTTTCAGCAGATGGAAGCATGAAGTGCTCCAAAATCTCCTGATAGCTAGCTGCATTGACCCTGCCCTTGATAAAACACAGTGGACCAACACCAGCAGATGACATGACACCCCAGTGACTGTGGAAACTTGACACTGGACCTCAAGCAATGTGAATTCTGTGTCTCCTCTCTTCCTCCAGACTCTGGGACCTTGATTTTCAAAGGAAATGCAAAATTTACTGTAATCAGAGAACATAACTTTGGACCACTCAGCAGCAGTCCCAGGCGAGATGCTTCTGACGCAGTCTCTTGTTCAAAAGTGGCTTGACCTGGGGAATGCAGCACCTGTAGCCCATTTCCTGCACACGCCTGTGCACGGTGGCTCTGGATGTTTCTACTCCAGACTCAGTCCACTGCTTCCGCAGGTCCCCCAAGGTCTGGAATCGGCCCTTCTCCACAATCCTCCTCAGGGTCCGGTCACCTCTTCTCGTTGTGCAGCGTTTTCTGTCACACTTTTCCCTTCCCACAGACTTCCCACTGAGGTGCCTTGATACAGCACTCTGGGAACAGCCTATTCGTTCAGCAATTTCTTTCTGTGTCTTACCCTCTTGCTTGAGGGTGTCAATGATGGCCTTCTGGACAGCAGTCAGGTCAGCAGTCTTACCCATGGTTGAGGTTTTGAGTAATGAACAAGGCTGGGAGTTTTTAAAAGCCTCAGGAATCTTTTTCAGGTGTTTAGAGTTACGTCGTTGATTCAGATGGTTAGGTTAATAGCTTGTTTAGAGAACCTTTTCATGATATGCTAATTTTTTGGGACAGGCATTTTGGGTTTTCATGAGCTGTATGCCATAATCATCAGTATTAAAACAATTAAAGACCTGAAATATTTCAGTTGGTGTGCAATGAATCTGAAATATATGAAAGTTTCATTTTTATCATTACATTATGGAAAATAATGACCTTTATCACAATATGCTAATTTTTTGAGAAGGACCTGTATGATGCAAATGATAAAGTCTCCTTGAACCTTCAGAAGAGTTGCTGCTGACGTTGACTGAAGAAGAGGTGGATAGTGGGCAGACAGGTAGACCATAATATTCCCAGCTACAGTCAACTCTGTCGGTCACCTTACATTGAATGTGTGTGAAAAAAAAACATGAAAACTCCTCGCTGATTGAACCCAGGCGCATAGTTGGACCGCGGACTCTCAGACTGAGGTGAGCTTTAAAGCAGTGGTTCCCAACCCTGGTCCTTGAGGAACACCGTCCTGCATGTTTTACTTGTCTCCCTGCTTTGACGCACTTGATTTGAATGAATGGGTGATTAACCGGCTTCTGCAGAACTTGAAGTAACTAATTCACTGAATCAGGCACGATGGAGCAGAAAACAATTGAAACATGGTGTTCCTCAGGGACCAAGGTTGGGAACCACTGCTTTAAAGAAACTGAATCTTTTACAACGGAACTCTTCTTCAGCTGCTTCATAAACGTTCAGTTCCAGGCTGTAAGAGAGATCAGTGTAAGACTGATTGTGCTTTGCATGTGATTTTTTTCCTCTTTGTGCAGATTTTGAGTTTTTCAGTGACGGTTGGGCTAAAAAATATGAGTTGTTGCCAGTCAGATAGTTTTCATATGTTGTTGCTTGTTGGATCAGAATTTGACAGAACCTGTCTGTGTTCCTGAATCCATCAGTCATGACAGGATGTCAATGCTGAAAAACAGCCCTGACAGAACATCTTTGTGACTTGACACCCTTTGGCCTTGTTTTTCCCTCTATTTTCATTCCTTAAGAGTGTTTTGTGTTTTTAGACATCCTTCTACTGAAACATTTTCTGAACTAAAGACTCTCTCAGGTTCTGTTTCAGGTCTTTACTGGATTTCTTTTGTTTCTTAAAGACAGGACTTTCAGACACCGTTCATCTCTAAACATACAGGCTTTGCATGTTTTTCATTCTCCATTATTTCAGTTTCTTTATTTTTTAAGGACACACAAAAGACTGCCAAGTTTACAGCTAACAGCTCTTTTTAATGTCTGTCAAACGAGTCATTTTCAGATTCAACTAAAGAAAAGGGAACAAATTGTGTTTGTGACAGAATACTGGTGACAAAGTGTCCAAAAATACCATTTAAAACTGCCAATTTCTCCAAAATGTTACATTAGAAATGGTCACGTACTGGACTGAGAACGAGCAAAGACAATTTGTTTGAAGATAAAATAAAGTCTTGAAAAGATCCTCACAAAAAAGATTAGTTTTAAAAAATCAGTTTAAAAACGACCTTTTTAAATCTAAGGTTGGTTTTTTTTGTCTAAGACCAAGTCAACAAGGGAATCAAACTGATATTAAATTTCTCTACAAAGCCGTGTCCATCTTTAAATAGCTCAGCACTTTTAAAGTGTGGTTCTGTGGTACGGGTATGAACAAATTATCTTACCTGTTACAGATAGCTTTGTGAACAGCCTCAGTTTAGTTTAGCTCTGACGAGATTGATGCGTCCAAGCAGAGCTGAGACTAAAATCATCTGCAAACAACTTGATTCTCAAAACTTTCACATGAACGCAGTTTAGAAAATCTTTACATCGCCGTCAGGTTTGTACATTAGCACTTATGTTGAGTACTGTGGCTATTTACACAGGCAAATAGTGACAGCAGTAACTTGCTGAATAACCACATAATATGAAATTAATGGACATGTAAAGGTTTATAAAATAGCCTTCGTGTTAAGTTTTTGAGAAATGAGCAGTTTAATACTGCACATAACATCAAGATTTAACTGATGGCAAACTATACAACTATTTTCCCCAGGAGAATCAAATATATCACAAAAATAATAGTCAAACGTGAAAAATAAATTAAGTTTTGATGCCCTATTATATTGGGACACTAAATAGAGGTAGGGTTAAGAAAAAGCAACGGTTGTGGATGGCAGTCGCCATAATGCTGCATGTCCAAAGACCACGACCAAACACGTCTTTATTTTTTATTTAACGCCAAAATTTTATTTTTAAGGATGACTGCACAGTGAGAACTCTGCTTAAGACAACAGCATCTGTTTCGGCATTAGCACCACTCAGACTGTCAATCCAGCCAAAACTATTTCTCCAAATCAAGCTCATTCAGAAAGTTATCTACAGCAGGTAAGATATTAAATGATTGTAAAGTCATAAAAGAGATAACTACTCTTGATCAAAAACAGTATTGTGTTGGCGTTTTTGTCGATTTAAAAAAGGCCTTCGACACTATTGACCACATTCTCCTTGAAAAACTGAATAAATATGGCATTAGAGGATTAACACTATGTAATTCAGGGAACAGGATCGTGGAATTGCCTTGATATCACCATAAACATTTATAAAACAATTTATATGTTTAAAAAGATGATTTAAGTTAAAATTGTTGGGAAAGTATGGTGCCATGTGAAGGATGCCCGATGTTTCTGTTTTCACTTAGGAGATGTTCAAGCCTAAGTTGTTGTTTGTTTAAAGTTATATATTTTTTAAAATAAGGGGCAGACATTATAAGAATTTTCTTCTTCTTTCTGCACCCTTTTCATTCAATATGTTTTTCTTTTTGATGAATTTGTTTTATTTATTTTAAACGAATGAATAAATGAATAAAGAAATAAACTGTAACTCCACTACTGAACTGAGACATGAACGCACCATACAGTTATAAACAGATTCAGTGCGGGGGGGTCTCCGGGGTGCAGGAGCTGGCATTAAAGAGACAAGAGAGGACACGTTTACCCAATCAGGATCTTTTATTTGTAACAGAGTGGCAGATTAGTGACAGGGCGGTGGCATGGAGGGGCCGCCTCCTCGCGCTCACTCAGCCAATGACAGAAACTCAGCCTTAAAAAAATGCAAATGTATAAAAACAGGAATGGGAACAGCGAACAGAGAAAAGTGTAGCCTCCACTGGGCTTCACGCACACACACACACACACACACACACACACACACACACGCTCTCTTTCACACACACACGTCTTATTTGGCTACGCAGGCTTGGATGGGTATGAACGAACAACTTTTGACGGTCACTTTAGAAAAGACAGTACGTGCTAAGATCCTTCCTGCCTGTGAGATTAGGTGGCGCCTCGTCCGTCCGTCTGTCCCGAGGCCGACAGACGTCCGAGCCGGACAGACGGTGAAAAGACACGGTCAGTGTGAGGGACGACCAGCCCCACATTCAGTGAACAGACAACACACTCAGGCAGGTGTGGAGTACAGCTGTAAAATACCAAAGTGAAGCTCTCGCTCTCTCTCACACACACACACACACACACACACACATACAGATGAGGTGGCAGGTCTAGACGAGGTGTGGACACACACGCGTCCTCTCACACAGGTGAAAAAGGGGCAGCAGGTTGAACTCACAGCAGTGGAGGTGGTGTGTTACCATCTGTGGAAGAGCGTGAGAACTGCTGGAAAAGGTAAACACACACTCTACCGCAGTACATTCCAGCTTTAACTCACCCCTCTTTAAAACACACACACACACACGTCCGGACAGGTATAGTTGGGACTCCCATGCGATTTTTTTTGTTTGTTCTACAGTACTGAGTATAAGAGAAGCTACTGACCCAGCAACACGGGCGTGGATATTGTTACAATCTATTAGATAGAAGCACTGTGATCTGTTGCTTCACTTCCACCCCCTCCCAAACAAAAAATAAAAATAAAAACTGGTTCCAATGGAGTGTTTTGTAACCAAATAACCACTCTCTGAACGGAGGGGCAATCAGTGGCGGAGGGGGAAATAAACGAGGCATGCAAAACGCAAAGAGGGGATGAACCGACTGGACGTGCAGCTTTTACACAAACCAAAACCAGACTGATCTCGCTCCGACCACAGTTAGCGATGATGATGATGACGATGACCTCAGCAGCTGCGTGTGTAAAAGTGTGTGTGCGTGGAAAGAGCACAGCTCGTCTAAATGTGATGAAGAGAAACGCTTCATGGTCATGCAGATGGTTAGTGACGCCAGAAAGGATACGCTGATATTTACATATAAACTTCTTCTTTAAATGCTAAATACACATCCTCCCGTTTTATTATTATTATTGTTTTATTATTATTACTCGCTGTCCAGCCCCCAGAGAACATTGATATATTATTGAATATTATTACTATCCATAACTAGTCTTTGTACAGCCCAGAGGAGCAGAGGGGGGGGCCGCGGCTCGCTGCTCGTCCTCGAGACGGGACGCTTTGTCCACGGCGGCTTCAGTGACACTGAGAGACACGGCGACGGCCGAGCGCCACGTTCTGGTTGGCCGAGCAGAGCGAGAGGTCAGAGCCAGCTTCCAGCAGATACCAGTGTGTGTGTGTGTGTGTGTGTGTGTAAGCTGTGTTCATGTGGTTGTATAAATGTGTGTGCGTTTGAGCACCGAAGGGACGGAAGGCACAAAAGAAACCTTTCCTCTCACCTTTGACCCTGGTCTCTGCACGGCCAACCAGACGTGCTCCGCCTGAGTTCTCTGCTTCCTCTTCACCTCCTCCTCCTCCTCCTCCTCCTCTCCCTTCTAGGCCTTTTGATTTGTGTGTGCGTGTTGGAAAACACAGATTTTTTTTTTGCTTTTCTTACAAAATAATCATATTACATAGAGAACAAGAGAACCTGCAGGTTATTAATAACAACGGCAACTTTAAAAACATCTGTGTGTACGCGTTATTTCTTTTAATATATTTGGATTTTTTTTGTCCACTTTTTCCCCATTTTCATTGAAAAGAAAGTCCCCAGAGAGAAAGGCGAGGGATGAGGAGATAAGGGGAGTAGGATGATGAAGAGCAGGAGGTGGGGGGGAGGGTTTAGAGTATCTCTCTCTCTCTCTCTCTCTCTCGTCTCGATTCTCCCCCCGGTGCGCCGCGTGTCTGTCTTCGGCGTCTGAGTGTTACGCGTAAAACTCCTCCTGCTTGTCGGGTTTCTGGTAGGTGACGGTGGCCTGTTTGGGTTCCTCCAGCGTGTAGCTGCCCTCGTCCTTCTTCTTCATCCTGTACACCAGCAGCATCACCAGGAAGGCGGCGAACAGGGCGCCCACCACGCCTCCAACAATCACAGCTGGAGCGGGAGAGAAAACAGGCCATCAGTAACGATCAGACGACAACACACAAAGAGCCGCTGCACGCCACAACACACACACTTTTCTACTTCCACTGCACAGCGGAGCTACGTGGCTATATCACCTAGATGCTAAGTGAAAACTGATGAGCCTCGATGTGCCAACGCACACGCCGTGCTGGCAGCGTCTTCATGCTAAATCGCAGCCCTGCGGAGCTACGTGGTTCTTTAAGGCAGAGTTGTTCCTCCTCGCGCAGCTCGCATCTCTAATGAGCCCACGCTGCGAGCGAGAGATTAGTGTTTGGTTATCAAAACGGTCAGAAACTCCCTCGTTAACGCTAACTTGAATTGATGCCAAAGCTGCAAACAAACTGCTACTTTCCAGAGTGATTAAAGAACACTTTGATGATGCTCGGCGTGCGGGGAGAAGCTTGTTTATCCCCCCGCTGCTGTGCTGCAACATGAAGTTCACCTTTCACCTCGTGTGGCCTCATGAAGACACACACACCTTGAAGGCCTGGACTCTAATCTAACATTAAACCATATCAAACCCCTTTAACAGATTTCTGTTAGGCTTGCACCAAGAGTTTATTGTTTAAAGTGTTCAATTAAAATAAAATTGAACGATTTTTGTCACATTTTATTGTCCTTAGAAAATAATTTATGATCATTTTCATTTTCTTTCATTTTTAATCACCTATTTTGACACTACTAAATGACATGTCACCTGCTGCCTTGCGTGCCAACGTTTCAAACTCTTATGCAATCTGTTAGCGCATGTGTTGGCGATGACTCTCGGCTACTACCGCACCAATATTTAGCTCAGAAACAGTAAAACTGACCGAGTTACAGACACTTTCATGGTGGCTGCGGCAGCCATCTTGAATTAGGTTGGTTCTAAAAGTGAAACCAGTTTTAAGTGTGCATCTAATGATCACTTTGAGTACGATGGAGCTTTAAGGCCACGCTAAGAACAAAAAAATTAAAAGCCATAAAATTATGAGCATAAAGTCATAAAAGACTTATCTTTTTTTTAAACAACTGTCGTTGATTATTTTTTCTTCCACAAGTCGGATCCATGATGCGACCTGTCAATCAATCCAGTAGGCGTGTCAACAAATGACCAATCCGAAGCTAAATGAGTTGTAATATTATATGAACTCCGACACAATAAAGCAGGTTTACCGAATTTTAACAGTGGTAAAATGAAGAATGTTTGTTAAAACTTTATTGTTATTGACGCTCTTACTCAAAACGTGTTCCAGTACTGCCACCTACTGTTGTGTTTTTGTATGCTGCTTCTGGGATGTATATACGTGACGTCACGACTTATGTTTTTGTTTACCTTTGAAAACAGAGCTCAGTGAGCAAAACTGTGTACCTGCAGCGCTGTTGGAGGTCTTCAATAAATATACCAGAAAGAGGCTGAAAAGACACAGTGACTCATTTAAAGGAGCATTTAGCTTCGGATTGGTCATTTGCTGACATGCCCACTGAATTGATTGACAGGTGGTGTCGTGGATCTGACTGGACAAAACTTTACGACAGCTGTAAAAAATAAGTCTCATACGACTTTATTCTCGTAATACAATGACTTTTAATACTACTTTATTCTCGTAATACTATGACTTTTAATACTACGACTTTATTTTCGTAATACTAGAACTTTTAATACTACAACTTTATTCTCGTAATACTACGACTTTATTCTCGTAATACTATGACTTTTAATACTACGACTTTATTCTCGTAATACTAT
>NC_056516.1:23637257-23649347 GCF_014905685.2 Nematolebias whitei
ATATATATATATATATATATATATATATATATATATATAGTTATTATATATTTTTAAAGCTCCGTCGTACTTTGAGAGCTTCATTAAAATCTGTTCAATGGTCCATAAAATATTTTGCTAACAAACAGCCAAATGAATAGACGCAGGCGGTTACATGATTGTAACATATTTTTTTCTTTTTCTTTCCCCCTTCTTCTTTCAGCTGCTCCCTTCTTCAGGGGTCGCCACAATGAACTAAGTCGCGTGAAGACTTGTCAATTATTTTTACACCGAACGTCCTTCCCTGTCACAACCACAGACCACTGAGCTACCACAGTCCTCTGTGTGGAGCAGAGAGCTGCTACCTAGGGCATTCGGGGAGCAGATGGTGGATGTTAAGGGCCCAGTGTGGGGCAAATGAGGGTGGAGACAGGTGTGAGTGCTTCACTAATCCCACCCACATTTTGATGTTGTCGGTACCGGGAGTTAAACCAGTGATCTTCCGTTCACAGGCCCACCTTCTCTAACCTATGCTTCACCACTCCCACAATGATTGTAACTTACATAAAGTTTGATATTATGTATTCTTGTCTGATTTAGGCTTCATGATCCTCATCTGCTCAGAGTGTGTGTGTGTGTAATATTTTATTGCTAAGTTAAGTGATGTGTTCACTGAGAAATATATGATGTATAAATAAAGGTCCAGGATAAGAATTACTTGAAGTGTGAGAATCTAACTCCAAACTTTGACCGCCAACAAACTAAATGTTTTAATTGTCAGAACATGTAGCATTTACCCACTTTGTCTCAGGGAATCTAAAATGAACTTCTGTAGCGCTCTTCTACGTGCGTTTCATAAGTTCTGGATTTTAGCCTCGACTTTGGTGCAATTTTTCTGACTCTCTAAAAGTTTTAATGCTTCCTACATTAAATATTGTGTCAAATAAACTCGGATTCTTTGTGATTTTACTTTTTTTTTTTTTTTACCCATTCGGTTTCTAAAAACCTAAAAAATTGTTATGTATATTCTGTTTCTCTTTATATTTTAGTGTCCAAACCTTTTCTCATAACGGCTCATTAAAACCGCTCAAAGCCACAGCACAGCACTCGACTCTAATGACTTGACCACAAAATAATAATATGGCAAAGAAATCAGTGGGTAAAAGAAAAGCCAAATGGGAGTCGCAGATTTTAAAAAAAATGCACCTAAACAAAAATTTAGACCGCAGGAGACCCTTTTCACACAAATGCTGCACTAAACAGGCACAAAAAAGAGGCCCATCAACTTCTAGCCCATAACTTAAACCAGGACAGAGACGTGGGACAAAGGCTCATCAGTCCTGCTCTGAATGGGCGGTGTGAGAAAGGAGCTATAAACTACGAGTGCTCAGCACTACTCGACACGTTTGGCTCTAACACACAGTCTAGACTACAATCTGTTGCCTCCTGCTTTTTACCGATGACGAGGAAATCAGCAAAAACCACGGCCAGCAGTCCACCAATCAGAACAGCTGAAGGAAAGACAGAGAGCCCGTCAGTTCTGCTCCCCCCACAACAACTCTTTGGGCTGAGAAGAAGGGCGCACTTGAAAAGAAATTGGATTTGCCCGAAAGGGAGAAGGGTGAGAAAAAGAGGAGGGGGAAAGCTGGAGTTGGGGAGATTGGTTGTTCTCAACGGGTCGGACGGGGCTAAGCAGCTCGGTAATCAACCAGGACTATGAACGAAGGGTAAGACCCCCTGAGGAAACGAAAACAGGAGGCAACAAGGGGGCAAAGTTCTGTTCGGTCTAAAGCCGAGTGGTTCAGAATGACAGGAAGGTGAGTTCAGAAACAAAAGCCAGACACAAACTTTCCCTCACCTATCAAGACCTCTTTTCTCTCCAGGATGTTTTTCTGCGGCAGCTGGGCGGCAGAGCTGCCTCCGTCCACCGTGTTGCCGATCAAATCGGGGTCCATCGGCACCACGCCCAGGCCGTTGCGCCGATCTTCAGGGATCTCGAAATCTCCGCTCGGTCCCACAGGACCCACTTCGTTGGCAGCTTCCTGGAAGGGGAGAAGGAAAAGTGAGACTTGAGTGGCGCAGTTGAATTCGTTCCGCAGAGCTGCGCGCGCCAGAGTTTTTCCACGGCATACGTTTGGCTTTCGAACAATGAGCCTCTGTACGTTGAGACCGGTGGAGAAGTGGCTTAACGTCACACAAATATACACACTTCATAAAATCTGGCAGCTTGATTACAATGTGGGAAAACAGTCAAGTTGAAACGCATCGCGCTCGAATGGAGCACAGATGCAAATAAACAGGAAGGCGCCAACCAGAGGAACAACCGGGGTCGGCAAATAAACAAACCGTCAGCATCAAAATGACAACCAGGAGGAAAAAGTTGCTCAGAATCATCTAAGGTGGTGCAGAATTAATAAAAGCTGCTTTCACTTAATGACTTGTTCTCCAATGTTGACTGTTCGTGTCTTATTTAGGGAGAGATCCACTACGACAGATCGGTAAGGACAAGATTTAAAGGTTGCCATTATCCTCCTCATCATCGTCAAACCCACTGAAGTGATCGCATGAACAGATACTGGCTGCACCGAAAACCTGATACACATCATTCATCTTGGACACTCGTAAATGAGCCTCACGTTCATTTATCACCATAATCGTGAGCGCTGAACTTTGTTTCCTCAGTCCCACACGAACATGGTGCTTCTGTAGGGATTCCTGAAAGCAGCAAATGTGTGGAAACACTAACTATACCTGGTTCGTTACACGCGGTAGAAAAAGGTTCAGAACAATGTAGAAGTTCTCTGGTTGTCAAAACACACTAATATATCTGTTATTTGTTGATAATTTAATAAGAGACCTTCTTGTTTTGAATTAATATAGGTAAATTGCCTTATACAGGGAAGTATAAGAATGTCGACTATTGTTCTTCAGTTGATTGTAAAAATAAATAAAGACATTTGTCTGTTTTCAGTCCATTTCCTTCCTGTTGAGTTATTTTTTTAAATGATTGATACTATCAATGAGCAGAAACGCAAAAAGTGGCATCTAACTGACGCTAATTGGCAAAATTAATCAGCGATTGTACATTTAGGAAGGATTCTGTGCCTTAGGTTGATCGTCGAGCTTCTCAAATAAAATAAACTTTTTAATTAAGGGTTTAAGTAACAAATGTGCTTGATTAGATTTATGATGACAAACAATTTAAGTTGATAAAACCCATAAAAAAATAGATCTTTTAAAGTTTGGTACAGAACATGAGGCTCTTTAAGCCAAATGGCGGATACAATCACACCTGTTCCAAGTCCAAGTGTTAATTTAATTTAAAAAAGCTTGTACCATTTAAATAAAGTAGACATTTTTGTTGCCTTTGAGATCTAGTTTTCATTTTATTCCTGACACTGTTCCCCATTGACCTAGAGAGCTGGACGCTGTCGAGGATTTACTGATCAGTGTCTGAAAAAATATACGGGGACGGCTTCACGTGTCTGTAGAGATGCCCTGAAGATCCACCTTCTGCAGTGGAATACACACGTGAACTCAGCGTGGATTGTTATTTTGTTTGATCTGTGAATGGAGGTGAATAAACTTGGAGTCTTTGAGTTGACTCGGTTGAAAACACAACGCTGAAGAAAAAACATCTAATTAACTAACTTTATTTTTATTTTTTGTGGTTCCATGATCATTCTCTGCGCCTTTCCTCCTGCTTTTGAACCACTCCGAAATAACTTGTTAAACTGGTCAACTTTCCACACCAGTGGTAAATAAAACGGCGCTCTACGCCGACATGAATGGTTTGGAGTCCCACCTGCGTCGTTGAGGGCGCCTGTGGGCGTGTCGTTCTCGTCGTCGGCACCGCCCGAGTGCCTGTCGTCATGGTAACCCTGGGCCTAAAGGGGACCCTGGTTTTGATCCTGCTGGCTGCTGTGGTGGTGGGTGCGGCTGTTGTGGGTTCGGGTGTGGTCTCTGCTGTGGTGGGCGTGTCTTCTTCTGTGGTGGTCTCCACATCAAATTCAGGGTAAAACATGGTGGAGTCAGGTGACAGGTACACGTCCTCCTCTTCCTCTGTGGGACTCAGGTCGTCTGAACCAGCAGCGAGTCCTGTACTCTCCGCTGTACTGGTAGCCGGGTTGGTGGTCACCACAGGGAAGACGGCAGGCGACCGCGGGGCAGAGGTGGTCTGAGCAGCCCAGAGCCGCTCCAGCTCTTGCCGCCTCTTCAGCTCTTTCTCCCGTTCTCTCTCTTGCTCCTTCTTCTGCTTCTCTTCTCGTTCCCTCTCCTGCTCTCGCTCCAGCTCTCGGACCCTCTCCCGCTCCCTCTTCCTCTGTTCCTCCATTTCCCTCTGTCTCTTTATCTCCTCCTCCAGCTCCCGTTGCCTCTGTTCCAACTCCTTCTCGAAGAAGGCGCCGCTCTCTCCGTCGGCCTCGGTGGGCAGCAGGGTGATGGTGGCGTCCTCAGGGCTCGGGCTGGGCTCGGCTGCAGGTGGGGCGGAAGGGGCGGGGCTTGTTGCCTGCGTGGTCGAAAGGAGGAAGGTCTCTTCTGTGGTGAAAGACACGCCCACCGACGTCGGCCTAATACCAATGTCAGGAACTGGAAGAAGTGAGAGGGAAATGATCAACCAGTCAGTTAGATATTAAAAAACAACATTACAGTCAGTCATGAAATTAACATAAATTACAAGGTGATGCAGGTGAGGAATGGAAACTGTTTCAGGTACTTTTTAGAAGCCGTGCTTTAAAAACACAGGAAGGCAAAACGAAATCCTGTGGTTTTGTGCCTAAAAAGTCTGCAAAGTTACAAAGGCCATATTTAATGAAATCGAAAAATCTCTCCTGAGCACCACGACCTCTAAAGTTGTTGTTTTCAGATTTTTTTGCAGTAATTTAAATGGTTACAGCGAAGAACTGACCAAAACAAAAAGTAAACGCTGAGATAATGGCAATATTTTAAAAGGCTTTCCTTCATTTTGTCCTTCAGTTTACACAAAGCCAAGTTTTTTTTTTTCCGTGGCAAAAACAGATGGTCATCGTGACTGATCTGAGTGGATAAACCTAAAAAATGTTGGCTTCGTAAATTTGTCTGGTCAGGGGGAAGGAATGGGGGTCTAAGCTCGAGAAAATCCTGTTTGGAGAATGTTTAACAGACAAAGACAAATGTTCAGATTAATGGGTTAAACGAGACTATTACATTAGCTGATCTGTAAAATAATAATCTTATTAAAGTTTTCTTACATTTCTTACAATTTAATATTTTTATCTGATAAAGATGCTCCAAAAATAAACTTTACTTAACATTTTCAGCTTTATTGGATAAATTGATATAAGCAATTTTTTTTTCTCCCTTTGTAAAACACATCACAGCCAAGCAGTTATTAATAAAACCACTTAAAGAATATTCTGTATGTTCGTGATCAGAACTTTGAATCAGTCTGGAGAACTCAACAGGAGTGTTTTCACTAAAATTATAATCATTTAAGAAGCACGATCCTCAACAAACCATTCGTTATCTCTCCTCGTTGCTGGCAAATAGATCTAAGAGTCTCCCTTTAGTAATTTAAACCATTTTACCCCAAAACATTCTGTGGTTGCTCATTTACCGTATTTTCCGGACTATAAGTCGCACTTTTTTTTCATAGTTTGGCCAGTCCTGCAACTTATATAAGTTTTTTTTTTCCTATTCATGATGCAATTTTTGACTGACGCGTTAAATGTTCATTCATACTGGCATGAACCAAAGAGTAAACTTTACCATTTGCAGCTGCGAGAGGGCCTTCTAGGCTTTTAACAACTATATGTTGTTCCTCTAACGCAGTCCTTCTCAAATAGTGGGGCGCCGGCAATGTCAGGTGGGGGTGCATGTGGCACCGGGGAACATGCTTTTTTAGTCACATGAAGTACTTTTTTTTTTCCACCATTCTCATTTTGTTGCATGCATTCCAGCAGCTGTTTGCTCATATCTCTCAGACTTACTAATAATAAAGTTATGAACAAATAACTGTCTTGTTGTTTTGGGAGCCATGCTTGAACCATGTCGCTTTCCTCTGCAGCTGAGACGATAAATAAACTCCGACACCTCCGTTGCATGTGTTTTATGTCCATGCGCTCTGGACGTCGCTCACAGCACGCATGCAACAAAGAGTAAACTCAAAGCGAGAGCGACATCTGCCCCCTCTTTCGCGTTTACAACATTTTTTCGTTTTATCGATGCATGTGCTCATTGATCCTGACTTCCTCATTTTTGATTAAAAAATAATAATTAGCACAAATTGTTTTATTCATTATTGTTTTTTAGGTCAAAGTGTTTTATATAACACTCCTGAGTTAAAATGTTGCTGATCAATTTGAATTTATTATTATTTATTGATTATATTTTATTTTTCAGTATCAAATGGTCCAAAATGTTTACAGTTTAAATAAGGATTTAAGTTGTTTTTTTTCAGGCAAATTGATGCACTTTCAGTTGTTTCTGTCTGAATAAAACACAATGTTAACAACGTTATTCTTTGTTGTAAGTTGATCTATATTATTATTTTATTATTTAATGGTAATAAGGACACAATGTTATGCAAATGTATTTATAACAATTTTATAGACAAATGATACTATTTACAGTTGCGGTGGGGAGTTGGGGGGGGAGAAATGTTTAGTCTTCCTGGGGGAGTGTAACAGAAAATAATTGAGAAGCATTGGTCTAACACAACCTCCCCCCAAACATTCACTAGAGACAACAGAGAAAAACTTAACACAAGTAAAATGCCCCCAAAAGTGTTGTGGAACGAGACCGGTGAATTTACCGGTAACTTGCTTGTCAGACTTGTTGAGTTAATTAAGCCTGTTCAGGATCCCAGTGTTGTGTTCTGTTGTGTTCCCAGTTCTGTGTGTTGTTATTTCAGGGTAAATGTCTGTTCTTGCACTTTGTGAAATACACTTCTAAATAAATGTGACTTATACTCCGGAGCGACTTATAGTCTGAAAAATATGATGATTGTCATTACAGTACGGCAGCGTCGTGGCGCAACTGGTAGAGCTGCTGCCTCTCAGCGAGCAGGTCCCTGGTTCAAATCCTGGTCCGGGGGCCTTTCTGCATGGAGTTTGCTTGTTCTCTCCGTGCATGCGTGGGTTTTCTCCAAATACTCCGGTTTCCTCCCACAGACCAAAAACATGCACGTTAGTCTGATTGGTAACTCTAAATTGTCCCTAGGTGAGTGAGAGAGTGAATGTTTGTTTGTCTCTGTGTGTCCCTGTGATGGACTGGAGACCTGTCCAGGGTGTACCCCGCCTTTCGCACAGTGATTACTGGACATGGGCACCGGCGACCCCTGTGACCCAAAATGGAAGAAGCGGTAAAAGATAATGGATGGATGTCATTACAGTAGATCCATGGCTGAATTTGTCTTGTCACATTACTTAGACCTAAACGATGACTTAGCATAGAAATCACAGCAAAAACTGAAATGTAATCTATATTTTTTGGCTGTCTTACAACAAGGAGTGTACAAACTGTAAATTGAAGCAGACATAGTAAATTTTGAGTTAAGTTGTCAGAGTAAATCTTTTACAAATAACTACAGGAAGCTGGTTGCTCATTCTTAGTTGTTTGTGTGGTGACTTTTGGTCTCAGGGTCTTTACTACTTGTGGTGCATGACTGTTTATGCATGAAGTCCATTTCAAGAGAAAGGAGGAGATGAACTCTCTGAGTGTCATAATAACGTTACCCCGCCTTTCATTCTGCTACAGCTGAGAAGCTACTTGGGCTGAAAGAGAAGCAAATTGAATTTGCAGATACAAAGACATGAAGAGCAGGCGAGGCTATGGGAATATGGACTCCTGCGACGCGGCTTATGTTTAACGCAACAGACGCCGCAAAATGCCTCTGCCGAAGCAGCGGTGCTGCACGTTAAACACAAGTCTGTTAAAAATTTGAAGCTATTCTTTGGAAACGTTCGATTCGACATCACGGTTTCAGATGGAGCAATTTGCCCGGCTGCTGTTTTAACCACGGGGGGTGCCTCTGCTGCGCTCTCCTGCTCTGAATCCTAATTTATTTTGTGCAGCCCGCAACGGGTCGAGCCTGATGAGAACGAGCTGTGGACGAGCTTTTAAGTGCCAGATCATAAAATCAGACCGAGCTACACCGATGTGACTCACGTTAAGTAGGTAATTCCTAGACACGCAAACTCCCGAGGAAGACATGCGCTGGCATAGTTGGACACAACTGCTTGTGCGATCGTCTAATCTGTGTGGACTGTAATCTGATTAGAGAAAAGAAGATCTCAAGGAATCGAGCCAGGGTTAGTGTCTGTTTGCGAGGGTGTCTAAGGTGTTTTCGGCTGATGAGCCAAACGGCAGCTTGATGCGGCGTGTGCGGTTGTATGTGCGTGGCCTCAAATGTATCCGCCGCACCTCAAAAGATAGGCAGCCGAGGGAGGCGGGGCGGAGGCTTTAGGGTCAGCAGATTGAAACCAAGCAGCTGTCGGGTTTGAAAGAGCCGGGGCGTGAGTGCGTAACCACCCACACACACACAATACAAAAACTACACACACTCACCACCAGAGCCGGAGCCTGAGTAGAGGTCCTCATCGTCGTAAAAGTCATCCCTCGCCGAGCCTTCGTCATCGATATACGGGGACCGCATCAGTTCCTGTTGGAGAGACAGTGGGAGGAGGTGCAAATGACAAAAATTAGAGTTATTCCTCGTGAACGGCTGAGCTGTTCATCACTTTATTCAAAGGAGAAACCACTTCGGCAGATTACATCCACACACACACACAGCTGTCTGAGAGGAGGCGCAGGCTGCGTTATGCTGGACAGGCTAACATCTGTCAGTCTGTGACTCTCTGGAGGAGCATAGTTAATGAGTTGATCTAAAGCTGGGATTCTGGCAGAGAAACATCAAAGCTTTGAGGGGGAGAGAGACGGGGTTAGCTGGTCTCTGTGAGTCGAATGGAAGTGATGCTCAGACTGCAAAGCACCCAAGGACGGCACGGCAATTAACTTGTGAACTTGAGAGGGTTTTTCCTCCCTCCGTCTGAGACTAAAGAGAAGTATTAATTTTTTATATTTTTGTTTTTTTTTCTTTTTGTATGTAGACTTTAAAGTCACAAAACATTTTATTTTTCCTCACTTAACTTTGATTTGATGGAGGTTTTCTTGGCCCAAAAAGATTAAGTTTTAAAAGAACCAGAGTTCATAAAGCAGCAGATTTTGGTAATACCTAGGCAGTTATTGTGCATTACAGATTTTTTGATATAAGGTTTAAATATAAATACATGTTTTTGCATTACATGGTTATTTACATAAATTACTTCAAGTGTTTGTAAAAGCAAACAGCAGCAGTTACCAAAATTATTTAATAAAAAGCCATTTTCTGCTGCTCATCAGTCAGGATATTGAAGCAACAGGTTTTAGAAGAGAAACCCAGACTTCCCACTCCAGCCACTCCTGGGGGGTCCCAAGGTGTTCCCAGGCCAGACCCCTACAGGAGTTCTGGGTCTGCCCTGGAGTCAGGTTCACAGTGGAATGTGCCTGGAAACCAGTGAAAGGAAGCGACCAGGAGGTATCAGGTGTTCAAACCACCTCAGCCTTTTAAAGCAGAGGAGCAGCAGCTGATGGAGCTCATGAAGGAAGCTCATTTCAGCTGCTTATATTTGAGGTCTGTTGGTCATGATCCATACCTCATGACCAAAGGTGGGGGTTGGAACAGAGACGGACCAGCAATTTGAGATTTTTGCCTTTCAGCTAGGCTTCATCATCACAACAGACCAATGCAACACCCTCATTACTGCAGAAAAGGCCCTGAAATCCACTTCCTGCTCCATCCTATCATCGCTCCTGATCAAGGCTACTTAAACACTTCCGCTTCAAGCAGAGACTTGCCCTGGAGGGAGCAGTCCCTCGTTTTCTGGTTGAGAACCGTGGCCTCAGACCTCAGATGCCAACAGAGCCACATCATTTGCAAAAAGCAGAGACAAGTCCCAAACCAAGCCACCCTCCTCTATTTGACTACAACTTGAGACAATGTCCATGCACACCACAAACAGGAGCAAACACAACCTGCACCTCAAGGATAAAGGACACTCTCTTGAGGACCAAAATGTTCACATTTTGGACCGAGAAGACGGACGGTTTGAGAGCGGGATGAAAGAAACCATCTATGTAAAAAGAGAAAAAACAACTTTAAACAGAGAAGGTCTCAGATTTCAACTTTCAAGAACCTATAATGGAGCATTAGGCCTGATACTCAGTCATTTCCACTCTTATCAGGATTTTCATTCATGTAACCACAGTGGCTGTGACTCAGACTAACAATGACCCTAATGAACTCCTATTGTGAGGGTGTCGGTGCAATCTGCATACAGAACACCTCAGCTCTATAACAAAACTCCACACTGTCTTTCTTTGAGCTGAGAAAGCCCCTCGGATGAGAAGCGAAACGTTTTCAGCTACAAAATAAAAGTCCAGTTGTTTTTGTCTCGAACTTTTTTGATTTTACCAAGTCCTGGACGACTGAGAAGCTTCACCAACCTGCACTGGGAGGGAGCTCAGCTTTGTGCCGAGGATGCAGACAAAGCTCTCGCGTTGGCCATTGGTGACCAGATCCACCTTATGTCACGCCTTAATAAAACATGAAACTCTTGTCTGAAACAGTATGGAGCTAAATTAAAATCTAATAAAAACGCAGCAGTTGTTTCTGCTACAAATATCCATTAAAAACAGGGACAAGCAAATCCAAGAGGCTGGAACATGTCGGGCTTATTTCCTCCCTAAATAGTTAATCAATCAGTTAATCAAGCAGCTAATTCAACAAGAGGAGGGTCCTCGACTGTCCTCACAGCGCCGAGGTGCCACCAACTGAGCTGCGTTTGTTCAGGACTCATCAAAGTGTTTGAGCAGCTATAATTGTGCTCTGATGAGGGGGAGATGAAATGTTAGGTAATTAACATGATGCTGATGGTGAATCCTGGTGGGAGTAGGAGTGCCTGCACCAAAAATTCATGGCAATCCACCGAAAAGTTGATGAGATGGAGATGACTGTACGCAGAATCACAGAGGGAGAGAGGAATTTAGTTTCCTGGAGACCGCTGACGCAGTTTGACACAACTCAGTGATTTTTTAATGGGCTAAACCTTATATTTGAGAAGCCACATAATGTCTTTACTTCATAAATAACTCTGATTGATGAGGAGGGGGTCAGTCTGCCCATAACCGTCTCTCACAGATCATTTCCCTGTATCCTCTCCCATCTTCACCGCTCCACCTTAATCCTGGTGCATTCGCTGCAGGCCTGCGAGGGGAAAACATCCGCCTGCCGAGCTCTGCGGGGGTCGGTCAGGGGGTAATGGTGGCTCGCTTTTAGGAGGGGCGGTGTTCAATCTCTGAAGTGAATGACCTCGGCTTTTCAGCCCGATCCCTCCTCCTCTCCTCATTCATCCCTCTGTTTTTCTCATGACCTCAATCCCAGATCGCTGCGATATTTAACACTCCCTTCAGCGCTCCGAGGCTTTTCTCGTCTCGTGGGGTCAACTGATCCTGCCGTGCACTTTGTCACACCGTGTGAGACAGCGCAAAGAGAAATGTCAAACCCCAGGACAAAAAAGATGAGTCAAAGCAGCTATTTATTATTTTCACATTAATTAAACTATAAAAAAATGAATATCTCATCTTCTATTTTTCCACCTTTTTAAGTCAAGTTCTGTGGAAAAGTTGTGAACAAAGTATCTTACCTGTTGTAGATCTAAAAATGACAATGATCCACGTTGGTCTTGGCTCAGACTAGCCGTTAGCTCATCAATCTAGTCAGTTCTCCAAAACTGAGGTCAATCAAAGAACTATCCACAATAAGTAAGACCTTAATTACTCATATCCTTTCCACAGAACCCCTTATCTTCTTTTTGAATAGATTTACTTACAAATACACCTCAATTTAGCTACTTTAAAATACAGTAGTCCCTCGTTTATTGAGGGGGATCCGTACCCTGAAGCCCTGCGATAAGTGAAAAACCACAAAGTAGGGAAAGTAGTACAAGTAGTAAGTAGCAGTTTATTATAGTAAGTATACACACTGTATGGATCCCCCTCAATAAACGAGGGACTACTGTATTTTAAAGTAGCTAA
>NC_056516.1:23649747-23651084 GCF_014905685.2 Nematolebias whitei
ACACACACACATAAAAGTATTAACCACACAAATAAAGGTGTTATGCAACGTCAAATAAACACCATTATGGCGGCTTGTGACGCCCCTCACCCCTCCCTCCGCCTCCCATCTTCACAAAAGTTGCATCCGCCCCATTTTCCTTTCATCTTCATTTCTTATCTCGAGGTTAGCCCACTCAATTCAGCGTGACCCCCAAAAACACACACACACATACTTATTAAATTAACACACTCCACCCACAAAGTGGCTCCAAAACTGCCCTCGGGGGCCCCGTTTACAATATGGAAACCTGCAGGGCCCAGCGTAGCTCCTGTTCATCTGATCTGTGTTTAAGTGTGCGTCGTCTCCACGTTTGATAGGGATATATGCAATTATGGCCTGTGCCTGGACGTGTTTTATTTATGAGTCAATAGTATATGCGTGAAATCACTGTATGGTGGGCATTTGTGCGTCACTGTGTGTAATTACAGTGCGTGTGTGTGTAATCACAGGTTCTGTATGCTGTGTGTGCATTTACATCCATCCGTATGGGTGTGCGGTGTTTTTTTGTGCATTTGCTTTGCAGTTTGCCTCTTTTCGGGAGCTATAATCGGTTCTCCTTCTCCTGCACCACGTAGCTAACTAACCACAACGAGACTTGACGAGCTCCCCCCGTCTCCTTCTCCTCCACCGCACGCATAACTCCAGGGCCAAAAATTCATCTGTAAAGCTGCCCTCAATTTTCCCTTCACGGCTGCATTTTTTATTTTTTTTTTGTTCCTCGTTTGTTAAAAAAGGAAACTGTAAGATGACAACCGTACTCAGATCTGCAGAGTAAATGTGATCCTGGTTTTTGGCAGCGTGAAGCACTGCCACTGGAAGACACGCGGTGCCAGTTGGAGTCAGTTTAAAACAATCTGGGATCTTGGAATTTATAATTATGTATAATTTTGTTGGGGGGTGAAAAACGAAACTGAGGGGAAGCAGAAATGCAGAATCAGTACTTTTGTTTCGCCTGTGTGCGCTAAAAGGAAAGAGAAGGGGGTAGTAATGTGTTTGCAGTGTAAGCCCAGGTATCTCATCTGAGGAATGTTGCAACATTTGCAGTGACTCAGGTAGAAACTTGATCTGTGGCTGACATCAGGCTCTGCTCTACAAATCTGATCCTTTAGTCTCTCTGCGAGTGTTTGTCGGCTTGTTTTACAGCCGAAGCCTGGCTCATACCTGACCTGACAGCGCTGCGATCTCACAGATGGTTTTATTTCACAGCAACTAATCGGTTTCATATTTTCTTCTAGATTTAAAGCAAATATAATAATAATAATAATAATAATAATAATAATAATAATAATAATAAT
>NC_056516.1:23651094-23666155 GCF_014905685.2 Nematolebias whitei
ATAATAATAATAATAATAATAATAATAATAATAATAATAATAATAATAATAATAATAATACAAGAGTCAGGGCGGGAGGAAAAAAAAAAGATCAAGGTGTGTGTTTTGTCTGGGGGAACAAAAGGTGTGTGTGCTGCAGCTAATGCAAAGATTCAGAAAGTCAGACAACGGCGGGAGTAGATCTATGGATATAGTGGTTTTCTTGCACATACACACACACACACACACACACACACACACACACACATGGTGGTAATAAAAGCATCTAGCAAATTCACGCATCAAAAAATGAGTTCTGAGCTTGGTTGTCTGGCTGGTCCAGTTCTGTTTAAGATCCCCTCCAGGCTAGCTGCTCAGATAGCGAACCTCATTGTGATTGACTTCAAATGCATTCCTCTTAACCCAAAGAAGCCGCTGCACAATGCATGACACACACACACACACACACACACGAGAGCTTTAAGCTGTGCAAAATACATGCAATCATTAATAGTGCTTGAGATTTCATTGGAACACGGTTTCTGGGCTACTGCAGCATGTCGGAGCTCTCAAACTGTGAAGAATAATTTCAATACTCCCTCTTCTTCACGCCACCATCTGTGACTTTGTCCCTCCGCTCACTGCAGCCACAGCACGGAGACAAAACAGGACACACAAAGACAAAACACTGAGGTAGTGTGCAGTTTTCACACCATATAAGTGTTTTTTTTCCGCTTCGATTCTTAAAGTATCATCTTTCACACAAAGAGCCCAGCTTTGCTGTCGACTTGTTGTTTTTATGGGCCTTCAGCTTAAAAATGTAAGTTTCTATTTGTGTTTTTGCAAAACGTTGTATTACAAATCAAATCATTAACTAATTTTAAACACGTATTTTTGAGCAAACGTGTTCTGACCAAAAAGGTGAGAGATGGCAAAATAAAACCCTGCGAATTCAAACAAAACATCTGGTAACCTTTTTGTGCAACATAAACCCGAGGCTTCGCCCACTTCGCCACAAAACAGATTCTCACACATACAGACATACTGAGATTACACAGATCTGTGGTTTGAAGAGCCATTTTACCGCTCTGCTTCTTTTTCTGATTTGGGAATACAATCTGAATTTGACATCTTAAAGCACAATCTAGACCTAGATTTCTTCCTGAAATTCTCAACGCATCACTGCTCCTGGTTGCCACACCAGGCTGCGATCCTTTCTGAGCTAAAACAAGTGAAGCAGCTGCCAACTTTTGCAAAGTGGACTCACTGGAGACTGGGTTTGTGAGCAAGTCTGCCTCGTCTCCAACAAATAACTGCAAGAGCAGCAGGACTCCCAGATGGCACAGAACTTTAAAACAGGCATTTTGAGATAAATACAACTTTAAACTAAAACTAAAGCATAAATGTACTTCCTCAGGCGGCTGAGACGAGCTGGTCTGGGAAGCTCAGTCCTCACCTCCTTGTACAGGTGTGCAGTGGAGAGCATCCTGTGCTCCAGCATCAACGTGTGGCATTGAGGCTGCACAGCTGCAGAAAGAAAAGCTTTGCAGAGAGTGGTGAAGGCTGCACAGAAGTCTGTCGGAGTCAGCCTCCCCACCATCACAGACATCTACACCTCCAGATGCAGGAAGAGAGCCACCTGCATCGTGAAGGACCCCACTCACCCAGCACACACACTTTTTGCCCCACTCCCCTCAGAAAGGAGGTTAAGGAGCATTAAGTGTAGAACCACTAGACTGAGGAACAGCTTCTACCCTGAGGCTGTTAGACTCAGAAATCTCTAAAAAAAAAAAATCACATCATGTTGCTGCTGATCTGTTTCATGTTGCTGCTGATCTGTTTCATGTTGCTGTGTTCATTTGTGCTCATCTGCTCGCACAGACTCATGTTCGTGCTGCTGTTCGGCATTTTTTTTTAATGCTATTAGTGCTTAGTGTATTTTTATTAACATTTTTCTTAGTTCATATCTTAGATCTTATTACTTTATTTTACATTTTAATACTTTTGTTGGACGTAACTGGGACTCTGTGTACACAATTTCGTTCCACTACATGTACCACATGTGGTGTGTATGACAAATAAAGAACCTTGAATCCTTGAAATATTTCCTGTAAATCCCTTATTTGATGCTACTCGATTGGTATAGGGATGCATTTTACTTAGAAGTGACACGTATCGTTAAAAGAAACACTGGACGGAGTATAAACTGTTACAGCTCAGTGTTGGCAGCGTTTCTTTTCGCCATGACAGATAAAAGCATTCAACAATTCTTAAAACTGGCTAACAGTGCAAAAGAGGTGTATATTTGAACCATTTTTTCAAATGATCGCTCCACCATAACGTCATTGATAAGTCCAGAACTATGATTATAAAACAATCTATACTTTACTTTCAGTTTGTTTCTTGTAACTTTGCTTTTTGGCAATGAATCTTACACTTTTGAAAAGCTGGTTTATATCTTACTCAACGAGGCTGCATTTGTGTGTGGAGCTGCGTGCCCGGTTGAGTTTGTGGGTTGTGCTCATGAAAAACTTACCAACTCTTTTCTGCCCAACTTGTTCTGCTGTTGACTCTTTGTTTGATGATTTTTATTGGATTGTATGATTGAAAACTGAAGAAACATGACATAATTTCTATTTAACATGGATCTTTTTAACAAACAAGGGCCTCAGTAGCATGTGGAAGAACCATACACAGCCACAACAGCCTGGCACCTCTTCCTTATGTTGCTCACCAGCTTTGTTACACATTTGCGAGATGGCATCACCAGCGCTCGTATCAAGTCATTGTGGTTGTGTTGGTCACACTGGTACAAACATTTCATCCTCTACATTCCCAAATTCTGGAGTTAGTGTTTGATGACCCCCACTGTGGGGGTGAGCAGTGTTATCTTGAGGGCTAGATTTCAGTCCCAGACTGTGGAGAGATGAGATTGCCACTGGTTTGTCACAACCAGACACCTGATTGTCAGCCCCTGGAGTACCTGAAGCTCAAAACACGAGTCAAAAGCAGAATAATCTGTTTGGCCTGGGCAGAGAAGATTTGGTAATTT
Organism: Nematolebias whitei; assembly: GCF_014905685.2. NCBI lineage: Eukaryota > Metazoa > Chordata > Actinopteri > Cyprinodontiformes > Rivulidae > Nematolebias > Nematolebias whitei. The sequence goes on from NC_056516.1 coordinate 23,654,126, forward strand.
TTTTCTTTGATGCAATCCACAAACTCAATTCTGCTCAACCAACAAATATATTTTCCTAACACATGTGGCACTATTTAAGGAAATTACCACTATTGCCAGGAAACACTGTTACTACAAAGAAATAAGTATACTTCATTATGTTTTGTGCTATAGAAGGAAAACTGTGGAAAAACAATAAAAATCTCAGTAAAGTTTAATACTGCGTGCAATGATTGTTTTAAATGTCTGGCCGCCGTTTTCTTGACCAACCACTTCAACAAAACCAAACAGGTCTGGTTTAAACAAACATCATCTGGGAGAACACTAGGAGGTAAAATAAAGGTCACGATCCACATTTCCAACAGCTCAGCAGTTTTATTTCCCTGAGCGCTGCGAGCCGGTGCTTCTGTAAATCAGCTGCTGATTCTCAGCCGTCTGTGTGGCTGCTCGCAGTCTGACCCTCGCTGATAAGAAGCAGAAGGTCTGAGCCTTGCTGTTCGCTCACAGAAGTGCATCTCTACCTGGAAAGCTCTGAACTTCTTGGCACGGAGCCTCCAGCTACTTGAACTGTTACAGGAAAGCCTGCAGACGGTTTACTGTTTGTGTGGCTCCACGCCCGTCTTTTCTTTCTAAAGTGGATCCTCATGTCTGTCAGCAGTGACCTCTAATCTTCCTCCATCTTTAGCTTTTTTTACTGCTACGTCTCCCTCTCCACCCCTGCTTCTTCCTCTCCTGCCGGCTGGGCGGGCGGCTCATTTACAGTCAGACGAGACGAGAGCGACTGCGTGTGTCACCAGGTGATGGCCTGGTTAGGACACCTGCCAGCCTGAGCACGGATTAGCACAAAAAGCCTGTGCACAGTCATGCCGCTCACACCTTCTCACACAAAGGCAGCTACATGTCGAGTATCTTGTAGCAATGACGTCAGCTGAAAACAGCTCACACCTGCACACTACAGCCGAAGGGATCAAAGACATCCTGCTTCAGTCTAACTAAGGGTTTTAAAACTCTAAAGTACATATTTTTATTCACAGACGCATTATTAGACATTAACATTTTCATCAGCTGCTTTATGTGTGGTTTATATTTGCTGAGTCAGCATTCACACTATTGTTTTTTTATGTTTGTAGTTTATAATATATATTCGCGTTGTACCTGGGTGCAATTCCAATAAAGTTTTTTCTGATTCTGATATAACAGATGTTTTTTGTTCCATTTAAGCCATTCAGGTTTCAAAACGCTCAGGTCTTTACGTTGTTTTATACCTTTGGAATTATGTAACTAGTTACATCGTTTCCCTCAGAAATACAGAACGATTTCTTCAAATCTTTGAAAAACGTTGTGCTCTTTAAAATCTACTCAGCATGTTCACTTCAGTTTTAGTTTATTGCTAGTTTTGATAGTTTTAGCTTTTAGCTATTGTTTTGCTCATTTTAACTTTTAGCTACTCTTTCACTGATTTTAGCTACTACTGTTCTGAAGATTTTTGCTTCAGCTAGTTACTCTTGCTGTTGTTAGTTTTTAGTTGCTGTTTTGCTGGTCTTTGATTTAGCTAGTATTTTACAAATGTTAACCTTTGCCCACTGTGTTGCAAATTTTAGCTATTTCCTACTGTTATACTTTAAGCGTTCAGCTATTGTGTTGATCAGTTTAGCTTTCTACTATTTTTTATCTTTTTAACTTTTATCTACTAGTTTGTTATTTTTAGCTTTTAGACACAGTTTTAACTACTGTCTTGCAGAATTTAGCATTCAGTTACTTTCGCTATGTTTTAGCTTTGGCTTGGCTAATTTTAACTTTTAGCTACTCTTTCACTTATTTTAGCTACTGTTCTGCTGATTTTTGCTTCATTCATTTGCTGTTTTTTGCTTTTAGCTAGAAGTTTACAAATGTTAACCTTTGTCTCTTGATCCAACAATTTTCAGTCAGGTCATCTGGAATGATGACCTGACTGAAAATTGTTGGATTGTATACCTGGATAATTGAGCATGGACTTTGTTGGCTTTGTCTCCTGAGTTGCAAATTTTAGCTATTTCCTACTGTTCTGATACTTTAAGCTTTCAGCTACTGTTTTGAACATTTTGGCTTTCAGTTATTTTTCAACCTTTTTAGCTTTTAGCTACAAGTTTGCTATTTTTAGCTTTCAGCTACTGTTTAACAACTGTCTTGCAGAATTTAGCTTTCAGCTACTTTAGCTATGTTTTAGCTTTTGCTTTGCTAGTTTTAGCTTTCAGCTACTCTTGCTTGTATTTAGTAACATTTGTTTTGCTGGTGTTAGCTTTTAACTACTGTTCTGATCATTTCAACTTTAAGCTACTCTTTTTATAGTTTTAACTTTTCCTGAGTTTTCCAACTTATCGTTTAGCTACTGTTTTGCTGTTCGTAACATTTAGCCACTGTTTTGTTGGTTTTAGCTACTGCTTCGCTAACAAACTTCTGATGACTGTTTTGTGATTTTTAGCTTTTGTTCTGATGGTTTGAATTTAGTTTAGCTTCAGCTTCTTCTGTGTATTTTAGCAGATATTCAGCTTTTAGCTTTTACGCTGTAATTTAACAGAAAACGCTGTTTTTCTGGTGATGTTCGCCTCTTTATGAACAGGATTCATTGTAACAAAAAGTCTAATTTAACAACCTGGAGTCTCTGAATTTGTGATAAAATATTTAAAGCATTGCTGACGTGAAGATTTATTGCAGTCTTTTGTGAATAAAATCCCAAAAAAAGTGACTTAATGTACAACTTTTACACGTAAAAGATTAATATCAAATATGGATGACATTTTAATCATTTTTCAAGCTCTAAGTTTAATTTTAGACATATTTCTGGTTTAGAGCGTCTGCAGGTCAGAAAAAGCAGCACGTTTCCTCGTCTAAGCCTACAGTAAGTGGCTGAAAATTGAAATTTAATGTGAAATCAGTGGGATGCAAAGTGGTTTGACATGAAAAAAACACCTTGCCCAGTGCATATGCTCCATCATGACAGTTGCAGGAGGAGAGGAGGAGGTGGCACAGAAAAAATGATTGGAGGCGACAGTGACAGGTGCTTGACAGGGAGGCCCCTCCAGCAGGTGCAGCAGGCAGCGATCCCATCAGTAATCCATTTTACAGAACCAGCAGTTGGTAAAACTACACTTATACGTTGCTTAGAGTCAAAAATAGATCTATAATTAAAATATAGACAAAATAGTTCTATATTTAGGGACTGCAGACCCGTGGGTTTTCTCTAAAACAGTCAGGAAAACCCAACGTGGTAATTTTGTGTCTTTAATGTGGAGCAAAAACCTCCAAAGGCGGATGGTAGACAACGCCTCCAGAGAGCTAAAGATCCACATACCCTCTGAGAAAACAGACGCACTTATCAGCGCCGTTAGGCCAGCCAGCCGCAGCTACAGTTCTGACTGAGAGCAAAAACAAACAAAACACCTGAATCCTTTAATGACACTTCAGCAGATTTTACTGACAATAACCTCTGAAACAGATCTGAATTTATGTCTTCAGGCACGTGAAACTCGTTTTACCTTCTTATTAAAAGTGATTTAAAGCTTTATCATTTTCTCCTCTAAGGGAAAGAAACAGTTCACGATGTTTTAAGCACAGAAATCTAAACTAAACTAACATTCCTTGAAGAAATGAGTACCATGCATGCCAAAGGTTCGAGTAGACATTAGCGCTCAGAGACGGTGATTGGGATGACTCTCAGCTACTACCACACCAAATTTATGTTCAATAACTGTAAAAGTGACTAAAGCACAGGCGTTATTGTGCTTTCTAAGGTCGATCAGCTGCGGCAGCCATTTTGAACCAAACTGGCTCGTGCACGCAACGATTCACTTCTAAGAATTTCATTCAAATCTGTCCAGTGGTTCATGAGATATTTTGCTACATTACATTTTTTTAGCCTTTATTTATCCAGGTAGTCTCATTGAGCCACGAGAACTCATTTTCAAGAGACCTGTTTAGGGAGCAGATGGTGGGGGTTAAGGGCCTTGCTCAGGGGCCCAGAGTGGGGCGAATGAGGGTGGAGGGAGATGTGAGTGTTTCACCTTTTCCACCCACATTTTGATGTTGACGGTACCGGGAGGTGAACCTGTGACTTTCCGATCACAAGCCCATCTTCTAACCTCTGCGCCACCACTCCCCATGATTGCCCATCAAAGATGGATTAGACTAAACCAAACAGAGCACCTGAAGCACATTAAATATAGATTTGCAACAGCTGGTTTTGTTGTAAAAATGAAAAAAACAAAAAACTTCCTTATCTTGTAATTAAAATATATTATTATGATTATTTTAAACAAACTGAGCATAACCACTTCAAATATGAACGCATTTCTTTTCCAGAGAAGCTTTCCAGTAACGGCAGCAGCAGGGAGTCGTGAGCAGGCTCTACTCTTCAGTTCCCACCGAGCGATTTGACATTCATTAGAGGTTTAAAGGATTAAAAGGTGATACAATCAGGATTTCTACAAATGTATGTATTTAAAATAAAACGCTTATAGAAGACATTTTTACCCCTTGACTTTGATTTAAAGCATCTAAAATGTGTTTGTCAGCTCTAAACGGCAGGTTCAGTGAGCAGCGCTGAGTGGGAAGAGAGGAACCTTTGCCAAGTATATTTCTGATCTTTGCCGACATGTTTGTTTAACTTTTCACGGGCGAGCGCTCGCTGTGACCGGTGAGTGTGAGCAGCAGCCAATGTGTTCTCCTCCCACTATTTTTAGTCCTTTCTGGATTCCTAATATTTCAGCAGAGGCTGATCCAAATCGCAGCCACACTGGTCAGATTCTCTCCCCGTCTAAAGACAAATTAAACATTTTAAATCGCTGTGGGAGGATGGCATTACAAACATGGACTCTAGTTTGCTGTTCCGCACGTCTTCAAACCATCCAGGCTCTAATATTATCGTTTTTATCGCCACACCCAGTTCTGAGGACAAAGACAAGTTCTCATGGAAAATGTGCTGACAGTCGGTCCGGGAGCTTCAGGGACAGAACGAACCTGAATCGCATCTGGATCCATCTTCATCCAAATACTTTTTTTAGTTTTAGGGTCCATCGCACACATCTGCCTCAAAAGAAAGCCAGAGAAATGTTTACATCGTTTTTCAAACTAAACAAAAATGTGTATTTATTTGTTTTTTTCATTCTTTCGGCTGCTCCCTTCTTCAGAGGTCGCCACAACGGACTGACTCGCACGAAGACTTGGCCACTGTTTTTACACCGGATGCCCTTCCTGACTCAACCACAGACCACCGAGCTACCACAGCCCTCTGTGTGGAGCAGAGAGCTGCCAACTAGGGAGCATGGGGGAGCAGAAGGTGGGGGTTAAAGGCCTTGCTTGGGCCCAGAGTGGGGCAAATGAGGGTGGAGGCAGGTGTGGGTGCTTCACTTTTCCCACCCACATTCTGATGTTGTCTGTCTGGGGAGTTGAACCGGCGACCTTCCGATCACAGGACCACCGTCTGCACCACCACTCCCCCATAAACACTTTGAATGTTTATTTCCAACATTTGTGCTGCTGATCTGAATAAGCAAACATTTGGACATTTTCTACTCCTTTTAGCCACTTTTAGCTTCTAGCTACCATTTTACAGCTAGTTTTTGTTTTGTTACTTTTGGCTTTTAGACAACGTTTAAAAGCAGCTTTAGCTTGTGTTTTGCTACGTTTAGCTTTTCCTTGCGCTTTGCTACTTTGGCTTGTACCTGGAAATTTGCTCCTTTAACCTATCAGCTAGAGTTTTGCTACTTTTAGTTAGCACTATGCTTCTTTTAGCTTTCAGCATGTAATTTGCTACTTTTAGATTTTAGTTAGCATTCAGCTTTAGTTTTACTTGTTTTATCTGCTTTGACTTTTAGCTAGAATTTTGTTCTTTTCACTTTATGAACTTGTCCAATTCACGACTTGTGTTTACACGTAATGTAGTTTGTTTTCGATCATGCTGGTGATTGATGATCAGCTGTGACATTAAATAATTATTAGTCTAATTTTAGGCGCTTAAAAAGAAGGCAGCAGCGCTGCACAGATAAGGACCCCGACGTGTTGCTCCAGTCATCATGGCCAAAACCTCATTGACGAAAATAAAACGTAGAGACCTGAAGTGACGATACGCCAAAGACCAAAAAGTAGAAACCCTGGTACCGTGTACTGGTGAGTACTGGCCCACTTCGAGCACAGCTGATCCGTGAACAGACTGAGCAGTAATTAACGCGACTGACTGGTGGTAAAAATAGTTCCCTCCGTGTTTAATGACAGAACGACGGCCAGGTAAGTGATAGAAATATGACACTTCAAGAGGTCTACCTCGTCTTCTCAGCCCTTGTGTTTTGTTCTTGATTCAAACACAATTTATGTGTTGAAGAAAGAGCAGCTGGAGCTGCTGCGGTGTGAAAACAAATGACACGATTCACTTCTTTATCGTAAGCGTTTGCTTGGCTGGCGTCGGAGTGCAATTCCTCTGAACAACGCATGAAGACAACGGAAACAGCACAGGCGAAAAAGGACATTCGTGTGTCTCCGAGACAGACAGACGCTCACCACACGCTCAGCGAAAGGTCACACGACTGAGTATTGACACTTAAGCCTGCCTGAAGTAGGGTAATGGACTGGACCTGTGAGACACGCTGATCCAACAGATCCACTCTGACACAGAGAGGTAAAAAGATCAGTGTGGAGGACCCAGCTGTTACACTAATCTGACAATCCAGCAGGATTAAAGACCAAATCTGAAGGCTGGCACACACACACTCACAGAGGAATCATCCATTATATATGACTTTATAAAACACGAGTGTGTGTGTGTGTGTTACTGATCTACAGCCAAAAAGCCTCAATATTCTGGTGCTCCTTGCACAGAAACTCACTGCAGGGTATTCATTTGTGAGTGTGTGTATTGATGTTGAGCTGAAGAGCTGCAGCGAGCGCTGCCGGTTAACTGGTGGGTCAATGGCTGCGTTTCTGTGGCCGCTTCTCTGATTTGTATGTGTGTGTATGTGTGTGTGTGATTACAGCCTGGCTCAATGAGTCCATTTCTGCAGGGCTGGTGGGAGGGCGTGGCGCCTGTGGCTGCAACTTTTCTCGTGTTTCTAAGGAACTTTTCAGGAGGGCTCAGAAATGTGGCTGTGTGTGTGTGAGACAGAGCCTCTAGGACTGTGATGCCTTTGTGCAGCAAAGTGTGTGTGAAGGGAGAACTCCAAAGTACACGCTCACATAAAAATGGTAATCAATGATCTCTTCTTAGGCCTGAGCCAAACAAACACACCAACAAAGAGGAGGATCTGCAGACATACAGTGATGAGAATCACAAGGCAACATCTGTGACTCTGTGTGCGTGTGTGTTTATGTAATTATAGTTTGTGTAATCAGGCTAATGACTGTCATGCGACTGCACAAAACCAAGAGGAAGGAAACAAGACGGCGAAAAATCAATGCACAAGAAAGAGTCGGGAGTTTCGGGGCGGGAGAGGTACGACGGGGAGGCGGCGGTGAGGAATGATGGGACGTCTGGACCCAGCGGGGAGAACAAACAGGAGGTGTTTCTTATTTTTAATGCATGAGAACAAAAACAACTCAATCAACCAAGTGAAATTCAATCTGAAATTGAATGATGCACCTTCGCAGGGGCGTGTGCAGGAGGCACGATAACTGTTTTCCCTTACACACACACACACAAACACACACAGAGAGAGAGAGAGAGAAACACAAAGGAGGCAACAAATCACTGGAGCATCCTGAGCAGCTGACCTTGCTACACTTTCTTGGCTCCTTCACGTTGGTTGAGTGATTTTGGCGAGCCAACAGCCATTATCAAGCCTCGCAGCAACAACCAGGCCAATAAGTGCGTGTAAAAAGTGAATGGCAGGACGGCCCGCTGGCTGATTGATTCGATGCATACCAAAACAGTTTTACGATACTAATCTGGCTGCAGAACGCTGCCGCGACAGCAGCATCTGCTTTAACGAGCAGAACAGACTGAATCCTCGTGATCTGATCAGGCTTTTATCATGAGATACTCATTACAGATGATAAAATACTCATAATCATTGAGCCAAATTGAGAAATAAATTACTTTTTGTTGTTCTGGATGGCATTTTTATATATTTATTTGCTATGATTCTGACAAATCATGGAAGTGATCCACAACTGTTGCTCCTACAGTTTTTCATCACACTTTGCTTCATATGAGGATTTAATGGCAAGACGACTAATAAATGATATGAAGTTGTGATTTATCAGGTTAAATAAAATGCTGTTGCAGCAATACAATTATTACAAACTGTTCAGTAAATGTAAATGTAGAACAGTGATATTTTAGCTGCTTTTTTTCCACCTCTGCTGCACATTCACCTTTCTTGATCTCAATATTTTTGTGAACATGACAACGATTTAGGTTTTTGCTTTGTTAATGTCATGTTATGTCAATACTGTCTGGTTTATTTGTGGCGTTTTTGTTGTTGTTGCCTTCCTGTTATGGTCAGAAATTCTTGCTCCGTTTCCTCAGAGATGCTGCTTCCTGTTTTATTTTGGAAAAGACAGTTGTTCCTTTGTTTATTCTGGTTGATTTTACTTCCTGCCCACCTGGTTTCTGTCTCATCTAGTCTTTATGAATCATCGCTTCCTCTTTCATTTCCTTTGCTCAGATAAAAAGTTACGTTATGATCTGTTTCCATTTGGACCCTAACATGGTTATGAATTAATACAGGAAGTGGAGGGCTGGCACCTCCCCTACACCCCTATCCTGTTGTGGCGGAGTGATATCACAACTTAAACATGGTCAGGGTCACTGAAACGTTAACAGCTGATGCTAAAACAACTAATTATTCTAAATCCATCAAGCAGTTAGTATTTAGGTTATGATGGGAAATCACATATATGACTTTACACCTCCAACATAAGAATACAAACACAAAATATTCCCAAAATCACCGGGCTTCAGAGAGCAGAAGAAACAATGTAACCCAGAACTAGGCTACCTATTAAAGTTCAATAAAACGACTGGGGTTCTAAATCGGTTAAAAAACAAAAAGTGTTGTATGACAAGACTGAAGAAATTGTTCTTATTACAGCTAGTCAGAAGTAAACTTGCAAAATTTATGAAGTACACATAAAAAACTAAAGTTCAACTAATGGCCTGGATCTTTCATTATCAAAAATAATGGTTTAAGTTTAATCTTGATTATTTTTTAATCCACAGTAATTTAACATAAACTGAAGCAAATAACAACATATTGTTATGACTAAAATACTATGAAGAGATGTTGCTAACGGCAGCACTGATACACACATGAATGAAAATAAACTGAAACCTTCCTCTTATCACGTTTACATACAAGCTAGCGTTAGCATTGCAGCATAGCTAGTAGCTAAAGGAAGTTAGAAATGTAGTTGTATAAAACTAGTATAGTTTACTATATATAGAACAAATACTAGTAAGTATAAAGAAATTAAAGTGCCTGTGACATCAAATTTTCATAATAAATATGAATGCATTTTGAAAAGATAACAAATGTTGAGATATTCACACGCAGAGTAACAGGAAGTGATGTCATAGGGGAACGTGTGCATGTGAACGGAGCATGGCTACAATGGCTGACAACACGGACAGAAAAGAAGAATCGGATGGTTCTTTAGATTATTTTGAACCACTGAGAGAGACGAACAGTCAAAGAGTTTAAATAAGGCTGTCAAACAAAAAATGAGTCCCCCTTTGATGTCACTTCCTGTTTCACCCTGGCTCAGAAAATATGCCAGTTATTAGACAACATGGGTAAAACCACATGTCTCGTGATCAATTTCTTCAATAAAAAATGTTTTCATCCACTTTTTGTATTTGTACAGCATGCATGTCACAGGCACTTTAAGGGTAGCTTAAAACTTTTGCACAACACTTCACCTTGCAATAGAAGAAATTCAGCTAAAACGAGACACATTTTGGTTGACTATAAAAATCCTTAAAATCAGCACCATTGCAAATTGAAATATACTTACAAACTTTCACGTGTATTTTTATTAACGTTGTTCTTTTAAGACTAAACGTTGAATAAAAGTAACGCTAACTAAAAGCTCTGCAATTGTGGCTTAATTATATCCAAGAACGTATCTTCACAGGTTTGCCAAAAACGCCAAACGTAGGGTGTCAATGCTGCACGCTATCTGCAAAAACTCAACTAAAAAAATGCAATTTTCAGTTTTCTGGGAGAATTTTACCTTCACACGCTTCTGACATTTTTACAACAAATATGACAAATTCCAGTCTCATTTCTGAGACTTCTAACACATAAAGGTTCCTGTCTCAGCTGGCAGCACTACCCTGAGCCTAATTAATTAGGAGTTATATTTAATAGCTTGTCCAACGCACAGATAAGCCTCAGACTAGTTCTGTTCTACGAGCTCTTTTAATTAAAGCGCGATTGTGTGGCGTTAAAAAGCGTTGTAATGGCCAACGCCCGTGTAAATCAGGGGTTACTGGAGGACAACGGGAGAAATGTGGGTTATTGGTCCATCTTGCTCGTCCAGCCTCCTCTTGTTTTGGCCTCGGTGTAATCCTGTCCAGGTTGTCCCTCCATTCAATCCTCCTCAGCTGCTGTAAGCTCTTTACAGACCTGCATTTACCACCAGTCCTTCCAATCCACCCAGCTCCTTCTCCCTCGTCACCTCCTCAGCTTTTTAATCACTTCTCTTCAAATGGGCTCCTTCTCATTGTTCCTATACGTCCTAAAATATAACTCTCGGGTCATTTTGGAGCACCTTTACCAATCTGCTCCTCTCCTGCTGCAGCGCGGCACCACCCAGTCCTTTCATATCGCTGTTGTCTGTGATTGCTTTCATTTCACCTCATTCGGCTTTCATTTTCTTTACATCTCCTCTCTCTTATACCGCCGCACAATATAATCATTTCTGCCACCGCACCTCGTAGCTTTGTTCAGGGATTATTCATTTTATCTTTTTTTTCTTACTGAGGGGATTGTCCAGATGGCAGCATCCTCTCTGTGTTGTGTTCAGGCACTATTTCCTTGCAGGTTGTGCAACTTGTGATTTCTGGTTTGATGTCAGGATTTTTTTCCCACTTTGAATTGTGAAATAATGTGTTTTTAAAATATTTGCGAGGATTTATTAATATTATTCTGGTAAATGCTGAGCATCTTTTTTCAGATGATGTTGCATATTGTGCAGTAATTGTGAGAAGTGGACAAAAGAAGAATTATATACAGCAGACGAACAGCTGATAAAAGTCAAATCTTTAAAAAAAAAAAAGAAATACAGCAAGAAACTGAACAAAGATGCATCCTTCTCCGCTTGATTACAAGTTTCTATCTAATAGCTCTTAGTGAATCACATCTGTGGTACTAAAATATTATTTTCTGTCAGTCAAATTGTTATCTTTGGGATTCTTTAATAGATTCAACTACAGAAATTTGAGCAAATCTTATCTTTATGACAGGCTGCTTGTAGAAAATGCGTAAAGATCCCATTTATCATCCGTTCTTTGCTAAGATGTCAGGGCTAAATCAGTTAAAGTGCAAAGAAAAACTTTTAAAGCCTGAAGAAATGTTGCTTCAAAGACCACTTTAAAAGACTGCAAGACAGTCGGGCTCTTTGGAAAGAAAATATATTTAAAAAAAAACAGGCTGATTCAAGACTTCTGAACAGAAATGTACCAAAAGAAGTCCATAAAAAAGGTTTGGAGAACCGACATTTAGTTAGATCATCTTCTCGTTTGTTTGCCTTGAAATGCTCTAGTTTGTCAAACCTCTTGCTTTTTTAAATTTCATTCATTTCTGGGTTTTTTTTTCCTAATCCAGAAAGGAAATTAAAAAAAAAAAAACAACTCAGGATGTGTTTCTGTGTAAATACCTCCTCCTCTTCCTCCTGCTGTGTATTATGTTTCAGAGTCGTGTGCCCTGACAGTCTGTGTTACGTATCTGCCTCAATCATATCATGTCCTGTCATTACAGGCATCGGACTCAGTTCGACAAGGGAAACAATTATCACGTCCCACACAGCTAAACAAACACACACACACACTCAGTGTCAGTCAGTCTTTCAGGCTCGAGTCTC
>NC_056516.1:23666165-23671291 GCF_014905685.2 Nematolebias whitei
ACCAGGTTCAAAGGTTTACTTCAGAACATCCACACACACACACACACACACACACACACACATCGACTTCTAGTGTCCACGTGTAATTGGATCGATGTTCTCCCCTCGAGGCCTGCTGATAATTGTGGGGACAGTCTGGATCTGTTTTTTTTGTTTGTTTTTTTGTTTGTTTTGTGGTAGTTATTTGTGTTTACAGATTGTGAGTTCTGTGGTGGACTTGCGACCCGTCCAGGGTGTACCCCGCCCCTCGCACAGTGATTGCTGGACATGGGCACCGACGACCCCCGTGACCCAAAATGGAAGAAACGGGTAAAAGATAATGGATGGATGGATGATTGTGAGTTATTTTCGCTTGTTTCAGATTCAGACAACTTTTATTTATCCCTAAATGATAATTAGTTTGTTTGTTCTTTGTGATCTTTATGCTAGTTACAGGTTTTCATCACAGTATTTTTTCTTCATCCTGACACGCCTCCTACACCTGTTTCCTGTTTCCATTAGGCCACCAGATCATATATGGCGCTAATCCACTGTCTCATCCCTCATCGGTTCTGCACCACACTGCACCAGTTAAGGAAGGGCCTGCCCACTGCCTGTACCCACCCCCACTCAGCCCAGTTTATGGGACCATCTTGTTTGAGGTTGTAAGCGAACTGCTCTGAGGTGAGGATTTTGACGTAAGCAGGCAGCAGCTGTTGATTGGCCAGCGGAGCTTCGTCACTGGCCGACTCAGCAACGACTGCAAACCACATCTGAACCATCATTTTCTCTTTGATTGTTGCAGAAGGCAGAGGTTTGTAGTTTGTTTGTTTCTAGAGTTCAGTAATGGAATCTCCAAAAGTAGTGCCATGGATGACTGACGAGGTCCAGAGTAGGCCTGTCACGATAAACAATAAATCAATCACATGATGAATGAAAATTATCAACCTCATTTTCATTTATCAGCTTTATCATTTCTTCGTGTCTCTCTCTTTCTGCTGAAGACACTGGATGACAAAAGGCTCTTCACTGACCCCTCTCTTTCTCTTTAAAATCCGTTTTAAACGTCCAAAATTGTGTTTTTGGATCGTTAAAAGCAGCTAAGATGACAAGCTAAGCTACGAGCTAAGCTAACAGGCCAACCTCGGGAAAAAAAACCTCCATCTTGTCGAAGCCCAAAATTCACGGTTGAAACCCGTGCCTTTGTGTAAAAAGTTGTTTTTCTCTGCAAAAAGAAGCTGAGAACTTGTTTACTGGTTTTTATTAAAAGCTTTATGTGAAAAATGCTATGCTAAAGAGCTCAAACCACACCGAGCGTCCACCATTTTGAGAACCAAAAAAACGGAATGCGAGACAGCCCATATCATGTCAAGGGACCTACCTCCCATTTTTCTTAAAGAGACACGTTTCTCACTCCCTCACTATCCATCCTTCATTTCAAACAGTCTTATACTGCCATCTGGTGGTCAAAACCAACATTTCTTCTTAATTTGATAATAATTACTAATTATTGTCAAATTTCAAACAATATTATCGTTTATCGCAATAATTTCTGAGACAATTAATCGCCAGCAAAATTTGCTATTGTGACAGGCCTAGTCCAGAGGTCTTTCTTTCTTTGTTGTCGGATCAGAGGATTCAGTGAGCTGTTACGATACCGCCCAATTTGCAATGATGATCCTAACCACAGAGCTGGGAAACAAGTCACAGTAGCTTTACTACTGGTATTCACCTACACTTGAGAAGAACCGATAAGACGAGAACCAACTCAAGTCAGACTTATCAATGGCAAAGCAGCTATAGTCTCCCAGTCCTCACGTCTATAGTCTGGCATTGTGTCTCCTGGCCCTGTCCAGTTCTCCTCCATGCCTCCTGGAGTTTTATTATTTTCAATCTTTTTCCCCTTCTTTTAGTTTTTGAGCTCGTTGTATTGGTCTGCATTCCTGGGTCTGATCTCCCTGCAAACCGTGACATGGCCGTGAGCAACATGAGGGAAGCCGTCTGTTATTAAGTTCCTGTTTATTAGGACGGGCAGAACAAACGGGGGGCTCTGCAGCGCCGAAATACGAGTGAAGCTGGTGGGCGTCGAGCTGGATGGATGGAGCGAGAGGAGGAAAAACGTTTGCAGCAATGAGCTCCTGACCTCATTCGCTCCTCTGTCGGGACGTCGGGCTGAATTATTTAAACTGCACACACAGTCACATGCCTCTCGCACACAGCGTTTCTCACATTAACTGCCTCCATGTGCTTCTCTGCTACTGTTTTCACACATAAGAAAACAACTGTAAGAAAAAAAATTGTGCTCCACTCAGGAAGTTCCAGATCTATAAATATTCACCTTCCACTACAAAATAACGTCAGTCAAACACGAACAGGTTGTAGACGTCTAACATACAGAGCTTTTTCACAAGCACGTTTGTGAAACTCACATCGTCTTACTCTTAAAATGAAGTTTATCCATAACTTTAAATACTAAATTACTCAGAGTTTATTCGCATCTTAAACTATTTTAGCTTGTATCTGAACCCGAAGTCATTTCCGGTTTTACTTAACCAATGTTTCTTCTTTTAAAGCCTTAAATTCCCCCGGGAGGACATAACCTGCATTTTCTGGTGCTTTTTCATTCACGTGCGCTCCTTAACTGAACGGTGCAAACATCCTCTCAGCGCTTTGAGCAGTAATTTTAAAAGATGTGCTCTCTGGAGAACAGGGATGGCATTTCCAGGAAAAGCAGGTCAAAAGAAAGTTTCAGACAAATAAAAAACAACAACAACCAACAGCAGAAGACATTTCGTCACAACTAACGGTAAAATGCTGTTTGTCAGGAAACGGTAGTTTTTAAAACAAATTTTTAAGACTTATTATATATGTTCAAATGTCTTATAGTTCTAGAATTGCGCCGCTCAAGGTGGCTGCATGTTGGAGCAGCTCTGTTAATTTCATTCTGAGATTTTGCTTTTGGAAACTTTAATTTCTTTTTTCCTCGATGTAAATCACTTTTTTTGGATTATTGTTTCCTCTGGTATCAGATGATGTGCAGCTGGAAGGATTTTTACTGCAACTTTTTTTAGTTTTGGGCATTTGTTATGATGTGTAACCATGGCAACAAGGCAGTTTTCTACAACCAACAGCAGCTGATTAGCATCTCAAAAGCTCAAATAATCTCAACTACAGCCACAAATCTCAAATGAGTTGAAAGGATTTTCTGTGGATGCATTCTCATCTACCTGCCCGCTGTGCTTGAGTGCCTGACCACTGAGATCCTGGAACTAGCAGGAAGCACGGAGTGGCCATCGCTCTGGGAGGAGTTCTGCCAGGCATTCGGCCGATCCTACAGCCCGGGGGAAGTGAGAGGCCAGCCGAGTCTGGGTGGACAGATCGGACGGCATCTGCAGCCAGTTTCTTAGGATCCACTGTGGAATGAACCTTTACAAGAGATCCTTCCTGTCTACAGCCATCAGTATCTATAACATCTCTTAATGAAATGAGGATAATGAGTTACAACAACAAATAATTTCCCTTTGGGATTAATAAAGTATTTTTGAATTGAATTGAATAAGCAGATGGCATTTAACTCATCTGCACAAAATAAAAAAGTGGAGCAGATACAAACAAAAAATCTTTGTTCACCAAACTCTCACAAAAGACTTCAATCGGATACACCTTTGAGCGGCCTTGATGTCATTCATAAGAACCAAGCTAGCATGGGTGGTTAAAGTTGACCAGCCACTGTTGTGTTTCTGAGCCGGAAAGGGAGGTAGTCACAGTGAAGAGTTGGTGAGTGAGTGTAAAGCGGAGGGTGAAGCCTACAGTGCTTCAATCTACCGTATTTTTCGCCGTACACATTGCACCGATGTATAAGTCGCATCAGTCTAAATATGTCTAATAAAGTGGAAAAAACATAAATAAGTCTCTTCGCTGTATACGTCGCATCTGTCTTGATCTGCTGACGACCTGGAAATGTGGGCCGGTGTGCCAAAAATCAATTGGCTGTCAAATGGTGGCTGCGGGAGTGTGCATGGGAGGACTTTAACAAGAATTTAACAAGATTAACACTTAAAACAATTATTTGTTTGCTTGAAATTATAGCAAAGGTATGTCTCAGTCTAACTTTTCCTTAATAAATGCACTTTGAGGGTCAAATCAGCTGCATTTCAAAAGCCGATATGTGGAAGTAGGACCGCGCAGACGGACGACTCGCTGTGCATTTCTTTGAAATTTACCAAAATAAGCACCTAAAACAATTATTTGTTTGCTTGAAATTACAGCAAAGGCGCGTCTCAGTTGAACTTTTAATTAATAAATGCACTTCAATGGTCAAATTAGCTGCATTTCGCTGAGGCGGCGCAGCAAAATGAAGCTGATTTGACGGTTGCTCCAGGCATGATCCCAGAGCTGGACGTAGGTGGCAGTCTATGGCAAGCCGATTGTGTCATTAATAACCACTTTTTTGCCTATTACATGACACAACGGCATGTCATACTACTCGATTGCCATCTAGTGGCTGAAAATGGTAGTGTTCAATATTTTCAGTCAGAATGAGAGAAAACGCTCATATCTCAGCCAAAAATTGGTTTATAAATATGGGGGAAAATATATAAATAAGTTGCTTGGGTGTATAAGTCGAAGGGCATGTAAATTATGCAAAAAACTGACTGAAAAATATGGTATACAACAAAGCTGCTTGATTAGAAGCACATATTGTTGCAGGACTCAACTGGCTCCTTTAGAGCCTGATTCATGGTGTCTTGGACTGGGGTGTTGTCAACAGCGTATATTTAAAAAGAAAATACAACCTGGTTCAATTGCCCTCTGATTTACATGCCACGTAAGGAAGGCCATTGGACATTTCAAGATCGATCTTGAGGACAAGAACATCATGTCAGGTACCAAGTTTAGTGTTTGCAGCAGAGACAATGTTGTTTCAAGCAATCTGTCCTTTACTGACAGCTTCCTGCAGGTTTTAGGTGTGACGATGGTCAACGGAAACTGTTGCAGACAACTTTGCCTTTCTGTGACACAACAGATCAAACTCTGCTTTAGAAGAATTATATCTTTAGTTAAATAAAATAAAAAAAACAAGAATATTTATGTTTAGAATGTTGGGATCCTGCCCTGCACTCCTCTCTCTCCTCAAGCTCCTTAAT
>NC_056516.1:23671301-23677464 GCF_014905685.2 Nematolebias whitei
GTTCAGTTTTCTGGTCCTTCATCCTGGGTACAACCTCGGTCATAACATAGAAAGGATAATGCTCATGCTGATGTAGCATAGCTTCCTAAGAGGGAGATGTTGCAGGATCAAGTGTGAACAAGGTTTAACCTAATTTTACATTTAGTGCATAATCCAGACAAGCTGAAAACTCTGCAACAAGTTAGTAAAAGAACCACTTGATCAGCAATTATTTTAAAATCAAGGGTAAATAACTGATTTACTGGAAAATCTTTAGCTGATAAAACAGTAATATACATATATATATACCCAAAAACAAACGCCTACTTTGATCATAGCAAAATCGTTTGGCTACCATTATTCCAGTAAAGTTCAATATGTTGTCAAATGTGTGCCCTCTAAGGAGGGGAAGAGGCAACCAACTTGTTTCATCATTCTGAATCCAAGCACAGCTGCGTTCAACCAGGCAACGAAAACACACGAGGAGACAAACAGCTGATTCTGTCAAAAGGAAGAGGAAACGACTCGCTTCCAATGACACGACGCAGTTTATGGAAATGACATAATTCGTCTAAGAATCTGTCTAATGTGTGTTTGTGTGTTGCTGCTCCCAGTTAAAACATTGCTGAGGTTTTGGTCAGGAGAGTGAAAGCCGACCTTATCATCCTCCTGCCTGGAGACACTCCAGCAGCTCCTCCGGACGGCTCTGCGTAACCTCACCCATCTTTATTATAATTAACGTTGCGTTATGGAAACCCAAGAAGAGGAAGAGTGGACCTAAACAGAACCTTCCTTGAATTAGTATCATCTCAGTGTATAGCTAACAAGCATTCCTATGACTCTTCGTTTCTCCTCTCACACACAGGTAGATGGAGGGAAGGAGGCGCCCTGTTTCTGGAGGCTTTATTTAGTGAAAACTCTGACATCC
Source organism: Nematolebias whitei (assembly GCF_014905685.2). Taxonomy (NCBI): domain Eukaryota; kingdom Metazoa; phylum Chordata; class Actinopteri; order Cyprinodontiformes; family Rivulidae; genus Nematolebias; species Nematolebias whitei. The sequence continues at coordinate 23,672,209 of NC_056516.1, forward strand.
CAGAATGCTTTGTGGTTTGGGGAGACAGCACTCCGTTTGTAATCTCTAATTTAGAGCCCGCTAATGGCACGCACACATTGCTGTAAAAAAAAAGGTGAAACACAACCGTCATCCGTGCGTCTCGATTGTTTTTCACTCATAGTACAGGAACAGATGGGATGGAGAGGAGGAGAGAGCCGAGGGAGAGGGATGAAGATGCAGAAAGGCAAAGGAAGAATTTTAAAAAAAAGTAAAAGAAGTAATTGAGAGAAGAGTGGCGTGTGAAAAGCTGTGAATGAGAAGAATGAAAGTGGGGAATAAAGAAGAAGTGAATGGAGAGAAGGGCAATAAAGCTGTGACAGCGGCAGCCGTGGTGGTTGTCATGGCGACGGCCGCAGAGAGCAGGTAGAGGCACGGTCTCCTGGGAAATGAGCAGTGCACGCCTCCCTCCCCCCACCCCGTCCTCGCAGCCGCCATCCCTCCATCTCCATCCCCTCGCTGTCATCCACCATCATCTGGCCCTTATTTTCCCCTCTCCGTCTTCCCCCCCCTCATCCCTCCATCTTCTTTCTCTCCACTGCTGATCCCTTCGCTTCCCTCATTTTTCCTCCCCAAGTCCACCTCATTCCCTGCTCTCTAGATCATTCCCAGCTTCTTTTTCTTCCTCCGTTCTTCCACTGCCCAGCATCTTTCCACAGCGCCTCCCCCCACACCCCCGCCTTTACTTCTTTCCATTTCAATCCCTCCATTCCTTCACTATTCCTCATTATCTTGTGGTCTGAGCACCTCCCATTTTTCCAGTCCTCTCTCCCTCCTCTTGTTTCTGTATTCATCTAAAACCCCCACTCTAGAGAATATGTGTGTGAGGATGTCTGCAGAGCTGCCCAATTACTGCAAGGGAGTCTGTGTGTGTGTGTGTGTGTGTGTGTGTGCGTGTGTGTGTGTGTGTGTGTGTGTGTGTGTGTTGGTTTAGTATCCACACCGACTGTGTTCCCAGCCTGTTTTGACCTACCTAAAACACCTCCAAGCGTTCTCCGTCTCCCTCTGACTCACTGAATCAACAAAACCGCTGCACACCGCCACCACTATTTAAATCCACTGCGAACGAGTGTGTGGGTATAATAATCAGGACTTCAGCGTTAACGTGCATCAGTGCACGCTCGTGACCGAAGCTGTGAGTGTGATCTGCGTGTGTTACCGGTCGCGGAGGGAGAAGCCGAGAGTTTCCAACCGGATGAATTCTGCGTCTGACAGCGTGTTAATACAAACTATTTCAGCGTGAGAGTTTCGTGATGCACAACGTGGAGCCAATGATTGCTGGGCAGCATAAAGAGATGATGCAACTATTTAAAATTAAACTGCAGCAACAATAACGTGCAGCACGCAATTCAAACAAGTGGTAGGTCATTGAACCAACGTCGCCGACAGATTCGAATAGTGAATGTTTGTAGTTTTCTAGATCAATGTTTTTCTGATGGATTTTGAAAGATGCAGCCACACACCAAAATGGAAGTCGACACGTTGCTTATTTTTCAAGTTATTCAACTCGCATGGTTACACATATGGTGGCAGCCATCTTGAATTTTGACGTGGCAACCCAATCTTTCTTACGCCTAGTTTCAGCCGCGCATCCAAATAGAAATCGGTACCTCCATATTTATCAAGGTATCATCCTCACAACACAAACATTTATGACATTTGCAGTGGCAGCCATCTTGAATTTTGAACTGGCAACCCAATTTTTTGAAAGGAACCTATTTGTACGCCTAGATGTAGCCACACACCAAACTGGAAGCTGGTACCAAATTTATTTTTCAAGTTATGTTCACGCGTCCAGACAGACAGAGGGTATTTCCAATTCCCCTCTTTGGCTCCACGACGAGGGGCAGTAACCAAACAAATGACATCCAGTACAAGCAGACCAGTCTCCAGGCTACATGACTATAAGCACGTATAGTCATGTCCCTGGGCAAGACATTGAACCCCTCATTGCCTCCAATGTGTGTTCCATTGGTGTATGAATGTGATCTAAAGCACTGATTATTCTCTTTAGGATGAATTGTTCAATTAGCTTTGTATAGATCTAGTAGAGTGATGAATGAATGGGTAAATGAGGACACAGATTGTAGTGTAAAGTGCCTTGAGTGTCTTGATAAGATAGAAAGGTGCTATATAAATACAGTCCATTTACCATTTACAGTCTATATAGAATATGCTACTTTTCTCTGCCGGCAAAGGACCGTCTGATTGGCTGGTTTCATTTCTGGCTGTCTGACTGGAAGTACAATAACATTCATGACAGATGCACTGATTAGTTTTCTGGACCGGTTCTGAATTCTAAACTTTTGTGAAAAGTGGGAAAAAGGTGGAGTGCTCCCTCCAGGTGAGCCTTTGCCTCAAGCGGATCCCATATTTTTCGGCCTGCCCAGCGACTTATATGCTGAATCGACTTATTTATGGATTTTTTCCCATATTTATAAACCAGTTTTTGGCTGAGATATGACCGTTTTCATTCACTGACTGAAAATATTGAACACTACCATTTTCAGCCACTAGATGGCACTCAAGTAGTATGGCATACTGTTGTGTTATGTAATAGGTAAAATTGTATATTAATGACACAATCAGCTTGCCCTAGTCTGCCACTTTCGTTCAGCTCACCTGGAGCAACTGTCAAATCAGCTTCATTCTGCTGTGCCACCCCGGCGAAATGAAGTTGATCTGACCAGTGAAGTGCATTTATTAAATAAAAGTTCAACTGAGATACATATTTACTATGTCGAGCAAACAAACAATTGTTTGGTGGTTATCTTGTTAAATTTTGAAGAAATGCACAGCGAGTCCTCCTGTGCACGCTCCTACTTCTGAGTATCGGCTTTTGCAGCTGATTTGACCGTCAAAGTGCATTTATTAAGCAAAAGTTAGACTGAGACACACCTTTACTATGAGTTCGAGCAAACAAACAATTGTTTTTAAGTGTTAATCTTGGTAAATTCTTGTTAAAGTCCTCCTGTGCACACTCCCGCGGCCGCCATTTGGCAGCCAATCGATTTTTGGCAAAACACCGGCCCACATTTCCGGGTTGTCAGCGGTGACGCAATAGATGTGACGTATTTATGGATTTTTCCACTTTATTAGACATATCTGGATTGATGCGACTTATTGGATGGTGCGACGTGTACGGCAGAAAATACGGTAAGTTCAAATACCTGGGGGTCTTGTTTACGAGTGATGGGAGGATGCTTCAACAGAAGTCGACCTTAGAGCTACGTAAGACGAGGAGCGTCGTCAACGGGGGAGCTCAGAGAGCCGCTGCTCCTCTGCTTCAAAAGAAGTCACCTGAGGTGATCCGAGCATCTGATATGGATCTCTTGGGTACACACTCCTATAAAGGTTTCCAGACACGTCCCACTGGGAGGAGACCCAGAAGTCACTGCAGGGATTTTATATCTGCTCTGACCTGGGAACGCTTTGGGATCTCCCAGGAGGAGCTGAAGAATGACGCCGGGGGGAGGGAGGTATGGGTTTCCCTCCTAGGACTGTTGCCTCCATGACGTGTTGCTGGAGCTTTGTAAGGTTTTAAAACCTCTTCATTTTCGCTGATTTTAATTTTTTTCTAAAAACTTTATTTAACAACAAGCAAAGTATTTATTTTCCTAATTTTGACTTCATGGTACGGTGTTAGATAATGTTCTCAAAAGAAAAGAAAAAAGACGATGATGACAGGGTTTCTTTCTCTGTCTGTCATTATAAATCTACACAGAATATTAAAATTATTCCAGGTTAGCGGACATATGCATTTGTCGAAACAAACAAAAATATATTGGATAATTAACTGATGCATTCCTACCATTTACTGCAATCCAAGCAGTACATGATCCTGACAACGCTCAAATTTTAAATTAATTGTGCATACAGGTCAATTTGAAATACCACTGATCCATTTGGAATCCAGGACGCTTTTAAGAAACTCATTTATGCATCAAATAATTAAACTTTTGTTATAAACTTTAAAGTCAACTTCACAATTGCTTTGGCTTATTTGTTCCATTTTATTAGTTTCAAAAACGAAAAGAAACGCCACGATATGAAGCTTTCTGTTGCTCTGCTTAATAAATAGTCTGAAAACCTAAATCACATGCAGCTTTCTGACAAGAGGAGGAGTTAGGAGTAAACTCGAACCAATTATTTCATTTTATATTTGCCTCTCATTAGTCAAGTTCTCACGACTGGAACAAGCTCAAGGGCACAAAAATCTTTTTATTCAAACAATAACCAGACAAGAAATCCAGTTTGACACGAGACCATTACTGCAGGCACCAACAGCACAGCTCCAGACCTCCGTCCTCAGCAGACATTTTGACTCGTGGCAGCAGCAGAAGCACATGCAGGTGAACCTAATAAGCTTAAGGTGAAGTTTCCGTCGGCGCGCATAACAACAGCTGGACTGCTCCCATGTGAGAGGCAGACATTGTTATTGGAGCGGAGCATTTTCTGCTGTTGCATGTGAAAACACCTGCTGTGTGCAGAAACGTTGCTTCCTCAGCTCTAAATGGAACAACAAGCACCGGGTCGTGTCAGGAGGACTGGTTTCTGGTCGCATTTGGACGAGTCGTGTTAAATTACTTTTAGTGAATTCAACATTGTAACTCCGTCCAGGAGGAAGGAGGACTAACTTCAGTGACACGTTGCTGAGAAATTTGTTTTATGTTGCCCAGCGAGCATCGAAAACAGACGAATGGAGGGGAAACACACACACACGTTGGCCTGCTAAATCCAGCTCTGGATATGAGCTGTGATCTTCTTTCACTTCCTGCTCCCACTGAAAAGTGAACTCACACACACACACACACACACACACACACCTGAGAAACCTCCTCAAATTAAGCAGGATTTCTACCTGGGGGGGAATTTGTGTCTATTTTATGCTCCAGGAGCAGAAGGACCCACTTCCTGTGTCAAATTGCCTCTCACATTACACCCCCCCCAACACTATTTTCTCCATCCTCCTCTCTTTCTTCATCCCTCTATGGGGGGCTTTGTCTGCCATCAGAGGCACAACACACTGATTCATTCCACGAGTTGAACGCGATCCTCCGGAACACACACACATTTATAACACATACTTTTCAAGGAGGCAAACGGCCGGCGAGAACAAGTTTTTGGCAGCAGATTTTCCCTCTATGTGCCCCCCCCCCCCCACACACACACACACACACACACACACAGAGAGAGACAGATGGACAGTCACGGCTCTGATGAAGGCAAACGGATTCA
>NC_056516.1:23677474-23746849 GCF_014905685.2 Nematolebias whitei
GTGTGTGTGTGTGTCACCTATTGGAGCAACAACTACAGCTATCTGTGCGCCTACAGTATATTCAAGCGCGTGTGTCACACCTGTCTCCATCTGGACACCTCAAGACAGATTAGATCAGCTGGAGGCTGAGGATCTTTGGCAGAGATTACAGCCGGTTGACCCAGAAGTTATCAGTGTGTGTGTGTGTGTGTGTGTGTGTGTGTGTGTGTGTGTGTGTGTGTGTGTGTGTGTGTGTGTGTGTGTGTGTGTGTGTAGACTACTGCAGCTTTAGCAGAAACGACTAAATGAAACTCCAAAGTTTGTGTCTGAATGCTAAACGCAGGCAGATTGAGGTGTTTCATTTTTTTTGTAATTATTATTCAAGATATTCCAAACTTGAGGACCTTTAAACCAAAAGGGGATGCCCTAAAACAGTGGTTCCCAACACTAATCCTTGAGGAACACCATCCTGCATGTTTTAATTGTTTCCCTGCTCCAACACACCAGATTCAGTGATTTAGTTAAGCCATCAAGTTGTACGGAAGCCTGTTAGTCACCCATTGATTCAAATCAGGTGTGGCGAAACAACTAAAACACACAGGATGGTGTTCCTCAAGGACCAGAGTTGGGAAACACTGCTTTAAAAAATGTTTTGTATCTCACTGGTTTACCGGCTCTATCCTGCTGGCTTAAAAAAACAACAACACTATTCACCTCTGGAAAGTGGCCGTTAGCATATTAGCACATAAAATATTCAGCCTTAATTTTATTTCTGTATAACAAGACTTAAGGTTTTATCTTTATTTCTGAATATAAAGAGTACACAACGAGGTTTCTGTAAATGTTAGTTCAAAATATTCACTTTAAAACGTGAAGAGTTTAAAAGTCATTTCTCCTACAAAAAGCCAGGAGGGAGCATGAAACACACACGTGACCATCAGAGTCCTCTGCTGCTTTCTGTGGAAGAAGTTGTAAAGACACAAAGTGTTTGCACAGCGACAGTTTGACGTTAAATTGTTTCATTGTTTTCTATGTTTTTAAATAATCCAACTATATGCCCGTAACTGTGTGCTTTTTTAACCATATCAAAACCTTTAGTTTATTTTGAAGGGTGCTCACATTTTGCATTAATAACTTTTATACTTAAATACATTTATATTCAAAACACTTAATTTTAATTTTAATAATTTATTCACAAATATATAATAAAAGTATTTTAAAAGCCTTTAAAAACATGTTTCTCTTTAACATCTGCTTCAGTATTTGCCCTGGTTTTGTCTTGTTTTACTTTTTACATTTAGCTAGGCGTTGCTACATTTTTCTTTTTGATGACATTTAGCAGTTTTTAGCTTTTAGCCTTCCTTTAGCTGTTTTTAGCTATCTTTTCACTTCTTTTAGCTAGCCTTGTGCAGCACTTAGCATTAGCTACCATTTTGTTGTTTTGGCTACTATAATTTTTCTATTTAAATGCTGTTTGGCTATTTTTGCAAGCCTTCGGCTCATTTTAGCTAAAATGCGTTACTTTTAGCTACCGTTTTACTTTCACCTGGAGTTTGGCTATTTTAAACATTTATCCATGGTTTTTGTCCTTTCAGCTTTTAGCTAGCACTTTGTTGTTTTAGCGTTTTGCGAGTCTTTAGCTCGAACTGTGTTAATTTTAGCAACAGTTTTGCTACCTTTAGTTAGCCTTTTCCTACTTTTAGACTCCACCATTTTTACTTGTAGCTAGGATATGGCTATTTTTAGCTTTTATCCGGAGTTTTGGTACTTTTGAATTTTTATTTTGTTTAGCTTTTTGCTAGTGTTTGACACTTTATTTAGCTATTTAGCTCCTTTGAACTTTTAGCTCGAGGTGTGCTTCTTCAAGTTTCCGCAGTCGTTCAGCATTTAACGACAATCAAGCTGCAATTTTAACAGAAAATGCCATTATTCTAGTTTTCAGCTGGTTTCCGTCTGCCTCTGCAAGTTCACTGTCAGGGAGTGACAGACAGGTGTGTGGTTACCATGGTGACCATAATGATGCAGCAGCTTCAGCAGTTCATACATCAAAATAGACATTTTTATTCATTAAATTATCACAAAACTGATGTCAGACTTCAGGGCTGTAGCCCCCTTCAGCTCTTTGACTCCATCAGCCTGTGAGTGCATGTGGGGGCAGCAGGGGCCCCCAGGGGCCTCCTAACGAGTGCTGCAGACCTGAATGAAGTTCAGCATCCTAAAACAACACATCCTCTGGTGAGCCATAAAAACACACACCACTACAAGCTCCGGGAGTGTTCTTGGTGGATCTGCACGTCGATTATTTTTAGTTCCTGTTTGCTTTTCTCTCAATGATTCAGCGAGCTCGCGCCCTCCTCTGCCCCCACCTCCTCCTGCTCAGAGGATAAATCTGGATTATGGGTGACGGAAGGTGTGGGCATGCTTTTGGGGAGGGGTGTGCGTGTGTGAGGCTCTGCGCGGATGGTTCCGGAGGGGAGAAGGAGGAGGTGCTGGAGGTGCTCGCGGTTCCCGATGACATCATTCCATCCGAGCACCGTCCGCGCACCGCATCGCAGTTAACTAGCCCCCCACACCCCACCCACTTTTAGCCTCAAATAAACGCACACACCTCCAGTTACTACAGTTCAGACATCCGGATACAGGTTGGTCATCTCAACCATCCTTCACGCACGCACGCACGCACGCACGCATGGACACACACACCAGTGAATAAAGTGGTGGGAGCCGCAGTATGGCTCGACCCCCTCCCTCCCCCCGCAGACACCACACAACATCCAACACCAGTAATCAGCCCCAATTAGAGATAACCCGCTAATTACTAGCGCGCACGTGCACGCGCGCACACCTCCTGAGTGGAGGGAGCTCCACGAGCCCCGACACTGAGACACAAAGGCTGCGGTGTGTGTTAAGTGGGGGGTTGGGGAGCCGCCAGCACCCCCTCCCTCATTTGACGCTCATATGTAGGTCGCGTGCAGGATTTCCTACCGATCACCGCCGTCTCGTTACACGCGCATACGCTGACTCCCGAGCGCACGAGACCCGCGGGTGTAACAAAGAGAGCCCCGACGCTCGCGAGCTTACCGTGGTGCCGCGAGCGAGCAGCGCCGCGAGCGCCAGCAGCACGCGCAGCTTCATGGTGGGGGTCCGCGGGCTGAGCCTCCCGGTGCCGCCGCCTTCAGGGGGGAGGGAGGAGGTGGACGGGCTGTTAGCTCCCGGGGTCTCTCTCTGTAGCGGGTCCCAACTTCAAAGCGCGCCGCCCGTCCGCGCGACCATCGGTGCTCCTGGTCTTTTAATCCAGGGAGTGGAGGCAGCTGGTCCCGGTCACCTGGGGTCCGCTCCGGAGTTTCTCTGGCTCGGTGACCGTGAGAACCGTGAGCTGAGAGAAGCACGAGCTCCGTCTCTCCGTGTGTGCGCGTGTCTCAGCTCGCGCAGCCTCTCTCTCTCTCTCTCTCTCTCCTCCCCCCTCGACTCCGTGCAGGATGTTCCGTATGGCGTCGCTGCCCGGCCTCCGAGTGTGGCAGGAGGAGGGGGGTGAGCGCGCGCGTGCGTGCGTGTATGTGTGTGTGTTCCCCGGGTAAGGGCGATGATGCCCCCTGCAGCTGGTTTAGAGACGCACAGCTCACACGCCACATGTTAAACGTTATTTATCACAGTGATTTAATTCATGTCTGTGGATCAGAAGCAGCATAACACACATTTTTATGGCAAGCCGCTGCGTCATATAATAGTTAGGCTCGGGAGCCTCAAAGCAACTTGAGCATGACCGTTTCAGATCCAGAATATTAATTTTATCCAGAGTATTTCATATTTCTCACTCATATTCCTCCTTGGGACAGTTTGTGGGCTGTGAAAATGTTACACAAACCATATATTTAACGTTTGTAGGCTCAAAACTGTCACGCAAAGTGGCTTTAAAATGTGCAAAAACTATAAAAAAAGTGGTGCTGGATCTATACTATAGATTAGATATACATACTATATATATATTAAGAGTGCAGGCTAAAGAAAAGTAACACAAACACTATATTTTTGGAGTGTTGGCCTTTGAACAACCAGTTTGGTGTAATGGGAGTTTAATCCTGACCAGATGAGTGGTCATCATGAGGTCAAGACCAAAGGGCATCACTGTTGTCTGAACGCAACTCCAATCTGAAATATTTCATGGCGGCATGTGCAAATTCACCAACAATCGATTCATTTTGGTCCTGGTCCTGCTTGGACGAGCCGTTAGCTCATCAGTCCGGTCCAAACCAAACTCTATTTATTTTGAACCCAATCCTTTCAGAGCTATCCACAACAGATAAATTATTAACTGTTCGCCTTTCCACGTAATCCCACTTTAAAGAATCAAAACAGAGCTAAGAAACAACCGCTTCAGTGAGGAAATCTGTATTTTCATTCATTCCTCGTCTGCTTTGTCCATAAAAGCTCATAATTATGAATGTTCTTGCTTTGGATTTTATTTATTCTGTGCACGAGTCCGTTGAGTTTGTAAGAACAATCAGAAAACTGTGAGAACTATTAGAGCTGTTCAAAACAACTGCAACCAATCATTAAAGCCTGACTGAAACTCGTGAGCCGTGAGACAAAAACTCCCCCTAATTTCACCCAAATTTAAGTATCAAATAAAAAGTGGAGAATTTAGAAGAATGGAGCATAAAAGACGTCACAACCACAATTAACAGCAGAGTAAAAGATTCAAACGCTTTTAAACACAGCAGGACGTCCCGATTATTTTCCTTTCAAATTAAAGTTTCCATCCAGCTGTTCCTAAAACAGCTGGACAGGTAAGAACAGGTTTGTAAAGTCTGATTCTGCTTTAAATCAAAACACCCGAGGCTCGATGTGCTCAGGCGGATGACCTCTGACCCGTGCGTGTGAAACACAAGACAAGGTGATCGATCAGCTCTGTCCTGATTGTAAATTTATCTGGGTAATCTGCAGCCGAGTCAAAACAAGAGACGCAGGCGAGCGAGATGATTTGTTTTGTGGAAACGCTCAATACCACTCAGGCCCTCTGCTCGTCAGGAAAAGGCCAAAGTTAAAGCACGAGCCTCATTAATCAGTTTCTGATAGTTCTCCTGACTCTCGGAAAGTATTTACAAGTTTAGACCTTGGCTTCATTTTCTAGTCTGTGTCTGACAAGGAATATTGTAAAAAGTGTTAAAAACAAATATCCACGATCTTGAAAGTCGTGTATTATTTTTTAAAAAAGGATGTTCTGTAAAGGCCTGAACCGTGGACCTGCAGCTGCACCCTCCTTCAGTTTTCAGGGAACAGATCTTTGACAATCATCCTGTTTTCTCTGTCAGTTTATATTATTTAAAAAAATAATAAAATCTAAAGGAAATGGAGCAAATTACGTCTTTGTTGCGAGCTGTGAATAAAGTGCTTAAAAATCAGTTTGAAATTGTTTCAGCGTTTGTTCATTAACAGAGTTTAGGAGACTTTTTAATTCTTAAAATGATTTTCAGGACTGAGTCTAGTAGTTTAACCAACAACAAAAAAAAAAAAATAATAATCAGGTCTTGAAGTAAAAAAGAAAAAGTTTTAAAAAAATTCAGAAAGTCTGAAGGAATGTTCAGGGTTCCAACAGGTCCAGCTGTTAACTTTCTGAAATTTTCAGACTTGTTTTGCCATTTTTAACATTCGAAGAGCACGTCATCAACCAATTAACCCACAATGAAGTTTATTTTTTAACAGGAATACTCTTTTATAAAATACACGTTTAGCAGTTTTTAGAATAAAAACAATTTGTGCTGTAACTCCGTCATTGGCTGCCCTGATTTCTAAAAGTTGGCATCAGCTAAATGGCGTGGACCTCGAAGTGAAAAGCTGTATATTTCAGCTTTTTGTAAAGAAATCTTATAAACTAAAATATTGTGCAAATATTTGGATTTGTTGTATTCCTTGTTCTTATTTTTACCCACACAGTCTGATTTTGGAAGCAAATAGTTAGGGGTGGTTTTAAACTTTTGGACTATACTCGGCACATATTTTACAAGAAATAAATCTGAAAAGAACGGTCAGACGTTTAAACACTGGGTTGTAGCAAAAAAATTAATAAAAATCCATATTTTCCCAAAAATGTAGGCACCCTGAATACTGATGAAGACCGCTTAAAAAAATCTAAATAAAACTAAGTCCGGCTCCTTGTAAGCAAAACAGAAATAAATAAATATCCTGATGCATGTTCTATAATCCAGGAGGTAGATGAATCTAACAAGATTAAGTCAGGTCTTAGAGGGATTCTTCTTGGTTGAAACGTTTCATCTTGAATCCAAAAGACTTCAATCTGAGTGACTCAGATTCAGTCCTCAGGTATGGAAGGACCGCAGTGCAATTTTTCCTCCTTAATTCTAAGAAGAAAAAAACAGAATTCTGAGATTAGTCAGAATTCTGAGATTAAAGTCAGAATTCTGAGATTAGGCATAGATGGATTCTGAATAATCTCAGAATTCTGATTAAATCTCAATTCTGACTTTTTATCGGAATAAAAAGTCAGAATTGAGATTTAATCAAAATTCTGAGAAATAGAATTATGAAATTAAAGTCAGAATTTTGAGATTAGTCAGATAGATGGATTCTGAACAATCTCAAAATTCTGACTCTCAGAATTCTGAGAATAAAGTCAACATTCTGAGATTACAGTCAGAATCCATCCAATTCTGACTTTTTTTTCCTCAGAATTCAAAAGTAATGACTTTAATCTCAAAATTTGCTTTTATCTCAGAATTAAGGGGAAAAAAATTGGACCACGGCCCTAATCCTCTTCCATACTCAGACTGCAAAACTCTTTTGGATAAAAGACAAAATGTTTCAACAAAGAATCTGTCCAGAGGACCTGATTTGGTTTTATTATCAAATGAAGACGGAATCAATACTTTAGTACAAGTGTGGAAAACTTTCAAAACTGAAACATTTTCCAGGAGAAAAAAAAAAAAAAACAAGCAATAAAACACGCTGGACACGGTGAAATTTTCAAAGTTTTTTTTTTCTTTTTGTTCAGTTTGGTTTCAAAATAAAGATCACACAATTGTTTAGAGACAATCTACAACAGGAGTTACAAAAAATAGTTGCCCAGGCATAAGCATACACAGGTTCTGTTAACTATACACATATGGTTACAGGTGTGCTCGTAGTAAATATACACAAGGCTGCTCCAAATGTACACCGCGCCGTGGCGGGCTGCCTCTCACCCAAAAACACATGTATGATACAGCACTTACAGCACGAGAGAGAATGAGAAAACAAATCTCCTCTGTACAATCCAGAGATTTACCCCTGAAAACAGTCGTGGGTAATTAAAGGGTTTGGAGGCGAGTGAGGAGTCAAGTTATTTCTCCCACCCAGCCAGCAAACCCATAATATGCAAACATTTTATGGGGTAAAGCATTCCTATAAAAAAAGATCTTAAAGATAAAAGGAAAAGAACCAGAAATCACCAGATTCTAACAGAACGGGGGTTCAGTGGGAGATCTTTTAAGTTAAGCGGCGACGGGATCGAGATAAAACCGAGCGTGGCAAATCTTTGTACAGGTACTACGCTGAGTAGAAAGGGCTTCTCAAAACAAAAAAAAGTTTGATATTACAATTTACAATATACAACAACTCATATGTCACAACCAATGAGGTGAGAATATACACTGAAATGCACTTCTTTTTTCTATAATCATCTTTTTTTTGTCGTTTTTTTTTTTTCTCCTCATACCAAAAAGGGTGGTAAAGCACTTTTACATTACAAGGGTTTACAAATGTACAATTATACAGTCAGAAGTATGTGGTCACTACTAGGATACATTAGATACAGATTCAACATCAAAAACCAGAAAAACTACAAAGTTTTATATATATATATATATTTATATATATATGCAAAGGTCTACATCAAGTATACACGTTATATTTATAGAAGCAAGACCAGAAAACGAATCTCCCATGCTAAATGATCTGTCTGCTGGTTAAGCTGATGGCGTGTGTTCGTCTATGATTCTGTGACAAATTAAATACTTTATCTCATAGTGGTAAATATCTCAGCTGAAGGTGTGTGTGTGTGGGGGGGGGGGGGGTAGATTGTGTGCACAGCTGTAGCAAAAGGTGATTTATTTTTTTCAGTTTAGCCGAAAAGAGGATGTGAAACGGTAAAAAAAAACAAAAATAGACAAACGGTGAGTGATCAGGTTTCAGCACTCGCTCTGCCCCCCTCCTCTTGCCCTGCTTGCCCCAGTTCAGCAGGCCTAAACTCGGGTGGGGGCTGACAAAACGAGACAAAAATCTAAGGCTGCCTGTAGGAACGGGGCTCCTTCGGAAGGGTTGTCATGGAAACAGTGGTGCGAGGGATACTCTGCATCTTCGGTGGGAAGGATTTAGATGTGGGGGGTGTCAGGATGTGAGCCTGAAAGACGGCAGGGTGGAGCTGCGAGACAATACAGCAGAAGGAAGGTGAGCTGAGGGGTGGGGGAGGGGCGGGGCAGGTGGTGGACATGATTTCAGAGGGCGGGGTTACATGATGCCGTTAGGAGGGCCGCAGAGAGGACCCAGATCCACGCCGTTCTTCATGTAGTACTTCTCCAGCTTGGCGAGGATGTGTTTCCCGTACGTGTACTTCCTCAGAGTCTGAATGTGGGGCCGGATCTGTGCGGGCAGAAAAAAACAACACGTCAACAAAAACACAAACACGTCAACAAAAACACAAACACGTCAACAAAAACACAAACACGTCAACAAAAAACACAAACGTTAGTCGGAGCCTGTAACAGGATGAACGCAGTGATGATCATTTGAGGCTGTCTTTAAAAACTTTTGTTTTTCCTTTTAGCAGCAGTGAAGTGTAATATATTTGGTCAACCTTGGAGCCGTTTCCAAGGAAACCGGCGACACCGACGGCCACGTCGATGCGTGTAAAGGTTGAGTTATGGCACACTGGTACCTTCGCTCGTCCTCTTACTTTTAGGTCACGTTTCTGAAAACTGGTCCGTGACAAACAACCTGATGGGAGATCTTTTTTATTATTGCCCGCCTTTCGATAGTGCGTTTGTTCACGTCTGTTAACAAAATATCTAACGAAGCAGAATGTAATCACAGGATGTGCACATACAGATGATCAGCTTTTGAAGTCGACCCCATTTAGGACGGCCATCACAACTGAACTTACAAAACCCATAATATGCTGCAATTCAGTCAATTCTACAGATAATGAGCTAAAAGGTGATGTGGTAGTAGCTGAGAGTCATTCACAACACACTCTGAGCATTAACAGACTGCACGAGATCAAGCGTAACATTTTTTTTTTTTTAAAGAAAACTTTAAACACGTCAGCACAAACGGCAGAGGGTGATCAACCAATCAATCAATCAACCTTTATTTATACAGGTAAATCCCATTGAGCCTCGAGGACTCATTTACAAGAGAGACCTGATTTCAACAAAAAGATGACAACAATGGACAACAGCAACAACAATAAACAGTTATAAAAAAGCTAAAAACAATATAAATAAAAACTACAGTTTTTTTGGTTTTTTTTTTACAAATGATGGTAAACCCTTCAAGAAATTTCGAGGCTTTGTTTTAATTCTGACTTTTTTTGTTTTGTTTTTGGATAATTCTAAATTATCTACATCATTACCTCTTTAAATGTTTTTATTCATCATCCTGTGAAACGTTGTAAAATGCTTCATTTGCTTCCAGACAATGTAATTATTTTGTACAATCCACATTTAGGTATAAAATAAAATACCTGAACGTGTTGTACTTCTGGGTAAACAAAGCTGGTGTTAAATTGATTCTTAATAATAATAATAACAATCAACTTATTCACACACAGAACCAACGTGCAAACAACATTTTAGAGAAAAGCAGTGACTCTCTAAGGTATTCGTTTCTCCACAGGAACCCTCGACCCTCCACCAACCTTATGCATTACGATTTTGCGCTGCGTGGGCTCGGCCACGTCGATCATCTTCTGCACCACGTAGTTGGCGTACTGGTCCTTCATCATGGTGTATAAGGCACTGTGGGGGCCCTCGGTCAGGCTGCACACTTCATCTATCAGCAGAGCCCGTTCTGCCCGGGACGCGTGGGTCACGCACTTTTCTACCACGTTGCTGGAAGAAAAGACACACGGGGCGACGTTAAGGAAGAGCTGCATGATCATCAGCACCGGTGAATATCAACAAGTTTCTTATCAAATTGATCAGACTTGTGTGGGGGCGGAGCATATTTTTTGCTAAGTTATTCCAACAAAAAACAATAAATGAGCAGAGCCACGTTCACGCAGAAGAGAAAATCACGTCCTAAAAGATTAATGTGCAATTTGTGGGAGCGTCATGCGTTTGTAAAAGGAGTCATTTCACTTGGACAAAAATGTTTACAGTAGTCCCTCGCTACTTCGCAGTTCGACCTTAGTGGATTTGCTCTTTTGCGGTTTTTCAAAGAAAAATTGTACACGAAAAAAGTACACGACATGATTGTCAACTTTAATATTACTCACACGATTGGGACAGTATGGAATACTATACAGTAAAAAGCTAAAAAAATAAAATACTTCGGACAGTCGCTTCCATTTTGTAGTTTTCTCTCAATAAGCCTACACTGTATCCCCACTCATAACGACTACATTTCCCAGAAGCCCCTTTTCCTTCTGCTGAAATACTAAGAGGGAATGTTTTTGATCGGAAAACATTTGGTCCTTATTACGGTGACTTCAACGCAGCGGATGAAGAAAGCCACACGGAACCCACCGGGAACCGGATCAGAACCAAACCAGAACCAGATCTCTAGACCCATTGGCAAATTCGAGAGCTGCTAGCTGACCCACAAGGATCCCCGGGTAGGGACGCACTGCCCGTAGGTCCGGCGCTCCCTCCGGAGCCCACCGCCACTACTCCGAGCCAGAGAGCCAACCAGAACTGGCAGGGTAGGTCTGCCGAAATGGAACCAAGTCGGAGCGGAACCGAGCCGCTGCTGTTCTACAGAACTGGTGAGTAAAATTTAGTAGCTACATATACAGTACTTTATGTTGTTAAAATGAAGTAGGTTTGAGTTTAGAACATTGCAAGAGTGTGGGAAGGATTTCTAAAGCTTTAAAATGTGTGTGTGTTGGGGGTGTGTGTGCGTCTGGGGGGTGGGGGGGTCCGGAACGTAACCCCCGCAATTAACCCCCACAATAAACGAGGGACTACTGCAAGTAGCAAAACATCCTGGTGTAAAGAAAAGAAACAAAAAAAAATCTAACTTCCTGTTAATGCAGCAACTAGGAAGAAATTAAAAACAAACTAAAACATAATTGTCAGAGGTGATGTCAGAGGTGATGTCAGAGAGCGTGTCAGGATGTCTGCGGAGGAATTCACCTGGCAAACTTGTGCTGGCTGAGTCCCAGGACGTTGCCTCTTATTTCAGACACAATTTTACTCTTATCCTCGGCTCGACCGTGCTCCAAAACGTGCTGGATCACGTAGTTTCCATACTGGTCCTAAATCACACAAACCACAGAAACGTGTGAACAACAACAGCGTGAGGAGGACAGCTGGTGCCTCTGACGTCACGTCGAACGCTGCCAAAGCTTCAAAACCTGGAGGCTCAGAGAGGAGCCGACTGGAGCCAAACTCGAGTCGTCATTTCGCTCGTGCTCGTCTGAGTGTTTGCGTTACCTGCACTAGCTGCTCCGTGTGTTGATGCAGCTCCTCCAGAATAGGCAGCGTCTGTTCAGGAAGGCAGTGTTCGAGGATGCGCTGGATGACTCGGCAGCCGTACGGGTGAGTGGAGAGGGCAAACACCTGAGACACAATTAATCACCGTTAGTCGTTCCTGATAAAAACGTGCACAAAGCCAAGGCGAGTGAACACGACACAAATGTGCTTTTCCAGACACTGTCTCGAGCTGCTGCGCCAAATTATCTGAGGAATGCTTCCACCAACTCAACCCACCCCTGCAGAGAAGGCAAGGGCACATTTCTCATCTGCTGCCAGCTAGTAGGAAATATGGAGTTAAAGGAAACACAAACATATGAGAAGCAAAACACAGATTTATCGAGTGGCGTCTTCAACAGCGTTGAATGAATGCAGAAAATCTTTACTTCAACAGTTTTTCTTCTTCCGTTTAGTTTTTCAGTAGAAACTGGGATGAGGTTCTTGTTGCCAAGGCAACACAACCTGTCCCTGCAAAAGACTTGAGTCTGTGTACTCTGTGACAATAAGCTCGCTGCCTTCAGGCGACGACAGTGTGTGTGTGTGTGTGTGTCAGCCGAGCACCGGCAGACATCAGTGATTGAATGAAGAAATACTTTGAGTTAGAGAGCAGAAAGAACCCACCTGTCCCTTAAAGGCTTCGATGATGAAGTGCAGCGCGTGAGGTTGGACACATTCGATACACTTCTGCACCACGTGGTTACCGTTCTGGTCCTTCACGCACTTCAGCACATGGCCATCCAGCTCCCGCACCATGTCGCTCTGCAGGGGGAGGGAGCGGAGGGACGGTGGGTAATTGTGAGGAATCAAATATTGCCCGAAGGCTTGTTGCAAACGCTGTGACTCACTGCCCAACAAATAACGCTGGACTTTTAACAGATGCCCTTTTGGGAAATCTATTGGAGTCCATTAAGGAAAGATGGATAACTATTACTTTTTTCACACTTGCACACATACAAACACACACAGGGAGGCAAAACAGGCTTTTCTAAAACATTAAATGTATGCAAGCATATTTCCTGTTGATATTCATCATTTTACCTCACTATAACACAGTTCAACATTTGCATATAAACTATGATTTCATCAGCCTCATTTATCGCTGAGGACAGGATTAACGTAAGGAAACTGCTGCTACACAAGCAGCGCCAATATAAACTGAATATTGAAGACGTGTAAATGAACCGATGCAGAAATTTTGATGCTTAGATGAAAAATACGGTTTAAAATTGAGGCATTAAACCGCTTTCCTTTTTTTATTAAGAACAAAAATCTTGAGGGCAAAGGTGCAGTCTGCTACTGATGTTTACATGCTTCCACAGTCAAACGGGCACGAGTGTACTTACAATGACCTGCTGATCTGCGGGGATGAACTCCAGAGCTTTCTGAATGACCCTGCAGCCGTACATCTGCAGGGCCAGCGACAGCACGTGACCCCGGATTCTTTCAGCCAGAGCCAGCTTCTGGTCCAAGCTGCCAAACTAAAAACAAACCACACAAGTCTCTGTTACATCCAATAATATTATACATGCACAACAAAAAGAACATGTGTATCTTGAAAGGTCAAAAGACTTTAATCTTGGCACACAGCCCAAACTTCTCATACCTCGAAGAACTTCTGGATGACGTAGTTGCCAAAAACATCCACCATGAGCTGATAGGCTGCCTGCAGGATCTCACTGAAGACGAGCTGGCGCTCTGCTGAACTCGCTCGCTCCAATTTCAACTGGATGAACCTAAAAAAGCCAAACAGATTAAGAATTATTCATATATGTACTGCTCGTCGTCGTCAAGATTTCATTTTCTTTTGCGATGAGGAAGTATTCAGACAGATCTCCTTAAATCCACTCGGTACATGGAGGGGATTAAAAAGTCTGCAGGACTCTGAAAACGAATAAACACGCGCAGCAATAACGCAAGACTGAAACTTCCCTGTGTTTAACCTGAGGGAGCGGAGAGGCAAAATGAGATGAATTTCAAAGTGGAGAAAGCTCAAAGAGGTAGACGAAGGAGCCAAAGCAGCCTGGGTGGTGAAATGATGGATGCCAGGCTAATGATAAAAAAAGGCCGTGATCCAGAAGAGTCAGGGCAAAGAAAATATCTGTAATGTGCAGACTGGACCTCTTGGTACGTAAATACCTCACTTCAGGGTAAAACTCTACATCAGCTGGTTCCAGACTTAACGGATCCTGAAACCAGGTTCCCTGAGCGGTCTCCAGGGTCTCACACTGCCAAATTAACACTCTTCTATTAACTGCATCACAGATAACTCTGTTGTTCATGAAAGCACTTACAACATGCAGACTAAAAATATCATGAAGCCTAAACCCATCTGCACGCCTGAGACATGTTTATCCAGCGATACGACGTCACAGACTGAGAACTAGGCTGAAATATTTACACTAATGTATCGTAAAGTCAACAAACGGGACCTTTCACCAGCAAACATTAACAGACTCAGCCTGCTGGCATTAGCTGAAGACAAAATAACCAACTTTTATCTGCAACCCATCAAGGCTCCAAACTACCTGCTTTTAAACATCTCTAATCATCACTAGAGTTTGTGACTTGTTTGCTCCCATGGAAATGTTTTTTTTATCATTATGGTATCCAGCTTCACAGTTCAGTGATGACCTTTTCTTAAAAATAGCTGAAAAAAAAGAGGCTCCATTTGAGACGTCCAAACACCTCTATAGCTCAAAGACTTATCTTGTACTGCATGATGTCCAGTTTTTCTCAAGGATTTGGGTGTAGTTACAGCAGGTAATTGTTAAATGTTTCCTCTCGGTTATTAAATAAATTTGTAAGGGTGCTGGTAATTCTTAGGCTAAAGCAATTTGCACTTGTGCACCTGCTGCCGTGCTGGTCCTGACTGAACTCCATGATGTGACCAGCGATGTCTCGGAGCTGCAGATTGGGGTAGCGGTTGTTCCTGAAGTCCTCAAGCAGGCGGCTCCGACCCGAAGGCATCACGTCCGACATGCCGTAGCGTAGCCGTGACGACGGGAACAGCTGGCTGCTGTGTGAGAAGAGGGAAGAGCCTGAGCCTACTGCGCTCCGGTACTTGGCCTCGGCTCCGGGAGCTGCGGAGATGAAACGGCCACTGCCATTGGTTAGACCTCCTGTGGGTCAGACAGAAGAAAATCAGAACCAAACTAGAAAATCAATTCAAAATCATGTAACATAACATTAAATACACTGACAACACTAAGTCCAGCTTGTGTGTGTATATAAGCATCATTATACGTGAACTTTCTCAAACATCTGTTCCACACGTATTAGTTTGGTTGTTTGGAAATGAATGAAATTAAAATGGACCACATGAATAAGTCCATAATAAAATTTAAATAATGAAGCCTTCATAATATCACCTTTACAGCTGTTTTAATATTTTAAAATTATTAAATTATTAGGACACAATAAGGTCAGTTTATCTGTCAATTCATTAAAGGGTAATCAACTGAATTATACTTTTCTCAGCCAACAATAATACAATAGACTCAACACTAGTCCCTGACAGTAACTACTTCCTCCAACATGCTACTGTAAAAGTATTTGATTCTAAATGCTTCAGTACTAGACATTCACTACAGAATGAATGAAAACATTAAAATATTGGGATACCTGACACGTATCGGGCATATACAGTGTAATATCAATTTATCAAAACACGTTTCACTGATGAGGAATAGATAAAAAACTAAAGACTGGATTAGTCAGTCTCTAAAAATCAAATTTACCAAGATTGAGGTTGGACGAGGAGCTGTGGTTGGACAGGGACGGTGGTGGTGTGAGGGAATGGGATGGCCCCTGGTTGGGTAGGGGCATACCCACAGGGCCCGGTGATGGACTGAAGCCCAGGGTGCCATTATAGAACCCGCCGTGACCAATGGGAGTGAGACTGGAGGGTGTGCGCTTGTACAGCTCACTGTTGCCTGTCAGGGAGTCCCGCCTGGAACCGCTGCCACCACTTGAGTTGGCCACTAGAGGGAGACAAAGACAATGGTCTCAGAGGAAGTGAAACACAAATCAACTGCTTTTTTGTTCCTTTTGACCTGTTCAAAACTATATTTGTACTTGTGTTCAACTTGGAGTTAGGCCATGAGAATGATGCGTTCTCACCTGCGGTGCCAAAGCCTCCTAGTGTGGCTCCGAGAGTGGCACCAAGGGAGGAGGAAGCAGGTTGGCTGAAGCCCAGAGAGGCAGACCCGGGTCCAGGCTGAGCAGAGCCTTGTGAGAAAAGAGAGGAGCTCTGGGAGGATGAGCTCAGGGACGAGGATCCATAGAAAGAGCTTCCTCCAAGAGCACCGCCAGGGCCACCCTGCTGCTGAGGCTGCTGGGACGTCATGGCACGGAATGGACCGTTGGCTCCACCGCCCAAACCACCGTTGGCACCACCTGCAGAGGCTGCTGCTGCTGCAACTGGATGAGGACAGGGACAGTGGTGCAGGAAATAATCAGTACAGCAATATATCTAAGAACTGTATGCTGGGGCTTTAAAACTGATGTGCAGCTTCTCCTGAGTGGAACATTCAGAACACGTTTTAATGTTTAATCTGTTGTTTTGTGTTCATAAAGCTGAATTTCTTGACTAGTGTTTAAGGTCCATCATTGTTTTACCTGCTTGTGCTGCAGAAGGAGACATGATGACAGAGGCAGGGGCCATAAGGCGAACAGGACCACTCCTGGCTCCTGTGTTGACCACCAAGGCCCCTGTGGGATCATAATAGGCTGCAGGTGCTAAGACTGGGTACCCTGAGGAAGAGACAGAAGTAGATTCATAATGGTTCATTCACGTAGACACAAGTGGAGATGGTCGCTTCATTTGAGCAGTTCTGTAAAATCAAATGCATCTGCTGAGACTGTTTCCAGACAGAGTCTTGTGCTCACCAGGAACGCCCGCTGCTAACCCTTGGCCAAAGGCAAGGGCTGAGTTTACTGCTGCCGCTGCAACCAGCTGGTCATTCTGCTGACCCTGCTGACCTTGGCTGGGGGTCAAAGGACGCTGGTTTCCTCCAGCACGCATCACCTTTACAAAAGTAAAGAAGGAATCATTTTAATTGCGACAATAAAAAAGTAAATTGGGCTCCAAATATTTAAAAAGCTCTCAAATTATAAAAGATGTGGAACAGTTGGTGTAATGTACGAGCTTTAGGTTTGAGAACGTGTTAAAATTTGTCCACAGACTGAAAACTATGGTGGTACATACTGAGAACATTGCTCATGTATGTGTTAGGCACACAACACAGCAGGAACAGACTGTGGAAGAACCTTTAATTTGTAAAGATAAAATAAAGTTTTAAGGCAAAGAAGCAAAAACTGAACCTACTGTATATTCTGACCTGACACAAGCGCTCCAAATCTTTCAGAATCTCAACGTGTGGACAAACCTGCTGCTGGTTCTGCTGGCCCTGTCCTGCTGCTTGCTGATTGGCTGAACTGTTGGCTGCAGCCGCCTGCTGCTGGAAAAGGTTGGCTGGGTAGACCCCCCAGGGGGTCACACCATAGTACTGAGGAGGCATTACCGCAGGGCCTGGATGTAAACAGACATTTATGAACGTAACTACCAGAGGGAAATTAAACTTGTACCACTTATGTGCCTCTTCACTCTGGTTTTAAACATTCGCGTCTCACCGAGTGTAGCGGCTGCTGCGAGTCCTGCTGCGTAAGGGTCCGTCCCTGGTGGAGCAGCACTGATAATGTAAGGATTGGGCACAAAAGCTGGGGCCAGACCTGGAGAGATAACACATAAAGGGAACAAAGAGCTAAATGAGAATATCCTCAAATGAACATTTAAACCATGGGCACTGCTTTAAAGTGGCAAGGCAAATTCATAACAAAAACTGCAAATCATAATCAAATTTCCACATGCTCACAGTTTAAGAATCGCCCCAGTGAGATATAATTTTGTCTGTTGTAGCTTTGCCTTTTTAATTAAATCAGCACAAATATTAAACAGGACAGTAAAAAGTTAGCACTAAACTACACAAAGAGTGAGTCTAAGTTTATTAATTTTGGAGAAAGAGTGAAGTTGGGACAAAAAAACAAACAAAAAAAACCAGCAACACAACAAGTTTTGGTTAAGATTTAGGTGACTTTCTTTGAAAGAATCTTTAGCTGTGTGTTAATCTTCAGCTGATGACATCTTGAAGGTATATATGGGACACTGTTAGAGCAGGAGTAGCTAAAAAAAGCCCTTTAAACACAAAGATAAACCCTAAAAAAATGGATAAATTTATGAAGAGGCTCAGTTAGGTCCCATGTTCCAAAGTGACATTATAACAACAGACTAACCAATGTGGGGCTGCTGCGCTGCTGCCAGTGCGTACTGCTGTTGCTGGGCTGCTGTTAACTGCTGCACGGCTAGGGCGTTGTTTCTTTGAAACAGCTGCAAGCAGTGTGACAACAGGTAAATTACAGTTAAACGTCAGCAGAGCCTCTGAGATTATTACATGACAACGTCCCGTTTTGTGTGCTGCAGCCATTACCTGCTGCTGGTTAGTGTAATCAAATAAACCCACAGTGGGTGTCGAGTCCATGGGCATCTGAGAGTTGTAGTCAAACTGAAGCGGCTCCATGACCGACTCCATGGGGTCCATGGTGACTCCTTGTTCCACACCAGAGAAGTCCTCAGGTTTGGGGCCTCCACCACCTCCAAGGGGTGTCAAGCCTTCAGCCCCGACGCCCGGACCACCCAGCAGGTCGCCCTCAGGGCCGGGGGCAGGCATGTTGCCTGAGGGACGGCTGCAGGAGCCAGAGAGATGCAGTTCACATGTGAACGATGTCCAAGTAATGTCAACGTTTACTTAATAACGCCGTGTCCTACCCAAACTCCTTGACATCAATGTCGAGGCCGTTCTGTACGGGCAGCCCGTTTGGGTTGATGACGTCGTTGATCACATCAGATTCACTTTCTGTTAACTCTTTTAGCTTCTCTCCCTCAAACACCGTCTTCGGCTTCTCCCTCTTATCTTCCTCCACCTCTCCATCTCTTGGTCCCTGCATCCGTGGCAACACACAACATGTTTCTTACACGTCAAAAACAAAAAAAGAAGCAGAACTCAGGCCATGACAGAGATAAACACAGAGCACAAACAGTCTTACAAATTATTAATTTCACAACTATGTACTTTTAATACTCAGATATGTTGATTTCACAGCTGAAGCCAAAGGTCATTTTTAATACCTTACTGCACATTTACACGCAGCGTTTCAGTTTTATTATTGGTATGACTTAAAATTCATAAAAAGGCACCAACCGTAGCCAAAAAAAGAAAACAAAGGGAACTAAATTCTTAACTATATTTGGTTATTATTGTGAATTTATGCTGTAGGACTCCTTTAGTCTTTATGGACGTGCTCATTTTGTGTACCTAAGCTCTAATTTAGAACAGAAATAAAAATCTGTGTATGCTTTAGCAAATTTGTGACAGACAAGCTGCATAAAATTCAAGCAACCTGTGATGAATTATTTGCTCATTCACAGTACATTTTTAATTTGTGTGGTACACGGTGTTGTACATTAATTTCTTACTCAGATACAGCTACCACACAAGGTGCTACCAGTGACGGGAATTTAGGGTTTTCAGTCATGTCCAAAAACACAAACATTTCTCTCCGGGGCTGTGGAGTGACCTGCATCCATCAGTGGTCATTCAGTCCAACACATAGGAACCTTGTGGACTATTAAGACTTGAAATAAACAGTAAACTAAAAGAAGAGAAGGCTGAAAACTTACATAGGGTCCTTTTCGAAGGCAGGAGTCCAGTTTGTCAGCTGGCGAGGATGAGAGGACATACTCCACCATGCTAACTCCCAGCCCCCCGCTTTCAGACCGTGGTGACATCACTGAGCCCACCCCAACTTCACCTCCGCCGTGGAAACCCTGCCCCGGCCGACGGGACACCATGATTGGCTGAGACACAGAGTGATCTGTCACGACGGGGGGAAAAAATTAATATTGATCCAGGAGAAAACAGTTATAAACACAAAGAATTATAACAGCTGGATATGACTTCTAAAGAATAAGTATGACAGATGTGGTGGCTACTGGAGCCTTCTTATTCAACTTGACTGGAGATTCTCAAGTTATATTCAGAATTTGTCTTTAGCAATACGTTCAGATGCTACAACATTTATGTAAACACGATCATCTTCTGTGATCTGATTTGAAGAATCCAAAAATTAATAATGTTTGATGACCAACAAAACTTGCAGCATCTGCTCAAATGAGCGCCATCAACTTCAGGTGTAAAGTCACGGTGCTTACATCATCATGTTTACAGAAATAACTACAATCAGCTCGAATGAAGGAGCAGAATTAGAGGATTATAATCAGGAGAAACACGTGAAGCATTTCATGTTGATAGTTTGTGGTGGTGAACTGATGTGCTTGTATGGGGGATAAAAAATATATTTGTGAAAGTTTTGCATAAAGTTGCATTCAGCTCCGAACTGAATTCAATATAAACCCAGACAGCTCGATACCTGAGGCCCCCCATGCACTGTCCCGCCACTGATCCAAGAAGATCCCTTTTGGTCCGTCTTTCCCAGAATCATCTGTTTCCCAGAACTTCTTACCAGTTAGGAGCTGCTACAGAGACAACAGAGCGGAAACAGATGAAGAAATAAAAGTTGATTATTGTTGTAAAAAATATATAAATATAAAATTTCTGTGGTATTTGTAAAATATCTTGGCAGAAATGTCAACAAGAACAGCATACGGCACATTATATGCCCGTTGACAAACTAATATACAGCAATCTATAACAACGGCCTGGCCAAGCAAAGACCTTGTTTAACCTTTGACCTTGATTTGTGAGTTGACCTTAGAGCTTGGGTGATAAAAGATTATGCAACGTGCTGTCTAGTAGTGACACAAATGTGTGACAAGTTTCGTTAAATTACCTTAAAAGGATCAGACGTTATGGGTGGGACAAGCAAAAACCTTGTTTTAACGTTGACCTTTATTTGTGACCTTGAACTTGAACCTGGGGTAATGAAAAATGTCTAACACTCCGTCTAGAAATTATCTTGAGCAGATCACAAGTTTTTGGCAGGACAAGAGCAAGTTTATGGATGTACACATCATACCTTTATACGCTCGCCTTCAATGGGCGCATCCAAAACGGCTTATTTTACTTTTAAATATTTAGCTTTTTGAATGTAAACAAGCGGTTTAGTTTGGGAGCAGTCAACTTATTTTACTATATAAATTAATTTAAAAGCTAAGGCTTTAGTTCTTAAGAGCAGTCATGAAACGGTGGTTGTTTTTCTAACTGTTCGGTGTTTCACTGGGGGAAACGCTCCAGCATCACACCTGTCTCAGACAGACCAGCTGAGCCGTGCTCGGGGCTCTGCCCTCATAATTATACCAAGGTCAACAGACCATCTCCTGCTCATTCTTGCTTTCTTCCTGTGAGAGAATACAACTAAGTTTCCTCAGCACATTTAGGCTAGGTTAGCTACTAAACAGCTCCCGGGCGTCATGTAACGGAGCACGTCGGCAAACGCAGTTCCCGGCTTCAGTTTTGAATCGGGTAAAAGCTGTTGCTTTGTGAGAAGTAGATTTGTTACAGTTAGGACCAGTGACCACGTCAAGGCGAGCTGTTGCTGACACTGCTCGATTTTAAGCAACTGAGCCATTGCAGCTGTAACTCAAGCTAGCGCATCAAGGCGAGCTAGCACTCCTTCGGTGTAGCTTTAAAGTTTGTTTCCAGCTAATGTGCTATGACGAGCTGCTTTAGCATAAGCTGTTAGCTTGATTTTAAGCACACTGCTAGTGCTAGTGACAGACGGCTAACGTGTCATGACAAGATAAATCCCTGTCTCTCACCATGGCAACAGCACCTGCCCCCACCAATGGGTTGGAACTGAACACCAAGGAGGCTGTATCCCATCCATGCCCGCTGTGCATTACATCTCCCACCACTAATAGAAGTACTGTTTATAATTTTTACTATTATTAAGCACATTCAGTGTGTTATACTCCAGCGCCACACACGTATGAAATATATGCCTGTAGTGCGCATGTATGACTACACTGTTCATGCTTTTCACACCTCCGTGAGGGGTTCCCTCCGAAAATCTCCACTCTTTGAGACCTGGGTTCAAAAACTCTCAGACTCAGAGAGAGTGGAGGCTGCTGTTGTGTAAATGAACGGCCGAATCGCAGCAGAAAAGCTGAGGTTTCACTCGAAATATGCGTCGTGTGAACAGGCCCTTATTTGAAACCAAATCTTGGCAAGCACTGAAAAACAGTTTTTCATATTGTTTACTTAAAGGTAAAATTATTATGACGGATCAGAACCACTGTAATCAGATTAAGAGTTAAATTAACGCCAACATTACATTCTGCAGGTTTAAAATAAAAATGATCTCCGCTCAAACGTTTTGGTTCTAAACAGATCAACTGCAAGTCTGAAAAACAAGGTCACCTCTTTTTATTGGCTTTCTCACTTTTTCATGATAGGCATTTCAGTTTTTTGAGTCAGATACCAAAAAACACCAGACAGGTGTTTCCAAACTGCATCAACACAGTCATTTGGACAGGACTTTAATCATCTGTACACTAGTGGACACACTGAGGAAGAACACAAATTAAATTGTTTGAAATTACATCCATCACCTTCAGTCTGACCCTGAGCAGGAAACTCACATTGCTCACCTCTCCCATAGCCCGTCCCTCCAGAGCCAGAGCCTGGAAGTCATGGTTCAGCTCGTCCATGGACCGGACCTGTACAAAAGAACCTACTGAGTTACTAAAAGAAGTCTCACACTGAGCTAATGCAAAATCTAAAGTCCATTTACTCACGTTACTGAGTTATTAGCCCAGTAATTAATTTGTCTAAAACTTAATTAAAACTACACATGAAAAACAATCGCTCACAACAGCAAGGCCTGAAGTGTAATTCTACTGATGCAGCTGCATGTTTAATATCTTGCTTTATTAACAGAGACAAACCTGACTGTCGTGGATGTTGTCTCCAGTGGGCCAGCGATGCTTGCCAGGCTGTTCCCCGTGCTGCCGCTGGAAGAAATAATCCACCATGGCATCGTCCTGCGACCGCCCTGCGCCCGCCACACCCTTGGGTGAGACACAAGCAAACGCATTTAGATTACTCTGAAATTACAGGTAGCAGCATCTGAGCAGCAACTGGAGAAATGCTACAACAGAACAAAATAAACACGATCATCATGATTTCTACAAAGACTATGTGGAAAATACCTCAACATTAATATTCCATCACTGATGAGAGGGATGGAAATGTCACATATATTATTGGAGTGGTGAATGCAAATTAGTCATGCAAGTATAAAAATAAAAAATAAAACCACACAAGTTTATTACAGTATTCTGAAGAATCATATAAAGTAAGAAACAGAAAACTGTCTTGTGTTTTAAAACCTCATTCTTGTCAACAAAACCCACAGCGAGCAGTTTAAGGCCACATACCATTCTATAAAACTAAAACTCATATTTACACAAAGAGAAACATTTCTCTTCACCAGCAACACGCCAAGTGACTTCTACACTCATTACATTTGTCTCAAGACACGGCCACAAACTGTTGTACTGGAAACAGATGGCCCAAGTCATCTGCTCACACACAGATCGTGCAGAAGGACAATACTGAAATGTGCAACTAAACTGTCAATCATAGTAAAACTGGGACAGAGTTGTGCCAGTTTGGTCAAACCTTGTAAATGGCATTACGTCAGAGCTCATGTGATGTTGTGAAATCGAAGGAGAGCCGTTAAAGTGTGTGCTGAGGATGACTAAGCTACAACCACATCAAATTTTACCTCAAAGTCTGTAAAATGGACCAATATACAGCCATTATTTGATCCAAATAGCATAAATTACACACCAACCATTGGAGATGGGAACTCAAAGCTGCATCATAAATGAAAAATGCTTTTCAGACAAAGTGAATAAAGTTAGCAAGCAGAAAGCACAACTTAATTTTCCCAACACAATAATAACAGATTGACCTGTCTAGACTGCAAATCACTAATAATTATTATGTGCGAATTCCTCATTATTGGCAAATCAACAAATCAAGAGAAAATAAATCAATTATTTTATTATATGCCACGAACAGGTCACCTTATGTGTGAATTAAAAACAGCAACAATATCACTTTAATTATTTTTTCTAGACAATGAAAAACAAATCAGATAGGAAGCTAAAAACACTAGTATTTTATCTGCATCTTGCATACAAGTACAAAATAGTACCTATAAAAGTAGCTATCAGTTTATTCAAGTCTACTCTGCGTTAAATATAATAATCACTTTAAAACACAACAAAAAAACACACGTACAGTTAAAGTGTGATGACTGCAGACAGCAGTCACTTTACTGAGGAAAAACAGTTGTTGTTTTTTTAACCAGAATGCTTTTCTGTATAATAAATTCAAGATAATCAGTGAAGAAAATCCTACTCTGTTGAATCGTTGCCATTAGCCACCTTCTGGTGTTTCTATTTAAAGTAGAACAAAGTTGTTATTTTTCCTTCCAGGCGTTATATTAACCAGCTTGTTGAGCAAAGAAGCTGCTGTTCTTTGCTCAGAGTTATTGATTGATCCCCAGCTTTGGCTGCTTTTATTATAACAGTGAATGTTATAAGCGGTGAATATTAATTTGTTTAAGTGGAACAATTATTAATATATTATGGTAAATGAAAATTACATATTTACCTAAAAGATTAATAAAATTAAAATCGGTGTTGTATATCTGCCATCGGCTGCACTGATTTCTAAAGACAAATTACCATCAGATGATCTTTAGGAACCATGTTTGCAGATTAAATACACGCACACAGCAACAGAGGCAGTGCTTTAACATTTAACATTGTTTTCTGAGGTATCCTTGGTTTAAATAAATCTATTAAATCTATTACTGGCACAGTTTAACAACAAACTGTTTCTTAAATTGCTAATATATATACGTATACATATATCTGCTGCCCTGAAATATTGCATGCTATTGATTCACATTCAGTTCATCCAAGGTCAGTGACAGGAAATGTTTAATAATCTAATGGCCATTTGATGGTATTGAGGTTGCAGGGATGCCAATCCTCACTAATTCTCCATGTCCGGGATGTTTGTGTTTATTTTTCTGTTCTTTTCTTTTGTAGTCTTAACACACCTCTCTGCTGCTTCTCCTCCGTCACCCACCCCAAACCCTCTTTAAAACTCACACACAGCCCAAATTTAATAAGCAAACCAAAATTTAATTCAAGAAAAATAAATCATACAAATCTTCTAAAAAAGTTACTTAAACAGAAAAGCAAAATAAAACTTACTAAATGTGAATTATTGAACACGATCTCCATCATATCTCTGTTAGTTAATGATTTGATGACTGATCATCATATTCATTTATTTTGTTTTACTGGCTAGAACAGGAAGATTTTATTAACATAAATTATCCGCTCCTGCTAATTATCTAAATTGTTATATTCCTAAAGCAAGGCCTAGGAGGACGTGTTGCTGCTATTTTTCAGTCAGGATTATTGATTAATGCTAAACCAATCAGTTATAACTCTTCAGTCCTCGACTCTCAGTCTTTCTCATCCAAAATGAAAATCAGAAGAAAATAAAAAACACATTTGTTATTTGTTGTTCACCAGATCCTTATTCTCAATTTTTGCCAGAGTTTTCAATTTTTCTATCTGACCTACTATTGATACCGATAAAGCCATTATAATGGGGGGGTTTCAATATACATGCAGATGTAGAAAATGATAGCTTAAGCATAGCCTTTAATCATTTAATAGTGAATTGATTTGACCCAAAATGTCTCCAAACCTGCTCAATGACCTGCGACATTGAGAGTAAACGCTTCATATATCTTTACGGTCCTGTTCTATGTGACCATTTTTAATACCCTTTAAGTTTACATTAACTGACTACACAACCACTAGCAGGTGTTGATCAGTAACCAAATTTAACCAAATTGTAACAGTAACCAAACTGTAACCAAACGTAAAGAAGCTCTTCCATTGTCGTTTTCTTCCATTTTGTTGATACGTTACAGAGCAGCAACTTAGATCTGTCTTGCTGATAATATTACAGCTTCAATACAAACATCACTTGATAAAATTGTTCCTATAAAAAAAGAAAGTGGTCAGTCAGAGGAAGCTGGCTCCTTGGTTTAATTAAGTTTTGTCTTTAAAAACAGGCATGAAGAAAGTAAGAAATAAATTTATTCTCCAATAACATGGAATGATTTTTATTTAACCTGGATAGCCTGCTAACATACAAGAAAGCCCTTTATAAAGCTAGAACTGTGCATTATTCTTCTTTAATAAAGGAGAACAAGACCAACCCCAGGTTTCAGTTTAGTACTGTAGTGCCATGTATCCTCATGTGATGATGACTTCATGAAATTCTTTATTAATTTAATTCAATTAGGGAAGAAATTCACTCCATCCTTCCTACTCCTGCCTCAGATACTCTATCAAACAAAGCAGCATCAGAAATGTCACTAGAACCTGATTTATGTTTGGACTGTTTTTGTCCTGTTGAGCTCTGACTTGTCAAAAATAAGATCTTCATCCAAACCATCAACATGTCTGCTAGATCTCGCCTCATCCAGACTCCTCAAAGAGGATTTCCTGTGATTAATATCCTCATTTTGGATCTGCTTAATCTGCCCTTAATGAATGGTTACCGTATGTACTTTAAGGCTTTAAGGTCGCTGTAATCAAACTTAATGTTCTTGATTCAAGAGTTTTGGCCAGTTATAGACCTATATCCAGTCTCCCATTAGTTTTTAAAAAATCCTGAAAGAATAGTTGTAATTTAATTGTTTGAGCATCTGAACAAAAATAATAAAACTTGGTTGACTCATCCTGCTTTTAAACTCAGACAAGACAGAGCTTCTGTTTTTTGGAGCATCTTAACACTTTTTTGTCCCACTTCTTCTGGATTTAATTAATTTGATCACCAGTCCTAATGTAAAGAACCTTGGTGTTATTTTTGATCAAGATTTGTCACTTAACCCCACATAAAAAAAAATGTTTTCAAGACTGTTTTGTTCCACCTACGTAATATCACTAAAATCAGAAAAATCTTGTCCAAAACTGTTGCAGAATAAATGGTCCATGCATTTATCACGTCTAGGATGAACCATTACAATTCTTTATTATCTGGATGTACAAAAACTCTTCAGTTGATTAAAAATACTGCTGCTGGAGTTCTAATGAGAGTTAGATCATATTTCTCTGTTTGCGCCTCTCTCCATTGACTCCCTGTTACATTTTAAATTGAACTTAAAATAATTTTCCAACATATAAAACTCAACAACCAAGTTCAATCTCACATTAAGGGTTGTACTGTTCCATATTTTCCAAACAGAGCACTTTGCTCCAGACTGAAGGTTTACCTGTTATTCCTAGAGTTTGTGAAAACAATGGCTTTTTTGATTAATCTTATAGTTGTTAGCTTGGGTTTCCTGAGCTATCCCTTAGTTATGCTGCTATAGACTAGACTGCTGGAGGACAAACTGACCTCACTCTGCTGCTGTCTTTACTCACTCTACTGTCCAAATTTTTCCAATTCTATCAACAACATGTTTTTCTTCATCTTTCTCCATATAAACTAGACCTGGATTAGCCATTCTGTGTTTGTATTTGTTTTCCTGCCCTCTCTTTCCCCAGCTGGATGAGGCAGATGGACGCTCATCCTGAGCCTGGTTCTGCTGAAGGTTTCTTCCTGTTAAAATTAGTTTTTCCTTTCCACTGTTGCCTGTGTGCTTGCTTGGGATGGAAGTTTCCGATGATGTGGAGATTCTACACAATCTTCTAGCTTCCCGAGATACATTTTACTAACTGGCTTTTATAATGTATGTGAATGTTTTTGTACAGTGCCCTGAAAAACATTTGTTGTGAATTTGTGCTGTATAAATTAAGAGGACTGAATTTTCACCAGTCAAAAAAAAATCAACGTTGAGAAGTGAGCGCGTGTACTTAAGGCGAGGAACTGCTGTTGCCATATCTTTCCGCTTTTGACTTTTTAAGAAATAAAACTGTAATGTTTTACATCCATTTATTCATTTATTTTGCAAGCAAAGGATATTTGTGTCCAAGGGCTGCTGTTGTGCCAGAAAATAAAACAACCTCGCAAAGAAAACTACTACAGTTGGCAACCTGATATGTTACTGCTACCTTTAGAGTTGTAGCAGCATGAAACCAGATGAGCATGAAAAGAAGTTGTTTATCACGATGACAGTTCACTACAGGACTTCGTATACTTTAATGAAAGTCTTGAAAATAATTACCACCCTCCATTCAGTGCACCTCCAAACCATGGTATATGTATGCAGTAGGGTTAAAGTTTTTTGTTGTTATGTTTTGAGGTAAAAGAAACTAACTTGTGTACAACAACACAGACTCCTAGTCCCCATGTACTCGCTATGAAGGAATATGAAGTGCGATGTTCACTTAGATATGTGAATCCAGGGAAAGCTGCTGGCCCTGATAGAATACCAGAGAAAGTACTAAAACCTGTGCTGACCAGCTCACCGCTGCCTTTACCGCCATCTTCAACCGCTCCCTGGCATAAACCATTGTTCCACTCTACTGAAAATCAACCATCATTGATTGATTGATTGATTGATTGATTGATTGATTTTTATTGTCAATTCTGCATATGTACAGGACATACATAGAAATTGAAATTGCGTTACACTCCTACTCAAATTGCAGCAAACAACAACATTAGCAAAAATAAACTAACACAACTAGTTATATAAAAAAATATAAAAGTGAACAGCAGCAGGACCAGGATCATCATCCCTGTTCCTAAAAAAATCAACCAGCAACAGTCTAAATGATTACAGGTCTGTTGCACTTACACCTGTAATCATGAAGTACTTTGAGAAACTGGTGCTTAAAAAAGAAAAACAACAACTACAAAGCAGCCTCCCGTCTTGGACCAGCACCGGTTTGCCCATCGGCGGGGCAGATTTACAGAAAATGCCTTTGCTGTTGCTCTTCCCTCAGCCATCTGGAGCATAGTGGGGGTTATGTGAGGATGCTTTTCAT
Organism: Nematolebias whitei; assembly: GCF_014905685.2. Classification (NCBI taxonomy): domain Eukaryota; kingdom Metazoa; phylum Chordata; class Actinopteri; order Cyprinodontiformes; family Rivulidae; genus Nematolebias; species Nematolebias whitei. Next base: position 23,706,194 of record NC_056516.1, read on the forward strand.
TGTCTACAGCTCTCTGCATTTGATACAATCACTCCCAGCATCCTGCTCAACAAGCTGTCTGGCCTGGGGTTGCTCTACACACAACTACACCTGGATAAACGACTTTCTGATGGGCCGTCCACTGACTGTGGAACTTGGACCTCATCTCTCCTCCACCAACGTGCTCACCACAAGGATGTGTGCCAAGTCCCACATTGTACTGACTGTACACCTGCTCATCTGTCGAACACCAGCATAAAATTTGCCAGTGACAACAATGGTGGGGCTAATTGGATGGTGATGAGTCAGCCTTTAGGGACAAGGTCCAGAAGCTGGTGTAGTGTACTAGCAATCACGAAACAAATCTGTCACTAAACACAAAAAACAAAAACAAAACTAATCATCAACTTTAGGAAGCATAGCACAAATCTTCTTACTTTTTTTTAATAAATCATGATGGTTTGGACCAGGGCAAAATTTTTTTATTTGTGGATACCTACATCACAGCTAACATCTTGGTCGCTGTCAGAAAAGCCCAGCGACTTTCACATTTTATGAGCCTAATGAAAAGAAATGGTTCAAGAGTGCAGATGTTGATAGAGAAGTGGGGGGGGGGGGGGCTTGATCAGGATTCGCACTAACCAATTTAAAAACAGCCTCTCCCCAATGACAATTAGGTCTCCGGCAGAACATGTTAAACGTGTTTTAATTTTGTACGAGTACTTGTCCTGCACGAATGTCTGGATGCAGCTTTATTGTGAAAGAGTAGTGGGTATTACCTGCTGGATAGGGGGTGTGGCCTGAGGGGCCTGTCCAGGTGGGGGGGCATGTCCTCTGCTGCTCAGCACCACAGGCATGTTGGGAGATGTACTTCTATGGTGGGGGCTGAATGAATCCTGCCAGAGCACTGCTTTCCTCTTCAACACACACACGCTGCTCATTCCACCACAGCCTGCCAGGAATAAAACACACGTCTTATGTAGATGACAGCAAACATGTTCAACACAGAACAACAAATGTCTGACAAGATCTGACAAGTTCAGAACAGAATTTAGTCAATAAAACGTTCTGTTTGTGGCGTTCAGGCTGAACAGCACAAGTGTCGAGTTCTTCAGAAGCTTGCAAAGCTTTTCTTTATGTGCATCTAGCCAAGATCTGACAGTGACCTTATCAGTCTTTCATGGGTGATCATCTTCAAAGAATGAAGTTTAGGGCAGTGCAACATGTTACAACTGTTTTACTATCACAATATCAATGCAATAAAGGACTGCTGGAACTGCCAGTAATAGTAGGCAATAATATTTCCAGGTAAAATGCATTCATGGACATATCTGGCTTACTTGATGGGACCCTCACTGACCACCTCCACTTTAGATGATAATGTCTGAGATGCTAAAACTAACAAGGTTTCTAAGCATTGAGACAAAAGAAGAGAAGTTGAGTTTTTCATTTCAAAGTTTAATATTAAATATTCAAAAAGCGTTCAATACAAAAACAACTGGACTTTATTTGTAACAGAAGACGTTTCGCTCCTCATCCGAGGAGCTTTCTCAATTCAAAGAGCAGAGAGTGAGAGATACAGGTTATAAGGCTGAGTGAAATAAGACACACATACACACATATATGTAGATTGGCAGTTCACATCTAAAAACCTAAACAGTAGGTCTTTGTTCCTCTAATTCACAGTCGAGGCCCCTCTGTTCCCATCAGGTGTGAAAACCGGCTGGGAATCTGTTTTAAAGTTGCATATTGCAATATTAAATATTGTTTGTTTTCTTAAATCCCTGCAGCCCTAATAGAACTACCTCAGCAGATGGTTGTGAGAGTATTTCAAAGGCAAACATTTGACTTGATGGTACAAGTATAAGTTCCCCACACCAATTAACTATCTTGGACTATAAACAACAACAGAAATTACTGTTGTATTCATCAAGAGAGCTGCCAGGAGACAGAACTGTAGCAGGTGAAGAAGAGGTTAATGTATCAATTATGTAAGCTTACATAGCTGCTAACAGAATTAGCAGAAGAAAACAAAAATTAGACACTGCCAACTGTAGTTCAGTGAAACTAGAGTTCAGCCCCTAAACACAGCATCTCACTGAGCTTCAAACTGTTGATGACAGTAGTTTGCAAACAACATTTGCAAAAGAATTTCAAAACATTCAGGAGGTTCTCAATTTCCTAATGTGAGCCCCTGAGACTCAGTGCGGTCACTTGAATTCTGAACTTTCATCCATCCATTATCTTCACCCGCTTCTTCCATTCTGGGCTGCAGTGACTGCTGGACATGATGCAAATGTCCAGCAGTCACTGCACAAGAGACAAGGAACATCGTGGACAGGTCGCAAGTAGGGCATCAACAGAGTACTCGAGTAATCTACACATCGATTGCTAGGACATCTATCGAGGTTAAAAATGTAACGTCGAGTATCCGTAGTGACGTCATATTATGTGACCACCGTATGACTGTAGGGGGCGGTGTTGCACTGTTGCAGGTCACAGAGTATGGTGTAACACCGGGTCCAATCCACCGAACCAGTTTCGGTTTAAGCTGCATGTTTCTTCACGTTTGTAGTTTAATAATAATAACTAATAGTTTAGTTTTTCCTGTGACTTATTTGCAGTATGATAAATGGTAGGAGCATAATATACGCTCCCAATGTTTTGTTGGTCTTTTTTTTTGTAAATAATTACCTTTTTTTGCGGTTTTATTCATTTATGTATCTTGAGATCTAATTCGTCATCAAATACTTGAGTTCTACTCGAGTTTTATTATGTTAATGTCGAGTTTTAAAATTATATACTCGTTCAACCCCTAGTCGCAAGTCCATCACAGAGCGACATAGAAACTATTTGCATGCTAGCAAAATGTGCAACACAATTCCTTGTTGCAGGCATCTCAAACTCATCTTTGTCACAAAAGATTCATTCTATGCATACATTTTAAAATGTATGTTGCAGGATCGTCTTCTCACACTTTCTGGGAGGTGTTTGCATGTTCTCCCAGTGAATTTTTTTTCTTCCCCCAGGTACTCTGGTTTCCTCCCACAGACCAAAAAACATGCATGTTAGTTTAATTGGTAACTAAATTGTCCCTGGGTGTGAGTGAGAGTTTTAATGGTTGTTTGTCCTGTTTGTCTCTTTGTGTCCCTGCGATGGACTTGTAACCTGTCCAGGGTGTCCCCTGCTTCTCGCACAGTGACTGCTGGAGATTGGAACCAGCTCCCGTGACCCAGAAAAGAAAAGTGGGTAAACAAGTTGGATGGACAGAGTTGTATTTTGACACTTGCAAGGGAACTCTCCTATGAAAAAATACACAGAGACTTCAGTCCTGAATGTCCAGGTCTAAAAAACAAGCTGATAATAAGCAATCACTAAAAAACTGGATGAAATCTATCTTTTTTAATGTATACTCCTGTAAATTAAATACTTAATGTGGGCACAAAGCTTGCTGCGAGTACAATGTGAGAAGAAATGGACACTAACATGAACGACCTAGAAAACAGTTTTGCAAGACGAGGGCAGAAGTTTTGACCCAAGGATAAGGTTTAATAAAAGACTTTACGGGGAGGCAGCTAAATTAAATGATCATTTATTAATTAATTACAAATGTCTTGGCTATTAAAATGTTTTAAACTGAGCAGCATTTGATAAAATATTTAAGTAAACGTTGCACTCATGAACCAGCCCTCCATCCATCCACTCCTAATCTTCATCCCAAGCAGTACATCCCACACACTGGAACTGTGACTACCTTCCTTATATGGAGATCATCTACGTTCACAGAACGATTTGCATCTTAAAGACGCATCTGACAACTTGTGTGTTCAGTGCAGACCGAGAAGATTACTCAGGTTGAACACTGATTCGCTGCTTGACTTGTTCGAGGTGAAACAAGTTATCTGGCACAGTTAAAACTATTAGCTTCGGCCAAAGTGACACAAACCAACTGTTCGGTACCTTTCAACATGAGTGGGGCAAGGTGTGCACGTCTATATTTGTTTAACAAACCAACCACTATCACTACCAGCCAAAAGTGATGTTTCTCTGACTGGTTACTTTGATGAAACGGTTACAGCTCCCCTCGACCGTTCTTAAAACTAGTCGGCACTAGCTCAAATCGTCTCTTTTCAGCTGATTTAGCCTGATATAAAGGCAGTACCTGACCAACCAGAAACTTTGAAGTCAGCTGCAACGTCCCACAAAACCGTTAACACAAGTGCCGTTTACGCAAGGGTGAAGGTGTGCCGTACACACACACAACACAAGGCATTGCTGTTGCAGTTTATGAACAAAAGACAACAATCCCCTGTGATTAGCACCAACAGTAAAAGATAATAGTTAACACGCTTGCACAACAAATGAAGCAAAAACGATGTCAACTCTAAAGATCTTTGTGCACAACTTCAGAGGACGTCAGCATTACCTCATACACGTGAGAATGACCAACACTGAAGAGCTTAAAGGTAACTGCGCTCAAAATGTTGGACTAAAACTATTTGAATGTTGCTAAACTACACCCAGACACACTATAAAAGTGAATAAAACGTGTTTCTAAGTGACCTTACGTCTAAATAAAGAGTGTGCACATTGTTGTTTGATTGTCAAAGTTAAATTGCAAGTTTCATCTGGAGAATATTTGACAGCTAGCTAGTATTTATCCAGAAATGCAGCCCTCCTGGCACTGAGCATACACTATATTACTCCGTTTGTGCCAGAGGACTGGATCTTTGTGATGATCCAGACTGGTTCATCACAAAGATCCAGACTGGTTCATCACAAAGATCCAGACTGGTTCATCACAAAGATGAACACAGGAGGGCTGTGATCAGTCTTACATCGGGGAAACTAAACAGCCACTGGCCAAAAGGATGGACCAGCACAGAAGAGCAACATCATCAGGCCAGGACTCTGTGGTCTACACTCATCTGGTCACTCTTTCAGGGATGAAGACGTGCACATACTTCATAGAGAGGAATGTCGGTTTGAGGAGTGAAGGAAGCCATCTTTGTGAAGTGAACTCGTCCATCGTTAAACAGGGGCCTCCGTGTTCAGTGGTCCTCCTCTTACAATGCTGTTATTGCGTTCATCAAGGCACCAACAACCGAATGTTCGGCCGATGGTCCTCCTTTTACACGCGAGTAGATAGTTCTGGCTGTCAGCGGTAAACTGGTCGGTCCACTGTGAGAAGGTGCTATTTATATGACTGAGTCTGTTGCAGCTCCTCAGACTGAAGAAGTCTTTTGGATAAAAGATGAAACATTTCACCAAAGAAGAATCCGTCCAGAGGACCTGACTTAATTTAGATTACATATTGTGTTTTAACTTTGTTTATTAAAGCAAAATAAAAAGTCCAAAGTGTAGTTCCACCGTTGTCGTGTTTTCAAACTACTCAAGTTCGAAGCAAACTGGACGAGTGCAGCCGTTTGTCTTTTCTCTTTCCCTCTCACTGAAACCACTTTTAGTTCTAAAAGGTGAAAATCAAATATTTTAGATTCATCATGACTGTCTGGATGCTTCACTTTAACTTCTGTCAATGTAAATGTTATAAACTAAAATTAATAAAGCATGCATTATTTATACTGTCTTTGTGAAATGATTTTAAGTGGTCCACATACATATCTTTATGCATTTAAAATTTTGAATAGCTGAATAAAAATACAAATATCTGTGGATTCCCTAAAGAAAGTTAAAGTAAAAGCTAAAATATGAACATGCAAGTCGCTGCGCTCACGTAAAACAAAATGCACGTTAGAACATTGTGAACGACTGAAACTTGTATTTTTAATCCAAATAAAGTGGTTTAAACTTTGAACACCTATTAAAACAATGCCAACTTTGGTATTGCACAAGAACCATAAAACAACACCACCAACAAATTGTTAATTCATGCGTGACACCCACCCCAGTGTGCTGATTACTTTAATATCTTTGGTTCTGGTTGTTCTTTAAGCAGGAACGTTTGTGATTAAACTTTGCTCAGGCAGCAGAACGGCTGCAGATCGATCAGTCACAGAAAGACGACGCCTCAAAAACAAACTCTTACTACACTCGTAACGCAAATCACTATGTTTTTAGGTGTCAGTGCTCATTCTGATTTCTTCAATAAACAAACTGAAACAAGTCAAGCGGCATCACAAACATGTGCCTCAGAAGGATAAAAAAAATAACTTTAAACACTTTTTTAGACAATACTCTTGTTAAATGTTTCAGAACAGCTTGGTGTAGCCTGGATGTACCTTAAACTTGGTACTTGGTGTTTTAAATACCGTATTTTCTGGCGTACAAGTCAGTTTTGTGCATAGATTTGTCAGTCCTGCGACTTATGTTTTTTTTTCTTCCATATTCATAACGCAATTTTTGACTGACGCTTTAAATTTCAAAGAACTGCAACAGCGAGTCCTCCGGTGCCCGCTCACTTCACTCAGCTGGTGCAGGTGGAGGAGAGCTGGAGAGCTCACAACTCCGGCTGCGATGGATGGAACCGTGGCGCCCAGGTGAAATGAAGCTGTTTTTACCATTAAATAAACGCATAATAAACGCGACGGGTCAGCAGTGATGCATAATAAATGTGAGTTATACGCTGAAGCGACTTATACATGTTTTTTCCTCTTCATGATGCTTTTTTTGTCTGATGTGACTTATACGCCAGAAAATACGGTAAATCTACTTGAAACATATCTAAAAGTGTGTGCACAGAGGAGATTACAGATTTGTTTACAGGACGGAGACACAAACTAGTGCTGCTGCGGTCCTTATTACCATCAAGCTGCTGACTGGACCTGCTAACAAGACCACGCCGCTAACCGAACAGAACCACGATGATGAAAGAACCTCACTATTAACCAAACCACACTGTAGATGTATGCCTTTTTCAACTTTGGTGCCTTGTTTTTTAGTATTTAGTAGTATTTTTTTAGTATGTTTTTAGTATTTTAGTAGTATTTTTTAGTATTTTTGCAGCATGCTTTTGTATTTCTTGTTGGGTTTTTTTGGGCGAGTCAAGATGGTTCTTCTCGTCCTCAGCATTTCATTGCATTGTTGACCTTGTGATTGTGCACATGACAAATAAACCTAACATGAACCTAGTGGTGGTCATTCTGAAAGGGTCAGAGGTCGCGTGGTTACTTATAACCAGAGCGGAGTGAAGGACAGAGTGTTGAACCTGCTAAAGAAAGGCAAGGTGGACGATAAAGGGCCTGTAAGAGCTTATCTGTCAGTTAGCAAAATATCTCGTGAACAGATGGACAGATGTGAATGAAACCCAGAAAGTAATCATTAGGTATACAACTAGAACTTTTAAGTTAATTAGTAAACGTTTTAACCCCGGAGAAGCAGTGAGCGTAGTATAATCTGTATTTTACTGCCTCTTCTTCTCCAACAAGCACCAGTCTCTTCAAATGAGCAGTTTGGCATTAGAGTCCCTACAGGCCATGTGGAAATGACAAGCTGAGCCACGGCCATAATTACCTTTGTGTGACACAGTCTGACACTGGGACTCTTCAAACCCTCCAGCTCTCTGCTAAGCCCAGAGAAAACCACGCGGGTCAAAGACCCGACCAGGCGCTGAGCAGCTCCTGAAAGAATAAAAACAAACCTGCTCAACAACTGGTCGTTCTCTGAACCAGTCCTGCCTTTGTTTTCCTGTCACTCTCCATTCAGCGTCAGGGAAATGTCAGCTCTCCATTCCTGTGCGCGAAACACCCGGAAATCCGCCACTCGTCCACAAGACGAGGCTCCCCGGCCCGTGTTACCTCCAGCACCCGGAAACGAGCGGAGTCCTCCCGGGGGGGTAAACCGCTCAACACCGGGGATCGATCCACCGCACACCGGGCACACAGAGGGGTGTGACAATGCCAACCTGCAGCTGGCGGAGAAAACTGTTGTCTCGGTGTAAATTGTTTTAAGAAAGGCGGGTGTTGAGGTGTTTCCGCCGTTTGAGGCACCTGCGGCCGCTCACCTCAACCTGGACCAGCTATGGAGGCTCCACAGCCCGAGTCCACCAACAATAACACGGCCTCCTGTCACAAGCTCAAACCGGCTGCCGAACACAGCCGTCACGCAACGATTTCAACCGCGTCGGTCCTCCCCGCAACGTTATAATTACGTTACAAACGAACACCCCGGGGGGTCTCAGTCGGTCTACCGACACGGGTCCCCGCTGACGCTGATGCTAACAAAGGCCCAGAGCTGTCTGGAGCGGAAGACCGACACAAGGGGAGGAAGGAGGCAGGCAGCAGAAAGGGAGACTGCCGCTCCAGATCACAAAACTCTCCCGTTTCACCCCTCTTTGAGCCGCCGTGGCTACAATATCCGTACCGATAGGTTCATAAGCCGTGCCTAGTGCAACCGCGAACAGGGAAAAAGCGATACTCACCGGCGAAGAGGGTGGATGGCTGCGGATTTTGGCCCCAGTTTGTCTCCGACACCCCAGGCTTTTACTCCAACAACATGGCGGCTCGACGGAGGAGCAGGCAGCAGCGCAGCATGACGGGAAGGGCTGAGAGGGAGCGGAGGGTTCATTGCGTTTAGGGCAGAACCTTGTATCATATAATCAGACCTCGCTTCTATCTTTAGTTGTTTTTATAAGCAGCACTCGTCAAAATGGCATTCTTCCTCATCAGAGTTTGATTTATATAATTAGCATTACTTATATTAAAATTATATTTCAAGTTTTCCAAAACTGAGTGTATATTAGGAAAAAAACAAGTTTAAGATGCCTAAAAATCCGTAAAAAGTGTATATATATTTAAAGAAATGTATGGCTTATATTCATAAATTATTTTTTCCTAGTCACAACGAACCATGTGACTATGCAGAATGCCTTTTATCTTTCAATAACCAACATTTTTGATATTTTTAAAGAACAAATCACATCATTTATCCTGATGCATGCTCAATAATCCAGGTAGAAAAATCTAAAAAAGTTAAATCTGGTCCTCTGGACATTCAAAAAAAAAAAAAAATGGCCCAGCACAGAAGATCAACATCATCAGGCCATGATTCTGCGGTCTACACTCATCTCCAGGCCAGCGGTCACTCTTTCAGGGATGAAGATGTTCACATCCTGGACAGAGAGGAACGATGGTTTGAGAGAGGAGTAAAGGAGGCCATCTTTGTGAAAAAGAAATCGTCCATCGTTAAACAGGGGTGGAGGCCTCCGGGTTCAACTGTCCCCCTCTTACAATGCTGTGATTGCTAGTATCACTCAGCCCTCTGTGAACAGTAAACAGCCATCAGTGTGCTAATGATCCATTGTTAGGCTGATGGTCCTTCTTGAGCATGTGATCAGCTGGTTTTGGTTGTCAGCAGCAAAACTGGTTGATCCACTCTGAGACGGTGCTATTTAAGAGACTGAGCTGAATACAGCACCTCAGACTGAGGAAGTCTCTCGGATGAGAGACGAAACGTTTCTACATTTTTTTGTTGATTTGCTTTGTTTGTTTTTTTTGTTGTTTTTTTGAATGTCCAGAGGACCAGATTTAACTTTGTTAGAAATCACATCATTCTTTTTTATATGCAGTGGTGTAATCTACATTTTTGTAGTGGGTATACTGTGCTTAGAAACCAAAGTACACTGGTTAGTACAATGTAATCGTTAATTTATTTTGATTTTTAAGTGTATTGAGCATTTCAAAATTTCTCTGATGCTTTTATTTGAATAAATGTACAACAAACTTTGTACAACAGTTGGCTTTGTGTTTAAAAAAACATGTTATAGAATTTATAAAACAGTATCAAAGCAAAACATGTTCAAGTAGTAGTAAGTACAGAAGTATTAATTATATAAAATCAGACTGAACCAACTCAATGTGTTTATAAAATGTTCCAAATGTGTTGACAATGACACGTGTCATTGTGCACTTTACAGAAATTCCCAAGCTTTTATAGTGGGGATACTCCGTATGCCCGCGTATCTCATAGACTACACCACTGTTTTTATGTATAAGTACATTCTTCCTATCTAGATTAACATTGTGGATATCTGGAAAAACAACTTTTACTACAAGAATCAATATTTCAGATATGTATAATGTGCTTGTAGTTCTTAAATGTAATTCTGCATTTACTATGTTAAAATAGCATCCCATCAGATTTTTACAAGATATCTACAATATATGCATAGCATTCATATTTACATTGTTTCTAAACTTTGGTCTAAGTGTGGGTGTGTAAAACTGCTTTTTAACAAATTATAATATGAAAAATGTAAATCCACAATGACTTTTTCTTCTAGTGAAAAAAAAATTAAGTAAAAAAAATTTCTAAACATTTATGTAATAGTTTTTATTATAAATATTCACAATTTAAGGTATAAGTACTAATAACAAAACTGTAGTTCACAGAAAAGTTTGTTTTTTTCCCCCCAAGGAAACTTTGAATTATAGTTCTCTACTTTGAAGTGAACAACTTTATTATATGATAAATCCGCTTGCCTTACAAATCATTCCTTTGTTAACTGGTTGTGTGTAAAATGTTTGTATTGTTCAGTGGTTTATTATGGTTTTTCTTTGACCTCATTCACATTGATCTTCTGCAATAGGAAAGGGTTTACTGCAGTTTAAGATGGTGTGTATGTAGCACACGAGCAGCTTAATATCATAAATTAAAGCAGCTGTGAAGAAGACTTATAACAACAAATGCTTTTCAAATATTTTATAAGCTGTAGCATGAAGGTACCAATGGGAAACCCGCTTAAAATATCTCAGTATTGTGATTTAATCAAACATATGTTGATAATACACGATTTTGTCGACAAAGCAGCGGGGTCTCCACGGTAACGGGGTTGCTTGTAGCCATGGCAACCACAGGCCCTCCAAGTGCGTGACTGCCAAGCGCTCTGTTGATGTCTACGGTATGTGGAATAAAAAGGTGAATTTGTTGTCCACAAATTAAAAATACCACGTTGTTTAAAGTGAAGTCCATCCAGAACCGGTGTGTTGATCTCCATACGGATCCTGAAGTCAACAATGGCCCCTAAGTTCCCTCAGAAACATGGAGCATTAAGCTAGGCCTTGTGTTTGTTTTTATTTATTTAGCCCCTTACATGCTAACTGATAAATGAATAGACTATGTAATGTAAACATACATTTTAAAGCAGCTACCAGTGGCTCATTGTGGTCACCATAACGGACACCGGTGTCTCTCGGACTGCCAAGAGAGCAGACAGAAAATAGACTGAAAAGTAAGCCTCAAACACAAGAACGCAGTGCAAAAACTACGTCAGATTTTAAAAATTCTTGAAGGGAAAGCGACAGAACTCTCCATCGAGCACGTGAATTTATATGTGAAGATTCAACGCAATCTGCTGGCCTCCTTACATTACAAATTGGCTATTATGTACCATATTTTTCAGACTATAAGGTGCACTTAAAATTATTTAATTTTCTCAAAAATCAACAGTGAGCCTTATAATCAGGTGCCATATGTATTAATTCTGGTTGTGCTTACTGACCTCGAACTGATTTTATGTGATTATTGTGAATGAGTTGAATAAAGTTTGACTTATTTGACTGTTTTGTTTCGCTTAATGTGCCTTATCCGGTGTGCCTTATGTATGAAAACAAACCCGTTTATTGATATTGTGCCTTATAATCAGGTGTGCCTTATAGTCCCAAAAATACGGTATGTGAATGTTTTTGTACAGTGGCCTGAGACAGCTTCTGTTGTGACTTGGCGCTATAAAAAACTGAATAGAACTGAATTAATAAACACAGCAAGTTAAAAAGGTCGACATAGTTTTAAAGAGGATAGTTTGAGCTAAAATATACGGTAACTGTTGTATGACTTTGGGGGGTGGGGATTTAAAATAAATGAATACTTAATGATAATCCAAATACAATTTGACACCATTATCAATATTTTAGTGACTAAAGTTTCCTTGTTTTCTTTCTAGTCTCTTTTTATTAAATTATTTAATTGTTGCAAGAAACCAATTACCAAAAATTCAAAACTAAAGGTGACCCAAAATGTTATTTTACTGCAGGCACTGAATATTTCATTTTATATTTATTATGCTTTTTTAATGTTTAGATGACTTTTCATAACATGCACTTTAATTTTATTGTCAGCACAGTAGCTGACAAGTTGCTTTGTTTTAATAAAACGAATACAAAACTAAGCAGCTCGTTGAATTTTTAGACACCGGGTGAGATTAATGTGTCTGCAGATGACGACAGAAGTCCCATTTATTGTAAAAGTGTCTTTATTTTTTTCAAACTTCACCTTTAAGTTCTGTGCCTCATACTTGTCTTCCTCCTTACATCCTTGTTTTTTTATACGCACATCAGGACACTTTCCCCATCAAGGTCTCTTATGTCCAGATAAGGATCGGGGGTATAAGCCGCAAGCATCTACGTGGCGAGTGAGACGATAGAGTATGGAGTGCCATTTATAAAGTTACACAATCAAAAAATAACAGCAATATTTTTGATTGATTTAGCCTTTCATGAGAAAAATAAAGTTTTTTTTTCAAAGTCATATTTTCGCCATGTTCATACATTTAGAAATGTCATAGTTCCAAATTAAATATTTAATTTACAAGCTAAATATTTAGTTTACAAACTAAATACTTAACTTGCAAGTTAAATATTTAGTTAATAAACTACATATTCAGGTGTAAATTAAATATTTAATTTCCAAGCTAAATATTTATTTTCAAAACTAAACATTTTATTTCCAAACTAAATATTTATTGTCCAAGCTAAATATTAAATTTTATTAAACTAAACATTTAATTCCTAAACTAAATATTTAATTTGCTCAGACTTAAATATTTATTTTCCAAGCTAAACATTTAATTTCCAAAATAAATATTTAATTTGCTATCTAAATATTTAGCTCAAACTGACCTAACTATTTAACTCACAAGCTAAATATTTATCTAGCGTTAAATATTTAGGTCCAGGTTAAATATTTAGTTAGCAAATTAAATATTTATTTTGGAAATTAAATGTCTAGCTTGGAAAATAAATAGGTTTGAGCTAAATATTTAGTTAGCAAATTAAATATTTAGTTTAGGAATTAAATGTTTAGCTTAAAAATTCAATATTTAACTTGTAAATTAAATATTTAGTTTGGAACTATGACATTTATAAATGCATTTACGACATGGTGAAAATATAACTGAAAAAACAACAAAAAACCTTTTTTTCTTATGAAAGGCTAAATAAACCAAAATATTGCTGTTAAATTTTGACTGTGTAACTTTACAAATGGCACCCCATAGTGGAGGACATTTATGGCAAAAACGGGCTAAAGACAGGCAGCGTGAAAGTTTCCAAAAAGTGAGAAGGGAAACAGATACAAAGTAATACTATGATGGGTAACCAGTTCCTCCAACCCCACCATTAATGCAACCACCCCCTTTTTTGTAACTGGAACCAACAAAACAATCATTGGCTGGTTATGTACATGCAGTTTCCCCACTACGCCTGCCGCCCTTTAGACACTATGCCTTATCCCAAAGCCATCTGCATCTTTAAACAACACAAGCTGAAATCAGTTTCCTGGAAACAAACGGACCTGGCACAGCAAATTTGACTCTTACACAGTATTTCTTTCACTTTTACCTGTGTTAGGTCCGTATGGCTGACTCCAAAACAACACACCAACAAACAGGATTACACTCTTATTTGAAACCAAGATGAAAATATAAAACATGCGCAAACAAAAAAAGTACCATACGTTTTTTTCCAAAAATAAAAACTCAACTATTTGTTTTATTTTTTCCCATCAATCCCGCAGACCAACCTGCAACCTTTAATATTTCGAATAGTCCAAATAAATGTACCGTTTACGTTTGTTAGATAAAAACTGTGGTGGCCAAAATAAATCAGAATGAAACTATTTGGTTCAGAAGGTTGACATAAAATTGAAATAATTAAAAGATAAATAAACATTGTGATGGTGATTTTATTGAAAATGGACATCAACACAGAATGATACCAGTTTTACTCACTGGTATTTTCAGAGGCGCTCGGCTGTGAAGTAAAGAAAGAAGGCTTTGAGAAGAGGACGCTGTTAGACTGCTCTAGTTTGACATCACCACATTCTAAAATGACAACAGGTACGAGCTGTGACTCTATTGTGTGACCCCACCCACCCACCGAAACATACAGGCACATATACAGAGTGACACCCACCTAACAAAAAAAAATTTCAACTAAATCACAGGGGCACAGAGTGGCAAGAGTCCAGGGTGCAACCAAAAAGCTCCAGCTTGGAGTTGCACAGTCATATCCACACACACACACACGCACACACACACACACACACACACACACACACACGCACACACACACACTGGATGAAGTGTTACGAGCTGGCAGTTTAGTGAACATTTTCTTCTGTGATTTGATGGACGTCTCCTGGTCTCTGCATCTGTTGCACCTCCATCATCATGCTGGTTCTTCCCTGAGCTCTGTACAGTCTTTTCAGGGCTACCTCTCCTCCAGCACACACACATGCACACACGCACACACACACGCTGATCCATTTCCCTCTGGGTGGGGTTAAAAGTCTGCTCCTCAGGTAAACTGTCACACAGAGAAAGTGAGAGTGATCTGGGCGACCTGCTGATTCTTTCCAGCCACAGTGACGTCACCAGTTTCGACCACCAGGGGGTGCTACCAGCACTTATCCAGCCCTGCAATACAGAAAAACATGGCATCAGAGCCATCTTTGTTTGTACCATTAGATAGCAGTACACAGCACAAATAAAAGCATGGTCTCTGTTGATTTTACTTCGTTCACCCTTTATAGTGATAGTTAAAATTACTAAAGAGTAAAACTTCTGAGCCTGTAAAAAACAATTTTGTAGTTCGTGAGGTTACATCAAAGAGGTTTATACAGTAAAACGAGGTTTGTCAGGGGCCAAGGTTTAAAATAAGTCACGAGGAAATTATCCGTCTGCTTCATGAGCCTCCTCCTTGAATCGCCACCTTATGATGGTGGAGGAGTTTGAGTGCCTAAATGATCCTAGGAGCTATGCTGTTGGGGGCAGTTTCCCCTGGTAGGGTCTACCAAGGACAGATCCAAGACCAAAGCCTGGTCCTAGGTGACAGGCCAGGCAAAGAGCGATCCCAATGACTCGTATAGAGACAAAACAGCAAGGAGCTCTGTGTCTCTTGCCCGGACGTGGGCCTCACCCTGGAGCTAGACCTGGGGGAGGGGCTTGTTGGAGAGTGCCTGGTGACCGGGTCTCTATCCAGGGGGCCCGGTCAGGCTCAGCCTGAACGAGCAACATGGGTTTGCCTTCCTGTGGGCCCTCTACCTGCAGGATGGAACATATGATTTAGGTGTGAAGTGTATGGGTTGTAGCCGAAGGCGCTCTGTCCCTGGCTTACCAAAGCTGGCACTTGGGATGTAGAAAGTGACCTCTCTGGCGGGGAAGGAACCTGAACTTGTGCGTGAGGTTGAGGTACTGACTAGATATTGTTGGGCTCACCTTGACACACAGCACGGGCTCCAGAACCAATCCCCTTGAGAGGGGCTGGACCTTATTCCACTCTGGAATGTCCATGGAAGATGTGCTGAGCTGATGTGGGTCTACTTTTAGCCCCCCCGACTTGGAGCCTGTGTGTTGGAGTTTTCCCTGGTAGATGAGAGGGTAGCTTCCCTGCACCTTCGGGTGGGTTTGTGCCTATGCGCCGTCAACAAGGTAGTTAAAAAGCTCCATGGTGGCAGGGCTCCAAGAGTGGACCAGCTTTTTACCCTCACCAGGGTCCTTGAGGGGTCAAGGTAGTTTTCCAAGTCTGGTCCACATGTGTTTTGGGGACTTGGAAAAGGCATTTGACCATGTTCCTTGAGGTACACTGTGGGGGGTGCTCCTCGAGTATGGGATTGGGGGTCTGTTGCTACGGGATATTTGGTCCCTATACAAGAGGTGTGAGAGTTTAGTTTGCATTGTTGGCAGTAAATCAGACCCTTTCAGGGTGAGAGTTGGACTCCACCTGGGTTTCTGGTTGTCAATGATTCTGTTCTTAACTTTTATGAATAAAAGCCCTATGATCTCAGGGTTGTGATCAGTCTTACATCGGGGAAACTAAACAGCCACTGGCCAAAAGGATGGCCCAGCACAGAAGAACAACATCATCAGGCCAGGACTCTGCGGTCTACACTCATCTCCAGGCCAGCGGTCACTCTTTCAGGGATGAAGATGTTCACATCCTTGATATCGAGGAACGATGGTTTGAAAGAGGAGTAAAGGAGGCCATCTTTGTGAAAAGAAACCGTCCATCATTAAACAGGGGTGGAGGCCTCCGGGTTCAACTGTCCCCCTCTTATTGCTATTATCACTCAGCCCTCTGTGAATAGCAAACAGCCATCAGGGCACTAACAACCAATTGTTAGGCTCATGGTCCTCCTTTATCACGTGAACACCTAGTTCTGGATGTCAACGACAAACAGGTTGATCCACTATGAGAAGGTGCTGTTAATAAGACTGAGTTTGTTGCAGCTCCTCAAACTGAAGAAGTCTTTTGGATAAAAGACGAAACATTTCAACAATGAGAATCCGTCCAGAGAACCTGAGTTAACTTTGTTAGATTACCTACTTTTGCTACAAACACTGGGATACAAAGCAATTTATAAATGTTTGTTAAGAAAGATTGACCTCAGCACCAAATTTAATGTACTATTCATACTAAATGTTAGAACTGTTCTTTTTAGGATAAAATGTATCTATTCAGTTCAACTGTGGGTTGCTTTACTAATGTTAGTAACCTGTTTTCTTTAAGTGTTTCCCCCAAACAAACCTCTACTTATTTGTAGGGCCAAATGGTTCAGTTTATCACCCTCACCCTTCATTCCTAAAATATTTAGGATGTCTCTACCTCTTAATGTGATAATGCAAAATGTGAATATATAATTATGTATTATTAACCATGAATCAACCAATTTTCAACTCAACAGTTCTGAGGATAAGAAGGAAATGAGATGCTCAACCTCAAAATCATCCACTAAAAAAGATGAAAAGTAACTGGGACCGAACGTTCCAGGTACTCGGGGTGGAAACAGCGTAAGAAACTCAATATACACATGAATTTGATCCTTAAGGATCCACAGTCTTTATAAAAATGGAAAGAGCATTTAAAATGACAAACTCAGCATTCGGTCAAAAATTAAAAAAGACTGAAGTAGAAGAAATGTTTATTTTTGTGACTCACGTGTAAAGAGGCTGTAGCTGCAGATGAGAGGACTTCTGAGGCGGCTGGTAGCCGTACGAGTCGAACCCACCGATGAAATCAACTTTGAAAGAAAAAAAAAAAAGACATCATTTTATTTAATTTGAACTTTTTTTGTAAGCGAGATCAGATTCTAGTTTAACATGTCATGCATCATCTATTGAATTTGATGTACCTTTAAAAACATTAGAAACCTACTGTGATGTTAAAAAGTGCAAGAATGATCTTTATCATTTGACAGTTGTAGCCTAAATATCACTTCCACCTTTATTAGAAACTTAAAAAAAAAACATGTCCTTCGATTAAGCAAATATTTTACATCACTGGAGATAAGTGTTTTTCTTGGTGCAACATCTCTTATTTTTTACCAGTTTTCTTGTGAAAGCTTGTCATTTTCAAGACATTAGTTTTTTTTTTATTTTACAAGAAAATCTAAGTAAACATTAATTATTTATTGCAGCTGTATTTGTTTGCAGACCTACATTAGTAAAAAGGCTATTAGAAATGAACCATTAGTGCTTAGGCATTTTATTACTAGGAAACAAAACAAAAAAAGTCACTCATATTATTTTATATTTGATGTTTCCCCATTTTCTTCTCCAGAAATTATGGGATGATGTGTAAAATGCACAACGTAATTAATGTTAGGTCATTTGTTTTAGTTTAGCTACGGATGCACGATATTATCGGGGTGGTATCGGTATCGGACGATATTAGCGATAAAGTTAAATATCGGACATTCCATCAAAATGACCGATATAAAAGGCTTCTGTTTTAAGTTAATTTTTAATTTAAGAAACTATCAAGTATTAATGCACTACTACTTATGCACTTTTCACTTGTCGCTTGTGAACAGGGTGAGTTTAGATTTGTGAACATTTACAAATTTGCACTGTTCGAGTGTTGACATTGTGTTAAAGAGTAAATGTCATGAATACATTTGACATTAAACATAATCCAAGTTGAAGTGTTGCATCATTTCCAGATGCCTTTTTGGCATCTGCATTTGGTAGCAGGCCAAATTGCCAAATATCATGCAGAATAATGTAGTATTTTAATTCCACAGCAGATAAAGCTATGTAGTCTTGGGAAAAAAAAATATTGGTATTGGATATCGGCCAAAAATCCAATATTGTGCATCCATAAGTTTAGCAATATCAATACTGCTGTTATGAAGGTCCACCACTAATAAAACAGTAAATTATTAAAGACATCACAGCCAAACCTTGAACTCTAAGAAAATCAGACGTATAACGTCTTAAAGTCCTTCGTATCGTTCACAGAGTGAGAATAAAACACCACTGAGAGGCACAGATGGCACGGCTGACAGACAGATGGACGGACGCCGTCATGGTGGGAATATTTCAGCAGCACACATAATGCTCCTCAAAGATGGAGAGCTCACATCACCCAGAGGGGGATCCTCTGCCCTGATACATCTCCGAGCGTGACTCACGAAGAAGAAAAACAAGACAACAACTCTCAAACACAAAGCTGCGTTTCTTTAGCACTAAACGCTTCGTCAACTGCCAGACAAGCAAAATGAACTGACAAAGAGCTGGAAGACCATCAGCGAGCTTTTAGAAGACAAAAGCACTCACAGCTGTCCTCGTCGTCCTGGAAGACTTTGCTTACGTAGCAGGCGTACACAAAGCCGAAGAGCTGTCGGAGAAAAGACGGTCAAAAGTCAAGCAAAAGCTGCGTGACACACATTACAGAAAGATCGGAGGGCTTAGTACGTACGGCCAGAAGGATCTGAATGGCCGAACTCAGCACCTCGATGTACTGGTAGTCAAGGAGGCACCCGGACACGCTGATGACATGGTGGTCATCGGGGGCTATCTGAGAGTCTAGCACCGGCGTTACCAGGCAACCAGGACCGTGCTCCATCCACCAGGAGCGATGGAGGGACGTGTTAAAAGTCATGAGAAAGTCTCTTTTCTGAACACACACCATGAGGATGATTATCAGGGCTGCGCCGTCAGTCAACCTTATCTTTAAATAAACACCACGACTTACCTGAGACAAGTTTCCAACTTCCAGGTAGAAACAAATGATGAAGGAGTTCCATCCCACCCACAGGACCAGCCACACTGCATACTGTCAAAAACAGAAACGTTTAAAAACAGCCAAAGTGTTTCTTAAAGGAATGTACACCACCCGCTGCATTCTATACCAGTTGTAGACTAAGACCATCTGATGATACAAAGTGACAAAGTTGTAGCTGCTTTAGTCAAACCTTGAAAATAACGTGTCATAGACTATAAATTGTGAATGACTCTCAGCTACTACCACACCAAACTTTAGCCCAACATCTGTTAAACTCACTGAGTTAGAGCCAATATTGAGCTGGATTAAACTGATTAGCGGATGCAGCCATCTTGAATTGGATTTACTCAATAAGTTAAATCAGCTGTAGATCTACATCCAATGATTACATTATGGGATTTCCATCAAAACTTGCCCATTGGCTCATTAGATATTTTGCTAACAGACAGCCACACTGTACATTATCGTCTGTTTTTGAACACCTTACTAACCAGAGCTGTGACTACAGGTGGGAGCGGGGGATGGATAGGCAACACTCACAAAAATGAGGTATCTGAATCGAAACTGCACAGTGCCAAACATGCCCAGGATGACGGCCATGATGTGCAGGAAGTTGGCCAGAATGGGAGCCCACTGGTAGCCCAGGAAATCAAACACTTGCCTCTGGAGGGCTGCCACCTGGAGAAGACACACGCACAAACAAACAAAAGAAAAGAAAAAAGAAACGTAAAGGAGGGGACTCACACTTATTCAAGGTGTTGCACACACATAGTGACAGGAAACACAGACATAGGGGCTGCCGCAGCTGTTTCCATGGCAACTGACTGGAGCCGCCAGCCAGTCCAGTGAGTGTAAAAAGAGGAGCACCCCCTCTCATTCACCCCCACCCACTAAAAAAAGCTCCCCCAAAACTAATGAGAATCTACAGGCCAAATCCCTCCGCTGCACAAGAACTCATCATCCCTGGAAACAATAGGCCCAACAGCTGCAGCGCACGTTGCTGCATCAAAACAGAATCACTCTCATTACACATTCATTTATTTTTATTATTTATGGGTTTTAAAGAACAGGCCGGAGCTATTTGAGGACACTGGGAGGGAAAGCTCAGTCTGAACTTTAGATGGAGGGAAGCTTGTTTAATAACCTCTAGCTTCTGACTGAATGTGTAGCACCACCTTGTATCCAAATCCTCTACCACCTCCTGTAATGTGGCATGACCCCCCCCCCCCCCCCCAAACAGCTGCAGCTCAAAGACAGGCTGGAAAAATGTCTGATTACAATGTGCATGTCTGAAGCATGCTGATCTAATTATATCTTCTCGCACGCACACACTTACCAACTGCAGTGCACAGATCACCAGCAGCGTGCACCTCCCGTCGCACTTCCCCATTTTGGAGGGCTCAGGTCGCGGCTTGGAGCCGCGGAGGCTCCGGGGAAACGACGAGTCCCCGGTCAGATCCAGACTGCCTGCCCGTGTCAGCTCACACCATTCCCGGGTGAACACTGCTCAGGGCCGCCTCCTCCAGCAGCGCTGCTCCGGCGCTCTCCCTCACAGCGGCTGACCCATGCTGGCCTCCTGTTTTTTATTGTTGTTACTAAATTCCAGTCGCGGCGAGGAAGAGGAGGAAGAGGAGGACTGGGTCCGCTTCACACCGGCCTGCTGCGAACTCCGAATCACCTCGGCCACACCTTCCGAAGAACAGGGGGACACACAAAGGCACAAAGAGACGGAAAGCTGTCACAGTGTGCCCCGGGCTACAGACACAGACGAGCATCACATGATACCGGATCACAGATAGCGAACCCCGCAGCGGCACCACGGCTAACGCCTGGCTACAAGCCCGCCGCGGACACAAAGCGGCTCGCGCGAGCCCCTCAACCGTCGTCCGGATCGCGCTCTCCTCGCGCGGCTCAGCGGAGACAAACAAAACCCGTTAACCGACGGAGCCGCTCACCAGTACCGGTGTCTCCCTCTCTGCGTGGCCTCCTCCGCTCCGTCTCCCAGCGTCTTTTGTCAACAGTCGGGGCCGAGAGGGGGGTGGGAGCTCACAGTAACCGCGACCCCCCCTCGAGGAGGAGCTGCGTGGATTCTGCAGATCCGCGTGCGAGACTGCGCGCGAGCGAACATCAGAGGCGTCTGAAGCTCGAAAGGAACGGGGGGAGCTAGCACGGAAAGAGCGGCGAAAATGATGGTTTTTACGGTGTGGGAGTGAGGAGCCTGCGGCCGTTCAGGGGGGAGGCTCATTCAAAGGCATCGTTTAGTTTCTGTTAGAGACCTCCAGCTCAATAAAGTGACGTTAGGTCAGCGAACACTCATTTAGCTAATCGCCGCCGGGGAACAATAAAAGATGGAGTCCGCGGTCTAGTAATGCTGAGGTTGCGGGTTCGAGCCCAGGTCGCGTCAAAACAAACATCCTGTTAACGAATTAAATTAATTTATTTACAGAACTGTGAACAAGACTCAAGTCTTTATAGTTTTTTTTGTTTTGTTTTAAGCAAGACTTTTTTGGTTATTTTTTTCCCAGGGTTTCAACATCAAGTCGTTTCTTTTTAAATATATATATTTTTACGTTTGTTAAAATCCACTTAAACTCTTAAATGTTCATCATTCAGATTTTAAAAAGGTTCATAGGACGAGCCAGTGTTATTTTTTTTACTTGACAACCATTTAAAATCACATCTGTCACCAGCAGCCTGTCACAAAAATACAATTTGCTCCAGATTTCTAGGGATTTCCAGAGAAACTACCTGAAAACAACAATCTGTTTACTTCTTTATTAGTCTGTTCAGTGTAAAGGGTTAGAAATCACTGCAGCAGAAGCTAAAAGATGGAGCTCCTGTTTTAGATTTTTGCCTTATTTTTTCATATTTTATAGATACTGCTTATGTGCTGGCCTGACTCTTGTTTATTTTCAAGCACATACTGAGCTCTTACAAGAACCGAGAAACTGGTTAAAACACAACCAAGTCCAAAGCAAGATCCTTAAAGACGTTCAGAAACATCTGAAGGATCATTGATCAGGACCGCTTAAAATGAATAAATGAAAGGTTGACTTCCTAAAAGCAAAAGTTAAAGAACTTAAATTTGGTTAAATTTTGTGTCCACTCTAGTATATTGTTCAGGATCCTTTCAGTGTTGAGTAATAAACTGAATTTATGCAACAGGGAAAAATAAACTTTTAAACAACATAAAGTTAAACAGCTGAGCATTGTGAGACGTGTTAACCACATGTTCTCCTAAGAATTGCAAAAAGGTTTATTAGAAAACTGCACTCATTAAGGCCAAGCTGCAGGATCATTTTCAGGAACAAAATGTGCAAGGAAACAAATAAAAACTGTTTACAGCGTTTAAATAAAATCCTCTGGAAAAAAACAACTTGATAACGGGTTCAGAATATGACCCGCCTCTGAAAATAGGATTTACTACTGCTCTAAACTTAAATTTTATTGTCATTTAGGATAAATAATAAATAAAATAAAATACGTCCCATTTATAAATCTATTTTAACAGCTGTTCAAAGATGCAGTGAAGTCAGAGAAACCCTATCCAGTTTAAAACAATAAAACGTAACGTCAGTCATCACGGAGACAAAACAACACGACGGGCTGTTTACACAGAATACTGAAGTTTATTAAAAAGAAAGAAATCAGAGTAAAAAAAGGTTGTTGTAACCAATTTAAACAAACATCATCCTGAGGTTGTGAGACGAGCCATCAAACGCTTCCAAAGCAGGACACACACACACACACTTACAGTCAAATGTACACACACATCTTATTGAATTTCTCCCATATACAGACGTTTATCGCTGGAGCCAGAAAGCACTGTGAAGAGACAAAACAAAAGTAGTTAATAAGTTTTAACACCAACTGACACAAACAGACTTCTAGCACATAAAGCCTCCGTAGTCATCCAGATTATTCCTTGGAGCTTTGTAGATCTTTGTGAACGCACGACTGAAAGCTAATCCGACGCTCACCTACAGGCTCCTCTGGGTGGAAGGCCACCTCGTTAACAGATCCGGCGTGACCCGGCAGCTTGTACAGGATTCGACGCGACGTGGTGTCCCAGATGTACACGAATCTGTCAGACACCAACAGAACGGTTAGCAGTAACAACGCTGTGACACAAAGCAGAGAAAGAAACGTGACGACTGATGGATTTATCTCATTCACGTCAGAGAAGACACTCAGAACACAAACGTTATGTTATGACTGAACGTTTATGAAGCATTCACACGGTTGTGATCCATTTTTCTTCACAACGTTTTTCAGCATCTTTCTCGTTCTACAATTTTTGTGCTATTTAAACAAATCATATGTCAAAATGTTCAGCTCTTTCAGGACAATCCTGCTATGAGTTTAGGTATTGGTGCAACTTTAGCTTTTTGAAATATTTAGCCTTTTCTGACTTTTTTTCTCTTGTAGAAAATGAATGGAGCTCATTTTACATCCTTCAAATCTTTAGATCTGTTTACAACCTTTCACTGCTCCTTACACATTTTGTTCTGGTTCAGCTTCTTTCAGCTTCCTCGTGCAAATTTAAACATTTTTTCTGCTACTTTCAGCTAATTTCAGCTGTTTTGTGCTCCTTTCAGATTCTTTCAGCTATCTACAACATTTTTGTGTTTCTTCTAACTTCTTTCTGCTAATTTCAGCTTGTTATGCTCCTTTCAACTTATTTCTGAAAGTTTCAGCCTTTTCTACTATTTCAGCTGCTATATAGCTGTTTATGCTAATTTAATTTTTTTCAACTAATTCCACTTTTTTTGAGCCTAATTCTACAAAAATGTACTCTTTCTAATTCCTTCTTGCATTTTCAGCTTCTTTCTGCCTTTTTAGCTACCAGTACGTTTCAGCTGTTTTTTTTTTTGTGCTAATTTCAGCTTTTTTTCCAGAAAATTTCTTCTTTTTTGTGCTCCTTTCTGCCAAACGTGTTCTTTCTGCTTATGCTAATTTAAGCGTGTTCTACCTTTTCAGCTACCTTTTTAGAATTTTTTTGCGAATTTCAGCTGTTTTCAGATAATTTTTCTTGATAATTTTTGCTGCTTTCAGCCTAATTAACTTCTTTCTGCTAATTTCAGCTTGTTTTGTTTTTTCCAGCTTTTTTCAGCCAGTTTCAGCTTTTTTTTTTTTTTTGCTATTTCAGCTACTATTTAGCCATTTTATGCACATTTTGTTTTTTTTCCAGCCAATTCCACTTTTTTTGTTGCTAATTTCAGCTCTTTCCACTTCCTTCTCGTAGGTTAAGTTTCTTTCTGCCTTTTTGGCTACTTTTTAGATTATTTTTCTAAGTTTCTCTCTCTTTTTTGGCTGATTTGCTCATTTTTGTGCTCATTTTTGCTTATTTAAACCAAATTCAGCAAAATTGTGTTCTTTCTGCTTCTGCTAATTTAGGCTTGTTCTTTCATTTCAGTATGTTTTTTTATATATATCAATCAACCTTTATTTATACAGGTAAATCCCATTGAGCCTCGAGGACTCATTTACAAGAGAGACCTGAGACCTGATATATACCAACTTCAGCTGTTTTTCAGCAAGTTCCTCTGCAATAAGCAATCACACTGCATTTCCACAGGAAATGCAATTTAGTTACATTTACCACCATTTAGTCAGTTGTCTCCAAACAACTTGACTGTTGTAGCTGTACTTTATTAGGATGCTTAACCTTTGATATTAACATTCTGTGGAACGGTTTTAAACAATTAGAAAAACAAAAAATGTCAAGATTTATAAAAGTGTTTGAATGAACTACGATTATTTTTAAAGATAGGAGTCGTTTAAGAACTTCAGTAATCCACCTTTGCCCTGGCCTCGCTCTATCTAGCCAATAGCTCGTCAGTCTGGTCGAAATTAAACTATTTCTCCAAAGAGACTTTGCTCAAAGATTTATCTACCACAGGTAAGATATTAACTGTTCACAACCTTTCAACAGAACCCCACCTCAAAAGATGGCAACTCTCAGTTTTAGGTGCGCCAGTTTAATTTCTTCCAAGAACTGAAAAAAATCCACAACTTCCCCTCGTTTTAAACTCTGACTCACTGTGAATTTTTCATTTATCAATAAAAACATTTGTGCTCTGAGACCTGCAGACTAGCTGTCCTTTTCAGCCTCCAGAGTAAAGATTTAGGTCCAATATCTGCAAAAAAGTCTAAAAAGTCTTAGTATAAGTTTACCACGTGAGCCCTCTGTTAGAAGACTTTCATAGCTGTCTTTTTTGTGTGTCGTAACCTCATTTATCCAAAAAATGTGCTTGTTTTATCTTTGTCTTTGGCGGTTGTTGTTTAAAATTTTCCTGACATCAACTTGGATCCTTACAGATCTTCTCATTGTAAAGCTTAAAATAAACCAACCATGAAGAGATATTACTCATACAGAGCTAAATCATTCAAAGATTTGAGCCAAAGCAGCTTCTGGTAAAAGTTCAGCTCACTTTGTGATAACAAGCTAAATTAATTACCATCACATGCTAACAAAAATCACAGACATTCTCCAGATGACACGTGTCACATGTTTCAAGTGAGGACAGATTAAATGTTACATATATAAAAACAACTTTTTTCCTCCCTTTTTACCAAATCAGAAAAAGTACCTCATGGAAAAAAAGGCCTCTGCATACATAGTATTTTAACTCCAAATACAATTTTTGAATCTAATGACTTTAAGCTTTTAGACAGGAAACAAACTTTTACTTTGAAATTCACTTTTAAAGCATCTCATTCTCCATGTTTAAATCCATGAGGCAACAAACAGGTCGTAGTAAAAAGATTAATAATTGGCAAACTATATTAATGTTAGAAGAAGTAGGCCTGTCGAGATAATAAATCAATTAATCGCATGCTAAATGAAAATTATTGACCTCATTTTAATTTATCTGCTTTATCGTTTCTTCGCGTCTCTCTCTTTCTACTGAAGACACTGGATGACAAAAGTTCAACTCCGGTGCTCTTCACTGACCCTTTTCTCCCTTTCTCTTTAAAATCTGTTTTAACCATCCACAATCGCATTTTTGGATCGTTAAAAGCAACTAAGCTACGAGCTAAGCTTACAGGCCGACCTCGGGGAAAAAACCTCCATCTTGTCGAAGTTCCAAAATTCACAGTTGAAACCCGTGCCTTCGTGTAAAAACTTGGTTTTCTCTGCAAAAAGAAGCTGAGAACTTGTTCACTGATATTTTGTTAAAAGCTTTGTGTGGAAAAATGCTATGCTAAAGAGCTCAAACCACACCGAGCGTCTGCCATTTTGAGAACCGAAGAGAGACAGCCCATGTCACGTCAAGGGGCCTCCCTCCCATTTTTCTTAAAGAGACACACTGCTTGCTCCCTCACTATCCATCCTTCGGTTCAAACAGTCTTATACTGCCGTCTGGTGGTCGAAAAATGATACTAAACACAAAACAAATTAAACATTTCTTCTTAAATTTGACAATAATTACTAATTATTGTAAAATTTCAAACAATATTATCGTTTATCGCAATAATTTCTGAGACAATTAATCACCCAGCAAAATTTGTTATCATGACAGGCCTACGAAGAAGTTGTAATTTAGTCATCCGGTTAGGACAAAGTACCGAAAGATGTAAAGAGTGAGAACAAATGTTTATGTTATGCGTTTGTCTGCTCGTTTCTCACCTGTCAGCTGAGCCTGCAGCTACTTTACTGCCATCAGTGGACCAGGAGCACCTGAGCAAGTTCTGAACAAGCGGGAAAAGATGTTTTGGACGTCATCAGCAAGAAGAGCTCTCGATAAGATAAAAAGTTGTCACAGCTACAAGTTAAAATACTTTTAATACTGTTCATATGATCTTAGATATAACAAGCCCATTTGTCTGGAAGCAGAAGAGAATCCTAAAAAAGGTTAATAAACAAGAACAACTGGACTTTTATTCTGAAGCTGAAGATGTTTTGCTTCCCATCCAGGAAATTTTATCAATTCAAAGGAGTAAAAAACAAAGAAAGAAGCAAAACCTCTTCAGCTTCAGAAGAAAAGTCCGTTTTTTTTTGTTGTTTGTTTTGAACCCTTTTTATGGCTTGATCATAACCTGGATGACTGAGAACCTCCACCAGTAATTAGAGGAGAAGCACTTGTTTTAATGCTAGTAAATCATATTACCTTCTCAAAGTTGTGAACATTGCCTTGGAAAATCTTCACGCATCTCTCCTTGGGTGCAAATGGTCGCACGTCCCAAATTCGCACTGCGAGGACGCAGAAAGAAAATGAGTCGACCGCCCATCTTTCAACGTTACGAGACACGAAACAGCCAAAACTACCTGTGTTGTCCATGGAGTTGGACAGAAGGTAGGACCCCTCGGAGCTCAGGCTGAGTCCGGTTACAGAGTCACCGTGGCCGTGCATGTTGTAGATCAGCTTGTTCTGCCGCAGATCCCACACCTGAAGACGATGAGAAGTTTCAGACTGGCTTTAACACAAACACCCAGAGAGGTTACAGCACAGACGGTGGGCATGGAGCCGCTTTCACATCAATACATTTGATCAATGTCGTCGTAAAAAGAGCCTGATCAAGCAACATCAGAAGAAATCCTACTTTTATTGTGACATTCAGCACATGTGGACCCATCATAACATTTACTATCAATATTTTGGTGATCTTGGATAATTTATCTAGTGTACACTTATTATGTTACCTGTTGGCAGTTCATTAAAAATGATTACAGGATTTTTCTAAATTATTTTCTATTTATCTTAGAAACTCTTGGCTTCGTGTTCATGCAGGACTTCAGCACCTTGATGTCATTGTCGATGCCTCCCGACAGAATCTGATCGCTGGTGTCGTTAAACGTCACGGCCAGAACCTGGTAGGTGTTCTGGAACGTGTGGACGGCCGCTTTCTTGCGAATGTCCCACAGCTGAGGTGCAAACAAATATAATTTAAAACCAGAGAAATTGCATTTCCTTCATGAATGCTTATTGCAGAAGAACTTGCTGAAAAACAGCTGAAATTATATATAAAAAAAATACATTTTGAAATGTAGCTGTAATGGAAAACCCTAAATTAACATTAGAAGAAAGCAGAAAGAACACACATTTGCTGAATTCGGTTTAAAAAAGCAGAAATTAGTAAAAACATAGGAAACTAGCTTAAAAAAATAGCTGAAAAGTTGCTGAAAAGGAAAAATGTAGCTTAACCTACCAGAAGGAAGTGTAAAGAGCTGAAATGAGCTAAAAAAAATGTGGAATTAGTTGAAAAAGCTAATATTAGCATAAAAGAGCTAAATAGAAGCTGAAAGAGCAGAAAAAGCTGAAACTAGCAGAAAAATGCTGAAAGGAAAACAATAAGCTGAAATTAGCAGGAAGAAGCATGAAAAACTAGAATTTATCTGAAAACAGCTGAAATTCGCTAAAAAAGCTAAGAAGGTAAACTGAAGAGGTAAAACAAGCTTAAATTAGCATGAAAGGAGCAAGAAAACATGTATGCCCAATTATGCTGAAAGAAGCTGAAATGAGCACAAAAAAGTGGAAATTATCTGAAAAACGTAGAAATATATATAAAAAAATCAGCTGAAAAGTAGCTAAAAAGGCAGAAAGAAGCTTAAGTTAGCAGAAGGAAGTGGAGAGCACATATTTTCTAAATTAGGCTAAAAAAAGTTTAAATGAGTGCAAAACATGTGG
The DNA here is from genome assembly GCF_014905685.2 of Nematolebias whitei. NCBI lineage: Eukaryota > Metazoa > Chordata > Actinopteri > Cyprinodontiformes > Rivulidae > Nematolebias > Nematolebias whitei. The sequence goes on from NC_056516.1 coordinate 23,735,040, forward strand.
CATTAGCTGAGAAAGATAAAATTAGCATTAAAACAGCCCAATAGTAGCTGAAATAGCAGAAAGAGCTGAAACTTGAAGAATAAACTGAAAATTATCATTACGAGCTGAAATTAGTAGAAAGAAGTTAGAAGAAGCGCAAAAATGTAATTAGCAGAACGATCTTAAAGGAGCACAAAACAACTGAAAAAACAGCTGAAAAATGTTTAAATTTGCAGAATGAAGCTGAAAGAAGCTGAAGCAGAACAAAATCAGATCAAATCAGAAAAACATCTATAGATTTGAAGAATGTAAAATGAGCTCAATTCATTTTCTGTGAGGAAAAAAATAGCAAAAAAGGCTAAATATTTCAAAAAGCTGAAGTTGCACCAATACCAAAAGTCATAGCACCCTTCTGGACGAGCTGAACGTTTTGATGTATGATTTGTTGAAATAGCACGAAAATTGTGGAATATGATGCAGAAACACGTACAGAAGAAAAATGGATCACGATAGTGTGAATGCTTCATAAACATTGACACAACTAAACTTGTGTCTACATCTACGACTACATGACCACTGTGGGCTAAACCTCGATAATGAGCAGAAATATTCAGATTAAAACAACTCGACAAGAGCAGCTGGTTTTAGTTGTCAGCAGCAAACTGGTTGATCCACTACGAGAAGGTGCTATTTATAAGACTGAGCTGAATACAGCACCTCAGAATGAAGAAGTCTTTCGGATGAAAGACGAAACGTTTCTACTTTTTTTGTTGTTTGAATGTCCAGAGGACCAGACTTAACTTTTTAGATTTTTCTACCTGGATTATTGAGCATGCATCAAGAGATCGACAAGAGGATGTTTTTTTAAAAAACATTTCACCTTGATGGTCCCATCATCACTGCCTGTGCAGACCAGTTGGGGCCCTCGGCGAGCTGGGTAGCAGGTGTTGACAAAGGAGGTGTGGCCCTTCAGGCGTTTGACCCTCTCACCTGTTTCACTGTCCCACACACCGACAGTTTTGTCTGTGCTGGCTGAGAACAACAAGCTGGAACAAAGACAAAACAACTTATCACACTCCTAAATTCACAATGAATGTTTGATGGCTAACGTATTCTTCCCCATCAGAGGTGAACTGATTGGATGTTGTTGCACCCGTGCAGACCTGCCGTCTGTGTTGTAATGCAGCTCCATCACGGCTCCGCTGTGACCCTTCAGAGTGGCGAAGTTCTCACAGTCTCCGTACACGTTCCACAACACTGCAGCGAGGAAACACGGTGAAGTCTCTCACAGCGACACAATGCGTTTGTCAAACGGTTGCAGGAGAGAAACCGTGACAACAGCTTACATATGAGCCTGTCAAATCCCGAAGAGGCCAACGTGGCTCCGTTGGGGTGAAACTTGCAGCAGTAGACCTCACCCTCGTGGCCGGACATCAACATGATGGGAGCTTGCAAGCTGGAGGTCCGTGGAGGGCCCTGTGGGACCAGCAGAGTGAGTCCGCCTCGTTTTTATTTTGACATCAAAAAGGCAAAGTCTGCACATAATTCAAAAGGCATAACAGCCACTACGTTTTCTTTAGTAGCATTTTTTTTAATCTTGTTAGTTATCACTGGTTAAAACTCTGATGTAACATTTTGCTTCCATTAATTGTCCTATTTCAACAATTCATATATCAAAACGTTCAACTCATTCAACACATTCCTGCTATGTCTTCTGGTATTCAAGCATTTATTTTTTCTTTTTAACACATTTAGTCTGTCCTGCCATGATTTTCTTGGAGCTCTCGTCTCATCCTTCAAACCCATTGTGCTGTTTAAAACCTTTTACTGCTCATTTCAGCTTTTTTCCCCAACTACTTTTTAGATAGGTTTCTGCTGATCTTTGTCACTAATTCCCACCTTTTGTGCTTCTTTCTAACATTTTCAACTTTTTAAGCTCCTTTCAGCCTCTTTATGCTAATTTTAGCTTTGTTAAATTAGCTTTTTCAGTTACTTTTGTGCTGATTTCAGCATTTTTCTTCTACTATATTTTGTAAAGTCGACTCATTCGGTCAGTTTTTGTGCCAATTTGAGATTTTTGCGATCTATTCAGCCTCTCTCTTCCTATTTCAGCTTATTCTGCTACATTTCAGCTCTATTTAGCCTTTTCTACACGTCTGCCATTTTTCTACTTTCAACTTGTATTTTTTTTTGCATTAACAGTTTAATGATGAAAGCTTTTCAGCTTGATTTGAACTTCTTCAGCAGGTTTCAGCAAAAACCCTTCAATAATAAGCATTCACACAGAGTTTTCTCAGGAAGTGTTGGTTTCTCTCACGGTCAGTCATTTTCGCCCTCACTGATCAGCATTGCTTCTAACCAACTTTTATGCAGGGAATAAAAAGATGCAATTCTGACTTGTGAGATTTATTAAAATATGCATACATTATATGCTATAATCAGAACTTCTTCAGTGTTTGTGGGACTTAACCTATGGGAAATAAAAGATTTTAAAATATCTCAATAGATGTACTTAAGGGTGTAGTAAAGCTTGGAAAAGTCTGTTTACATGCACATGAATATCCTTGTTTTAATCCTACTTTGAGTATTATTTTTGCCTGACCAGTCATTATAAAATAAGCAGTCATTCTAAAATCCCAGTTTTAGATTTGTATAGTTTTATGTCTCTCAATTATTTCTCTTAATCAAAACAAGCTCAAAAACTCAATCAAAAGGCTGTCTGAAAAGCAGAATTAGTTTTTAAACAAGCATCACATATCCATTATTCCTGTCATTTAAAGTAACAAAGAAAAGGCATGTTTACAATGAATAAATAAAAATATCTCAAATGTTGCACTGAGAGAACGAACCGAAGCCACGAGTTGCTGAGACTGGGCCGCCGACACCAGCTCCATCCGGGGCCGCTTCATGGCGGAAGGAACCACCGCCATGTCTCCGGGTCTTTTCATCGGTTCAATCATCGTGGGAGCAGTGAGCAAAAAGCGGCAAAAACGAGTAAAAACAAAGCTACAGCTCCAAAAATGAATGAACAGCTACGACAAGAAACGTCTAAGGAAGCACCACCGACGAAGAAGACAAGCGGAAGCATTTCCGCATGTTTCGAGGCTTCTGATTGGTTGAAACGTGAACCGGCTGCTGTGATTGGCTGATTTTTTTGTCTGCGCTTCTTGCACCGGATGTAAAACAACCCAAGCTCAGATGCTACGAAAGAAGGTAATAAAATGTTTTTCAGATTTAGAGCTAAGAAGTCTATCCGTTTGGTTCAAGTTAGCACGATTTTTTTTTAAATAGCAAAACGACACAAGATTTTGTTAAAACCTATAGCATAGTTCCTCCTTATGTTTCAACCGATGTGTAGCGTGATTCAATGGTTCAGTTATTGTTTTGTATTCCACACGCACATACACTACGAGTCTTACAGAAAAGTAATGGATGTATGCTTTTTTCTGTAAAACCAGACTAGTCAATGCTAGTATACAGTTACTTTCTAATAAAATACTAAATTTATCAGCATAAACTCCTCCTATTTTGTAGATAAAGGCAACATAATTTCTTTAAATCTGCATTTCCAATGTCAGATTGTGTTTCTTCCAGTATATAATAAATTATGTGCTATAGCAATAATAAAAGTGTAAGTAATTTTATTCTTATCAGGACTTTACAAATCCTGCTGGTTTTCAGCAAACAGAGAAAACATTAGTAAATGTTAAAATAGCCTTAAAGTGTAAAAGTGCAATCACATAATAAAACATAATGATGCAAAACACGTCCTTTTTATCTGAATAATGACTAACCATTCATAAATGTTAAAACTGATTGAACTCCATATATTATTCCTGTTACACACTGACTGATATTATTTACCTTCTTATAATGTGATATAACTTGGAGGCTGCGATAGCCTTTTATATGTGCAAATACCTGAAATGAGGTTAGACAACAGCTTCCGGCTTGTTTTTCAGTCAAATTTATCCTGAAAATGTTTTTGTATTTTTAGGCTTTCTGTCACTTTTTCACAGTTCTTATATTGTGTTTTAATGATACTGCAAAAATAAAACATGTTTAATCGTCCATCTACCAGGTATTCTGATAAACACTTGTTGAGAAGATGTCCGGTCGCGAAGGGTCAAGTCGAGAACCAGCTGGACTGGACGGTCTGCCACCGCTGTACAGCATTGCCAAGGGAGAAGTTGTTTCTGTGCAAACCTACGGAGCCTTTGTCCGGCTGCCCGGGTACAGGAAGGAAGGTTAGTAAAAGGTTAAGAGAGCTTGTATTTTTAATTTTTTTATAAAGAGAAAAAATAAAGGTCCTGAACACAAGCCCAGTGAAATGAATCAAAATGAGATAAAATCTGTCAAATTAAAATAAATTAGAAGCTGTAAGCAAAGAAATACACAGTACGAACAAATATGTTTACATTTTATTAACCATATCGTGACCATTTTAGTCAGTGTCAAAATATTTTGTGGTAAAATTCATGGAAGCATAAAGGGTGTCAAACATATTTTGTAAAATATTATTTTATTTTATTCTGTAAGTTACCCTTTTTTAACTTTGTTTTTATGGAACATTTTTCTTTTTTTTTTGTGAACAGCTGACAGCAATAACACAAAAAAAACAACAACAAAAGGGCCAACAAAGCAAAATAAAGTAAAATGTTTCACATGTTTTCTGGTTAGAGATAAATAAATACTTTACAAATCTAGTGTGCTTTGTTTTAAATCAAGAAAACATTTCCATTGTTCTTCATATTGTTCATATTTTTCCAAGGAATTTTAAGGAAAAGGTTAGTCGCTCCAGAACATAAAGTCCGTGTGTTATGTCCATCCATTCTGAGACAGTTGGCGGTTCCTCATTGAACCATTTTCTTGTTTTTTTCTTTTATATTTGCCGCCTGTAATATTTGTAACAAGTATCTGTCTTGTATCTTCAGTCCAGTTGGTATGTTAATATGCACTGAAGCTCTCCTCCAGCGGTAGCCCATTAATTTGTTGAACAGTTTTAACCACATCTGTCCAGTAAGGGGAAATCTTAGGATACTCCCAAAAGATATCGAAGTTGCCTACATTTACCATGTTCAACATTTTTAGTTTATAGTTCCTTTTCTCTGGGGGGTAATAAAAAACCTCATGGTATTTTTCCAGGTAAACTCCCTCCATAAATCAGAGCTGGACGTTGTTATCATGGTTTTACAAATATTTAACCAGTCTTCTTCAGATAATCCTTTACTAGCCTCTTTCTTCCATCTGAGCTTAATGCACGTAGAAGACGGTTTATTCTCTATTTGTAATACTAAGTCCTGGAAATCTGTTTTTCTAAGTTACTTTTTTGATTAAGTTTTAGTTATACTGTGGCTTTAGCACGTTTGCAATATTTTTCTCCACTAGAGGGCAAAGATGAGTTAATTTTTGAAGTGGGTGTTAAGGACAGAGTGGATAAAAAAAAGAGGGAGCATACATTTAAAAATATTATATTTAATCTGGTTGTGCTTGTTTTAAAGATTTATAATAAATAAGAGAATGCTTGAATGTTGACATCTTTATTCTCAGCAAAACAAAGATGTTTTAGCCTATCAAAAGGCTGCCATGTTCTTTTTTTTTTTTTTTGCTCAGCCTTTTTGTGTGTAATTCACATGGACCCCTGTAACCTTTCCATACGCAGGTTTGGTTCACGTGAGCGAGATGTCCGCCACCAGGGTTGAAAGTGCCTCAGAGATCGTTGACGTCGGGGAACAAGTGTGGATCAAAGTGATCGGACGAGATGTAAGAACGTAAAAACGTGGCACACGCGATGCAGCGTGGCTTTTAAATCTGTTGTCAGCACAGAAAAACACAGTTCTGCTCTCCGTCCGTCAGATTCAGGGAGACAAGGTGAAACTGTCATTCTCAATGAAAGCTGTCAATCAAGGGACAGGGCGGGACTTGGACCCTAACAATGTTCAGGCAGAGTAAGTGTTTTCAATGTGTGTGTGTGTGTGTGTTTGCAGAAATGTGTTATTTATCTGTGTGTGTGTTTGCAGAAATGTGTTATTTATGTGTGTGTGTTTGCAGAAATGTGTTATTTATGTGTGTGTGTTTGCAGAAATGTGTTATTTATGTGTGTGTGTTTGCAGAAATGTGTTATTTATGTGTGTGTGTTTGCAGGCAGGATGCAAGGAGAAGAAGGAATTTTAGAGATCAAGGCAGCAACAGAATTACACTGGAAGCTGTTCTCAACACAACATGTTCGAAGTGCGGCTGCAAAGGTGCATCATGTCTCAAATCCTGAAAGAACAAGTGGATTTCTGCAGTTTAATTTCCTAGAATTCACCTGCAGTTCATGCAGCAGGTTTTATTAACTCATTACTCCAATTTCAGGTCACTTTACAAAGGACTGCTACTCCGCTCCAGGCTCACAGTACGCTCTGGTGCCTGAAGAGGATGATGAAGAGCCGCAGCAGCAACAAGAGACCTCCAGAGCAGCACAGCAGCAGGATGCAGACAAAAAGAAGAAAAAGAAGGTGAAAACGTCAGCATTAACAATCTGTTTGGCTCTCACTACCTTTTGTGCGTTCACAGCTTAATAGTCTAGCAGCTCATGTGACCAAACATGTCTGTAGCTGCAGCTACATGAGAATATTTGAAAAAATCTCAGATTTCTTTGCTGATACGACAATCTGAGTTTGGTGTTAGCGAAACTGCCGTGAGCCGCCTCTACAGCCTCTTTGGTCAAGTTTCTTCTGTTGCGTCACAGATCAGTGATCGTTCTTGTACGTTTACGCTCCAGGAGAAGAAAATGAAGAAGAAGAAGAAAAGGAGGGAAAGAAAGGAGTCGGAGAGCGACGGCAGCAGCGGTGAATGCAAACCCAAGCGGAGACGTAAGAGCAGCAGCGCAGAAAGACAGGACAAAAAGAAGAAGAAGAAGCACAAAAAAGAGAAATTGCACAAGCGCAGCTGAGACAGCAACAACACCAGACGCATGCCTACAGTCACACACACTGCAGCAAACAGACGGACACGTTTCTATTCATTATTATTCCTGAATAAGTAACTAATTATATAAAACCTTAATCTGGTAAAGTTTACTTCCTTAGTCAAGCAAATAAAGTGAAACATTTCTGATGGAAACTCAAAATGCAATTCATGTAAAACAAACAAAACAAGGTCATGTGACCATCTCCACTTGTCCTAAAGTGCCCTCGGACTCCCTCATAGTCAGAGGACGCTACATTATCAGATGTGTGTAAGTTATAGGCAGCACATGGCGGCCCCTTTTGAAACGTACACACAACTGAGTGATCAGGTTTCCACGAGGCAGACTGTAGGTGGTACAGATGAACCACACACACAAAGGAAACAGGAAGTGTAATGTAGTGCAACAGGATCCTTGACGTGCAGTGACATCCTAAGGTTTCACATCATTTATTGTCTCTATATGCATGTTTTTCTGGGGGTGTCAGACCTCCAGAGAGGCAGCTCATTGTCCTGAATGTTACCTGTGAACTTCATTAAAGCTGGTTTTATCAGTAAAGCTAACAAAACACCTCCTGTCATCTCTGTTCAAGGATCTAGAAGTCGTAGTGGTGGTGGTCAAATGTGCTCAAGGGCTCTGAACACAAAAAACAGAGGTTGTATTCAGTGTTTTCAAGTTTTGCGACCGAAGAGAAAAGGTGCTTCGGGGAATCTAGATCACATTTGTGCTGCTCTGATCCAGTTTCAAGCTTCAGCTTGTAAGATTCATAGATTTCCAGATGCTTTAAAACATCTCCACTGTAATCCACAAGGAATGACTCAGATCTCAACAATCTTCATTTAATCTTCAGTCGTTATCCTCGGGACCACGTGGATCTAAAGCAGAACTGCATCACCCGATTTTGCACGTTATTATAATACACCTTCGACAACAGTCAGCAGAAGTTTGTTTATTTATTTTTTAATAATCAAACTTGTATCTGACATCCACAGATTTCTTTATTTTTCCTAAAAAGATTTTGGCTTCACTCTTTGAAAAAGCGCAGTTGATTTTAAGAATTGGTGTAAGTTCAAATTATTTAGAGAAAAATGAAGCCATGTAATCAGTTAAGGAGACTTTCTAGTTGAATTTAATAAAATTAAACTAGCACTTCTATAAAAACGAAGGCATTAGGTTGGTTTCTTGCAAAAAAAAAAAAAAAACACCTGCATAATATCATTAAAATTAGAAACATCTAAAATTGATGCAGAAAAACTGGTTCATGAATTTGTTACATCTAGACTGGACTATTGCAATGGTTTATTATCTGGGTGTCCAAATACTTCTTAATTATTATTCAGTTAATCCAAAATGCTGCTGCCAGAGTCTTAACTGGAGTTAGTAGGAGAGATCATATCTCACCAGTTTTAGCTTCTCTTCACTGGCTCCCTGTCAAGTCCAGAATTGACTTCAAAATCTTACTTCTAACCTACAAAGCCCCCAACAACCTAGCTCCATCTTATATTACAGATCTTCTTGTTCCATATTTTCCTAATAGAGCATTTTGCTCTCAGACTGCAGGTTTACTTGTGGTTCCTAGAGTTTCCAAAACCAGAATGGGAGGAAGATCTTTCAGTTATCAGGCTCCTCTCTTGTGGAACCAACTTCCAGTTTCTGTCCGTGAGGCTGACACATGATCCAGTTTTAAGACTGGGATTAAGACTTTCCTTTTTAATAAATCCTATAGTTAGGGTTGGCTTGTTATGCTGCTATAGGCTTAGACTACTGGAGGACAAATTGACTTCATTTCCTTAAATGAATTGTTACAATTGAATAGTTTTCATTTGATATTATTTCTATTTCTATCTTAACATGTGATTCTTGACCTGCCATTGTGTATCTGTTCCTCCTTCCTGTTCCTCTCAAACCCAACTGGTCGAAGCAGATGGAGCTTGTCCTTTGCCTGGTTCTGCTAAAAGTTTTTTCTTCATGAAGGAGTTTTTCCTTTCCGCTGTCGCCTTCATGCTTGCTCAAGATGAGAGTTCTGCGATGAAGTTAAATTCAAACAGTCTGCTCCTCAGATAAATAATGTTAAATTATTATTTTTATATATGAATGTTTCTGTTCAGTGCCCTGAGACGACTTCTGTTGTGACTTGGTGCTATATAAACTGAACTGAATTGAATGTTGAAGGACATTTTAAGAACGCTAATTATTGATAAATCTTTACTGCCGCTGTAAATAATCTCTGAATCAACATAAAAATGGGTTTGCTTAACTTAATGAGGAAACTTTAAGGAATTTCTGGAGTGGAGGAAGAAATGTCTACATTTACAGTACATACTTTAAACAAGTGCATATTTTTAGGATTATCGATTCATTTTCTTTTTTTTTTATTTTAACCAAAGCATATGCTATTGGTAGATGTGACTACCATGTTGAAGTTTGGAAGAAGACATAAAATAAAAATAAACGAGTTTAGAGTAAAGTATAAAAATTCATGAGCAATCTTCTGCTGTCTTTGAGAAGCTGCTGATGTTTATTGTTTGTGTTTCCAAGAAGGAAGCTCATAGTTTCAAGTCTGACTAAAGTTTGAAGCAGATCATGTGAACTGGAAATAAAACCCTCAAGAAGGAAGGTTTGGTTTCGATGAGAAAACAAAGGTTTGGTCACTTTGACTCAGGCTATGTTGAACCCTGGTGGCAGCAGCATCTTTCTCCACTCTGCCAGGAGGAAACAGTTTACACAAAGTTAATTATAAAAAATTTGTCCTTGAAATCAGAAAGTGAACACCTTAAACTCGATGTTGCAATGACCCACACATCAAACCTGATGGGAGAATGAATAAATACAATTAATGTCTACGGTAGTTTGTGTTAGGAAACCAACGAGTTTTTTTAATTCCCAAGTTTTGCTGATAAAAATGAGGTCAAATATTAAATAAAATATCTACTAGCTCACTGATGGCCTCTAAAAGTAATCAGTCATGGTGCCACTTTCTTGTAGAATTATTAAACCTGCAGGGTTATTTCCTTGAGTGTCTCTGCACTGGTCGTGTGATGGTCTGGGGATCTGACCAGGGTTTCTGAGATAAGCTCCAACCTCCTTGTGACCCTGAACAGAATATATAGAAAATAATAATAATGATAATAGTTTATTTGTATAGCACCTTTCAAACAAATGTTACAAAGTGCTTCACATTAATCAATTAAAACAACATTATAAATGACATAAGAAACACAAAAGTATACCAAATCAATTAAAATAGATAACATAAGAAAGAGAAATAAATAAATTCAGATATTAAAAGCCTTATTAATAAACAAGTAAGTTTTAACTAATGATTTAAAAGAAGACAATGAAGAGGCCAGTCTAATATTTAAAGGAAGAGCATTCCACAAATTAGGAGCCCTGACCATAAAAGCCCTCCCTCCTGTCACCTGTCGAGCTCTGGGAGTGGAAAGTAAGAACAGATTTAAGGATCTGAGAGTGCAAGAAGGGATGTAGGGGGTAAGAAGCTCAGATAGACATGATGGCGCAAGACCATTCAGGGATTTCAAAACAGACAATAAAATTTTAAAATCAGTTCTAAAAGCCACAGGGAGCCAATGCAATGAGGACAGAACTGGAGTGATGTGCTGATATTTATGGGATCTTGTGAGAACTCTAGCTGCAGTGATTTGTACTCATTGAAGACGATTAAGAGAACTTTGGAGCAGAAAATAAAGAGTTACAATAATCAAGATGACAGGAGACAAAGGCATGAATAAGAGTTTCTGCATCAGTTAAAGAGATAAATGCTCTGATTTTGGAAATATTCCTCATTTGAAAAAATGCTGTTTTAGTGATGTTCTTAAAATGTTTAGAAAAACTAAGATTAGAATCAAAGGTTACCCCCAAATTTCTGGCTTCACGAGTGCAGTTAAAACCAAGAACAGAAAGGGACTTAAATACTAAATTGGCCTTGGGTACAAACACCTTCACCTCAGTTTTATCATTGTTGAGTGAAAGAAAATTATCAGACATCCAGGTTTTGATGTCTGTAAGACAGAGGGTAAGTTTATTGAGTGTGGAGAGGTCTGATGGGTTAATAGCCAAATAAATCTGGGAATCGTCTGCATAAAAATGAAAAGAAACATTGAATTTATGAATAATTTAGCATATACTGTACATAGAAAATAATAGTGGCCCAAGAATAGACCCTTGTGGGACACCACAGGTGAGAAGCTGAACTGGAGGAATTATTGCCAGAAATTACCCAAAAAGTTCTGTCATGAAGATAAGATTTGAACCACCTCAGAGCAATGTCTCTAACACCTAACCAATAATTTAGTCAGCTCAGTAGAATATTATGATCCACTGTATCAAATGCAGCAGAAAGATGTAGGAGCACTAAGACAGTACAAAAGCCAGCATCTGAGTATATCCTAAAATGAAAGGGAGAAAACTTTAGGAGGTGATGTCTCCTCCTGTGCTTTCACCCCATTCACCTCACATCTAGTTGGCAGTAACTCACCAGCACATGACATGGGAGGCAGTGGTATAAATTTAGAACTCACCCAATTCATGAGAAGGAGAGATGACATCACCCCCCCCCCCCCCCACCACCCGTTCATGTACACTTTCAAAAAACGTTCAGATCAAAAGTGACACATCCAGTGGTATGTGCACATTAAGAGAAGCGGTTAACTATAATTAACTTCACTGCAGCCTCTTGTGATGGAAACGGTCACACAGTGTACTCTGAAGTTTAACTAACCATGGCTCATAATGGAGCACTGTCAGGCTGCCCACATTCATTAAAGTAACGATAACCTTGAGCTGTAGGTCCCTGAAAGAAACTTTACATATTTTCTCCTCTCAGCAGTGAAAAAAAAAAAAATCAAACAGAGAAATGCAC
>NC_056516.1:23747249-23766069 GCF_014905685.2 Nematolebias whitei
TAGAATATCATGAAAAAGTTGGTTTATTTCAGTAATTCCATTCAAAAAAGTGAAACTTGTATATTATTTTCATTCATTACACACAGACTGATATATTTCAAATATTTATTTATTTTAATGTTGATGATTATAACTGACAAGGTGGCGCAACTGGTAGAGCTGCTGCCTCTCAGCGAGCAGGTCCCTGGTTCAAATCCCGGTCCGGGGGCCTTTCTGGGTGGAGTTTGCATGTTCTCTCCGTGCATGCGTGGGTTTTCTCCGGGTACTCTGGTTTCCTCCCACAGACCAAAAGCATACATGTTAGGCTGATTAGTAACTCTAAATTGTCCCTAGGTGTGAGTGAGAGAGTGAATGGTTGTTTGTCTCTATGTGGCCCTGTGATGGACTTGCGACCCGTCCAGGGTGTACCCCGCCCCTCGCACAGTGATTGCTGGACATGGGCACCAGCGACCCCCGTGACCCAAAATGGAATAAACGGGTAAAGAAAATGGATGGATGGATGGATTATAACTGACAACTAATGAAAACCCCAAATTCAGTATCTCAGAAAATACTATGTATGTATGTAAGTATGAACATGAAAAGTATGAGCATGTACAGCATCAATACTTAGTTGGGACTCCTTTTACCTGGATTACTGCAGGAATGCGGCGTGGCATCAATCAGTCTGTGGCACTGCTCAGGTGTTGTGAGCCCAGGTTGCTCTGACAGTGGCCTCCAGCTCTTCTGAATTGTTGAGTCTTGTGTATCACATCGTCCTCTTCACAATACTCCATAGATTTTCTATGGGGTTAAGGTCAAGCGAGTTTGCTGGCCAATAAAGAACAGGTCCTTAAACCAGATACTGGTAGCTTTGGCACTGTGTGCAGGTGCCAAGTCCTGTTGGAAATGAAATCTGCATCTCCATAAAGTTGGTCAGCAGCAGGAAGCAGGAAGTGCTCTAAAACTTCCTGGTAGATGGCTGTGTTGACCTTGGACCTCAGAAAACACAGTGGACCAATACCAGCAGATGATAATGGCACCCCAAACCATCAATGCCTGTGGAAACTTGACACTGGACTTCAAGCAACGCGGATTCTGTGCCTCTCCTCTCTTCCTCCAGACTCTGGGACCTTGATTTCCAAAGGAAATGGAAAATTTACTTTCAGAGAACATAACTTTGGACCACTCAGCAGCAGCAGTCCAGTCTCTTTTTGTCTTTAGTCCAGGCGAGACACTTCTAATGCTGTCTCTTGTTCAAGAGTGGCTTGACACAAGGAATGTGACAACTTGCATATGTCTGTGCGTGGTGGTTCTTGAAGCACTGACTCCAGCTGCAGTCTACTCTTTGTGAATCCCCCACATTTTGGAATGGGTTTTGTTTCACAATCCTCTACAGGGTGCAGTTATCTCTATTGCTTGTACACTTTTTTTCTACCACATGTTTTCCTTCCCTTCGCCTCTCTATTAATGTACTTGGACACAGAGCTCTGTGAACAGCCAGCCTCTTTAGCAATGAGCTTTTGTGTCTTGCCCTCCTTGTGTAAGGTGTCATTGGTCGTCTTTTGGACAACTGTCAAGTCAGCAGTCTTCCCTGTGATTATGTAGCCTAAAGAACTAGACTGAGAGACCATTTAAAGGCCTTTGCAATTGTTTTGAGTTAATTAGCTTATTAGACTGTGGCACCAGGTTTCTTCAGTATTGAACTTTTTCACAATATTCTAATTTTCTGAGATACTGAATTTGGGGTTTTCATTAGTTGTTCATTATAATCATCAAACATTTGAAATATATTACAATGTGTGTAATAAATTAATATATGTTTCACTTTTTGAATGAATTAATGAACTAAATCAACTTTTTCATGATATTCTAATTTTATGACCAGCACCTATACATATATATATATATATATATATATATATATATATATATATATATATATATATATATATACACACATACACACACTTACATACATACATATATACACATATATGTATATACATATATACACATATGTATATACATATATATATATATATATATATATATATATATATATATATGTGTGTGTGTGTGTGTATATGTATATATTTCTTTTGGAATTCAGGGTGGCTTATAAGTAAACTGTAAAGTTTTCAGTAATAATAAATTAAAGCCTCACTTGTTTTGTCAGTGTGGGTACGTTTATTTCTAATGTTTCAGATCTTAACAAGAAAACATTTACGTTCCAAAACTTTCCAAAGCTGTTTTAAGCACCATGCACATTACATTTTACCACAAACATCTGTTTTATTTAAAAAAAAAAAAAAGAAAAAAAAAGCATTGGAATTTATTCAGTGTTTTTTTAGAGTAAAAGGCAGAAAGAACAAAAACAGTCAATGTCAGCAGTAACATTAATACTGAAGGTCGGACACTGAGAGTATTTAGCAGCCTTATAAAGAGTTTTCCGTCTTGTGTTTAAGGGGTTTTAATGGGTTTTGGGGCTTTAGTTGATGTGACGTTGGTTCTTATTCTGCCTTCTCGTAGTGACGTGTACAAACAATTTCTCCGATGGTCAGTTTCTGCAGCAGACAGAAAAAAACAGTTTAAATACAACAAATCGGCTCTTACAGATGATGTGGTTTGCAAAACTCACCAGTGTGAGCTTGTTTCCATCAACTTCCCTGACCAATGTGGTCTCCTTGCCGTCCCATTTCTGTGTGTGGACCATCTTCCCATCTTCTATTGTCACTAAGGACTTTATGCAAGAGAGATACAGTAAGACACTTTTGTGTAAACACATAAATGACAGTGAATTATAAGCAATGTGCGTCCATATATGTATAACATGAATTGTTTGTTTTTTTTGTATCTGATAGATTACAATTCATTTAATAAGCAAAAAAGTTACAGATTGCATTAGTACTGCACACAACAACAACAAACGTGTTCTTATAGCAAACGTTTTTCAAATCTGTGGAAGTTTTATTAAAAAGCAACCAAAATGTTAAAAATAAAAAATGTAAACATGTTAGACATCATCAAACAGAATAGCAACTTAAAAAGAGCGGGAAATTTGTTGTAAATTGTGGCCCAAAAAAGCTCTAGCTTTTCGTTAAGTTACATTAGCCCAGTTGAGCTAAAACGTAATCCATTTGGTTGCAGTAACAATGTAAAGATGTTGGATAACAATAAAAATAAAACAACCGAAGAGAAAGTTTAAAAAAGCGGAAGTGTGTTTTCAATCACTCCAGCAAAAGAGGCTCTGGCTGTACATTAGCCTAGCCTAGCATAGCTAAGCTAAATTTTAATCCATCTGGTTGAATTAAAAAATATAACAATTTTAGATGATAACAACAAAAAAATAATTCAACAGTAAAGCAGGTTTTAAAGAGGATGCATTTTCTGTCAATTGCAGTCCAAAAATATGTTTGCACTCTATAAAGCTACATTAGCTTAGCCTAGCCTTGCTAAGCTAAAACATTACCTATTTGATTGAAGTAAAAATGTAAAGATATTGGACAATGTTAAACAGAAAACTACACTAAAACAAGTCCTGATGTAAGCTCAATCATCCGGGTAAACAAATTGCAAAAGAAGAGTTAAAACAAATTATCTGGACAGATTTTTCTTGGTAGAAATGTTTCGTCTTTCATCCGAAAGACCATCAGTCTGAAGCCTGCCAACAAGTTCTGTCGTATAAATAAAACCTTTTTAAAGCGGTTCAAGCCAGCCTGCTGTGGAGTTCCAGAAATGAGCTTTTCACATGTAAAAAGGGGACTAGGTCTAACAATCAATCGGAGGCCTAGCAAGTAGCCAACACTAAAAGTCCCACATTAGCCTAGCTAAGCTCAAATATATTTTAGGAGTTTGTCCTATCAGTTTCCATATCGATGAAATTTTACTTTGACAACTTTATTCTAACTTTGCTAAATTAAAAACTTTTCTGTCCTCAAAATTTTGAGCAAACTTTATCATTCTTTAAGTTGTGAACCTTTCTGACTTGTTTCTACTTTCACAAGAACTGCAACCCCCAACTGTTTGTTTCATCATCCATCATTTCTGTGGCTTTCACAAGAAGAGCTATCTGCAAACGTAACTGCTTAAACGGGATCTGGAACTCATTAAGACTAATCACTGACTGCTCTATACTTTAATGCTCGGACCTTACAGCTTAGTTTTGCGTGAAATCAAGAAATCTTTTCTTTTTTTTTCTATCCTGACTCATTCTCCTGTTCTTAGTTCTATCTTATCTTTATTCTCTGAGTCTTACGTTTTATCTTTTAATACCCCCCACCCTAAGTGTCTGCTATTTTTTAAGTGGCCAACTTCTGGAAGCAATAAGAAGCAACATCTGGAGGTATTTGCAAGCTTCAGAGCAAGAATGTCTCAGAAGCAGGTTGTATTTGTAGGAGATCACCAAACTGGGAGACCTAAAACCTCAAAAGTTTTCCTCCGAAAAAACTGTTTTGAACAAGACTTTGGACGACAACAACATGATACGCATTTAAACGTTATCTCTACCATCGCAAGTACGACAGAAAGTATACCATTACAAACACCTGTATGAAAACAGAATCCTAGGTGTTGCGTTTGAACCCTCACCTTAACCTTCCTGTCGTCTGCGGTGGTCTCATCAAAATCCTCTCCCAGTTTGAAGTTCACCTCTGTGTTCTTAATTGCGCTCTGGGTCTTCAAGCACACCTTATCGCCGTCCACGGATATAATGGTGGTGGGCTTGGTCAAGTTTCCTACTTTACGTGTGGCAAAGCCCACACCTGAAAACACAGACACATGGGAAAAGATCAGGGATTTTATCATGACTAGATAACTAGATGCTAAGGTCAGCAAACGTCATGAACATGAACAAAAACACTAAGTATGATCGAAAGCTGAGGAGCTTTTCACTTACCTGTACTTTTTTGTTTGTAATTTATTAAAATTGCCTTGAGGTTTTTGTGATACCAAGGGAATCAGTGAGTTGCAAACTACTAATTGGCACATTTCCCACAAATTCATTAAACCATTTTCACAAATGTTGCCAGAACTCCCAACCAACCTCCAATCTGCCAACAGGAAAATGATACAAGTCATTGAATATATTCTGTTAGAGTGTGAATATGAGTTTTGAATGTTTAGTATCTTGGTTAGAGCTCTTTGTGTAAAGATATTAGAGATATTTAGTGGGATCTGTTTACACAAGGTTGGGACAGAAGCTGTTTATTTGCCCTCCAGGCATCTTCAGCTGACAGGATCTGCAGAGTCGACTATCAGGCCTGCGGCATGTTCTTCAAACACCGCAGAGTCCCACTGACCTGTCGGAGCATGTCACAGTGCAAATGATTACTTACGCTCAGGATCAGGGGTGTGTGTGTGTGTTTGAGGGATCAAGGCTGTTCATTTTATTGGGCAATGGTGACTCACACCCTTTTCCCACAGAAGCACAGAACCTGTTCTGCACGAGGCTTACGATCGAGAACCGGTACGCCGAGCTGGAGTGCACGACTGCAGAGGCCTTAGTGAAAGAAGTGCTGGGCCCCAAGAGGTTGGAGGGCCCCTGGTTTCCATGGCAACCAGGGCAGACAGGTCGATGGCGTTGGGGCTCTGATGTCAAGAGGCCGTGAATCTTCTCCGTCGCGCACAGTTGTGCACTTCTTGGCAGCTGTCCCCATCATGCACACTTAAACCGGCAAGCGTGTGAAATATTCCCCTTGAGTTAACGTCACGGTTATCTGGGTCGGTTCAGTCTTCGACCCCTCCCATGGCCTCAGACAATGAACAGCTTTCAGCAAAGGTCACCCACGCTATACACAACAATGTGTGTGTGTGTGTGTGTTAACTTGTAAGGCACATTTTTCTAACAAATACTACATTGTGAGGACCCACTGCTTCTTATGGGGCCCAAAGCCCGAGCCCCATAAGAAGCAGTGCTGGTTTAGGGTTCAGGGTTAGGTTTAGTGCTAAGGTGTGAAATATGGGTTAGGTTTAGGGTTAGGTATGTACTGGTAATGGTTACGTTATGTATGTACTGGTAATAATTAGGTTTAGGGTTAGTTATGTACTGGTAATAGTAAGGGTCAGGGTTAGGCTATAGAAATGAATGAAAAATGAATGGAAGTCAATGCAAAGTCCCTGTAAAGATAGAAAGACAAACTGTGCATGTGTGTGCATGCGTGTGTGCGTGAGGCAGATGTTGGCCATTCAGCTCTCACAGTTGGGGTTTTCTTTTCTACAGCAGAGCTCCTCCTTCTCCAGCTCAGACCATGCGTCTTTTCCCTTTTTCCTCCCCCTCCTCCCCCTCTGGTTTCATCTTCTCTGGCCTTTTTTTATGTCTCTCCTTCCACACACACCCACTCTTCAATCTTCTTTTTTTTTTTTTTCTAAATCCTCCATTTCAATTCCTTCTTTATTTTCCCCTTTCTTCCATTTAAAAAAAAAAATCTCCCCCACATCCTCCATCGTTTGCACAGTTTAAACCCAGACCTTCATCCTCCCTCACTGTCACATGTGCTCACATGCAGCACTGGCCCACCACACCACTGCATCCTCTCCTGTTACGCGCGCATGCGCACGCACTCACGCCCACTATAAATGAAATACATTCTTACCCAGCTCTTTCATGTACTCATCAAACTTCTCGCTGTCCTTCAGGTTCCATGTGCCAACAAAGGCCTCGACCATGTTTGCAGCAGTGCGGAGAAATGAGTGCAGGAGCCTGAGTGTGTGAGCAGCAGCAAAGCAGAGCGTCAGAATGAGAGAGGAGGAGGCAGACAGGCAGAGTTTAGTCAGCACCACAGGCCTTTCTGCAATCCTACTGGCTGGATGTAGACCGGCTGTTCTTGATGTCATCAGACCGTGCAGGGTAGGAGGAGGGACGGGTGGAGGGAGTGACAGCGTGTGTTGTTTATGCAAATGAAGCACATTTGAATTATGTTTTTGCATTTCATTTATTTATATGTTTTACAGTTTTCATGCAAGTTCTTGTGTCTGGACTGTTCAAGTCTACTGTAGAAAGTGTTGGATGGGTGAATCACAAATGAGCCGTAGAGAAACTCAAGAAAAGAGATGGAGTTGGAGGAGGATGAGCTGTCAGACAGATGAAGAGGAGCAACAAGTGACTTTTCTAAAGACTCGTCCCTCCTCACTGCTCATCTTCTCTGATTCATCTGCTTTGATTAGGTTTTCACTTACTTCAACCTGGAGTATCATCGTGGCTAAGATTGTTAAAGGGGTAGTTCAGGTTTTCTGAAGTGGCGCTTTTTCAGTAAGGTTATGAACAGTTAATATCTTAAATTCAAAATCTATAAAAAATAAATAGATAAATAAAAAATAAAAAAACGTTCAATACAAAATATCAGTTAATATCTTACCTGTTGCACATAGCTTTTTGATTACAGTAGTCCCTCGCTACTTTGCAGTTTAACTTTTGCAGACTCGCTCTTTTGCGTTTTTTCAACGTACAGTACTGTAAGATTGTACACAACAAAAAAATAAATGCACTGCCATTTTGTAGTTTTCTCTCAATAAGCCTACACCGCATCACCAGTCTAAAGGACTACATTGCCCAGAAGGCAACAGTGCACTACCCAGAAGTCAAAGTTGCTTTCTGCTGAAATGGAGGGAAAGTTTTGATCCGATCTGAAAAAAGTTTGGTCCTTCCAGTATTCGGCTCTCAGTGAATGCAGCGAGACGATCAGAACCGGACTGAGGCTGGGTAGGTCTGCCGAACCGGACCGGAACCGAGCTGCTGTGTTCTGCAGAGCTGGTGAGTAAAAAGGCATTACTACTCACTCAACTTTAAATTTTAAACATGATCAAGTTAAGATTAATAAACTTTTGCTTTAGTTGATTTAAATTTATTAGTTGATTGAACTGTTTCAGTATGTTGTTTCAGTATGTCATTCCTACTTTGTGCTTTTTCACTTGGGGG
Source organism: Nematolebias whitei (assembly GCF_014905685.2). Taxonomy (NCBI): domain Eukaryota; kingdom Metazoa; phylum Chordata; class Actinopteri; order Cyprinodontiformes; family Rivulidae; genus Nematolebias; species Nematolebias whitei. Next base: position 23,755,144 of record NC_056516.1, read on the forward strand.
GGCGGGGGACTCAACCCTTGCGATAAACGAGGGACGACGGAACGTCAGTTTGGAAAATTAGTGTTTGTAACACATGGCTATCACATGGTGTAACACAGTTGTACCGATTCAGTCTTTTTATTTGGCTTTTCTAAAAAAAATATCCTGGTACACACGTTTCCAAAAATGTTTTCATCCACACGGAAACGTTGAAAATGGCCCCAAAACAAATAAAATGGGCACGAAATGTAAATGCAACAAGAAAAAATGGACGCCCCCAAGCTGCAAGCCAGGAGCAAGTTTATTGTAGGATTCTTAGGTTTTCGGTCATAATCACTTTCTCCACAGCTGACAATCATCCACCCATCCACACCTGCACCTGATCCTGATGACTTCTCTGCTGTAGCACTTGGCAGGCATTCATCCGACGCTGGAACATTGTGATACCTTTTGGTAATTTCAGTGACAACCAATAACCTACCTCTTGTGAATTTATAACTAACCTTTGACCTTTTTTTTTTGGTGCTTTCCAAGTTCTGCTCCCCAGTGACACGTCCTCCTCGTTCCTTGTGACCACACCTGTAACCATCCTGTTCAGGCAAAAGTCAAACATCAGCCTGGACCAAACAGTGAGCACCACCAACCTGTCACTCACCTTTCTGGATCACGTCTTCATCCCCCTTGGAAATCCTAGGATCGCATTTCTCCCCCCTCTTCAACGCTACCTGCCCTGTGTACATAATGAACGACAAAGAATCTCTGACTACAAACAACCAAAAGTAAGATTAGATCACCTCCAGCCATCAAGTACATTTAAATCTGCCCGTACTCACCTTATTCGCCTTTTCCCGTACAGCAAAGATTTCTTTGTGCACGTTATAAATAAACTCACTCACCTTTTTTACCTTTGACTCTGTGTCTTCATCAGTCTGCTCCTTGGGGTCGTAAAATCACACATCGTGTTATCTAGAAGTTGCTTTTTGGTGATCTACCCATAAAATCGACGTTTCAAGATGTTTTCACTCGGTGTTGTTTTCAAGAAATGTCATTTTCATGTGAACTCATGGCTGAATTTTTTTTTAAAACGTGTAAATACAAAAACAGTCAGTGTGGATGGCCCTTTAGAGTTGAATTCTGACTTAACAGCTAGTCCGATCAGGACCAGGACCAAAGAGGATTGTTTCTGACCTAAAACAACCTCAGATATTGTTTTGGTTCATTCAAATGCCATTTCATAAACTATGAGACTTCTTCTTATTTCAGCTGCTTCCTTCTTCAGGGGTCGCCACAGTGAGCAAGCTCGCTCGAGGATTTGGCAGTTTTATGCCGGATGCCCTTCCTGACCCACCGAGCTACCACAGCCCTCTGTGTGGAGCAGAGAGCTGCTGTCTAGGGCGCCTGAAGGGGCAGATGGTGGGAGTTAAGGGTCTTGCTCAAGAGCCCAGAGTGGGGCAATTGAGGGTGGAGGCAGATGTGGATGCCTCAACTGTTGAACTGACAACCTTCTCATACAGGTTAATTTCTCTTACCTCTGCACCACCACTCCCTCAATCTGTTTTGGCCTTGGCACCGCTTAGACAAACTGTTGGCTGCCAAAATAAGCAATTTATTCCAATTAAAATAATTTTAAAAATCAATGTTTAAAACTTTTACAAAAAAATCCCACTTCAAAAGATCCGAAATGTTGCTTTAGTGGCGTTTTTGCACAGACTGAAAACGAACTGGTTCACAGAGGTAGGGCAAGCTGAATATATGAATATGGGGCTGTAGAAGATTGATGTGTTAATGTAGTGCTTTACTTTGCAAATACTCACTCACACAACTTAATTTAGTTTCTGATGAGTTGGTAAGTTTTCGTTTTAACGGTACAGTATCCCTGAACTCATTCGTTTGTGCAGCTCTCACTTCATGCAGATAAAAGTTGGAAATCTCCGACAGAGCTTTAGGGCCACGCTAAGAAAAAAAAAAATTACATTACGAGAAAAAAGTCATAAAATTACGTGAATAACGTCTTAATATTACAAGAATAAACTCGTAATACGTCCTGGGTTGGCTCGCACCTGCTGTGGACAGCCTCCAATGTGACTCAATGCATTTTTCGATGTAGTTGACGATCACTTTTGGGTTTGTGAAATGTGCCTCCATCCACATTATGTCACGACTAAATCTGTGAATGCAGCCGTTAATTGCAATGCAATACAGCTTCAGTTTATCATAAGAATTCATATGCAACAGTGCGTTGGACCCCTGCCGACGTCGACATTCATCATTTTACCACAGACTGCTTTTTCGTCTCGGAGTTCTGATAGTTTATTCTGGTAAGATTACGAGTTTCTTCTCATAATATTATGACTTTATTCTCATTGTTTCTACTTTATTCTCATAATATGACTTTATTGTCGTATGACTTTATTCTTATTTGTAATGTAATTTTTTTTTTTTTTCTTAGCGTGGCCTTAAGAGCGCAGCACGGTGGCGCAACTGGTAGAGCTGCTGCCTCTCAGCGAACAGGTTCCTGGTTCAAACCCCGGTCCAGAAGCCTTTCTGGGTGGAGTTTGCATGTTCTCTCCGTGCATGCGTGGGTTTTCTCCGGGTACTCCGGTTTCCTCCCACAGACCAAAAACATGCATGTTAGGCTGATTGGTAACTCTAAATTGTCCCTAGGTGTGAGTGAGAGAGTGAATGGTTGTTTGTCTCGTTTGTCTCTATGTGGTCCTGTGATGGACTTGCGACCCGTCCAGGGTGTACCCCGCCCCTCGCACAGTGATTGCTGGACATGGGCACCAGCGACCCCCGTGACCCAAAATGGAATAAACGGGTAAAGAAAATGGATGGATGGATGGATGGATGGCCTTAAGAGCTTTGACGTAGAAATCTGATCTGCTAAATGTTTTTTTTTTCCACTGAATAATTTGGAAGACAATATGTTTGCAGCTCAGTAAAAATAATCATTTGTCCATCAAAGTTGCAAACAACCCAGAAATAACCATGAAAACAATTAACAGAATTGTGAACTTTGATATTCTGTGACTAAAACACATAATCCCAAGTCCTAACAAATGTAAATGTATCGCAAGTTAGTTTGTTTCTGTAACCTTGTGGGAACACTCAGTGACATAATCCATTTACCTACACTTTATCTTTAGATCAGGACTGAAGTTTTAGTGCAAACTTAAACCCATGTATAACCCCTAATCCTGTTTTTATCTCACCACAATGAGTCTGGATTAGTCAAGACTTGAGTTTTGGTTCCTGCAGTCAAAGATGTCCTAATAGGTTGTTGCACAGGCTGGAGTCCTCGTTCGGACAGAAAATCAGACAACACTCACAGCTGCAGCGCTCTCTCAGAACGACAAACGTCTAAATCTCTGTTTCTGATGAAACTCCTTTCTGCAAACGCACGATCCAGTGAGCTCTGGAGGTTGTGCAACAACAAGCCCACATCAGATCAAATACCTGTTACATCACTTCCACATTACACTCTGCCCCACTGTCCTTGTCCTCCTCTGGCCTCCATTTGCTGCCTTCTGCATGTCCGAACAGACACGTGTGTGCACGAATGTGAACAGGTGTGAAAGAGACACATGCACGACAGAGGGGGGGAGCTTGACATTTTTTAGCGTGGGCTCTCAACTTACCAGTCCCATTTTATTTTAGATATTCTACACGACGGTGTAAAGGTACACCTCCGTTAACGTATGTGACTCTAAATGTGCGTTTGTGGCGAAATTAATCGCAGCTTCTTCCTCCCAGCAGCTTCTAGACTTTATAACCATCCCCGCTCCCAACAAGCTCAAGTGTTTACGTCCCTGCTGCTTGCACGGTTTTTCCACTCCTCGTCTGTTGTGTTTTCCTTTTTCTTTGCAAAAGCACACATGCACATGTTGTACATTCTTTAAATGATCCTACGCAGCTGCACAGTTCTTTGAATCTGAGCACGCTGTTTTTAATTACTGCACCGTATTTTTTTCTTATGCTGTATATTTGCTCTTATTGTATATTCTCTTATTCATACTTTCTGTTTTTATATTTCCACCTTTGTGTGAATCTGCATGCTTCGATTTGCCTGTCACTTTGCTGATGGTATTCCTGAATTTCCCCACGGAGGGACAATAAATTTCTTTATGTTCTATTCAAACCACAAAACAAATCACGTTATTTCTTTAAAGTGAAGATGAAATATGTTCCCAGGCTGTTAGCTTCACAAATGTGTTTCGACGTGTGTGTGAGGGTGTGTGTTTGATCCTCTGGCAGTATGATATAGTGCCAGTTTAGTCATGAGTCATATTCACATAGATACCTGCACCTAAAGGCTCCCACATGTGCTTAATGCGTCAGCTACGTGCATAAAATTACAACTAAAAGCACAATTCAGCACATGGGTCGACGAATAATAGGCAAAATGTGGTTAGTGCTACGATTCAATAAGTTTGAGGTAAAAAAAAAAAATGGCTCATTTGATTTGAATGTGCAAGACAAATTATGTTTTCAGGCTAAATGCTCGACACAGGAGATGTGATCATAGCTCTTGTATAATCCAGGCAAACCCGTTTGTTCTTATCACAACAGGACTTTAGCCAAACAGATGTACACTGACACAAGAACACGGAGCCAGGAAGGTCTGTGTGCATAAAAACTGGGCCAAGTCCCACAAGAGCCAAAGGAGGAGCCGGAAAACCCAGGAATGTGCAGATTTTATCCTGAAATTTTAGAGCTGAGCTGTCCTGTGCAGCTTTGTGAAAACATCTGGATGTCGGTCCATCATGAAGCCTCCAAAGGTGCTTCTTTACAGCTGAAAACATCTGTTCCTATTCTCACTTCCTGTGTCCATATGGAGTTCAGGCAACAAAATGTGTACGTAAGCTAACTGCATAACAGAAACAATAAGCATTATTTTGGCAGCAATTAGCTTTAAGCTGTTGATTTGCAATTCATAACTGATTAAAAATATTTGCTAATAAAAAACACAAGTATTCAGAATTGGTGTGAAGTTTTCTTTGAAATAAAGTATTTTTAGTTTTTATGATTGCTTACGGAGCTGGTTTAGAAGGGAAAGGCAGAATACTTGAGCAGAATGAAGAATGATTAGTTTTTACAACTTAACCCGAAAGTTAATCCTTTAAGGGCTTATGACTCATTAATAAGAAACAGTAAATGAAGTGTTTTCAATAATCATGCCATTAGATTAAAAAGTAAAGCACTGCCAAAATGTGACCTTCACAATAAAAGTACATTAGCTCTAACTATCCCAGTAAATATAAAAGCTGATTAGATTTGACTGTAAACCTGCCTGTCACAGGAAGGCATCTATCTTTGAGCATCTATTACTGCCTTTATTTTATCCAGTATGACTTTAATGTTCTGGTGTTTATGTTTTAGACCTCATATACTTTTTATGTTTACTATTTTTCAAAATAAAACACCTATTTATCAAACTGGAGTGCCTGTTTTCCATGTGGATAGTTGTATGGTTATTACAGATCACCTGTAAAGACCTGACTGAAAATTGTTGGATTGTATACCTGGATTATTGAGCATGAACTTTTTTGGTACAGCTCAAACTGTTTCCTGTCTTTAATCAGGACGCTGTTTTAAATCCCAGTTTTCCTTTTATGTCAAAGGTTGTTTATAATAAAGGGCTGCTTTATTAAAAAGTGCTCCTTTGTTGATGTAAATGAGTTCACTGCGTGTTTTGTGTTACTTCCACAAACAGATTTAAGATTGAGTTCCTTGATTTGTTCTGCAAATCCTCCGGGGAGCCAAAAACAAACTCAAACTTTTTTTTCCTCCTGTTTTTTTGGTAAAATGTGTATAAAAAAAACAAATATCAGAATCAAAGCTGCATCATATCCTTATGCAAACAAACAAAAACTATATTAGATTTACTGGTGGCCCTCAGTGAACTAAACTAACTTGGCCCTCAGTCTGCATACAGTAGCTGCGCCCTCTGCTGCTCATTAAGTGATATTACAGCACTGTAGGACAGTCTGGTACTTTAAATGATTTCACAGGTATTCTGCTGCCATTAAGTATAAAATCTGAGCTTGATTAAATATTTGTTGCTTCAAAACCGACGCACTGAACTCAAGTAAAGAAACGTTGCTAATAAAATGATGACAGCACAAATACCCTCAGCAACCATTTCACTTTTGTATGTATCACTGTTGTTTTTATCTCTTGCAACTAATATGATAAACTATCCTATAAGACATTATTTAAAATCTTAATTTTATGATCTAAAAACACTCCTTTTCATCCACAGTACATCAAGATGTGTGTCCTTTTTTTTGCAATACACTGTTAACTGAATTAAAGTTTAAAATTGGCTTCAAGTGGTAATAAAATGAAAACGTGCATGTTGTTGTGAGCCCATCATAAGGAGCCGCAGCACAAGTTTATGCTTCCTGATCCAAACGCAGCAGGAGTCTTGGAGACAGAACCATGGGGAGCAGGGTATTAAAAGATCGACTGGACAGAGTGCATCGCTTGTGTTTCAGTGTGTGTGCAGCAGATGAGACCCGTGGATTCCTTTAATGCAACTATGGGAACTGATCTTGAGCCTGCAAGCTCATTTTCCCTGCTGTCGGTGTGTTAACATCAAAACTTTGTCCCACTCTTTGACATACCAAGTCAAAATCAAAAGGACTTTATTTAGGAATATAAAGCCGCAGTTCCACAGCAAAATAACCACATAATTCATTACCAGGGCACAAAACGTACAAGTATTTAACAGAGTATAATCCTATCACAGCTTTACATGTGTATATAAGTTGTTGTGCATCCATGTATAATATACAGATAAAATATATATGTTAGCTTTAAAAGCCTCGTATGCTCCAAGTAAACAAACCTTTTCTGTGTCAGACATTGAACTAACAAAATAATTACTTTCTGTGGCAGGTTTCCAGCCACACACACTTTCTCCACAGCTGCCGCTCATCCTAATCATCCACCACTCCACATGTGCACCTGATTGGGAAGACTGCTCTGCTGAGTATATAAGCTCCTGCCAGACGTTCCTCCTACGCTGGGACATTTTGATATCTTATGGTAAACAATGAACATCCGTTAATCTTGTTCCTACCTTGTTGCACCTATTTGGTCAGGATTGTCTCGAACTGGTTCGAGAGTTTGAGTAAACGACAAGGAAGAAGGTGGAAGGACTAGAGGAACCACCTGAGGTTCAACCTCCGATGCAGACAGAGTGGCACCCTTCCCGAGAGCCTGCAAGTCAAATCTTCTGTCAGCGGGCACCAGGCAAGCAAGATCCTACAGAAGGCACAGACCCAGCTACTGAATGAACGAGGTTTCAGACTGAAGAAGTCTGTTGGATAAAAGACAAACATCTCAACAAAGAATCCATCCAGAGGACTGTGTGATTCTCAGTTTGACCTCCCTAACCACCTTCCTCCACAGCAGCTAATCTTTTGATTTAGCTGCACCCGTTTCCAGACCTGCGCTGTTTAAGCCTCGGACAGACGTTCAGCCTACGCTGGAGCATTAACTGCCTTTAACTCTGCGACAGCCTGTATTTGAATCTTGACTAACCTAACAGTTTTGCCCGTCGTGTCTGCGTGACTCCTTCCTGGCTCATTGGCTGCATCTGGCTCGCCAATCCTGCACATCAAACTCCACCTTGGATTCAAACCACCCAGTTACAACTACAACCTGCTCCTCTCCCAACGATGCCCTCCTCCTCTGGCTCATCTCGCCTCCTGTGGAAACCTAGGCCTTTGTTTCTTCCTCATCTACAAGACAAACACCGTAAGAACAAGATTAACTACAAACGATGTTGTTCATGCCAACCTGAAGAACCACAAATACACTCCTTGTCTGTCCCTTACAGCCCTAAACATTACCTTCCATCATCTTTTACTCGCTTCTTCCATTGTGGGTCACGGGGTTGCCGGTGCCCATGTCCAGCAATCTCTACGCGAGGGGCGAGGTACACCCTGGACGGGTCGCAAGCCTCACCACAGGGCCCCTAAACATTACATGTAAATGAACTGCCTTTTTGTACACCTGACTCTGTCTTTTCCTCAGTCTGCTGACTTTGGGTCAACATCTAAAATTTGTGTTCCTATCAGTATTTCATGCAAAATGTGTTGCCAGGTTGGACATAAATGAAATGGGTCTTCAGCATTTTTTCCCAACAGCCATCTGTAGATGGATCAAACTACCTGCTGCTTTCAATGGCTAGATTGGGGGCCGAGCAGCTTAAAGATCTGCAATATTTCTTATTTTGAATGTTCAGCAAATGCCTTTTTTTTTTCTCTCTCTCTCTCTCTAGTCGATTTTTATATTGTAAAGTTGTAGTTTTTGGATTGTGTTCTGCATGCTGTGAGCATTGCTGCTAAAATGTTACTTTAAGGGACTCTATTTTTTCCCAATTTTATTTTTTTTAAACCAAACGTTTTTCCCACAACACTTTGCTTTAGTCTGACTGGTGTAGGATGCATTTGCTAAGTCGTCTGCAAATAACAAAGACGTATCGAGCTTTTCTGTGAGAACATCTAGCAGCTTTACAGTGGTAGTTTCCACTAATTTGTGCCCTTTTCCAACAGTTAAAGGAAGATCTTGGCTGGATTTAAACCAAGATGTAATTGCTATACGTTCGTTTATTTTTTTTTTTTTTTTTAAACCACACACACACACACACACACACACACGGTACGTATTTTTTAAAGGGTCGACTGGTTAGTTTTGCATGACTAAACTTGCATTGTGTATTTATATTTTACACTGCACTTTAACTGAATGCTCAGTCTAACTTTGTCTGAGAATGTTCAAGCAGGAAATATAACTTAATGTAACATTTTTTTCAAGTATTTATAAGCTTTTTTAATATTTCCAATTCTTTTTTTAGAGCTCAAAATTCAGCAGTGCTAATTAAGTATTAGCCTCCTTTGGCCAAATTAAAAGTAATTTAAAAACTTGTACATTTAAATACATGAGACTGAATTGTGTACATGAAGTATAGAAACCTTACTGTGTCCTTTGTCCCTCTTAATACAGTATTTTTCCAGATTAGCACAAGTTAGTTTGGTTCTAAAATCGTTTCCGGTTGAAATATTAAAAATTAAATCGGTGATTGCTAATCACTAAAATTTGCTAGTTTGCTTAAAATGTTTTTTTTTTTTTTTTTTTTCAAAGCTTAAATTCATAACCAGATTATGGGAAGAAAAATGAATAAATGTTTACATCGTTAATTATTTTGAAACGGTCAACGCAGAACTTCCGGTTGTTCCTTATTGACGGTTCTAATTTGCGGTGTCTCCATGGCAACCAGTGTCGCTGCACGGTTCTCACATCCCGTTACTTTTCCTGGAAGCTAGGAGCAGAGAATAACTCAGCAGCCACTCGAGGATAAAATAAAATAAAAGTGATAATTGTTTCAGTTAGAACTGTTCAGTTATTGAGTTTTGTAAATTAGTTTAAATACATGACGCCTTCACAAAAAGCTCGGCATGATGGAGGTGAAGCGGCGCGAAGCACCAAATGGAGAATGGCAGGTGAGTTTTTTTTTTGTGGTGTGAAGTGCATTTTTTTAGATTAAAAAATGAACTAATGTGGTTAGCTGTTGCAAATAAAACTTTTTAAGGGTGAAATGACAGCACCAGGCTAGGTTAGCTTATCTCGCTACTACTATGGGATTATTAAGGAGATCCTGTTGACACACTGTCTGGCAACAGCTGGTTCTTTGTGAGATTTAACCCTGAGAGAAAACCTTTTGTGTGCTGTTCCTCACTCAGACATGGACCAGTGGGGTCCTGAATTGTGTTGTGTGTGTTTCTGGAAACAAAACAAGAAAAAGATAGCATCTATTTCTCCTTTTTTGTGCTAGAAAGTGAAACGTCAAAGATGCTGCAAGGCTTCATTAATCATGCAGATCCAGCTGAGCCCTAACTAGGTCGAAGGAGCTTTTGTTGTGGTGTGTGAGGGGTTTCATGACTTAAGGAAGCCTAAATAATTCAACCAGCACGACATGGTGATTGAAGAATCTCAAATGGCCCTTGGTGTGATGGAAAATGCTCAAATCTGATCAGCCGGATTTGTTGTCACACTCCTGAAAACACACACACACACACGCGAGTGGTGTTGTGTTACTTGTGAGCTTTTCTTTGTATACAAGTAGAAGAAGTCCACTGAGGCAGTGACTTCACTGTCATTTAGTTCACTTTCACTAATTCCTGTCCTGCCTTTTGTTTCTCGTTCTTTTTCCTTCAGCCCCTCCTGACCTGCTGTCGAGGCGTCCTGGTGGGGCACCCCAACCTTGGCCCATCCACCCCCACCCTGCAAAACATGCCCACAGGTCCTGCATCCCTCCTTCTCTTCCTCAGCTACCTTTCTTCCACACCCGTCATGCAGACGAGAGTGCTGAACGACCTCACCTGGTCACTGTTGTTCGACCAAGTGATCAAACTGAACTACGGAAGGTGAATTTTTTTTTTCTTATTTCTATAAAGGCAGAATTCAGGAACGACTCGGATATTTCTACCACTGGCCTACGCTTATATCTGTAGAACGTTTTAAAAGCTAGGCGTTTTGGTCCAGATGAGGCGGCTCTGTTTTGGAAATGGTGACTTTCTTAATGAACAAAAGAAATTAAAAAAGGCAAAGCAAATTTCACACCAAATGAATTATAACTAAAATAGATCATATTTACAGCTTGTGACCGGAATTTAAAGTAGAGACGTACTCATTCTGAAACCATTTATTTTTAAATATTGGTTTGTCCCATAGGCAGCACGGTGGCGCAACTGGTAGAGCTGCTGCCTCTCAGCGAGAAGGTCCTTGGTTCAAACCCCGGTCCAGGGGCCTTTCTGGGTGGAGTTTGCATGTTCTCTCCGTGCATGCGTGGGTTTTCTCCGGGTGCTCCGGTTTCCTCCTACAGACCAAAAACATGCATGTTAGGCTGATTGGTAACTCTAAATTGTCCCTAGGTGT
>NC_056516.1:23766469-23778954 GCF_014905685.2 Nematolebias whitei
TTTCTTTTTAACAAAAAAAAAAAAAAAAAAACGAAGTCCAGATGACATGATTCAACCTTTTTTTGTTGTTATATACCTGGATGACTGAGAAAACAAACTTTGTGTTTTTGAAACCATTAGTGAAAAGGCCAGACTTCAGGGGTATCTGAGGCAGGCTTGAAACACAAGAGTCAGGGTGGCTTCTGGGTAATACCAGATGGCTAGGCCTCAGACTGACGAAGCCTCTTGGATGAGGGGCGAAACGTTTCTTTTTAACAAAAAAAAAAAAACGAAGTCCAGATGACATGATTCAACCTTTTTTTGTTAATCGACCAAATGTTTTCAACAAAGCGACAGGTCCTGGAGAGCCCTCATGTCCTGCTGAGACTCATGCTGCAGGATACATCATGGACGTGGGAGTTCATGTGTCTTTCCGTTTTGTCTCAGGAGGACACCGAAGACATATATAATTGGATTTATGATAACAGGTTTCCTGCTTTTTGGAATCAGGTGGTTCCTGGTCTATCAACATACAAAGAAGGCAGCTGCAGCTAATTTGGCCCTCGTCAGGCTGCCTGCCTTGTTAAGGTTGGGTTCGTGCTTCAAGGACTCAAAATCAGCTGATTTATAAGCTAAACTGTAAGATGGAAGCAATTTGTGAGAATCACAGGCCACCTGCGGCTTCTGGGACTTGCCAGCATGTTGGAAACAACCTTGGAGGAGGCTCGTAAGCACGGACCAGTGGAATGCCCACTAATCTGGCCATTTTGGATCTTGACAGTACCAGCAGGACTCAATGCTGACAAGAAAAAAACAGCATGCCTGGAAAAAAAATCAACAATTGTGGCTTATCTGACTCCCCCAGTTGGCCTCGAAAACAGGCCAACTTATGAAATTTCTCCTGGGACATGGGTAAACTAAGAAAAAGCTTTGTCTATTGCATCCCCCACCCCCGGGAACTTCTGTGGAAGCTTATCAGAACTGTGCCAGCTGACCAACATCTTATCAGGACTATGGTCTGTCTGGAAGTACTTCATGGACAAATCTCACCACCTTGCCGTCAAATGCATATGTAACGTGTTCATAAATGTGCTGCTGGCAGAGTTTTTTGATGTCTTAAATTGTGTCCTGTTAGGACAAGGTGTGAAGAGATCTTTTTTGTAATGCCACTCTCCTCTCCTCGTGGCTTTTCCCCCTTTTCTATCTAAAAAAGTATTCTGAAAAGGATAAGAGGCTGCGCTCCAGTAGCAGCAGCAACGTGCACGCCGCCCATCTTTCGACGACTGTACAAACGTAATTTCACTGTATTTCGCTACAATGATAATAAAGCTTATTCTGATTTTGATTTACTTTTAGTGAGCCAATAACACGTCTCATAATCTTTATATGAGCACAAGTTTATTAATAGAAATGCATCCAAAATGTTATTCTAACTCTTATAATTTTGTGCAAAAAATACCAGTTTTAAAATACTGTTTAGTTTGTTAAACTATTACCAACTAAAAGTGTTTTTATTGCTGGCATGGCCCAACGATTCTTGATTGAAAGGTTAAATTATTATAATCTAATTCTGTCATTCTTTAATTAAACTCAACATGAAATAGCATACAACTATAATCCATTAGCATCAGCTGACTCATAACAGGCAGCTAATATATGATGGAAACAGTTTATTTTGTATTTAAAAATAGCTAAATGTTGTAACGCGTCTTTATGTCCTAAAATTATTTTTTTGTCTTTTTGTTCACAAGGTCACTGTGCTGTTGAACCGAAGGGGCGTAGTGTCCTTTGAGCAGCTTCTGTTGGACATCTCAGAGGCGTTGGGGTTTCCACGCTGGCACAGAGGAAGAGTCACACGTCTGTACACGATACACACACGAGAGGTGAGGCCAAACCGAGACAGCATCAACATGAAAGGGAAGACTTAAGATGTGACTAGGCCTCTGTTGCTCAAACTCAAAATAAGCTTTTGTGTTTAAGACTTTTTTAATTTGTACAGTTAAATATATCTGGTGGCAGCACGGTGGCGCAACTGGTAGAGCTGCTGCCTCTCAGCGAGCAGGTCCTTGGTTCAAACCCCGGTCCAGGGGCCTTTCTGGGTGGAGTTTGCATGTTCTCTCCGTGCATGCGTGGGTTTTCTCCGGATACTCTGGTTTCCTCCCACAGACCAAAAACATGCATGTTAGGCTGATTGGTAACTCTAAATTGTCCCTAGGTGTGAGTGAGAGAGTGAATGGTTGTTTGTCTCGTTTGTCTCTATGTGTCCCTGTGATGGACTTGCGACCCGTCCAGGGTGTCCCCCGCCCCTCGCACAGTGATTGCTGGACATGGGCACCAGCGACCCCCGTGACTCAAAAATGGAATAAGCGGGTAAAGATAATGGATGGAAATATATCTGGTCAAACTAAAGCTTAGGTAAAAAAAAATGTGTGTGCTAAATGTCAAACTCTTATACAACCCCAATTTTAACAACGTCGAGATGGTATGTAAAATGTAAATCAAAATGATTTGCAAATCTTATAAAGCCCTATTTTATTCACAATGGAACATATTAAACATATAAAGTGTTTAAAATAAGAAAGCATATGTTTTCTTAGGGGAAAAAATAAGTTTTAGTCTTACTTTTCTGCATTGATGGTGCATTTCCAGGGGCCTCATGTACTAACGGTGCGTATACACGAAAAGGTTGTGTGTGCCAGGTTCCACGCACATATCAGGATGTATCAGAAAGAACATTGCTGTCATGATTCAAGCTCCTGGGTTGTTTTCTTGTCATGCCTCGACTGTTTCAATGAATGGTTTTCCATCTTACTGCACTCCTTCCCCATGACTACTCAATCACTTAATCATGCTCACCTGTGCCTGTCTATAATAATTATCCCCATCTGTGCTCTCCAGGATATAAGCTCCTTCCAGCCACAGCACAGGTGCCTTATTATCTGAAGTGCCCTCCTGGCACTGGCCAGCGTATACAATATTACTCTGTTTGTGCCAGTAGAGTAATATTGTATGCTGTTCAGTGCCAGGAGGGCTGTGATACCAGGGGTCCTCAAATTTTTTGTGTTCAGGGACCCCTTACAGAGGAGAACAAGTTTCAGGGACCCCATCATAACCCTCATGTTTATTAAATAATTTTCTTCAATTTGTCTCTTTAATGCAATGGAAATATTTGTGTAACATAAACCTGTTCTTTAATAGCGTTACTACAATGTTTATACTTTTAAACATGGGGCATTTTTCATTCAAGACACAATTATCAAAATTTTTAATTTAAACTTCCAAAAATTACAGTTTTGAGAAAATTAACAGCATCAAAAACCACTTTAACACTTTACTTATTCACATAATGAACATAATAAATGTATAGACGCTTACAATGTTGTTATTGCAAGTACTACATGTCATACATGAGGTGGAATGAAATTATGTACTCAAGGTCCCAGTTACACCCAAAAATATCAAAAATATAAAGTATAACAAGAAAGAGTATACAAGGATCTAAGCTATACACTAACAATAATAACTGTACTAAGGTGTAGTAAACAGCAACCTGAACAAGAGTCAGTTGTGAGAAGGTGTGCATGAATTTAGCAGCTTATTGGTAAAAAATCAGCAGCATGGATAAGGTGTCAAATGTCCAGTTAAAGTGTCATTATTGTGGTTTGTCTGGTTAATGATGCCTTTGCTTTGAGGATGCTGATGGAGAAGTACAGAGAGGGTCAGAAAGAACTCCATTGTGTCTTTGTGGATAACAGCATATGACAGAGTGCTGAGGGACGAGGTGTGGTATCGCATGAGGAAATCTGGAGTTGCAGATAAATATGTTAGACGGGTACAGGACATGTATGAGGACAGCAGGACAGTGGTGAGATGTGCTGTAGGAGTAAGATAATGTTAGAAATGCAGCTACCAGGAAAAAGACAAATAGGAGGTATCTGGATGCAGTTAGAGAGGACATGGAGGTTGTTGGAGTGAGGACAGAGGATGCAGAGGACAGATGGAGGAGGATGACTCGTTGTGGCGACCCCTGAAGAGGGAAAAGCCGAAAGAAGAAGAAGAAGAAGAATGATCCTGGGCCCATGCAGTGATGTCCAGAACAGGATCCGAGCTGTTTTTAATGCAGTGGCCCCTGAGGGCCCAAATATCATGAACATATCCATCCATCCATCCATCCATTATCTTTACCCACTTCTTCCATTTTGGGTCACGGGGTCACCGGTGCCCATGTCCAGCAATCACTGTGCGAGGGGTGGGGTACACCCTGGACGGGTCGCAAGTCCATCACAGGGCGATTATTGAAATCTTTTGATGATATTATGAACTGTACATGATGGAATATTTAAAGTCTTCTTTTTTTATTGAGGAACATTGTTCTGAAATGGTTCTATTTTTAGAAGCAGTTTAATGCAGACTGACAAACCTTTGCCCATGTTTATTTCTGAGTGATATGGCGTCTCTAAAATGCTTTTTAAACCCAAGTCCTTTTACTGACATGATGCAATCAAATAAATGTTACAATATGCTCTTCACGTTGTTTTTTTGTACCACCTACTTTTACAGCCTTTTGTTACCCATCACAACTTTTTAAAAATGTGTTGCTGCCACAAAATTCAAATTTACCTGTTTTCCCTATAAAAATAGTACAATGTCTTAATTTAAACATTTCATTTTCTAAGTTCAATTGTGAATAAAATATGGGTTTATATGAATAAATCATTGCATATTCTTCCATTTTACACATTTCATCTTTGCTGAATTTGAAACCTCATGAAACAGCTCCACATTTTGTTCCTTCTGATTTGTCCTAACCACTTTTTGTCTTTCTGTCCCAGGTTAAGGGTGTGTGTGATTTCTTCCGGGGTGAGGCAGCCTTCTTGGCTCTCAGTAAAGCTCGTCCTGAGCTGACCAGTGTGCAGGATGCTCTGGAGGAACTGTTTCCAGAACATTCTCATTATTGTGCTAATGTGCTGCGAGCCTGGGAGAAGAAACTCCGGCCAGTGCCAAATAAAGCTGCCAAGGCTGACAGTGGATACAGTGAGGGGACAGACAATGATGGGACTAGCCAAGAGACACACAGAGACACGAATACAAACGTCAAGAATCATGATGATGCTCATATGTTACAGCATACAGGTACACACCAGAAAGAAAATGGCAATCCTGACTCCCAGAAGTCATATAAAAAGAGCTCTTGTAGAAAACCTGCTCACCTTCCCAACAACCTGCAGAAACTACGTGTGAGAGGTGGAGACAAAGAGCAACAGCCCTCTGTTACCGCTCCATTTAAACACAACGGAGGTCTTAGAGACAAAGTGACACCTTCTCCCATACTGTGTGAAAACTGCTTGGCAAGAAGGAAACATCAGGGTGCAGAACTGATCAGCTCATTATCAGGAAGGGTCCCACTTCCTCCTGTGATGAAGAAACCAAAAGAAAGTTCTCAACAGGAACAGGAAGTGAAACAGTCAGACGTTCGTATCAATCCTTCACTTCCTCGGCCAATCAGAAAAGAAAGGGAGAGGAGTTTGATGCGCTTACAGCCTCCAAATCCAGCTCCAGATGTGCAGCCGGCTCACACAGACACGCAAAACACAGAAACATGTGTTCCTCCCTCAGATGGCAGTAGTCTCACCTTCTCAGACATCGAGCGCTGCTACGAAATCGGGCGTGTGATTGGAGATGGGAACTTTGCGGTGGTGCAAGAGTGTCGCCGTCGTGACAACGGCCAAACCTTCGCTGTGAAGATTGTCGAGCGCTCCAAGCTGATCGGTCGAGAGCACATGATGCAGAACGAGCTGAGCCTTCTGGGAAGTTTGTGTCATCCTCGTATAGTGCGGCTGTTGGTGCACCATCACACTCGTACTCACTCCTACCTGGTGATGGAGCTGGTGAGCGGAGGGGATTTGTTTGAGGCCATCAGTGAAAGGGGGAAGTTTTCAGAAGCCGAAACGGGACTGATGGTGTCAGATGTGAGCGACGCACTGAATTACATCCACTGTAGGAGCATCGTCCACAGAGACCTCAAACCAGAAAACCTGCTGGTGGGTATCAGAACAGATGGATATTAAGCCAGTATCTTCTTTGGGTCTGTGTTAAAGGTTTATTAATAATGCCCATGACGCTCTAGAGTAAAGTTTGTGCTTTCCCCTGTTTAATAATGCTGTCCAGTTTGTATGTTTTTCTTACTCAGGTAGAGAAAGTTACTGTGGACATCTGTCGGCTGAAGTTAGGAGACTTTGGTCTCGCCATGGTCGTAACTGAACCGGTCTTCACCATATGTGGCACACCAACATATGTAGCCCCAGAGATCCTCCGTGAGACAGGTGGGGCACTTTTAAGAAACTTCAGTCTGATTTTTATTGCCCACCTCCAAAGGAGACCTTAGCAAAAATGGCTGTAACTTTGTCAAACATATTGAGTTGATGTGCTGTCTGGTAGTAGCTAAGAGATGTTTGTATCATCTAGCAGTCTCGTGAGATTAAAACTCTGGCATTAAAGGAATGCTAGGCCTTTAATGTAATTTTGAAATGTTTTTTTTTGTTTTAACGGTTTACCGTCCAGGTTATGGTGTAGCGGTGGATGTGTGGGCTCTGGGTGTGATTCTTTACATCCTTCTCTGTGGCTTCGCCCCATTTCGAAGTCGGGATCGGGATCAGGAAGAGCTCTTCAAGCTGATAAAACAAGCACAGCTTCACTTTCCGCCCCCCTACTGGGACTCCATCTCAGAAGGTGAGACAAATACAAATATATTGCACACAGGCAGAAATGTCATAAATAGTAACACAAACTGTTTTTCCTGTGGGTGTGTAGAAGCTAAAAGCCTTGTCAGATCTCTGCTTCAGCCAGATCCCAGTGTGAGGCTGACAGCAGAGCAAACCCTCCAGCACCAGTGGGTGAAAACGATGGCTTCAATATGCAGGCAGAGGGCGCTCACTGGCAAAACTCAGAGGAACGCAGCAGAACCTCAGAGAGTTCAGAGATCTGCTCAGAGAACTGCAGCAGAGTCACCCACAGACAAAGCAGCAGGACACTGTGGCAGCAAACACAGTATCACTCCCAGGAGACACAAGGATACGTATCCCCGGAGATTCCCAGCAAGAGGACGAGATGAGACTAAACCTGCACCGCTACAGTTAGAAGAGATGAGCACAGTCAACGTCATATCTTCACAAAACAAAAATCAGACGCCTTTAGTTGGAACATGTAGTCAAGAGAAACTTGAGTTAACCTCTGGAGAGCAGCACGATACACAGGATCCAGGTCCAAAGCTGCCAATAGCAGATCACGGTGACATTATTCAGCGTGGCTTCTCTGCAACCCAAGCTGACAGCAAGCACGAGTCACCTCCAGATTCACCTGCTTTAACTGAAGCTGCGCTCCAAATCACAGCAGGTCACTCAGCTCGACTCAGTCCATCATCCAAACCGACTGCAACTCTGTCTCTTCTTCAGCAACACAAACATACACAACCCTGCAGCAGTCACCCTCCAAAAACACCCAACTGAAGACTGTAACAAGGCAAACCATCACGCACCCTGTCAGTCCCGACGCTTCTGTTTAATCTCATGTTTGACTGTTTGATTAGCTCATGGGTCACTTTTACCACGGTGGACCATACCTCTGAATTGTCTCCAGGTATAAGTGGGTGTGAAGGGTTGTTTGTCTCTATGTGTACCTGTGATGGACGTGTAACCAGTCCTGCCTCTCAAACAGTGATCACACCTGTGACCCTGCACAGAAAAGTTGGTAAAGAAAACGATAAGTGCTGAATGAATCTTGTGATGAGCAGCGGATGATGTTTTTTACTCTCTTGGAACAAACAGAGTCTGATTGATGAGGCTCGATGCAGCTCATAAACGTTTGTCTTGTAACAAGAAACCCACGGTGTAACGACTCCTGGCCTGTCAAAGAAAGACGTTTCGGGAAGTTGTAAATCATTTTTTAAGTGTTGACCTAATTTCCTGTAAACCATGTTTATATTTTGTAGAAGTGAATATTTAGTCTGTTGGGACGTTTTAATGTAACTAACAACCATGCTTTATGAAATTAATCTTAAAAGTACATTCCTAAAGTCTGTCATAAAATACTTTATTATTTTATCATTGAATTCTTACCTAAAATATCAGCAAAGGCAACGTTCCAGCTCTCCTGCAATAAACAGATCATATTTACCAGTGTTTATTTATAAGAGGTTGTTTAGAATTACTCGTATCTGCTGCAGCGTTTGTGCAAACCAGTGTGTAGTAAGATCCTGTGACAAATATTGCTCAACACTGAGGACAACGTGACCACATTCATCTTCTGGGTAAACGGTGTGCATATCTGAGGGGGGGATTTCTCCCTCGCCACACCGCACACACCAAATAAGGCATATATTTCTGCCCACAGGGGGTGGTTAATCCTGTCCCTCTCGATTGCAGACAGCTGACACGGACATCCTGCCCCACCCTGCTTAAAGCATTCTCGCCCCCCATTACCTCCCTGTTTGTACCCTTTCCCAGCCTTTGTGGCTTTCAAACCCACATACTGTGTTTGGGCCACTAACAAAAGCTTGTAAATGCTTTTGAACTATCAGTGGCACAGGCCAAGTGTAGTTAAGGGGTTTCTCAATCACTGTTTTTCTGTTTGAATTATTAATGCATCCACAACACACACACACAGCCAGAGGATTCCTAGAAAACAGCTGAACCACTTTTATAGGCTGCAGCAGCCGCACCATAAAAATGCAGTCAATGTACCAGACTATAGTAGTTTTTAAATTATGACTTTTATCATCACACATAAGCAACAAATTATTTACTTTAAGATGCTTTACTAAAAGAACCAGCGTTGTTACAATCATTAGACATGCTATTAAAGTCCTACTTGGAATGAAATTAGAAAAGAGGAATATAAATCACACAAAAAGATGTGGTTAAATAGATTACCTTTTTAATATTGTCTTCGTGTAAAAAATGATCACTGTTGTGATTGGTTAAAGCAAATATTATGCTTAAGTTAATGCTAATTCTTGTTTTCTCCATGAAGTTTATTCACCGATTTGCTAAAAGGTGAAAACAGAAATGGGAAAGGAAGGGTCAATAACTCAAAACATAAAAAAAGTTTCATAAATCTTTTATAAAACAAACAAATATATATATAGTTTTTTTTTATCTCAATTTAGTAATTATTTAATTGTTTTGGATGTTATTACCTGAATGGTTTGGATAGTAGTTTGATTGGTAAGAAATAACGTCCTCGTACATTTTATGCAAAATAACCTCCTTTTTGTTAACGACTTGCCACAATGAGTGGATGAAATGTGCAGGGTATCTATGAAATTCACATTTTAATATTCCATTGTTTTCTAAACTGAAATTTCTGGATTTCTCAGCCAATGTTTGGACTACTTTTATAGCTCTAAAACAAAATGTTATGGGAAATCTGCTCCAACACCTTTAAAAAAACGGTCTGTACGCAATAGATTGATAATTAGGAACATGTCTGCAAAATAAATAAGTACAATCAAAAAGTAGGAGCATGCATTTGTGGATTTTGTTGAATCCTGAATGTAGTGAAATACATTAAAGGTGGCACAGCGCAGCAGATCGGCAGGTGCTCATCGCGCATGCGCGCTTTGAAGGCTTTAAATACCCCAAGTCATCTGGCAAAACAAAACATTCCGCTGTCAGCCAATTTACGGCTGTGAGCAGATACAGGGCCCCTTACAGATGCTGGCGAAATGTTTACTTTTAAATACGTGACTTTTATGTCAAGCCACAGTTTAACAAGCCTTTTCGAGTAACTCAAGGCTGGGCAGAGGGTTTTACGGACGGGGGGAAAAAAAAAATTACAAAACAAAACAAAGATGGCTGTGTAGCCAGAAAAGAAACAAAACTCCCTGTAGCTTTAATCATCGACACTTCCCGTGGGTCCTCTTGGACAGTGAGCCGGTACCGGAGCGGGGGAGCAGCCGAACTGGGCCGCCGGTGCACGTCGGTACCTGCTGTCGTTGCGAATAACGGCGTCGAGAGTGCAGCTGAGTAGTTTTTGTTCCGACTGGGCTCAGAGAGAAGGACCGCTGCTGTTTGTGGCAACGTAGCTAGTCCGCTAGCCTCACTGTAAGTCGGCTGAACTAGTCAGCGTTTACTGTTTGTTAGCGGTTAGCATCTTGCGCACGGTCTAGTTTTTACACGGCAATCTGCTTGTGGGAATATATTTATTATTTGGGGTTGTTTTTTTTAATGGTAAGTTAGCCTTTCCTTCCCGACAGCCTGCTTCCTGAAGTGTTAGCTTAGCTCCCGCTAGCTCGCCGTGTCAGCTGACCGTTAGAGCTCGACAGGTTGCCACCCCGAGCTAACTGCTAACAGTTCGGGCTCGACCCGGTCGGGGCGAGTCGCTTAAAGAAAAGACTATTTTTCTACACGACATGTCTTCGCTGGAAGAGAGGGACGTGGGCGTTGCGGCTGCCCCAGGCTCCTCCTCGGCCGGCCTGGGGGTCGGAGCCGTGGGGGCAGCGGCGGAGGCTGTGGCCGCGGCCATGCAGGAGGACGTCGGGATCCGGCGAGGAGAGGGGCCCGAGGCTGACCCGGACGAGCCGCCCAAGAAGAGGGTGAAAATACCCGAGGGGGAGTCAGGAAAGCTGGAGGAGAGGCTGTACTCAGTGCTGTGCTGCACCGTGTGCCTAGACTTACCCAAGGCGTCTGTGTACCAGGTAAAAGTGGCGTCAATCACAACCCCCGCACCCCCTGCCTTATAATAACCCTTAACTGAGTCAAACAGCTGAAACACTTTGTATAAACTTCTCATGTGCCCCAAACCACGAGTCAACCTGTTGAATGTGTTGGTGATGCATCAGCATCCAGCAAAGTGAAGCCATGAGGCTGAGACCAGACTGGACCAGGTGGTCTGCTGTGCTGGTCCAAGTTTCTAATGGTGGAAAATATCCTCAACAAAGCCACAACTCACCCAAAAAACCCACACTCAGCCCATTTGTAAACCCACTTCATTCTCCTAAATGGCCTCAAACTGCTCCTTCATAGTCTTTTTATAAAAAGTAATATATTGCACATAAACATTAGTCCATCTTATACAATTATTAAATGTCCTTCCCTGCAAAAGTGCTTTCCTTAACGTCTAGTTTTTCCCCTTTACATTTGCATGCACTTTACAGAAATCTCTCCACGCTAATTTTATCACCACCATCAAAAATAATGTGGATTTAAGGTCTCGTGTGACTAATGGTGTTATCTATAAACATGCTTTGGTATGACTAGACAAATATCGCCTTAAAATAGTCCATTCTCTCAGGTTATTCTTAACTATTTATTAGTAAAGAATTTTTTAAGTTTTATAACTTAACGCACATTTTCAACATGTTCTCCAGTTTTCCTTTTAATGCTCAGTAAGGATGTTTTTCTTTTCCCTTAACGACTCGCTTCATTTACTTTATTTGTTCTGCAGTGTACCAATGGACACCTGATGTGTGCCGGCTGTTTTATCCACCTCCTGGCTGATTCCAGACTTAAGGAAGAACAGGCCACATGTCCCAACTGCAGGTAAACAGGGCTGACTGAACACAATCTGCTCTCGAGCGGGACAGGAAAACTCACAAATAAGTCGTTAAAACAAAAGTTGTAGATGCTTTAGATGTGTGTGCTGGGTGGGTTGGAACAAAATGACTGCTGTATTAAATATTTTCCAGGTCTGGATAAGTTTAGGAAAAAAGAAGTGTTTCCAGACTATTCATTTTTTAAAGATTAAAAAAATCTTTAACAAAAATGTGCTTTTTTTCCTGCACATAAGGCAGACATAATATATAACAAATCAGTGAATAGTTTGGCTCGTCAGAAACTATTAAACGTTATAATAAATGTAAATCCCTCTTTATGTCTTTAAACAAAACATTGAAGCCGTAATTAAGAGTGCCATGCACGCTATATGGTTGTGAAACTAGAGATTATTAACAGTGCTAACATTTGCAACATAAAATTTGTCAGTCGTGAGGTTGCAAAGTCCTAAAACATATAAAACTTTTTGTCATTGTACTAAAAATGAATACTTTTACCAAAGAATCATTGTTTTGTGCTGAAGACTTTCGCCCCCGTGTAAGACAGGTGGGTCACTGCAAACATCTGCAGGAAATTCACATCTGGATGTTCAAGTTTTTAAAAAAGAGAGATAAAGAAAATTTGAAATGAAAAACGTGTCGGAACCTTGAATAAAAGCACGTGCTGTTGTTTGTTCAATATTTACATTTTGGTTTTACAGATGAAATCATTTTTCTTTGTCTGCCGCTGAGTCATAAAAGCATTAGTCATGATTAAAATACACAGCTTATGTTGTGTAACAGAGCATTACAAATACTTTCCTAGGATTAGCAAATTAACTAATACTTATTTGTGGAAAACATTAAGTTTAGTATGTTTTGGTGTACAGTAGTTTCTTGTTTATCGCAAGGGATCCGTACCTTGGACCCCGCAATAAGTGAAAAACCGCGAAGTAGAAATAGTAGTATGAGTAGTTGC
>NC_056516.1:23779354-23805952 GCF_014905685.2 Nematolebias whitei
GTCTAACAGCCTCAGGGTAGAAGCTGTTCCTCAGTCTAGTGGTTCTACACTTAATGCTCCTTAACCTCCTTCCTGAAGGGAGCGGGACAAAAAGTGTGTGTGCTGGGTGAGTGGGGTCCTCCATGATGCAGGTGGCCCTCTTCCTGCATCTGGAGTTGTAGATGTCTGTGATGGCGAGGAGACTGACTCCAACATCTTCTGTGCAGCCTTCACCACTCTCTGCAAAGCTTTTCTTTCTGCAGCTGTGCAGCCTCCATGCCACACGTTGATGCTGGAGCACAGGATGCTCTCCACTGCACACAAATATATACAGAGTGCCTTGCGAAAGTATTCGTCCCCCTTGAACTTTTCAACCTTTTGCCACATTTCAGGCTTCAAACATAAAGATATAAATGTTGTTTTTTTGTTCCACTACGTTTGCTTTGCCCCAGATCAATAGAAAAGTTAAAGCTAAATTATACCAGAAAATACTAAATAAACTGGGCGTTAATGGGGAAAAAAAGAGGACCAAAAATGATTTAAAAACAAATTACTTTTTTTAAACCATTTTTATTAAGTAGTCAGGTCAAAGTTGTTAGGGAATTAACTAAAACAACAGAAATGAGATGAAAAGACTTAAAGACAGGAGCTCAAAAGAGGAAACCCACAAATCTCCCATTTTTTAAAGAAAAAATGTGCTAAAACCAGTAAGAAACGGTTTGATGTGTTTGTTTTGTACCAAGATCAAAGATTTTGACGCGCGCTTGAACACCGTATCGGATGATTTCTGTAAAATAATAAACGAGCAGGTAAATTATTTTGTTTCAGTTTCTCTGATGCTGTTTTTATAGAAGCTGGGATGAAGTGCAGAGTGGACGGACATGAGGACAAATCAAAGCCAGAACGAAGTTTATCAAGCTGTTACATGAAAGCTTTGGCATGACTTTTATTGATGAAGACGAGGAGGAGGAGGAGGAGATGAGCTGTGGCTTTAAAAAAAAGTGTCTTGGCTCATAAAGTCCTGAGTTTAGAGGGTTTAAACTGCTCCTACACAACTTTCAGGCTGACTTTAGACTAAAGTAGGGCAGTTTGACAGGCTGTTGGCGTATTGAGCTGCATCAAGACTCAAATATAAAAACCTAATTATTTTAGCCCGGAGCAGCACATGAACCGAATGCTCACCCATGTGCCACTCAGCCTGTCTGCACAAGATTTTTTGTGTTGTTTTTGTGCTGAAATCTAAAAATATTCATGACAATTTAGTTTTTCTTCACATACTCTGTTTAAATCAGTGTACCTTTCACAATAAGTGCATATTCAGATAAAAATAACTTGGACTTTGTACTTTGCTGGTCAAGATCTACTGAAATTTACCCCAATCCGTGCCATTGTTTGTTTTCCTGCTCTTTGTTTGGTGTTTCCAAACTCACCCGACTATTAGACGCACCACGGCACCGATGTATGAATCGTTGTTTTCTGTGTTCGTGTAGGTGTGAGATCAGCAAGAACTTGTGCTGCAGGAATCTGGCGGTGGAGAAGGCCGTCAGCGAGCTGCCGACAGAATGCACCTTCTGCCTAAAACAGTTCCCCCGCTCCAGCCTGGAGAGGCACCAGAAGGAGGAGTGCCAAGACAGGTTTTATGTACCACACGCTGAGCAAGCACGAGAACACTGTGTTTGAAACAGGAGAAAACTTACTGTCAGACATTCTTCTTATTAAATCCAGGCCAAACTATCAAAACCAACACACTTCATAGAGTATCACTGGTTTATACTTTAATGTGGAAGCAGCATCACACAGAGTTAATCTGAAGAAGACCACATACTGTGCATTAGTCACAGGCGATGCTGAAATCCTATGGGGTTGTATCTATGGCAACAGGTGACCCTGCCATGAGCCTGTGTTAGAGTTGCCATGACAGCAGCCATGGCAGGTGGTTTTATTTTATTATTTTTGGTAAGGTCAGATGGAAAACTGGAGGCAGACAAGTTTTGTTCTTAGAAACGCAGCCGTTTGCACCTAAACTTTATTTAACCCACCCTGTGCTGAACCAGAGCTTATTTTAGCTGATATGTGTAGCGTGGCTTTCATTATCTTTGCTTCACTGCAGTGACTAAGTAGTACCTTTCATACCATACACCACCTCCTTTTGCTTTAATAAAATAACAAGTCTTCATTGAAAATCACCTCTAGATGATGTAAATTATATGAATCTGCGGCCTCTTTCACCTGAGGTTGGTTTTCAGCGATCCACTTCACATCCTCGGCTAATTACTACCTTCCATTCACCGCAAGTGGTCACATCTTCATCACCCAGTTCCTCTGCCAAAGGATGCAACTCACACTAAGCTGCAGCTCTGCTTCCTTTGTCTTTAACGACACCTTGTTGTTTTGTTTCCAGGGTGACGCAGTGCAAGTACAAGAGGATCGGCTGCCCCTGGCAAGGTCCGTTTCACGAGCTGCCGGCACACGAAAGTGAGTGCTCCCACCCAACTAAGACTGGTACAGAGCTGATGGGCATACTGGGAGAGATGGATCAGAGTCACCGCAGAGACATGCAGCTCTACAACAGCATCTTTAGCCTGCTGTGCTATGAAAAGATTGGGTTCACAGGTACCAAGAAGTTAGGAGCTTCAGAGGAAACCTGAACAGTTCCTTGTTGCTCTTTTCTGTTTTCTAACGACCTCTCTGTGTTCAGAGGTGCAGTTCAGGCCGTACCGCACCGACGACTTCATCACCCGCCTGTACTACGAAACGCCACGTTTCACGGTCCTCAACCAGACATGGGTGCTGAAGGCCCGCGTCAACGACTTCGAGCGCAACCCCAACCTCTCCTGCAAACGCACGCTCTCTTTCCAGCTCATCCTCAAGAGCAAGGTACACTCGCTTCTTGGGTTCGTCCGGGTCTATTTTTAAGTCCCTGCGTGTCTGCTGGATCTCAGGGCTCCGTGGTTCACCACTTTTCTTCATGTCAGCTAAGTTTAGAGCGGGACAAAGTTTAGAAATGTTTTCAGGTGAACTTTGACAACCTGAGTTATGGCTGCCATCAAATAAGCCTGATAAAAATTACTCTAAGATGATTTAAACACAAGTAGGACGATGACAATTATATGTGAACAACTCCCATGTGATACGAGAGTCTTCATACAGGCTGAGTGAGTCCACAGCTTCTAAAATAAAAGAGGTGAGTCAGATTACTTCTCTGATTCCAGCAGGAGTGGATTCTCATGCTCAGAAGAGATGCGACGTTCACGAATGAGCCAAACTTTTTGAACGACTCTTTAAAATGAACCAGGGGAGCCGAGTTGCAGAGAGTTGAGTGTTTTTTTTTTTCATGTTTCACATAGATGGAGACACTCGCTTCTTCTTTGCTTCTTCACAGAAGTGGAAAAAGAATCGGCAAAGAGGAGCAGTTGTTGTGACTGACAAACTTGCACTCAGGAAGAGAGGTAGAGAGGAGTTACACGCTTGATTAGCATGCGTGATCGCAGCAGTCACTACATGTCACTACACATGGACATCATGTGACGTTCAAAAGACTGGTTGTAAGATCTGGCTCCCTAAAAAAACCAAAAAACAAAGCCCGTCTCCAACATTCACTCATTTCACGCTCTCAGGTGATGGACACCTGAGACTAGAGTTGCATTCGGGCCCAAAAAATCCGCCCCAGCCCGTAGCCATCATTTCTGAACCCCACCCGACCCAACGAATTATCAGTAATTACAGGTCTGAACCCGAAACACCCCCCTCAACATTTTAAATTAAGCTTTGACTGCATGTATAGCTACCGGTAATAACGGTCGGTGGACGCTCGGCTGAGTAAAAGAGGCAGAAGATCGGAGCTGAGGGGGTGTTTGTCCTTTCATGGCCGTCAAAGAACATTTAAACCCTGCTTCTGCCTGCATGCTGCATTATTCAGACATGGACCCTGCTCTGACATGTCTGCTTTGTGATCTCACCTGTTTGGGTCGTTGGCTGCGCGCGTCCTCTGAGTGCAGCGGCTGAATGAACGTCCATTTGGGCGATGGATCGCTGCCTACCGCGGTGAAATGGCTGTGTGCGGCTGGTGATTGTATGGCAAGCCATGTTGCCATATAATTGGATCATGGCTGATCCACTGACGCAATCAAAAGCCCAACACCGACCCGGCCCACCCATGCAGCACATTATCATGGCCCGGCCCGCCCCGAATTTGGGTCAGGACAGGCTTCGGGTCCAGGTTAAAAATGACAAATCTACCTGAGACCAAGAAACAAGCCCCAACATGTATTTTTCATTTTCAGATCCAGTCCCTAGAGAGAGAGGTAGGACAAGTTATTTGGACCTGTTTGCTCTCAGTTCTGTTTGGAGTTGGTGCACCTCTGCAGCCATCTTTCTTCGTCATTAAACAAAACACACAAGGCGTCCAGAAACCATTTCAGTTTTCCAAAGAGTCTTAACCTGTTCAAAGTTGCCAAACAGGAGGCAGAAAACACCGGAGTAAATGTACTTAAATTAAATTAAACGCTGTTCTTGAACCCTTTAAAGTAAATTCAAAAGCTTGGGCTCTGTAAGGGTAAAACTGATATTTTGACATAAATATTGTACAGTAACTGTAACTACTATGTAGTTGTTTAAGGTTAAACACACACAAATCTTTTTTTTCCTCTTTTTTTAATTTATTATTGTTTATTTCTGTTGATGCACATGGAGGGATGGACTGGAAAACTAAGACTGTAGCATCAAGTCTTATCTATCACCAGTTCAAATTTGATAACAATAGTAGCGACAGTGATTATTCTGGACATATCTTTATGAAAATATGTCCGTGCATATTTCAAAGTGTCCAAGTGGAGTCCAATATGTCCACACAATTGGACACCAATATCATAAGGCTGTAACTCCTGAATGCTTCAACATCAGTGAGGGCTCTAATGAAAGAGAAGAACTGCAGGAATAATTTTCTAATTCCAGATTTACTGTCAACATGATTAAAATACAGTAAATTATGAATAAACTGTAAGGAGGCACACAGAAATACGTACACTCTCCACCAGCACCACACACATCTGAAAACATGACAGAGTATAATTTCCTGACTTTATATAAACAAACAGCAGCAGTTTATGAAATGTTTTCACTTACATTTGAAGAATATTTCTTACAATATGACCCAATTCATAATCCATTCTGTCTGAGGTGATATGTCACTGCTCGTCTGCTTTATCCATTTCCTGGTCAGAAAAATCCCTCTTCCTTCTCTTAAACCACTCAGCCACCTCGTAAGAGCTATATTTTCTCTTTACAGTATGTTTTTCCCTCTGTTAGTTGAAAATAAACTGCAAAACAAAATGTTTTTTGCCAATGAAAAGGGACTTGTGGTATTACCAGAATTCATTTCATTTCATTACCTCCGTCTTATTGAAGCTCCAAAATTCATGATTGAAACCCGTGCCTTGGTGTAAAAATGTGATTTTTCTCTGCAAAAAGAAGCTGAGAACTCGTTTACTGATTTTTATTAAAAGCTTTGTGTGACGAATGCAATGCTAAAGAGCTCAAACCACACCGAGTGCCCGCCATTGTGAGAACCGAAAAAAAGGAAGGAGAGACAGCCCATATCATGTCAAGAGCCCTCCCTCCCATTTTTCTTAAAGAGACACGCTGCTCGCTCCCTCACTATCTATCCTTTGGTTGAAACAGTCTTATACTGCCATCCAGTGGTCAAAAAAGGTACTACACTCAAAACAAATTAACCAACATTTCTTAAATTTGACAATATTTATTAATTATTGTCAAATTTCAAACAATATTATCGTTTATCGCAATAATTTGAGACAATCGCCCAGCAGAATTTGTTATCGTGACAGGTGTAGCTGGTATTTAAATTAGAAGCGCCTGGTAAAGCATAGCGGCTGTTCAAAGCAGAAAGACGTCACAACGGCCTTGAGGTATTTTAAAGCCTTAACAGGTTTTAAAATACCTCACCCCCATCTTTCTCGCCTAATTTATCTTAATTTTTAACAAATTAAAAATGATGGTGGACATTGTGTGTGTGTTTGTAGTGTTAGCTAAATATCTCCTGAACCAGTAGACGATTTTAATGAAACCCTGAAAGTGACCGTTGAGTAAATATCTACAACTAATAAACTTTTGGAGTCAACTTGATTTAAGATGGCTGCCATGGCTAAGTGAGTTCAGCAAGTATAAAAATGTCGACTCGGCACGTTTTACAGGATTTGAGCTCAAGTTTTGTGTGGTGGTAACCGAGAGTCATTCTCAACCTCGACTCTGAGCACGAACTGACTATGAAATTTGTTTTTAAACCTTGACCAAAAACTATCGGAGTCTCTGTGTTAACAAAATATATTATGATGGTTTCTAACATCTGAGCTCAGCCCAATGCAAGCTTGCAGCTAACTAAACTTAGGAAACACAAAAATGGCTCTAACTCGGCCACGTTCACAGAAACTGAGCTAACATTTGGTGTTTGGGTAGCTGAGAGTCATCCCTAACACTTTGAGATGGAACTCATCTTGCAAGATCCAAAAATCTCAAGTGGTCAGTTTCTGGTGTGAAAGCGAGCAACTTGTATCAAAGAAGCAAAACAACTTACTTTTCTCTCAATAATAGAATGACGTAAATAGTTTGTCATTTAAAAGACTTAATGCAGTTTGTGTGTGAACGCAGGTGAACTCCACCCTGGAGTGCTCCTTCCTGCTGCTGAAGGGTCCGTACGACGACGTGCGGATCAAGCCGGTCATCTACCACCACTCCTTCAGCAACGACGCCAACGAGACCGACTACGTCCCGCTGCCCATCTCCGACTCGGTGGAGTGCAACAAGCTGCTGGCCGCCAAGAACATCAACCTGCGCCTGTTCATCTTCCAAGTCCAAAAATAAAGACCTCGAGGAGAGGAGGAGGAGGCCGAGAGTCGAAGAGGGTGATTGAAGACGAGGATTAAAGAGACTGAACCATTGATACCTCTTAACATCCACACACACACACACACACACACACACACACATACTGATTACACTTACCTCCTTTTACAAGATAGTGAGCATCCTCGCTCAGGAAAGCTGTGAGTTGCTATGGAGATGAGATGATGGAGGGGTGGGGTGAAACGTGTAGTTGAGGAGAGGCGGTAGTTGTGGTTTGTGACGACCTTTCACCTTGGGACACCTGGAGTCAAGGTTACACACGTACACACACACACACACACCGACCAAAGCAGGGTTTGCTGCGTGTGCTTGTTTTTGTGTGTCCGTGGAGCAGAGCGGAGGCGACGGCCCCCACAGGGTGCGACTCGAGCTCTGCCCGCATGTCGAGCTGACCCGACGACACGAGACAATGTCCCGGACTCTACTGAGCCGCTCTTTGGGTCCACGAGTGCCCCGCTGTCCTCAACGCCGTCCTGGTTCCACAAAAAAACAAACGTTTTACGTCTTAGTTTGCCAGAAAAAAGATAAAAAAACAGCCCCCCCCCCGCACACTTCTTTCTTCAAGAGAGCCGACTTGGCTGAGTGGATATTTTAGTTCTTCAACCTTTCCCTCCAGCTGTGGTTTTATTTAACCTTTGACCCCCCAACAGCTTTTTATGTCTCAGCCCCAAATATTCAAGTACTTGTGAACATTTTATTTTTATTTTACTTGAGTTTTAGTGTGAGGTTGGATGCCTGTGTGTAAATGTGTGTTAACAGATCAACCAGCTGACACCAGATGTTTACATACACTCTACAAAAAGACAGATGTTCTCGATGTCTGACGTTCAGTCAAACTGAGCCTTTCCAGTTTTCAGTCAAACGCTCCCAAATTTATTCCAGTTGGTAAATGTTTGAATACTGAAATATTTTTACTACTTCCTTCAAAGTGACAGGTTAACATAAATGTAGTATTTGGTAGCGCTGTCTTTAAACCGTACGACTTGGGTCAAAGGTCTCGTCGAGCTTCTTGTAGCTCGCCTCGCTCACATGTTTCAGCTCGGCCACAATTTCTATGAGCGTGAGATCAGGGCTCGGCGATGGCTGCTTTAAAACATTTACTTTGTAGCTAATTTCTCAGTATGCTTAGGGTCATTGTCCATTTGGAAGATCCACCTGTCCCCAAGCTTCAACTTCCTGGTTGACGTCTTGAGATGCTGCTTTAATATTCTCACACGATGTTCTTCAGTCATGGTGCTGTCTGTGCTGCGTCACTTCGAGTTAGTATGTCACCAAGTGGTACTTTGATATAAAGGCAGCTAAAGAGGTTAAAAGTTTGTGATAATTGCATTTTGTCCAAATATGATGAATAATGTCTTATCTGTGGGTCCCGTGAACAAAATGTCCAAAGTATCGTCCTTAAGAATGTTCTGAAGCACTTTTCTGAGCAGTACCAACAACTACTGGTTTTGAGCTGAAAACTTTTAGCATTTTGCTACTTGCCCTGCACGCTAATAACAGCTGGAAGGTCCTGATGTCCAAATATGGTTTGAGGTCTCCTCTCTCAGATGACATTGAGAAATCTTCATTAGAACATGGAAAAAGTAAGATTCAGACTGGATTTCCAGGAGTTTTTTTGATTTTGATATCTCTGGAGATGCTCATGATGTCGATAAGTAGCTTAAAAAAACAGGAATTTGAAAGTGCTTCGTTCATTTTGACTAAATTTGACTAAATTCTCAGTTTGATGTGATGGGTCTCATATATTTTATGAGGTGCACCAGTCCCTGTAACATGATGTTGCCACCTCCGTGCTTCACAGCTGTGGCGATGCAAACTTCTTCGTTTGGGCTTCAGGTTTAACGAGGTTCTTGATGATCACTTTAAACGTAGTTCCCAAAAATGAAGGTCTTTGTCCCTGTAATTTTGTTATGTTGCTTTTAGAGAAATGGCTTCTTCCTCACTGAGTGTCCTTCAGCTCGTGTTTCCAAATGACTCTGACCAGCTTCAGCAGCATCAGAAGCTTCCAAAGACGTCCGAGCTTTCCTAAATTGTTTAAAGGTACAACAGTCTCATAGTACGTGGACTTGTAACTTTGAAGAAAGTAACCAGAAATCCTCTCATTATTCAAATGTAAATAATTTTTGGAGTCCTGATTTAAACCAGGAAGCATTTATTCTGATGAAATGTAATGTATGTAAACATCTGGCCTCGTGAACTCGTCCTCGGACCTCCACACCGGACCCTCATGGTTCATTATGTCAACTCTATTCAAAACTTTGAAATTTACTGACACTTTGAACCACAAAAATAATTAAAAACCAAAAAAAGTGTTTAATTTTACAGTTCTGACGTACTGAAATTATTTTAGCCCTTTAAAAAAAAAAAGTTTAACGGTTGTTTCTTTAAAGATGATTTGTTTTAGCAGCTTTGTGGAGAGTTCAAAATTATCTCATACACCATCAAACCAAAAACATTTAATCCAAAAAAAAAAGCTGTTGGTGCTGTAACTACCATCTGTTCTTGCTACATTTTTTTTTTTTTTAAATGAACAACCTGGGTTTTATTAGATTACCACAAAACAATTGATCTTAAAAAACAACTGGGCATGCTATAATCCAGGATGAAGCTCAGATTAAGCTCCAAACGTGATGGGCGGACATCCCCCAGCAGTCTGATATTACCGACAGAGACCCAGACTGAGTCTCAGGTGGTCTGGACTTGATGGTTTTGGGATGATTCTGTGTGTGTGTGTGAGAGAGAGACATGTGTTAGGCTTACTTGAATGAAGACGAGCTGTTGTTACTTTAGTAGATTCTACTGTAAAGACACGGAGCTCTCTCCTCTGACCTCCACTCTTCTGTATTTCCGTGTTTTACTGCTTTGACTTGATGCCAGTGGACTCGCTCATCTCACCATGGCTGTACATGTGCCTTTTATTAAAGATCACAGAACCTGCAGCGCTCTGTGCGTGTGTGTGTGCAGAATGTAGGACAAAAATAGGCCTGGCTCCGTGAACGCTCCGACCTTTATAAATTATGCATTCTGTGCTGCCGTTATGAAATCTAAATTGCATTTTTGGATGATGGATATGTTTCATTGAGTTTGATGAGAGTGAGTATGAATTACACGGAGTACAAAGTGAATTATCCGGCGTTTGAAACAACTCTGCATCGGCAGCTTATTGCCTGCTCGACGGTCGAAGTGGGGATATTGCAGCAGCGTGAAAACGTCGATGGCCCCAAGACTTGAAAGCGAGTTGATTTTGTGCAGCGATTCGCTCCCGTATGTTTGTAGGAGCTGATTGAATTTTGGCAGAGCTTCAGCCGGATTCTGATCTTTCTGAGCGGATGTTTAGCAGAAGCAGCACGGTGTAAATAAAATTAGCCACTGCTGGATTTCATTAAGCATCTTCAGTTTCAGGAATAGTTCTGTGCCTCTCCGTCACTCTGTTGTGACACGAGGCCTTGCTGAGGAGGAAAAACCTTTTGCAATGACAACGTGATGCTTTTTCTGTATAAAACATTAACCTGATGGTCCATGACAGGAGTCTGCAACCTTTACGATCAAAAGAACGTTTCTCTCCTTCTTTCACTTCATTAAATGCTGCAGAAACCTGCTATAACTGTGATTATCAAATGGTGGCCCACGGACCACCTTAGGTTCTTGGAGGGGGCTATTCTGACCAGTAGGGGTGACATTATAAAACTAAAAATATCTGACGATTTTTAACACTTGAATTTTTTACATTTTAAGACAAAAAAAAAGACCAGATTCTGTAAAGAAGTGGAAAAAAAGGCGTTTGTTTCCCCCTATTTTTAAAATGAACTATGCAGGCTTGTGATATTGTTTAATTTGTGGAAACACTAATGAAGTATTTTGAAGAAATAAAGTTTGCTTTACTTGTATTAATTAGTACTACACATTTTCAAAATACTGCAGGTTGCAGACCCCTGTTCTATGATGTCAAACTAAAAACAAAGTCAAACCTTCACATTGAGGAACAAATTATTTCTAATTTGTAAGAACACTCATTATTCTGCAGAACAGGACCGTGTAATGCACATATATCAAACTCAAGGCCCGGGGGCCAAATGTGGCCCTCGTTGACATCTGGCCCCCCAAGATGATATGTTAAACTTAAAATACTTTTTTCACTTGAATTTTTTTCAGTAATCTTTGATTATGTCAAAAGTGCAACAGAAAATGTCAAATGAGACCAAACTCTTTTTGAGGAACCTGCAACCAAGAAAAGATGTTGGTATCTGACTTGAGTTCATGTAGATTTTGAAAGTGACCCTTAGTTTGAAAAAGGTTTTAATTGTGGCCCTTTTTGCGAGTTTGACACCCCTGGTGTAATGGATACTACTGAACACCAGGAGGCGCTGATGTTCCACAGGATAATACCTGGAAGTGTTCTGCCTTTTTACAGTTTAAAAGCGTCGCTCGTTTCTCCTCAATCGATTAAAGCAGAGCTCCCTTGGAGGTTTTTATTCTTCTTAAAAGAGCTCGACTCTTCACTTGAGTACCAGTCGTCGTGGATTTTTACGCACCCGTCAGATTTTCTGGGAACTGTTTTTTTTTTTTTCAAGCTCCCAGTGTTCAGTTGAGTGCACAAACAAGAGGGACTTTCTTTGGTGTGCTTCACTTCCTGATAGATGTTCTAGCTGCATCTGTCAATACTGTCGTCAAGTTCAGAGGAAGGATGATGCAGACAGTGTGACCTCATCAGTCAAGCCATGGCACTTTATTCTCTTCACACAGTGCATTTCCTTAAAACACAATATATAATTTAATAACAATATAAAACTCCCATTTGTGTATATAAATTATGCATTCAGTACAGCAGCTCTGATATATTTTCTACTAAAGCTTTGGTACAGTGGAACATTTATCTGTGAGCGAGGGTTATGTTTTCCGTGTGCGAACAGCGCGCCCACATCATCGGGAGATGAGCGTAGGAGTGCGAAACAATGTGTTTGTGTTTCAAAACGTGTGCGAGCATGTGACTTGGAGCGGGAGCCGAGGTGTCGTCGCTCCGTCAGTACTGCGCGCTCCAGGCCGGCGCGCTGAGGTTGGAGCAGCTGGGAGGATGGCAGCTACCGTGGTGGGAGGGAGGGGGAGCCACGCAGCAGTATCCCGCATCCCCAACTCCCCCAGTTACAACTTTACTTTGGGGAAAGGGCACCGAAGCACCCCCCTAGAGGCAGACGAAGAAAAAGAATAAAAAGAGGATTTTGCCACCACAAGCACTTTTTCAACTCCTAAATGCTTCCCCCTCTGGGAGATGAGCTGCTGGAGTCTGAGACAATGAGGCGTCTGAGTGCTTTACCTGAACCATGCTACACTGGAGGGGGGCGACCGGTGGGTAGGTGCCCATCACCGGTTGGGGTTGGGTGTGGGAAGATGGCTGCACCCTCATAGCAGGACTGTAACCTGAGGAGATATCAACACTTTCATCAAGTAATGCAACTTTATTTATTGTCAAACAGGGAGGGGTCACTGAAAAATGCTCCGAGGTCAGAGTCTGCAGGGGCTGTCCTTTGATGAACAATTAACATTAATAATAATAATAATAATAATGTCTGACGTTAAGAGGTTAACGTTTGAGGGAAAATGTTCCACATTATTCGAACAACTATTTGAGCTTCAGAGTTGAAACAGAATTTGTGGTTAATCAACACTGAGTTTTGATGTGATGCACGGATGCTGAGAAGCAGCATCTTGTTTAACGATGTTCTGCAACAGATATGAACGAGCCATCAGAGGACGACCCAGTTCAGCCCCAACATAAACTGGTAAATTAAAGCATTACAAAAGGTATGAAATCGGCTTATTTTGATTATTTCTGCATTGCTTTAAAACAAGAAATAAATGCAAAATGTCTTAAATGCCATGTTACTTTATTTTCAGTTCATTGGAAGTGTGTGTCCCCCCCACCACCCCCCCCCCCCCCCCCCCCGGCAGGCCACCATTTGTTGTTCACTGTTTTAGAGCATATTTAACTACACGCATTGTGAAGAGTTGTTAGAAATAAAGCTTCCTCAGCGGATGTTTAGCATGTTTATGACGTTTGAAAACGTTAGAAGACACTGAACATGATTGTTGTTTGACAAGATAACCAGCCACGTGTTCTTAGTTCTGTTAAATTAAAACACGTATAATTTATAATACAGCGTATAAAACAACGAGTGAGGATCAGAAGCAGCAGGAAAAGAGACCGGTTCACTGTGAGACCCTCAGACTACATCTCTGACAGTGTAACGGCCCCCTCCTCTGCTGCTACAGTTTGACTTCCTTTCCTCTCAGCTTTTCCTCACACTCCAACGCGACACACACATCTGGGGGGAGGGAAGGTACCTGTTGGTTGTGCTGCTTGGCTGTGGACATGCTGGGTGGGTGAGACTGGTCTGCAGCCGTGCTGAGCTGAGGTAGGGTACTGTCCAAAATAATACACAGGCACCTGCAGGATGACAACGTCAGCGTGTGTTCGGTCTCGCGTTAACTGATGTCGTGAAATGATGCGAGTCTTTACCTGAGGTGAGGGCTGGAAGTAGCTGGAGGGGGTGAGCGGGGCAGGAGCTGCTGCATAGATGTAACCCTGACTGGGAGGGTAGACGGGTGGTCCGTCTCCTGTGGACTGGCAGCTCACTGTCACATGAGCGAACTGTGAGGAGAGATCTTCAACCTGTCGGGTCAGAAAGAAGGGAAGAGGAGTCAGAGGCTCGTTGTGGAAGCAGACATTTGATGAGTGTTACATACTGTCGAGTATGGCTGTGAGGGGGGGACAGGCAACATCTGTGGAGCTGTGTAAGAGACAGACGCGTACTGAACCACCTGAGAGACACACGGGGACAGAGATAAGCAATGAGTGTGTATGTGAGTGTGAACACACCTGTGTGTGTGTTGTTACCTGGGGCGGAGATGCCTGCAGCTGAGTCTGGCTCCTGATTGGCTGCTGATTGTCTGGAGGGTTGTACACAGCAGGCGTTCCGTCGGGGTTGAGGAAAGGCTGCCCTGAGAGGTCAAAGGTCGAGCACGATAAATATGCGTGCGCACCTTTTTTGACAGACAGGCGGGATGTGTGACGTACCGGTGGCTGGGTTCACTAATATGCTCCCCGGTGGGATGCCGTTCTCCGCAATGAAGGCAGAGTTAGGAGGCGTCTCCTCGATGATGGGAGGAGGAGAAGAGCGAGGACAAGCGGGCGACAGTCTGTAAAGAGAGATGGAGCCTGAGGGAAAGAAGTGAAACGGAGAAAATTATATTCAGCAGCTTAATCTGAGCGATGGAAGAAAACAAGAAAATGGTGCTAAAAACAAACTGTGTGCCACCCTTCAGCATTAATGACTTCTCTTTTTTCCTGAATATGTGAAGAAGAAGAAGACTGGAGGTGTTGTGTGAAAATTTGCAGCTCGGGTGTGAAGATTTGTGGCTCGAGCTCCGTTTTCACACGAGAAGAACTTCCACTGCTTTTTGTTAATTAGATGCTGCTGACTAAAAAGCTGATAATTTATAAACAGTGATCTTTCTTCTCCAAAGTGCGGAGCGATGATGATGAAGCCCAAGTTTGCAGATGGACAGGTGTCGAGGATAGAGGCGCCCCACCTTTGTTGATGGAGTTTACACCTTGACGACGTGACGTAAACTGTGTTGAAATGTTTTTTTTTTTTTATAAAGTTTAAAAAGACGCACCTGAACCTCGTGCGTCCCAGCTGGGACAGGCAAGTTGGTGGGGTTTGGGGGTGAAACTTGTCCACTGGTTGGTGGAATCCGACTCGGTGCTGCTCCAGGGTCGGGGGTCGTTGCTATAGCGACAGTCCGTCTCAGTGCTGCTCTGCCTGCTGCTTCCTGTCCAGCTGGAGCCTGAGCTGTCACGGCTCCCCCTGTGAGGCACATCCAGAACACAGCCGTGTTACTGCTCGAGAGGCGCTCCGTTTGTGAGCGCAGGGAGCACAAATGGCTCCCCGACCTGTTTATGCACAGGCTGAGGAGTTGATGCCACATTATTCACTAAAACTCTCTTTTAAGTGTTTCTTTGCTGACAGAAAGCCTAGATCCCGACACACACAAAGGAGTAAAATAAGATCTCAGCCCTCTTTGTGTTTTCGCTGCAGACTCTGAAGCCCCGCGCCGGCCGGGCTGACCAGATTAAGATGATAAATGACTGCGTGTGTGCGCACACGAAGCTTTACCTGAAGAGCAGTCTTTTCCTCTGGGTCTCAGCATATGGATTGTACTCCTCCACATCCCTGCACACGCACACAGATGGATATTAATGTTCTCATCTAAATATAAAAAGCTGAGAGTTACATGGAGAAAATACACTTCAGGCAAGGTTACCTGGTTTCCACACGGGCGCTCTCCTGAGTACAGGGTGGCTGGAAAAGTACAGACGAGAAATGAGCTTAGATTATGGTTTTTTTTCTGTCTGTTTCGCCCGTCTCGGTCTCTTTCCCTCACCTCTTTGTTGAAGATTCGTTCCCGCACCTTTTGGTACTCCTCCTCTCTCTCCTCCATCGACTTGCTTTGCTTTTCGCGGAAAATGTGGCGCCGGCCCTGTTCGGGAGAGGGAAGAGGACGGCTCGAGTCAAGGACGGGACGGGATCAATGTCAATTATGAAGATTAATTGCTGGGAGGCCAGACAGACCTGCTCGTCTGAACTGTTGTCCCTCTTCAAAATGGTTCTCCACTGGTGGATGTCAGTGGTCTTCTCTTTAGGCACCTCGTCCAGGAAACGCCGCTCCGGTCTTTACGCAGACAAACACAGCTATCAGCGTCTAAATGAGCTACTTTAAAGTACACACGGACAGGTTGATAACGCTTACATGCGTGTGTTGCTGGTTCTGTTGATGATGACAGATTTCCCGGTCTGGTCTACGTTGTGCTCCATGCCGAAGTAGGCCGCCACCCGATGGACCAGCATACGGTGGTAGGATGACATGTGAGGGAACTTTTTAAAGGGGCTGAAAGACAAAATATGAATCAACCCTTCCTTCTTTAATCTTTCATATGGTTTCATATTAAACTTGTATATTAAAAGTCAGGCAGCTACAGGGGAATTCAAAGATCCACACAAACACACCTACTGCTGGTGAGGAAGTCGATCATGTCTTGCTCCAGCGTGAGCAGCATCAGACGTTCTCTGGGGTTGCCGTTCAGGGTGTTGACAATAAACTCATGTAGGTCGATGCCGGTGGAGTCCTTGTACTCCACGCTGGACTCTGGGAAGAAGAAAACAGGCAGGAAAGACATGTCAAAATACAAAAATACAAAACCGCATGGCAATATTAAACACCCCAGGAGAGCTGCGTGTCAACAGAAGCAGGGAATCACGGTTTGATTACACTTTATTTGCTGTAACCAAACTCTCTTTTATGAAACGGCCACCTCCTGCAGTCACACACCTTTGGACAGTGAATGCATCTTTGGATCCGAGCTTGTCTGTTCTTCCTCCTTACAGGAAGTCATCTGGTTGTCATGGCAGCTCGGTGAGATGTTTGCGTCTGGAGAGGGCTGAAATGGAGAAAAATAAAGTGATTTGAGTTTGTTGACAGGGGTACGGAGGCGGTGGAAGATGCAAAATGAGAACATGAGTGCAACTTACGTTGGTTTCTTTGAGCGGGAAGGACTCCTCGCTGACAGCCATGCTGCGCACTAACTTCCCTTTGGCCTGAAGTACACGCACAAGCAATATTACAAATTCATAGGGCCTAGTGCAATCAATATCTCAGTAGGAATGAATAATGTGACGCAGCGCCACTTTAGCTTACCTTGAGTTTTTTCTTTGGTTGCACCTGGTCGCAGTGTTTCTGCGAGCGAGGGCACAATTTATTATCGGAAGGTAAAATATGAGTCGAGTCAGTAAAGAAGGCGTGTCGTTTTTAACAACAGATTTGAGCTGTTTCTGTAATGTCACCTACCTGCTGCTCGAGCTTTTTACCGTCAGCCTGACGGTCCTCACCTTCCTTCTGATTGCAGAGAGGGAGGCATGGCGGTGGGGAGGGGCAGCTCTGGCATGACATCACATCGCAGGGTTTGATGAACACCTCTGTGTTTTCTACAGCTGCTTCTGTCATCCTTCTGTGAAGTGCACAGCTCAGAGTTTTCAGATTTCACCAATTTAGCCAAATCTTTGCCTTGATTTACATGAATCTGTGCACGTACCTGTTTACTGGGGAGCCTTACAGGTGAATGATGGGGTCATATAGCCCATTTTCCCCACAGGGCAAACAAAAATGCAATTACTGTGTTCGCCTCTGCTCACTTCCTCCACTGTTTGTCCTCTCTGCGGGCTCTTCACTGGTCAATAGAAAACAGCCTGAAGAGATTAAAAAACAAAACTGTGTTAGCAGCTGCTTTATGACCGAAACAAAACTACAGTTTCACACAGACGCAGTTGCCAGAGCGTCCAGAAATGACATCAGGAAGCTAATCTTGAGTTCATTTAATGCGTGAATCTTTGTCTGAACTTCCCGAATGCTCTCCTGGCTTGACAGTTAATTGCTGCCTCGCAGTCGTCAGCGTTATTACTGTAAGTGTGACTTTATGGCGTCAACGTATAAGCCTGCGATTGTGCATTGTATGTGTGTGTGGAGCCAGCGTGAACGCATGTCTGAGAGCGTGTCCTCGAGCTTTTCTTAGAAACAGCAGCTGTGGAGGAGAGCATCATCTGATCTGGCAGCAATTATATCCCCAGAATGCCGAGCTGAGGCTCTGGACCTTGTGGTGAGGGTACTGCTGAGACCAGAAGAGGTAGACACACACAAACACTCAAGAGGTAGAGGGCGTTCTACCATCTTTTTCATATCAGCCAAAAATCGCTCTGCGGGGTACACGTTCTGCTGCAACACGCTGCTCAAGGGGGAGTTTAATCCTGCAACACCTGGGACTGAATGACGAGCTCAGAGGATGCTGAGTCCCATAACATGGTTATTTAACACCCAACGGGAAAGAACAGCAGCTTTTCTGGAGGGGGAAAACGGGCTTCTGTCAATCCAAGTGCAACCAAAGTGGTGTTTACTTCCCACAAGCTTCTTAATAAAACCATTAAATAAAAAACAACACAAAATATTTACAACTGGATCAAGGGTCGAGTTAAGGAATATTTTCCTATAACAAGAAAATAAATCACTCCGTCAGTAGTTAGGATTCTAATCGGATAATTAGAAAAATGTTTCACCGATGAGCAGATAGGTGGATTTATTTTTTAATTTTAATTAAAGCTGTAACAAACATAAAAAACTGATGAATTCCTTTAAATGTTGAATGCCGAGTCACTCAAATTAATGCTTTTAGTTTACTAAATGTTGCACGTTTTTCACGTTTTCTAAACTTTTGCGGAAGATGTAGAAATGAATGAAAGGACTGATCATTAATAAAAATCCTAACAGCTTACTGCCCTGCCGTTTGGTTTACAGTGATCAGGGTGCTAATAAAGATCTGCACCTGTGTGGTGGTCTGTCTGCTGCAGCCTGAGTAAAAAACTAAATGATTTTGAGACTTATCCGCTCAGAAGGATGGTAATAACTTAGCAGGCTCCCTAATGTGCAGCTCTGTGAGACACGCCAGCTCCACAAGAGCTCCTCTGTGACCTTTTACCTCACAGAGGGGAAACAAATCAACACTAACTTTTAGAATCAGAGAGAAAAATGTTAAGTACAGAATGTAATTTGTAAATTAGTAAAATAAAAACACAAGCGTGTCAATATTAGATGTGATGGAGGCAAATCCTCTCAGAGGAAAGATGAATCAGGGCAGGGAAGGTGACGATGACGAGAGATGAAGAAGCAGCCTGTGGGGGCTTTAAAGGTGAAAAGGGTTGAAGAGAGACGACGAGGGAAGGAAATGGAGAGCCCATTTCCAGGCTTTACAGCAGCCAACAGCGGTGGAGGAGAGAGGTTGTGGTGGTGGGG
Organism: Nematolebias whitei; assembly: GCF_014905685.2. NCBI lineage: Eukaryota > Metazoa > Chordata > Actinopteri > Cyprinodontiformes > Rivulidae > Nematolebias > Nematolebias whitei. Next base: position 23,798,150 of record NC_056516.1, read on the forward strand.
ATTTAAGCAGCCCCCAGTTTTTGAGCTGAGCGCTGCAGAAGTGGCCGCCCGCCCGGGGAGAAGGTGTGACACGATCATTAGCGTGTGACGGATGGCGGCGGGAGGAAGGGAGCACCAGTACCCGCTATATCATCATCCATCTGCTGCTCCCCCCGAAGCCTCCAGCCTCAGAGCCACTTGCTCACCAGGACACTTTTCTCCTCCAGCCAGAAGCTGCCTGGCTCATGTGCAGGCAGGCCAGCCGGTGGGAAAAAACAATCCAAAGGCTGCTTCAGATGGCCACTGTCAGCTAAACCCAGGATTAGGTCTTTAAGCCTGGACCAGTCCTTGTAATTAGAACCCATAAAAACTGTCTTTCAATACCAGGATGGAAACGATCAGTGAATTTGATCCTGAACCTCCATCCTCGTAGATAAATCTGAATAAAATAAAAAATCCTCTGTGCCTCTGGCCACAAAAAGCTGTGGTTCGTGTTTACTCTCTGAGGATGCTGCTGAAACTACAAGAGGACTTCATATATTCTCTCCCTCGACTGAAGAGCTCGTTAAGAAATGTATCGATGGGAGACTTTAAAGCGAGTCTCACTGATTTCTAATAAAAATGGAGAATTTTGAGGCCAAGCGCAGACCATTAGGAGCTTTGTTTATCCATAATGTGTACAGGATGTGCCCCCGCGCAATTAATTGGAACGCTTTTGGTTTCCCTCCAACAAAATACATTTTATTATTAACTTGGGCAATTATTGCTTTACTGTAAATATTTTATTTCCTGGTGTGGCAGCTGAATGCGCTCTCCCCCTTTCTTCTGCATCTTTAGGTGAACCACTGCAGGGCGTGCATCATAGGAACCAAGATAAAACAGAAAGTAGGTTGCACATGTGGCATTTGGGTTATACTGTCCTGTCATCAGCACCTGGGCAGCCGCAGAAGTCTTATCTGCAAGGTGACTTGTGGTTTGTCACAGCTGCACTGTTCTGCAGCTGAACTCAAACCCTCAGACAAGAGAAAACACACACACACACATACACACACACACACACACACATACACACACATACACACACACATACAGCAGAACTATGATAGAAAAAAAGGTTTGTGGCTTCACTTCAAAACTTCAAGCATCTTGAATGAGTCACAAGCAGATCACGAAACAACTCCTGTGTAAAATGGTCCAAGAGCAATCAGAAAAAGACATTACCTGTATAGAAAAATAATTTTAAGGTCATCAGCTGTTCATCTTGATGATGATTTTTATCCGTTCGCATCTTTTATTCACATTTTTGTGTAACCTTGGAAAGAATTCCACATCTTACTGTACAATTTTCTTGATTTTGTTAATTTTGGTGCGTGTCCTTGCTCCATTTCTTTCATATTTCTCCTTTAATGGTTGTAATTTTATATCTCTATGTTGTCTTTTTGCATGCAGTTGCGTCTTTCTAGGATAGGTCCTATATGGGGGGTCCGGTTTCATTGTGCCATGTTCGGTTTGGTCAGTTGCTTCAACACAAACAAACAAAGAGGTGTTTCTCTGGTTTCCTGTGAAGTCGCAGAAATGGACCGGCATGTGTTGTGTCAGGAAACGCGGGTGTGTTTGGGTGGTGGTGTGTCGCATTACGGTGACCCAAAGCGAGCTGACACACCGGACTATTTTTACAGCGGACCTCCTGCCCCTGGACTTCACCGCTGTCAACGGCGTGTGGAGCTCAGAGGACGGCGGCTGAAGAGGGACACACAGCCTGAGGACCCATCATCAAACCGGAGGCTGTGTTCGAGTCAAACAGCGTCCAGTGTCTCACGCGCAACACAAGCGGAGCGGAACAAACACGCGCATGAAGCAGATCGCAGAAACGTTTGCGTTAAAAATCGCGTGCGTGTATAGCAAGCCATTTTAGCATATAATACACGGGCTTTTCGAAGTACTGCAGCTATCCATAATTATTTAGTGACAAAACGAACACTCCATCTGTACAGGATATCATTTACTTTTCTGATATCAGGACAAAATGTCACCACTTTCCGCAAATTGAAATTGTGCTTTCAAACGCATTCTTCATATTCAAAATTATCGCAATCTGAAATGGGAGAAACCTCCATTTGTTTGCGGTACTGGACAAATAACACTTGACATTTATAACAAGTCTGACGCAAATGTTAAAATGGCCCCCTAATTTTCCGGAACATTTTTAATATGTTGACAGTTAATTCATCAAAGTTGCAGAAACAACATATGTGTTGTTTTAAACGTTGATTGAGATCAGAATTTGATTTTTTTTTTTTTTTTTAACTATTAACTATATGCTACACCGACCTGCCATAATATAAATGTATAGTGTAAAACATTTAACGGTTTGTCCCGGTTACAGTTCAGCGGCACCCGCTAGCTCTACTGACCGCCTGCGGATGATGGCTGCGCCGCTAGCTACATCCAGACCGGCTAAATTAAAAAAAAACTTAAAACACCCTCAAACTAGTTAACACCACAACATACAACACACCACGTAATAATCTATCAAAAAAAAAACAAAAAAAAACGGCAGTAGTTAACGGCAGTAGTTAGCGGTAAACCAGTGTCCTCGCGCTGACGACCGTTAGCTTACCTGACGCGGTCCCCCACCGCGGGCTCGCGCCGCTGCTGCTGCTCCACAACCCGAGAGCGTCCGACTGAACGCTCCTCCGCCTTTAGCTCGTCTCTGTCGAGGCAGGAGGAGCAGGAGTTTAAAGGGAGGGAGGAGGAGAGGGAGGAGGCTGAACGACCGCTCCGAACCCTGCGCCACGCGCCCACACGCACGAGAGCCCCTCCGCCGTCCACTCCCCCGCCCCTCCCCTCCTCCTCCATCATCATCATCATCATCTCTGTCTCTGCTGCCTTGCATCACTTCAGCCTCCATTTTTAAAAACACCGCTTCACTGTGATGCACAATTAAAACCAGTGCTTGTGGAAAATTGCTGGACAATATTTGCTGATTTTTATTTTATTATTTTTTAACAATGCAACAAAATTCAGTCTACAACAGAAAATAAAATTTCTCATGTAAAGATAACTCATCCCTCAAAATTACACACAGTGCTGTGGAAAATGTTTTCTTTTTAAGTGAACATTTGCTGCTTTTTTATTTATTTGTAGACCAGTACCTGCCTCATTTTAGGAAAACATTTCAGTCTGTTAACCTGTTTTTCACACGCACTTTTTGCCTCAGGCAGGAGGTTGAGGAGCATTAACCACTAGACCAGGGGTCTGCAACCTGCGGCTCTGGAGCCACATGCGGCTCTTTGGTCCCTCTGCAGCGGCTCTTTCAAGCTTTGGCCAAAACTGACATAAAACTGAATTTTATTTGTTATACAAACAACAAAAAATGATTAGTTCAAACAGTTTTTCTGTCATTTCTTTTGCAATTTGTGAACACTGGAGCGAGTACAAGGAGTAAAACATACTTTAACTTGATGCTTCATTTCTTTATATGAACAACTGTCTGCATAGTTTATAATTTTTTTTAATTAAAAAAATTGAAAAAAATATTTTTCCCCCTTCTTAACAAGAAAATGGCCTTTTACTTTTAATAAATGTTAAAAATCATTAGATTTTTTTTTTTTTTTTTGGCTTTATTATGTCATCCCTACTGGCCACAAAAGCCCCATCCAGCAAACCTAAAGTGGCTCACGGGCCACCAGTTGATAACCACAGTTGTAGCAGGTTGTTGCGGCTCCGGACACGTTTAAAGTAGTGAACAAAGGCAAAAATTGGCTCTTTTGATCATAAAGGTTGCAGACCCCTGCACTAGACTGAGGAACAGCTTCTACCCTGAAGATATTAGACTCATAAATCCCTAATCAGGATTATCACTGTGAAAAAAAATCACTGTAATGCCACTTTGATTGGTAATATGTGCTGCTGATTATCCATGCTGCTGATCTCATGCTGCTGATTATTTCATGCTGCTGTATACTCGATCATCTACTCACACAAACTCATGTTCGTGCTGCTGTTGTTTGGTGTGTTGTTTTGCACTATTAGTGTTTAGCGTATTTTAGTTTATATCTTAGATCCTTATTCCTGTTTCTTTTTACACTTTATATTTATGTTATTGTTGGATGTAACTGGGACCCTGAGTACACACTTTCATTCCACCTCATGTACCACATGTGATGTGAATGATAACAACTTGAACTTGAACTTTCATTCAGGAAAAAAAGGGCCCCCTTGGATGAATTGTAAAGATTCATTATGGTCACCATGGTAAACACACGCCTGCGTCTGTGCTCTTTAAGAGAGACAGATGGATGCAGATTGAAAAGTAAGTCTCAAACAAACAGTCATGGTCCAAAACCCAAAAGTCGTACGTAAAGGCTCTTGGAGCAGCAAAAGGCTCTGATGGTCACACGTGTGAAATATTTCTACAATGTTTTATGGAGATGTGAAAACTGCTTCACTTCCAGTTTTGAAGAGACAAATTTGAGCTAATACATAAATGAAACTATATGGAAACCGAGCGCTCTCCATTTTGGGGCAGTTTGTGTCAGCCATAAGTCCTTTGAGGTAAAAGAAAACAAAAATGTCCACATTTAAATGTTTTATTTCAAAGCTGCATGATGACATGTTTTAAGAATTACCAAGATTTTGTTCATTTGCTTTTTTTTTTAAAAAAGCCTGATCATTTTTTGTGCTTCAATTGCACAATATGATGCACAAGAAGTGGATAAAGCAGCTAAAATTCAAAGAAAAACTTTGAAAGACCCTCAGAAAACCTGAAGAAACTCTGATCAAGACCACCTTAAAAGCTTAGTAGAAAGTTTGGCTGTTTGGAGACAAAATATAATGACATTTAGGATGGTATAAAACTTTTGCACAATTCTGCAGGTTTCATTGAACAAATTGATGTTTTTTTTTATCTCAAGATTTAGATTGCTTTTTTGTTTTGTCAGGTAATTCATCATGGCCTGAAGAAATTAAACTTTAAATCCACTACTTTTAGATTTTACAAGAAAAATAAGTGAATAAATAAAACATCACTTCCATATTTCCTTTTTTTTTTCTTCAAAAGAGCATTTTAGAAATAAACATATACTTTTTACCTAAGCAAGGTGTAGGGTTTGGAGTGGAAACGAAGAAACTTCTATTTTCACATCATTTTTTGATGCATTAGACAAATGCATCCGGATACATTAATAATACTTTCCCTTTGGGATTAATAAAGTATTTATTTTATTTTATTGTTTTTATTGTATTTAATTTTTTAATTAGATTAGTGTAAGCTCAGGGAGCAAATGAAACCATCAAATCTAAAACTCAGATTCACTTTTGAATAAGAACAAGATTATGAGTTGTACTCCTCTTAACCTCAAGAAGCTCTTTGACCACAAACATTTGACCTGTAAATGAGAATCCAAAGTGTTGTCAATTTTCAATCTGGTTCCTTTGTTTAAAAAAAACAACAAGATTTCAGCTCCTCGACAGTCATTGGTGTTTGACTCGTCTTGTTCTTTTAATGCCAGTAGTTGTTTTTCTCTCTCTACATCTTTAACAAGAAACCAGAGAGACAAACACTCACTGATGTCTCATCAAAACGTCACAGAAGGTGGATGTCTCTAAAGCTCAGCTGTTTATTGACCAGGACTGCATGACAGTCATTGATGTAGTACTGTCTGAGGGGCAGAAGGTCACACAAACACAAAAGAGCTGGTTTGCCTTTGACACATGAAAGGCCTTTTTATTACTCTAACACCTGGATTGGAGCTGAATTCCATTTCCTGATGTTAGCATTGAAATCAATGCTAACATCAATGAGAATAATCAAAATTACCAAATACAGGAAAATGTGGATGACAACAATGAGGTACATGACAGTTACATGACTGTTACATGACTACACCTAACCCATTAATATGGTGAAACTAACGTTCGAAATATGGAGTTTGGACGAGCCCCCATTATTATGTTACGTCCACCAAGAACACAATGTATTAAGGAGGACACGAGACTCAGATATGAGGGGTCAAACGTTCATTTTATTAAAAACCTTCAACGTTCGACAAGATACCTCGCCCAGATAAATAAAAGGACAGATCTGCAGAAGCAAATAAAATTTGATAGCGTGTCATAGTCTGCAACATTATTTCAAAAGATGGAGCTTTTTATTTTACGCATTCAATAAAAAAAAAACTTAACAAATGTCACTGTCAACTCAGCTTTTTGTAGTTCAATCTGATTTTTCAGAAGTCTGATATCTTCACTTATCTAGAGATCAGAGAAGCATCAAGTTGTATCAATATCTGATTCCTCCTGTCACAGAATAGAAGATGCTGCATCAAAGCTCTAAGTTATGAAGAAGTGCATAATCTTTGTATGGGCGTTTATTGATTCTGCATTTATGGCCTCTGAATTGTGTGCGTAATTAAAAATCTGCCACGGCGAGATGTTGTCCCATCAAAAACAGCATTTAATTACAGAGACAAGAGCCGCATGCATACAGCCTATTGTAGGAGAATAATTACATAGTCTTTTATGTCACACTTTGGTTATTTTACTGTGATTAATAGCAACTAAATGACTTTCGACTTGCTACGGTATGTGTAGGGGCAGGAGATCGGAATTCCACCCCCATCTCTGTTTGCTTTATAGCTAACGTCGGTCCTTGTGACATTTAAATACAAATATCACAGTGAACGATAAGGTTATTCCGATGAGTTTAAAGAGGTGTAATTGGTGAATGATTATCAACATGTGTCAAGGACTGTAATCTTTTAAACACCCAAAAGCAGTGGTCTCACTCCAGTGAATATTTACTGTCTCATTTCTAAACTCTGCCTCAAACTCAAGTGCTTTATAAGTTTGTGAATTTAAGAAGGACTTATGTATTTATATTTTGTTTCCCAATAGCAACTTCAGAAAACAGTGTAACTGCTTCCACTAAAGTTTCAAAGGGCTTAGTGGAACCTCTCGGTACCAAACATTATCATGTTGTGTTTTGTCCAAAGAGTTTGACCCTGTAGATCAGACATATTGAGTCAGAGGCTTTCAGACAAATCTATTGGTTAGCTGTCAAATTTTCTTTAAAGTCATAAACAAAGTTAGTTGGTCACAATTCCAAGTAACTGAATGTCACAAAAGGTGTTCTTCAAGGCTGTGTTTTAGGACTCTTTACAATCAACACGAGCAAAGGGAAAAAAGATGCAGAGTTTTACTTTATGCCGATGACACAGTTTTGTATTGTAGTGCAAACACTGTTGCCGTGGTCATTGATTGTTTGCAGTCTGCATTTTATTCAAGGATTCAAGGTTCTTTATTAGCATTCGCATCGCATGTACATGAGGTGGAAAGAAATTGTGTACACAGGGTCCCAGTTACAACAATAGCAAAAATGTAAAGTGTAAAAAGAAACAGTAAATTCAATTCAGTTCAATTCAAAAATACTTTATTAATCCAAAAGGGAAATTATTTGTTGTTGTAACTCGTTTATCTTGGTTTCATTAAATGTTATAGATACTGATGGCTGTAGACAGGAAGGATCTCTTGTAAAGGTCCATCCCACAGTGGATCCTAAGAAAATGGCTGCAGATGCCGTCCGATTCGTCCACCCAGACTCGGCTGGCCTCGGTTCCCCCGGGCTGTAGGACCGCCCGAATGCCAGGCAGAACTCCTCCCAGAGCGATGGCCACTCCTCCCAGCAGTCTGCCGAGCTCCTCGTTGCTGCGGACAGCCAACTGTAGGTGCCGAGGGACGATTCCGTCCTTCCGCTGTCCATCCATCCATCCATCCATCCATCCATCCATCCATCCATCCCTCCATCCATCCATCCATCCATCG
>NC_056516.1:23806352-23816525 GCF_014905685.2 Nematolebias whitei
ACATCCATCCATCCATCCATTATCTTTACCCGCTTATTCCATTTTGGGTCACGGGGGTCGCTGGTGCCCATGTCCAGCAATCACTGTGTGAGGGGCGGGGTACACCCTGGACAGGTCGCAAGTCCATCACAGGGACACATAGAGACAAACGAGACAAACAACCATTCACTCTCTCACTCACACCTAGGGACAATTTAGAGTTACCAATCAGCCTAACATGCATGTTTTTGGTCTGTGGGAGGAAACCGGAGCACCCGGAGAAAACCCACGCATGCACGGAGAGAACATGCAAACTCCACCCAGAAAGGCCCCTGGACCGGGGTTTGAATCAAGGACCTGCTCGCTGAGAGGCAGCAGCTCTACCAGTTGCGCCACCGTGCTGCCCCCTTCCGCTGTCATGAGCCGTATTTCCTGCTAGTTCCAGGGTCTCAGTGGTCAGGCACTTGAGCACAGCTGGCAGGTAGATGAGAATGCATCCACAGAACATCCTTTTCAACTCATTTGAGATTTGGGGCTGTAGTTGAGATATTATTTGAGCTTTTGAGATGTTGATCAGCTGCTGTTGGTTGTAGAAAACGGCCTTGTTGCCATGGTTACGCATCATAACAAATGTCCAAAACTAAAAAAGTTTCAATAAAAATCCTTCCAGCTGCAGCATCTGATACCAGAGGAAACAATCATCCAAAAAATGTGATTTAAATCCAGAAAAAGAGGAATTAAAGTTTCCAAAAGCAAAATATCAGAATGAAAGTAACAGAGCTGCTCCAACATGCAGCCACCTTGAGCGGCGCAATTCTAGAACTGTAGAAATAAGGATAAACTAAGATATGCGCTAAACAAACGTCCAACGGTACGCTAAAAGATCTAAGATATACACTAGTCACTAAAGTTGCATGTGTTAAATCACGTTTGTTATATCTCAGTCTTGTTCTACTTTTTTTGTTTTCCAAAGAAGTTTTTCCTATTTCTAAATCCACAAAAAACATCAATCACTAATATGTGGAAAATCGTGTATGTGCCTGTGCTTGTCTGTTTGTAAATATCTCATAAAGCACAAGATGGATTATAAAGAAGCTGTCAGAAAGTAACCACTGCATGTACAACTACAACTGATTAACTTTGGAAATCAGCTTGATTCAATCTTGCATTCATGTCTAGTTGACCATAAAAAAGAAAAAATATAACCCAGTCACCTGTACAGGTATTGAGCTAAAATGTGGTGTGTGGTAGTCACTGAGACTCATCCCCAGCACTTATCCTGAGTGATCACGCAACAGCTTTGTTAAAACGCTGGTGTGCACAACCTTTTTTAATGGATGGAAATGTTTCTTTTGTGTACCATTTTGACCATATTTTCAAAATCAAAATAAAACAGATTTCTTCACACAAATAAATTGCACTTTTTATTTAACATGAACAGATTGTTGCTACTTTTTCTCCAGCTCATATGGTGACATTGTATAAACACTCCTGTTAGTCTCGTCTAAATGTCGGATGGTGTTTATCACAATGCACTGATTCATCCTCATTGAACTCTGCTCGTCACTGTCCATATATATAGACTCTTGCATCAGTATATTATTTATATAGTTTGATTATAAATCTATTCATGCCATTCTACCAGTCTATGTATCATTCTGTAAGTACAACAAACAAAGCAGCGCCTACGCTCGCTGTCTTTTATTATTTTTCTCCTTGATACGAACAAAAAGGCATTTTCTTTCCAGATGTTCAGCTGAAGTCCACTAAAAGACTTTAAACTAATGGTTGCTCTTGTATTCTATCTTGAATCAGGACTCTCCTGAGAACAAGACGCAGGCATTCAGAGAGGTTACCTGTAGAAACAAGAGGTGAAATAAATAGATAAACACAAGCTGAATGCCCTTGTGGGTGTTTTGTAATAGATGATTGTATAGATATTTAATAGATGAATGTAAGTGGCTTCAAAGGGAACACTTTTTATTGCATATTGATTGTAACTTACTGAAGTAATCATAAAGTGAGAAAAAAAACTAACACTGTTTAGAGGTAAGAGCTGGCAGAAACAGTTATTGCACTCAGTTCTCATTGTGATATTTAGCAAATAAAAAACTATTAGGTCAGTCTGATTCAGGATTGTCACTGAAACGTTGCCGGGATTCAATAAATGTTTAAACAGCACAGTGGATTAGTGGTTAGCACTGTTGCCTCACAGCAACAAAGTAGCGGGTTCAATCCCCGGTTGGACCTGGGGTCTTTCTGTGTGGAGTTTGCATGTTCTTATCGCGTTTACGTGGGTTTTCTCCGGGGCTTCGGTTTCCTCCTGTAATCTAACAACATGCATGTTTGGCTGCCTTCAGGCTCAGGCCGTCCTTGAAAAAGAGATCTGTAATCTCAGTGGGATTTGCCTGGTTAAATAAAGGTTAACACATTAAAAAAGAAACTTTAATATAATTTAGTAATACGTGAGAGGTCTGCTATATTTTGTGTGGCTCTAACCCATGATATAGCTAAAATATAACGTATAAACTAAATTGAATCTATCAAATTAACTCAAATCTGAAATTGGAAAGTCATCTTGTGAACTATTTGTGAAAAAAGGCCCAGATTCCATCAAATGTTTAGAAGAAAAATGCCTCTGAATCCTCTGCGGCTGGAGATTGCTATCCTTTATGTCTCTGTGGAGTGCACTCACAGCAGAGCGCTCCTGAATCTGAATCATCCAGTCCACTCTTTCTACGGTTTCACCACATCAGACACAAATAATCAGGTTTCCTGTTACGCTGCTGACGTCTCGGTGGGCATTAGTGAGCCTCATATCTGCATCACAGCCAGGTTTGTTTTAGCAAACCTGAGATCAAATATCTGAAGTGATGGCCTCCGTCCAGGCTGCAGCCATCCTGCACACGTCACGCCCAGTGGGGGATGATGGACGGGAGGGGCTTATCTGCACCTGCTGCATAAAAACGATGCATGTATCTCTCCTTAACCTTGTTTTCTTTCTCGTTGTGCCCCAGATCTTCAATTAAAGATTGATTATTAGATTTAACTCATTAATTTGGATAAAAAAGAGAACATATGAACTGCCACCGGGCAGGGAGATCTTAAAATTAGATTCAGACACAGGGAACCTCTTGGTAATTAAGCTAGTTCCTGGAGCTTCTATACGTCCCAGGGGGGCAACAACAAATCTGCTAGAGTTTGTAATTCATCCCTCATTTGGAGAATCAGTCTTTCTGTTAATCTGACCACACCAGCATGGTGAGCGTCGACATTCTGAAGCTCCAAATAACAACTTGAAGCAAACTGCGAGCACATGCAGCTAATTAAAAATAATAAAAATGAAGAAGGGGACTTAGCTTCTGTTTCCAACGCAGGTCCTGTTAAGAAGGCAATTAAGTCCAAATGGGAGATCAAGTGAAAAACACACATATGTGAGAGGATGGGAGCACCAGGACCTGAGCAAACTCATTCGCATCCCATTACTTCATCTCACTCAGTTCAAAGTCGTCCACAGACCCCATTATTCAAAGAAGAAGGAAAAAATCACACCAGAGAATCTCTGTGATAAATGTAGTTAGGAGAAGAAGAAGAAATGACTTCCCCTTGTCCTGAAATAGAAAATGACTGCTCTGAACCATCTGAAGCTGTTATGATAAATTGAACCTGACCCTGTTTCAGCAGATTTGAACCAATTTCACTACACGAGGACAAAACAACAAAATCTCCCTCATCGTTCACACCAAGGTTCTGCAGAGAGAGCTCCTCAGGTTAAACGATCACTTTGTGAAGTGATCAGTTGTATGAAACACTGATGTTCATGTCGAACTCACAGAAAAGCAGTTTGATCAGATCTGAAGAAACTTCTGCGATTTGGAATTCATGTAGAAAACAGAACAGACACTTTTTAATCTCATTACCTCCCACATGGTAAAAAACAACATTAATATAATAAAAGTGCTGTGAAAATCACTGACAGGTAAAGGTGAATTCAATTCAGACTCAAAAGATTTAACACAGATTTTATAATAAAACTAGAGAAATTGCATTTCCTGCAAAAATGCAGTGTGAATGCTTACCGCTGAAGAACTTGCTGAAAAACAGCTGAAATTAGCTAAAAAAACCCAGCTGAAATTAGCTAAAAAAACATGCTGAAATGTAGCTGAAATGGAAGAAAGAGCCTAAGTTTACTAACTTAGCAGAAACAAAGCAGAAAGAACATGAATTAGGTTAAAATAAGCAGAAATAAGCACAAAGCATTTAAGAAATTAGCTAAAAGCTGAAACTAGAAAAAATTGCTGAAAAGTAGCTGAAAAGGCAGAAAGAAGTTTGAGTTACCAGAAGGTAGTGAAGAGAGCCCAATTGTGCCCAATCAGGCTGAAAGAAACAGAAATTAGCACAAAAAAGTGGAAATTATCTGAAAAAGCAGAAATGAGCCAAAAAAAAAAAAAAAAACAGCTGAACATTAGCTAAAAAAAAAGAAGCAGAATTAAGTTTAAGTTACCAGAAGGAAGTGGAGAGAGCACATTTTTGCTGAATTAGGCTGAAAAAAAGTTAAAATTAATGCAAAAATGTGGATTTAGCTGAAAATGCTAAAATTAGTATAAAAACAGCTAAATAGTAGCTGAAATAACAGAAAACGCTGAAACTTGCAGAAATAAGTTGAAAGGGGCATAACAAGCTGAAATTAATTAGCAAAATAAGTTAGAAGCACAAAAAAAATGTAGTTAGCAGAGTAAAGCAGAAAGGAGCACAAAACAGCTGAAAAAACCCAGCTGAAGGTAGCTAAAAATGTTTAAATTAGCACAAGGAAGTTTAAAGAAGCTGAACCAGAACAAAATGTGAAAGGAGCAGTAAAAGGTTGGAAACAGATCTAAAGATATGAAGGATGTAAAATGACCTCAAGTCATTTTCAATGAGAACAAAAATGTCAGAAAAGGCTAAATATTTCAAAAAGCTAAAGTTGCACCAATACCAAAAGTCATTGCAGGATTGATCACAATAGTGTGAATGCGTAATAAACATTCACACAAGTATCCTTCCTTGGAGGAGCACGTATCACCTGCTTCTTTGCATGCACAAGTTTTAAATAAAGATGTTGTGCAATCTGTTCAAGTTCAAGAAACACATTCAGGATGACTCTCAGCTACCACCACACCAAAGCTGAGCCCAGTTATGAACCAAGTTGTAGCCATTTTGGGTTCATTAAGTGGCCTTCATGAACGGGGTTGACTCCAGAAGAAAATGAACAATTAGATGATTACCTGCCTTGACAATAATCTTTTTTTCCCGTCATGAATAACTAATGTACTGACATTTTGGACCGCTCGGTCGTCATCTGTGGAAAGCTGGCTGGTTTTCTTATTTGCGTTGCTCATTTAAAATCCTCCCACAAGATTTCATCTGCGGATAAACCTGACTTTTGACTTGTCCGTTCCTCAAATATTCATATATTCAATCGGAATTGCTCTCACGACTTTTGTTTTTGTGTGTGTTATTCTGATGGAAGGTTAACCGCTGGTTTATTTTCAGAAACATGAGTCATAATTCCTTAAACTCTCCTTTTATGTGATGCAGGATGCACAATCAGAGACACCAATCGGGTTGTTTTCACCACCACCTTCTTCACAAGACTGTCTACACCCGGCGTGACTGTGTGACCAAACATTTCCACCTGCGATCCCCAGAGCTTTGCTTGTAAAAACCTTTCTTAAGCCGGTCAGATCTGAGCAAGTTTTCCTAATTTTTGGAGCTATAAGAATCTTCCTCAGATCCCACGATGAAGATTTGTGGTTCTTTAAGTGTTTTTTCTTTCTCATCAAATCATCTGCTGCTCTGACATACCTGTCAAACAAAATGTTGTCATTCAAAATCTAAACTACCTGATGATTTTATTTCCGTTGGACTGACTTGTTTAAAACACCCAAGAGAGCTTTGCAGCCCTTTGCCAGATGCACAGTGATCCACAACCCTTTCATTCGTCTGAAGGTCAAACGGTCAGAAATCTCCATAAAAAGGCACCACACACTTTAGCAGCAAAGAAAAGAGCGGCTCCAATATGAATAAATAAATCAGATTCTACTTGTTTGATTCTTTTACACCGCATGTGAGAAAATGATGTGAAGCTCCACTTGTTTCCCCTCGTGTGGCTTTTCTGTTTTTTTAGTGTTTTACATCAATTAAAAAAACACAGATTTAATTTCTATTTATGGAGAAGATAACTTTACTGAAACTGGAGTTTATTTATTGTGCAAAAGTCCTGATTCACCCTCTTTGAAATGTTTCCAAGAAGCCAGACTGTCTTGTAATCCGTTACAGACTCCACTTCAGGCTCGTCCACTAATTCTCAGAACGGTACATGACCATTTCCAGAGGAATGTTTTTAGTTCGTTAAGCCAGTTACGTCTGACCCACAAAGGTTCGTCAGCTCAAACGATGCCAGTTAACTTAAAAAGAGCCGGTTTGAAAACAGATCTTTGCCACAAAGACACATTTAGTTCATTCGTATTTAACTGAATCTGTGAAAAATACCAAAGAAACTCAGTTTGACACATAAAATATGACATTAGCGCTAACAACATGATTCTCAAGGAGCTGTTAGCTGAAAAAAACGTGTCGTAGAGTCGATGATGACCTGAAGGACGAGGCTTCTCGGGTTTTCTCTTTTTGTTTTTTCACCCTCTGTTTCTCAAACACATGACTTTCAGAAACAGTTCATCTGCTGCAGATAGTCTCATTTAGCCTCGACACGTCTCCTTTTGTTCTCAACTTGTCTACGTTCCTTGTTATCGCCGAAGCAACGAAACGTGGCAAATCGCCTGAGTCTGTACATGTTTGTTTGTCTGTTAGCAAAATATTGCATCAACCACTGAATAGATTTTACGAATAAATGAACATCTACAACTCATCATCCCCAACACATACGCTGGACACGACTAAAACTCAAGGTGGTGGGAGATTCTGAATGCTACTTTCGGGATTAAAGCAATATTTAAGTGTTTTGAAGCAAAACGTAAGGAACCATGTTTTATAGTTTTAACTGTGGCACATCCCTTCGTCTATAAAACTGGCCTTGTTACATGTTTGTAAGGTTAATAACTAGAAAACGTTCAGGTATTATGTTTGCCAACAGGAACCAGTCAATATGAAGTCATGTTGCAGATGTCTGAGTGTGAAACAGCAGCTGGTTCAGACGGCTGCAACATGAACGCTGGAAATCACCATACAGACTTAAAGCTACGACCACAAACTTCAGATGTGACTGAGCGAAGGCATCAGGCATCAGGATGTGCGTCATCCAAAGTTCAGCAGACTTTTCTGTGTGTGCGCCACTGGCCTTCCTCTCACACACTTACACAGGTTTGTCAAATCTTATTAACACTTCACAGGTGATTTTACGTCACACTCACACGAGGGATTTTTATCTGTTTTTTCCAGTTACTCTGCTTAAACAATTTATCTTTAGACAGCTGGTGTGCATAAAAATCTAAAATTTGTTCTGAAAACTGGCATGGCAGACGCACACACACATACACAGCTGTTGCTGCTGGCAGCACGAATGGCATGTGTGCTCACAAGGCCGAGACTCAAAGGCGCTCGTTTCCTCGTGCACAGAAATATCGCTGTTGTGGCTTGTTAGATAACACACTCATCAAAGAGAGGACAGCTGAGCGCGCACGTGTGTGTGTGTTAGTGTGCGCGTTGCACTGTTACATCAGTTCCAGCTCCTCGGCGAGGTGTAAAAGAGTCTGTCTAAAGACCTTACTGGAACTGGAGTTACAGCCATGAAGGCACCATTCCCTTCGATAGGGTTAATCTGTTCATCATTCATTCAACCTTTATTTGTACAGGTTAGTCTCATTGAGCCTCGATGACTCATTTACAAGAGAGACCTGATTTTAACAAAGAACACAGATGAGGTACACACAACAATAATCATAAAAAAGCATATAAAATGAAAAGTAAATAAAAGAAATTGTTATAAAAATAATTAAAAACGAAGCAAAAACAGCTACATTATAAAGCGATGTAGAAACTAAAAACAGGAACATGACTGCAATGGTTTTTGCCATTAACTTAACAGATGTTTGAAGCCACTTAGGTCAAGGTCGAGAGCTTCAAGTCTTTTTGCAAGATGAAACAGGAGCGGAGTAGGAGAAGGCCCTTTTACCTATAGTTCAGACCTCACTGAGGGAACACTGCAGGTAATAATGTCCTGAGAGCGCACGCTGTAACTGCACTCATGAGTGACATGTAGGAGGAGATGTATGAAGGCAACAGACCAAGAAGTGATTTAAAGATGAAAATGTACCAGTGAGAGAGTCTACGTGAAGTTAATGATGACCAGTTAACCAGTGAATACAGGTGCAGTGATGGGTACGGTAGTTACAACCAGTTATGAATCTTTGAGCACCATGATAGGCAGCATCCAACATCTGCAGGGTGCTTGTATGGGCATTCATGTAAATGTCACCGTAGTCAATGGAGGGAAGGAAAGTCACAGTTACAAGGTGTTTCCTAGCATTCAGAGTTAGACAGGATCTATTTCTAAAAGAAAAACCCAGTTTTACTTTTAGTTTCTTTATCAAGTTTGCAACATGAGGCTTAAAAGAGAGATGTGAATTGACCAAGATACCCAAGTATTTATAATAATTGACAAACTCAATAGGAACACCATTCATAGATAAAATAGAAGGAAGGGCTGCTGGGACCAACTTCCTGTTTGAAAACAACATTCGTTTGGTGTTATCAGCATTTAGCACAAGTTTGAGATTAAACAAATCTGACTGGATGATGTTGAATTCAGACTGTACAAGCTGGAAAACCTTAGCAACTGTTTTAGCTCAACAATAAACAACTGTGTCGTCAGCATATAAATGTAAGGATGCATCAGGAATGATGTGATCTACATTACTTATGTAGATTGTGAAGATGATGGGTCCTAAGACTGAGCCTTGTGGTACACCATTGTTGACAGTTAGATAGCTGGAAGAAATACCATCATGTTGAACACAATGTCTCCGATCTGAGAGATAGCTAGAGAACCAACCAGTGGTGTGATCTGAGAAAACAATTTCTGAGAGCTTATGACATAAGATGTCATGGTCCACAGTGTCAAAAGCTTTAGACAGGTATAAGTAAAGTGCAGCACAACAATCCTTAGCATCCAGTGCTTCAATAAGATCATAAAAAACCTTCAACAAAGCAGTCGTGCTGTGTTGTTTTCTGAAACCAGATTGATGGGAAGATCATCAATTATTTGTCTTCAAAAACCTCGTAGCACTGTGCCTCAATGGGGAATCCATTAAAAAATTAAAAAAGCATTTTTTTTTTAAATAATTTAATTTTCTATGGTATACTTATTAGCAGGGTAGATCATTTTCTCTCTGGCTGTGAGGTGGATGCTGAGCTTCATTTGGCACAAAGTTGGAAACCAGCAGGAAACGTCTACTTTGGCTCCGTTCAAAGGTCAATGAATCTGCATACCGGGACTTTTTGTGGCTTTCTAATCAACACATACCACATGAATTGTTAAATCATTGAAAAAGAAAAACATAAGCACAGCATGAAAACAACAACCCTCCATTAACATGTTTGGGTTGACTTTCCTCGACCTTCTTGGGTCTCTGCAGGCCGCCTAGCGTGTTGCGTACGTGTTGACACAGTTATGGGTTCTTCAGTTTTCATGTCGATAACAATTAAAGCTATAGTTATAGGACCATTATAGCTGGGCTTGTGTGGAACGGTTATAAGCAATTAATATCCTACCTGTTGTGGATAGTTCTTTGAATGCTCAGTATGAAAAAGTAGAGTTTAGTTGTGACCAGATTGGCAAGCTAATTAGAACCGAAATGGATTCCTGTCGGTCCTGGAGTGGCTAATCGGGAGGACCGGGACATTTCCCAGTTGGCCGGTCTAATGCATGGGCTGCAAGGCCGGTGCTCCCTGTTTTTGTCAGAGGGATTTTGTGAAAAATCATCAGGAAAAAATCTTTAAACATTGTCAGTGGGGAAAATGTAACTCAGACACGTGTTACACTGAGCATTTAGAGGGTGCAATACATCCATCCATCCATCCATTATCTTTTACCAGCTTCTTCCATTTTGGGTCACAGGGGTCGCCGGTACCCATGTTCAGCAATCACTGTGTGAGGGGCGGGGTACACCCTGGACAGGTCGCAAGTCCATCACAGGG
>NC_056516.1:23816925-23874120 GCF_014905685.2 Nematolebias whitei
AGAGAGAGAGAGAGAGAGAGAGAGAGAGAGTATATACACTGCTCAAAATACAATAAAATAAGGGGAACACCTAAACAAAACAATGTAACTCCAAATCAGTCTCACCTTTGTGGAATCAATGTCACCAGTTGTGTAGTAACACTTATTGTGAATCAGTGTCACCTGCTGCTGTGCAAATGGAACACACAACAGGTGGAATGAGAGGCAATTAGCAAGACAACAAACGAGTGATTCTGCAGGTAATGACCACAGGTCATTTCTTTGTTCTCATCCTTTCTGGTTGAACTTTTAGTCACTTTTTCATTTTGTCAGTGCTGTCACACATAGAGGCACCATGAGGCATCTTTTGCAGCCCACTGAAGTTGTTCAGGTAGTGCAGCTAATCCAAGATGGAACATGAATGCAAGCGGTGGCAAGAAGATTTGCTGTGTCTCTCAGCACAGTGTCCAGAGCATGGAATAGGCACCACGAGACAGGCCAGTACACCAGGAGACATGGAGGGGGCCATAGGAGGGCTACAACCCAGCTGCAGGACCGCTACCTCGTCCTTTGTGCAAGGAGGAACAGGAGGTCCTGTCACGAATCACGTCCCATAGATTATATTTTCTGTCACCCTGATCACCCTTTAAAGTTTGCAATAGATCTTTTCTGTAAGTTTCATTTATTCTGTCTTCTCCAGTAGTGTTTATTTATACATGTGCATTTTAGTTTGTCTTCTTTGCATGCAGGTCGAGGGCGACATCACGGTTGTTTAGTTTTGTCTTCACTGCAGCCAGCAGCAGCTGATTAGAGCTCAACTGGCTGCACCTGTCACTCTAACCCTTTAAAAGCTTCACTCTTTCTCCTCTTCGGTGCCCAGTAGTTGAAAACAGTTCTCTGCAAGTAGATACCTCGCGTTCATGACCCTGTCTTGTTTCCCTTTAGCCATGGTGTTCCCCTGTCATAGTTTACCTGTTCTCCTGGTTCCTGTCCCGCTCCTGGTTCCTGTCCTTACCTCTCGGCTCGACCTCACAGCTCCTGGACACTCGACTCACCTGGACATCGTCTCGCGCTCGACCCCTTGGATTATTAAGCCTTCTGTCTTCGGTTCTGACCTTCGCCTGCACGAATACGCCTCATCGTCTTCTCCTCTGGTACCTTCAGTCATCTGCTCTCTGGACTCTCAGTTTGGACTTCTTCAGTCTCCAGAACCCCCAAGATCATCTGAGACGACTTGTTCCTGATCTGGAACTAGTACCAGAACCAGAACCTGAACCAGTACCAGAACCGGCCCAATCTGCAACATTTCAACTTGAAAATAAATATCATTTAATTTTCATATTGTGTGGTGATTTTTGTCCAACATTAAGGGGGTTTGTTACAGAACTACCGGGCATGTATGGACCACTCACCACCAGCAGATTGGCACTTTGGGGTAGAAGGAGCTATTATGAAATTGGAGTCTGGCATGGAGGACATGATCCGCATGCTTAAGAACTTAAACCCTCAGACTTCTACTCAGGACTGGTGGTCAGACCCCACTCTGAACCCATGCAGTTGGGCAGGAGCCGACTCACGCAGACTGAACGCGAGAGGAGACGCAAAGGACGCCTCTGCTTTTACTGTGGAGAGCCAGGACACATCGTCACCAACTGTCCGGTAAAAGGGGTCTTTTGAACCTTTTGGAAACTTTAATTCCTCTTTTTCTGTATGTAAATCACATTTTTTTGGATGATGGTTTCCTCTGGTATTGGATGCTGTGAAGCTGGAAGGATTTTTACTGAAACTTTTTTTAGATTTGGACATTTGTTATGATGCGTAACCATGGCAACAAGGCAGTTTTCTACAACCAACAGCAGCTGATTAACATCTCAAAAGCTCAAATAATATCTCAACTACAGCCCCAAATCTCAAATGAGTTGAAAAGGATGTTCTGTGGACCCATTCTCATCTACCTGCCAGCTGTGCTCGAGTGTCTGACCACTGAGATCCTGGAACTAGCAGGAAACATGGCTCATGACAGCGGAAGGATGGGATCGTCCCTTGGCACCTACAGTTGGCTGTCCGCAGCAACGAGGAGCTCGGCAGACTGCTGGGAGGAGTGACCTTTGCTCTGGGAGTTCTACCTGGCATTCGGGCAGTCCTACAGCCCGGGTGAACTGAGGCCAGCCGAGTCTGGGTGGACGGATCGGATGGCATCTGCAGCCAGTTTCTTAGGATCCACTGTGGGATGGACCTTTACAAGAAATCCTTCCTATCTACAGCCATCAGTATCTATAACATCTCGTAATGAAATGAGGATAACGAGTTACAACAACAAATAATTTCCCTTTGGGATTAATAAAGTATTTTTGAATTGAATTGAAAACATAGTAATATGTGATTATCACATTCTGTGAAATCGAGTAATCAAAAGAGTTAAGGTTTCAAAGTTTAGTGGTGAATATTTGGCATGAGTGATGTTAATTTTTAGTTAAAATGATACATTTTATTCGGCTTACCTCCTCCTGTCTGTGGGAAAAAATTTTAGTAAACGCCTGCGCAGAAAATATATTTTCATTGATCACCCTGTCCTCAAAACAACACAATACAGCATTAAACATTGAGTCTGCTGATAAATGGAGCTGGAAAAAAATTGAAGGAAGTCAAAATCAGTTATTCAGCTCTGCCATAGCTCCTCCAGAGATATGTTTAGGTAAAACAAAAACAAAGAAAAGTTTCAATTAATTTCTTTCAGTCCAGTCAAGTCAAATCCAATCAAATGTATTTAAGAATACAGATCAACCACATTTTCATTGACCTTTGACCAAATCCACAAAACGTTGGTTATGTACTGTAACCCCAGATTCTATGAGTACAGGTGTAGCCCTTTAAGACTGTCGCTGGTGGGTTTATCCCTAGGCGCTCAGCGCTGCACTGAGAAACTTTAGTCCACGCCCACCTGCTGTGTGTGGGCCTCACCCCTGGTCCGTATAAATTACAGTGAGACCGGGTAATTGGCTCCCAAAATAGCTTTTTTTCTTCAGCCATTTAGGAACCAGTGACGCCCCGTGCTTAAAGGGCTACGCCTATACTCAGAATCTGGGGTTACAGTACGTAACCAACGTTCTATTTCGTATAGGCTTCACCCTTTAAGACTGTCGCTGGTGGGTTAAAGGCGAAGCAGGATGTAGTCTATGCCTCACTGGGTCCACTCAGACACAACATGAAGCACCTGCTTCCACACAAAAAAAATAATCACTCAGCCTTATGTGTGCGTAATTACGCACTGCGTAACTGCGTGCTCCATGCGCAGGAGCGCACTGTAGAAGATCTCTGGTGAGGAAAAAAAAGGTAGAGATAGCAGACCTGCTGCTGTGAATAGGAGCAACAGTGAATACGAATTGTAACAGTGTAACGATAAACAAAGCAGACCAACAGCTCCTCAGGATGAACCGGTTAATAACCATAAAATCAGCAGTCATGACCTTGTGACTGCTAATAAATATCTCATACTGCGACTGCATGCAGGTAGGTGTGAACTCAAAAATGAGGCTCCATGTAATAAATAATCATTCTGTCAGAACCCTGAGAACAGAATGAGTTATGGAGAACGTAGAAACATCACGTAGATAAAAAACAAATAATTGAACATGGCAATGACCAGGCAGCCGCCATACAAGTATCCTCCACTGTCATCCCTCCATGCAGAGCCATGGAGGATGAAAACCTTCTGGTGGAATGCACTGAGATTTTCTGGAGGATCCAGTTCAGATGAACTGTAAACTTTAGAAATAGCCTCACACAACCAGCGTGAGAGGCGCTGGGTGGATAGAGGACATCCTGAAGAGCTGTCCCTGTAATGCACGAACATACGCTGAAAGTGGCGTAGTGCGGCCGTGTATGCCACGTAACATGAAAAATGTGCACATGGGACAGAAAGAGGTGAGATGTTGCTTCCTTCTCAGAATTATGAGGAAGAGGATAAAACCCATCCAAGGTTATCACTTTCGATCTGAATGAGCTTGTGATGCTTTTCAGAGCAGGGTTAAAACGCAGTACAGCTGAACTGCCGTCAGCTTGAATTCTGAGACATGAGGGAGTAACAGAGAGAGCAAACAAACACTCACTCTCTTTGCCGACGTCAGAGCTAACAGCAGGGCTGTTTTAAATTACAGAATTTAAGTAAAACCTGATTTAAAGGCTCAGAAGGAGCTTTGATCAGAGCATGCAGGACCATCGTTAGGTCTCACTGTGAAGCTAGTGGACGTGACACCGGTCTGTGTCTCGGTACACCTTTCAGGAAACGCTTCATCAACGGGTGATTAAGAACTGTTTTGTCACCGAAGCCCTCGTGACAGGAAGAAATAGCTGCAGCATAAATTTTAATTGTGCTGAACGCTAGATCTCTATCTATCAGCTGCTACAGACGGGACAGCATGCCACCTAGTGGTCATGAGATGGCCTTCTAGCACATTTTGTAAAGCGACATGTGGTCCAGCCACTGTGCTCTCACTGCTTGGGACAGACACATTCCTCCCAGATTGACAGGAACGCATCTGTGAAAAACTGAGATGTGTGACGTAGGCCTGCTGATGGGAACTCCCTCTGACAGAATGAGGGGGTTTCCCCAATGATTCAGATCGGTTCTCACGGAGGGGGGGCACAAAGATAATCCACTTCTTCTGGCGCACAGGATCTATGCGGAGGCAGGTGAACCACCTCTGAAGGCGTCTCATGTGAAGAAGACCCAGCGGAACCATGATGTGGACTGCTGACATCGTCCTTACAGCAGGTGGGTGTGGACTAAAGTTTTTCAGTGCAGCGCTGAGCGCCTAGGGATAAACCCACCAGCGACAGTCTTAAAGGGTGAAGCCTATATGAAATAGAACTAAACTAAACTAAACCAGCGGAGCCATGTAATAAATAGCCAACTTCAACAAATTACGTATCATTTTGAAGCTTTTGAGATGAACATTCAAAAACCAATAATTAGCTAATCAATATTGAAAGTGTTTTTAGTACAGCTCATTTTGCTAGCACAGGTCACATTTAGTGTTTTGGTTCACCTCTGACCACAAGGACTCCTCCATGAACACCAGTTTTTACAGATTCAACTGGGCTTTTATTAACTGTCCTCCTCTTTTTGTTTAGATGAGTTTGCTTGTCTCTGGAACGAATGTGAATTTGTTTCCATGGGCAGCCCTGCAGAACTTGAGGTCCATGCAAATTTCCACAACCACCACTGTAAAGTCAAGTTGATTGACTCTCGTGCACAGCATCAACCGCTGCATGAAGGTTCAAACCAATTCACTGGCCAGTGGGAGCATTGTGATGTCGGCACTTTGAGTTGAAATCAATTACTTATTTATAAAACAACTAAGACTGTCCCCATGTATGACATCTTCGTGTTGCACGTTCTCCAGCAACACAAAGATGTTCCACCACCTCCTCAGGCAGGCCGAGCCGATCGGTGGTGCAGACTCTGGATGTTTATCTGAACGCAGGCGCTGTGAACGGGTCTTATCGTGCGCTTGTTTGTTTTCCAAGCAGAGTCTCTGAACTTTGTGGCAAAGCATTTTCCAGTGATGGACTGCTGAGGGATCACGTTCGTCAGCACGGTAACAACATCCAACAGATCTACTGAACTACTTGTAAAATATGAAATACTTTTGTGCATTCCTATGAAACGAGTTGTTTTTTTGTCCAAGCTATTAATCTTCCAGCTGAATATTCTTTGCACTTCCTGCTTCGTTTCCTGTATCTGCAGTGAACCAGGTGAAGTGTCCTCTCTGCCACATGACCTGCACCACTTCGGCTGCTCTAAAGATTCACATCAGGTTTCGTTTCTGTGACGAGCGGCCCTTTTCCTG
This sequence comes from Nematolebias whitei, assembly GCF_014905685.2. Classification (NCBI taxonomy): domain Eukaryota; kingdom Metazoa; phylum Chordata; class Actinopteri; order Cyprinodontiformes; family Rivulidae; genus Nematolebias; species Nematolebias whitei. Next base: position 23,822,757 of record NC_056516.1, read on the forward strand.
CGACTTCTGCAACAAAAGGCCTTTAAAATGATTTGTTATTATTTATGCGTATTTACAGCAACAATACTCCACAAAGTCCTGCACAGAAAGTACAAACCAACATAAAATAAAGTGGAAGTTCTTTAGAAGAACATTTTGCCTCTTGGATCTCTAACTTCCTCAGGTCACACCTCGAAGTGTCCTGCAGTCAGAAACATATTTATTTTATAGTTTATTTTGTCCAGGGTCAAACTAGAAAGATAAACTTTGACATCACCCATAAACTGTCTAAATTAAATTTGACATATTGCCCGTTTTGTTCCTGTTTTTACAGATTTAAGAACCACATGATCTCCAGAAGCACGCAGATGCTCACACTGAGGTCACAGGTCATCACAGCACAGTTGAGCGACGGTCGTATTCCTGTCACACTTTACAAACCAGGAACTACCACTTTAAGAGCTCATGAGTTTGTTGGCACCAAGTAACGTCCAGCTGTTCACGTCTTCTTTATAACTTTATGTAATTCGGATGTGTAAAGATTCTTTTATTAATCAACAGGTTGGGGGGGACGACCAAATATAAATCTGTGATAAAGTCTTCTCCTGGTGTTATGTTCTCACACTTCACCTGCGTAAGAAGCACAAGCTGAAATGGCCTTCTGGACATTCAGGTGGGCTGCATGCACGTTCTGATGTCTGATAGTGTGAATGCTGAGTCAGCATTTTAAAAATGTGAATGCTGAGTCAGCATTCGCTCTATTGTTTTCTGTACGTTTTTTCCAATCAGACTGCTTCCACAAAGTTTGTGTTATTTTAGCTATTCATTTATGAAAAGGGGGGAGTGGTGGCGCAGAGGTTAGAGAGGGTGGGCCTGTGATCGGAAGGTCGCCGGTTCGACTTCCCAATCGGACATCACAGTGTGGGTGGGAAAGGTGCAGCACCCACATATGTCTCCATCCTCATTTGCCCCATCCTGAGCCCTTGAGCAAGGCGTTAACCCCCACTCTCCCCCGGGCGCCCTTTATGGCAGCTCTCTTCTCCGCACAGAGGGCTGTGGTTACATCAGGAAGAACACCAGGTGTAAAAACAATTGCCAAGTCTTTGTGCGAGTTAGTTCACTGGGGCGGCCCCTAAAGAAGAGAGCAGCTGAAAGAAGAGGGGAATACACACACACACATGTGCGTGTGTGTGTGTACAGCTACAGCGTGCGCTCCCAGGACATTATTACATGCAGTGTCCCCTCAGTGAGGACCGAACTTGGCAAAATGGCCTTCTCCTACTCTGCTCCTGTTTCCTGGAATATCTTGCAAAAAGACCTGAAGCTCTCGACCTTGACCTCTGGCTTTAAGACTCCTGGCAAGGAAGCAGACATGTTCCTGTTTTTAATTTACTACATTCGCCTTATAATCTAGCTGTTTTTGTTACTTTTTTTGCCATCTTATTTGTATTTAAAAAGACCTGTATGCCTTTTTATAACTGTCCATTGTTGTCATCATTCTTTGTTGAAATCAGGTCTCTCTTGTAAATGAGTCCTCGAGGCTCAATGGGATTTACCTGTCTAAATAAAGGTTGAATGAATGAATGAAAATATATATATATATATATATATATATATATATATATATATATATATAATATTATATATATATCCAAATTAAAGTAATTCAGAAAGCTATCTACAACAGGTAAGGTAATAATTGTTCATAACTTATCCAAAGTATTTCATTTCAAAAGATCTGAAATGTATTTTTATTAACAAAGGTGTACATTTGTGTGCATTAGTTAAAGCTAAGAATGAGCTCATTTCCCAAAAAGTCCCACTTCTTTGATTTTATAACTAGACCATTTTTGAGGTTGTTTGCTTACAAATAGGAAGCCTCAGCTTTTATTTACTATGACATCGCAGCTCCAACCTGACACCAGCTCACCTGTCCATGTAGACATAACTATCCACTCTTATCATCAGTGTGCGTACAACAGATCAAGTGCCACCTCAAAAAGTGAGCTTCATAAATATTAATGTCTGCCTCATGAATATTCAGAGTGGGAGCTATGAATATTTAAACTATGATGGAGCATGTGGCTGGATGAGTTAGACAGTCGGAGACCAGAAACAGATAAATAGACTTCCTCCTCTGCGTCTTCCCCTCAGCGACACACAGCAGCCCACCCGTTCTTTAATGCTACATTAATTCAAATTAGAACATATTTTTTGTGTTTTGTTTTTACGTGAACTTTTATGGAGAAACATATTAGCCTAAATAGTGCTCATAGACACATCACCAGCTTGTTTAGTCAAAGTAAACCTGCTGAGTGGAGGCTATTTGGGTCAAACCTGAACAACATGAAGATGAAATAAAAAACTATTTTAATTCTTATATATTTGGAATATTTTATGCAAAGCACATAACTCATTGGTTTAGCTGACTTTTAATAGACAAAAATGTTCAAATAAAGAATTAAAGTAATATGATTATGCTATTTATAACACAAAAATATGTAAACCGGTAGCTCAAATCTTCTGAAGTGAGGTTTTGTGGACAGTTTCTAAACAAATAATATCTTACCTGTTGTAGACTGCCCTTTCAACAGACATAAAGTTTAATTCTGACTGGATTGACCAGGTAATGGCTAATCTGAACATGGCCAAGACTAAAGTGGATTGCTGCCATCAGAAAAACCCCAATCTGAAAGATTTAACTGTGATTCATGTAAAAGCTCTTTTATAAAGTTTGTTCTTTATCTGTTAAAAAAAATCGGTTAATTTCACATCACATGGTTATTCCAGCAGAATTATTCTGATATTCCTGATGAAAGTGCCCCCGACCACACTGAACGTGCTACTGCTAGCCGCTGCTGCTAATAACAATCATATAAATTTATGCAAATAACCATGTGATGTGAAACTTACCTTAAAAGTAAAGATTTATAAAACAGCGTTTGCATGAACCAAAGTGACATTTTTGAGGGTGAAGTTGTTGATTTAGTACAGCAGCAATACACTTTGATCTTGACCCGCTCAAACTAGCCATTAGCTCATCAGTTTGCTCAGAATTGAACTGTTTCACCGTTAAAACAGGTATCTACAGCAGGTGAAACGATTGTTCATAATTTACAGAACCTCACTTGAAAAAAATCTGAACTATTGCTTTAATAAAATAATTGAACGTGCATTTCTCTCCAAACATTTCATCCATCCATCTTTACCCATTTCTGCTTTCTGGGTCAAGGGGGTCACTGGTGTCCATGTCCAGCAGTCACTGTGCGAGAAGCAGAGGACACCCTGGACAGGTCTCCAGTCCATCACAGGGACATAGAGACAAATGAGACAAACAACCATTCACTCTCTCACTCACACCTAGAGACTACTGTTGGAGTACTCAAGACCAAGACCATCAAAAAGTGGTCTTGAGACCAGTCTCAAGACCACTTTTTGATGGTCTTGGTCTTGTCTCGGACTCGACTGCATTTGGTCTCGGTCTTGTCTCGGACATTGAGGACTCAGGATTTTATTTCAAGACCAGTCAAGACCACAACTGTGGAAATATCACTAAATTGTTGGAACATTGTCCAGTTTATTTGTTTACATCTTTGTTTTTATTGGATGCAAAACTTACTGATTCAAATCCAAGCGATAACGTGACTCATTTCTAAATACATGCTTTTGTTATCGCTGTCACGCCCACCCTCTTTCACTCGCACGTGGTTCTGTACCAACAGAACAATACAGACAACAGAAGGTAACGTCACAACCAGGGGTGAAAGTACACCAGTACAGTCCAGTACTGCGTACCACTAAAAGATTTTGCACCGGTACTCAGTACCTGGAAGAGAGGCTGTCTACTATAAAGCCGTCACTCAGAACCAGTCACGGCTGCACTTTGGGTCAGAATAGATTCACCAGCAATAATCAGTCTAAAACATAACTTAATAAGTTAAAAAGTAGCTTTTATTTCTCATTTCAAATTGTTTCTGAACTGTTCATGCTGGAACCTCAATTCTCTACCACGGTGAAGTTAGTTTTACGTTGGACGTTGGACATTGGACATTCGAGCCCCGTGGCTTCAGCGGTGTGTTCCTCTCATTCGATTCGAAGCAGGCAGTTTGATTTCAGTCATTATCTTTCAGTTAATATCTTTTACATCATTTGACCCACTGACACAAAACTAAAGTTAAACTACTCTAATAGACCTGACACACAAGACACCATCATTTATTTCTCAGTTTAAAGCATTTTATAATCAGTTATTGAGCGAAAACCACGATTTTTGAACAAATAAATTATGTAAAATTAGAAAATTTTAAATGAGAAATAAATGTGGATGCCTCGTCTGTCAGGTCTAGTAAATTAGTTTCATATAAGTTTTGTGTCAGTGGGTCACATGACATGAAAATTATTGTGCAAAAACCACTGAATGTCTGATTTCTTTGTGTAGCTTTGAAAATGTATAAAAGCTGAGACATTCATTCAAAAGCAAACTTAAAGTTGCAGTATGTAACTTTTATAAAAATATATTTTTTATAAAAGTTGCATATATTTTTTACACATTTGTTAAAACTGTCACTATGTTGTGACAGTATAGTATAAGACAGATAATCTGTGAAAAACTGAGCTCCAAGACTTGAGGTCTTGGTCTTGACTTGGCCTCGAGTTAGGTGGTCTTGACTACAACACTTAGTTACCAATTAGCCTAACATGCATGTTTTTTGGTTTGTGGGAGGAAACCCATCGTGCACAGAGAGAACATGCAAACTCCACCCAGAAAGGCCCCCAGTCGGGATTCATTCCAGTGACCTTCTAGCTGAGAGGCAAAAGCTCTACCACTGAGCCACCATAACTCCAAATGTTCCATACTATTTAAAATAAGATTCAAATTCTGGCCCAAAAGATCTATTTTAACTCTGTAATTCCCTCAGGATTTTATACAAACTGCTTTAAGTTTATTTGTCATATCACAGTAAGTTTAGTGGTAAAAACACAAGATTGTCTCTTATTAAAGGTAATTTTGTGCGGCCCCCCCTTCAGTAATGAAGATCTTCCAGAGTACTGGCTTTTTAAGACTTTACCTGAAACTTTTCACTTTTTTATTTCCTGCCATTTCCATATCATCATTTTTACATAACTTTAAGGACAGGCAGCAGATGACGGAGTCCATATTTGTTCATTTTTGGGAGGAAAACTGAGAAATGTCATCAGAAAGTGAACAGCTAATTAATTAATTAATTAATTTAGAGAGACTATTATTGCTGGTGGTTGAAAGGCTTGTGTCTGTCTGTTAGCAAAACATCTCATGGACCACTGCATAGATTATATTAAAACTCTCAACAAATAACCATCTATACCTGGATAACTTTTGAAGCCAACATGATTTAAGATGGTCACCACAAACAACTGTACTTCTGAAACAGTGCTTCCCAACCACTGTCCTTGAGGAACACCATCCGGCATGTTTTACTTGTTTTCCTGGTTTGACACACCTAATTTGAATGAATGGGTGATTAACAGACGTCTGCAGAACTTTAAGTAATTAAATCACTGAATCAGGCGTGTTGGGGCAGAGAAACAACTGAAACGTGCAGGATGGTGTTCCTCAGGGAGCAGGATTGGGAACCCCTGTTAAAACAGCAGAAATGGCTGCAGATCAGTCCATTTTACAAATGCTGAGCTAAATCTTGCGTGGCTATTGCTGAAAGTCATTCACAACATGTACTCAAATCAAAGAGCCACTTGTTGCATAAGATCTTTGCTCAATAACTGCTGGAGTCAACCCTGTTTGGCTGTTAGCAAAATATTTACCCTGAACTACCTTTAACAAGTGCGTCTTTAGTTCTGCAAGCTTCTGTTCTCTCTGAAACTGGACAGAGCATAGCTTCAGAGAACCTCCTGCATCTTCCAGCTGTGTTCTTGACCCAGAGTGGACGTCCAAACTTATGCACGTCACTGCCACACATGTTCTCTTAGCAAATTTTATTTCTGAAGTTCGTGAACAAGTCCTGACCGATCTGCTGAGAAGGTTCCTTCCTAAAATAGCGAACAGCGAAGCTTATTCTGCATCACAACAGGGTTCACATTAGCAACACGGATCCCACAGATCTCATTGGTAGGATGCACGCAGATGTCACTGATGCTGTGCATCCATTGCAGCTGCACGTGTGAACTGGTAATGGAGTCTTTCTAATGCAGGATGAACGGGGGGGTGTTTCCACACACCGCTTTCTCAGTAACCACAGGAACTTCAGTGTCATTTCTGATATGTCAGAGCCTTTATGTATCTATAGCTGAGGTGTAAAATCAAATAAAACCTGCTGTAGCGCCTGTATAAAGTGGGTGATGCAATTAGTGCGTCAGCAGTCAGAAATACGAGGAATAAAATGGGTTCAAACGTGGGATGGGCTGAAAAAGTGCGCACTCAGGTTGTGCTGAAATAGTTAGGAGGGCTGTGGGGGAAGCACGAAGACTGGTTTTATATTCTGATCAATGAGGGTGACTCACTGCGGATCACCTTTCACTACAGGGAAATCAACCAGGAGGAGAGAAGCCCTGTTGGACAAGGCTGCGTGAACGTGGCCACCTACATGCACATATAGAAGAAACCGTATGTGAGGTTGGGAGACGTGCACCTGTTAGTGTGATGTCTGTGTGGGTTTGTGGTCTATAACGGATGTTTGACAGGCTGATGAGCTGTGGCACTCTCACACTGCCTCCTCCACACCTTCTCCCCTCCTCTGCCTGTCTTCTTGTGTCTTCAGGCAGTGGGCGTAAGCTCCCCCTTTCTCCCTTCTTCCTTCTTCCTAAACACCATCTTTGCACCTCCAATGTTTCTCTCTCCTGCTCCTCCACTTCCATCCCTGCACGTTGTTTTTTTAGCTGATTATGAGCTTGACGGGCCTTCAGAGAGGGGGGGGGGGAGCACACAGAGGGAGAGGAATCAAACAATCTCTTCAATTAGACGGCCCACACAAACGTAGACGTCTGAACTCTGCGCCGTCTTCATCAGCCGTCGCAGGTTTTTCATCTTTCACTCTCAGGCACCTTTGTTCCAGAGCTGAAAACACACTGTTCACAAACAAAAGGCAGAGGAAACCATTTAGCTTTGAAGCACGGGAGGCCGCGACGAGCTTTCTGAAGGTTTATTTGCATTGAGGAGAGGGACTCTCCCTGCTTTAATTGACCCATCAGTTAGTCTGAAATGTGCAAAGTCTGCACGGAGGCTCCTGATGCAACAGCTTCACACTGTAAATAATTTTAACATCACATTTAAAGGGCTATCATTCTGGTTTTACTGCAATTAAAGACAATGAAGGCGGGACAGAAAAAAGATCCTGTCAGGGAATATTACAGCTGCGGTCACAGATTACATCCACTTTTCATGAGCGTGAACTCATTTTCATGTTGGGCTTTTAAAGATTAATGATGCGAGCGCTGATTATTGTTCTGCTCCTTTAGGAGATGTGACTTTTGGGTTTTTAACTTTTATAATCTTCAAAATGTTTTACTTTATTAAAAATATTTCCCTGTAGAGAGATACTTTAAGATCTTTTCAGTTCTTTCAAAAACGTTGTTCTCTTTGAAATCTGCTTTAGCATCCTTGTTACATTTTTGTCTTCTTTTGCTCCTTTTAGCTTACAAAGTACATTTGGCTCCTTTTAGCTTACCTTTTGCTCCTTTGCACTTACCTTTTGCCCTTAGCTTATCTTTTGCTCGTTTTAGCTTATCTTTTGCTCCTTTTAGCTTACGTTTTGCCACTTTTACCTAGTGTTTTGCTACTTTTATCTTATCTACCTGGATGTCTGAGCCTACAAACCTTCTTTTATTTAGTGTTTTGCAATTATCTTCTTGCTACCATTTCTCTTAACTTTTAGCTAATCCGCTACTTTAGCTTTTAGCTTGTAGTTAGCTACTTTTAGCAGTTAGCTTGTGTTTTGCTACTTAGCAAGCTTTTTCCTACTTTAGGATATTTTTAGGATATGTTTTTGTGTATTTGTATTTTAGCTTGTGCTTTATTGTGTTTAGATAGTGTTTTTTGCAGCCATTTACCTGGCTACCATTTTGTTGCTTTAGGTTCAGCTAATATTCTGCTACTTTTAGCTTGTAGCTTACCACTTTTAGCTAGTGTTTTGTAACTTTTAATATTTAGCTATTGTTTTGCATCTTTCAGTTTACTTTTTGCTGCTTTTAGCAATTATTTGCTTTTTTCTCGTTCACAGCCTTTTGCTACTTTGCTACCATTTAGCTGCTACTTAGGTAATATTTAGCTATTATTAGTATTATCGCTTTTAGCATTTTGTTACTTTTAGCTTTCTGCCAGCAGTTTGTTTTTCTAGCTAGCGTTCTGCTACCTTTATCTAGTCTTTTGGTACTTTCAGCTGGATCAAAATGATGTATACACGCTCATGTTTTCATACACCCACTCTAACATTTGGTTTAATGTTTCTTAGCGTGTTGTACCCTGACTACAGGCCGTTTGTCTCCATCAACAAGCTTCTGGTTTACAATAATTAAATGATTACTGACCTTGCTCCTCGGCAGAGTTGGTATCTTGGCACAAACATGACTTTTCACCATAGTCCATGAATTTTCCATTAGGTTAAGGTTGGGGTTTTGTGAACGCCATTACAGAAGCTTAATGCTATGATGCTTTATCCAACCAACAATGCAGTAAAGGACTAACACAGCATGATGCTACCACCACCCTGCTTGACAGCTGGCACGGTGTTCTTCACTGTGAAAGCCTCACACTGACTCCTCCAAACACTCACTTTTTTATTGTGGCCAAACAGCTCAATTTTTATCTCATCAGACCAAAACATTTCCATGATCGTGTCCTCGAAGCAGGGTCTCCCTCTCTTTCCACAGTGATGTAAAACCATCAGAGACACTGATGTTCCAGCAGGATCCAGCTCATGGCAGCCTTAGTGGTTCCTGGTTTGTTCCTGAACACCCTGACCAGTTTCCTTTCATCTGAGAATAACAGAGAAGTATTGGTCGGTCCAGTGAAAGCTCTCAGACAAATCTTTTTGTGCTGGCCAAGAGAAACTCTCAGTTGCAGTCAGGCGTTGGGAGCTTGCATGAAATCCTCAATAAATTTGAACTTGTGCACAAGATTCTTGTTTGTAAAAATCACTGAAGTTGTACGTTGTGTAATCTTTGGTGTGCAGATTGAAATAGAAGCACGGCCTTCCTGCCCCCAAGCCTTGATGATAAAAATCATTGAAACACATAATCTAAAGATGTGGGAACCCAGAAATGAAACCAGAGGAGGAGGCAGATGACGTCCTCACTGAGCCGTCGGACAGTGACCACAGTGAGACAAAACTGTTGTAACACTGTGGTGCACTGCAGCATACCTGGAGAGAGGGGGGTGGGGGGGATTAAGACCTGTTGATGCAATCTGCGCTGAACTGTCTTGAGTTTTTCACTCTTCTCCCATCTGTCAACCTCTCCCATCTTTCCTCCCACAGCTCCTGCTCTCCTCCTCGCTCATTACTGCTGTGAAAGCATTCTTGCAAAAATAAAAAATAAAAAAAGCACGTTCTTGGAGTAAGAGAGAAAAAAAAAATCCTCAGGAGATATTCACACCATCTCCTCGTGCTATTTTGCACATCTGTTCTGTGATCTCACTTGTCATGTACCGGTATCTTCTTTTTGTAATGTAACTGCATGTTAACGCAGAACTATCACAACTCTGAATGTATATATAAAAAAAAAAAAAAACTAGCTCACATTGTGGTGATTTGTCCTCATACAGGAGTGAAAACTTAATATCTGCTTCCCATCATCATGAACTGAATCTTGCCTCTCTCTTTATTTTCTCTTATTCCATTGATTTCTCACTTTTTCAGCGCTCTGCTCTGTTGACCTGCAAACCTCCGAGCTTGTTCTCTCAGCCGTGGGCATCACGACCAGAATCTGAGTCGCAGGGCTATTTATATTTGTTCCTAATGAGGTGAGATTTCTCATCGTCATAGCAACAGTCTCTATGGATACCCTGCACTTGGATACCAGATCCCATCCTGTTTTAAATGTCTTATTATGGGCTGCGTCTTCCCCAGTGTGTCATAGCCTAATTAATTCTGAATTGCCATCCTCCGTCCCTCTCTCTCCTCCTTCGCGGCTTGTATGAAGCTCAAAGCTTTGCGACATCAGCACAAGTTTACATAACAAACGAAGAGTTCAGCCGGGCACAATTTGCTGCATCAGGTTGGTCAATAACCAATCAGATGTCCACAACCTGAAGCACAAATCAGCTCGTGCGAGTGGCGATGCTTAAGGATGGTACAGAGTGGCAGCTGCCACCAGGAAAAAATCACTTGTCACCTTACTTTTAGGTTAGTTAATATATTTTTGTACATTTTTTATCTTGTTGAAAGTCTCTGTCCTAATTCACTGTGGTGTACCTCAAGGCTCCATTTTTAGTCCTGTTCCATTCTCTTATATTTGCTGCTTTAGGGATCATCATTCAGAAATTATATTTCTTTTCACAGTAATGCTGATGACATCCAATTATATTTTCCCATTAAATTTGTTTTCTCTGCCCCTCGTTTAACTGTTTTTCAAGATGTCAAAAACAGTTTAACTCTGAATTATCTGACCCTGAATAAAAACAAGACTCAAATTATTGTATTTGGAAACCGTCGCCCTCTCAGTGAGTTAATTCCAAGTAGGCCTATCTACATTTGTCCTAACCAGTTTATCAGTTATACTAAATTGCCAAAGCACAACCTTAAACTCCTTCAAAACCCTTGAAACTCTTGTCTATATGCAGGTTTGCTCACCTTACAGTGCTCGTTAATTTGGTTGTATAATTTTCACCATTACAAAAGCTAGTGTTTTCTGTTGTTTTATAATCAAATTTTACAGTTCATCTTCACTTAACCAAGGTTTACCGAACTGTCTTGAAGACCTTTACGAGAAACTGAAATTTGCTACAATCTTTATTCTATACACAAATTCATGTGTACCCCTTAATTAACTGCATGATTATGTTAAATTGCACTGCAAATGGTTTGCAAAAAATCTTATTTACAATTCAAAAATTATGATAAAAATATTCCATATTCCTAATAAAGTGATTGATTGACAGATTATATCTGTTAATATCTTTATCTGTCTAGTAATGGAATGTGGGTAGTTCTGACTCGACCGAGTTGGGTCATCAGATTGACTCAGCATAGGTTTCCTGCTTAAAAAAATGGATTTAAATAACTAATTTCTTGAAACAAGGCCAAAGAAGGGTTGAGTTGGAAATAACAACCCAAAATGAGCCTTTTTAAATAGTTACAGCTTGGATTGGTGGTGGTTAGCAATGCCCAACTTAAAACCCAGCAACTATAACCCAGCAGTCTTTAGTGTGTGTGTCAAAATAATTGATTACCATAAACAACCAGTTTTATTGATTCTGGCTGGAAAACATTATGTTGCTGACAAAACACTCAAAGTGTTGTTCCATGTAATTTGTGTAACTGACACTCAAACTGAATTTTTTTTTTAAAGTGAACATTTCTTGCAACAATAAATTTCGTCTCACCTTTGACATTCAAAGAAAAGATCTTTATCTGGGGGGGGGGGGGGGAATTCTGGTCCTCGAGGGCCACTATCCTGCATGTTTTGGATGTTCTCTGCTCCAACACACCTGACTGGATAATGGGTGATGAACAGGCTTCTACAGAAAGAGGTAATTCATTCGTTGACACAGGTGTGTTGGGAAAAAAAAAGTAAAACGTGCAGACAATGGCCTTCGAGGACCAGGATCGGACACCCCCCGATAGATCCACCACTGACTCCTGCAACAAGACGACGAGAAGACTTCTACAGGTGCTCTTGTTATTTGATCTGAAACACACACAGGAAGTGTGAAGCAGACACTGATGGACATGTATTGATCAGGTATAAACCAAGTGAGGAAGCAGCTTCACACTCCAGACCCCGGCAGCCGAGCTCAGATCATTAGAGAGAACTCTGAGGATGTGTGTGTGTAGGGGGGGGTCACACAGGTGTTGAGCTGCCAGCGTCTCACTTCCTGCCACAAAGCAAGACAGCCAATCAATACGGCGACAGAGCAACTTCAGGAGAAAGCCTCGGTGATGACAACACACACAAACACACACATGCACAGAGAGAGAGTACAGCATGGCTGGAGTGTTTTTAAAGCAGGACTGGAAATGTTTCCCGCTCCCTCCCTCCTGATGACAGATGCTCTGAGACAACTGCATGCTCATGCACCCACACAGGTACACACACACAAACACACACACCCTGACAGGTGCTGCACTGTTATGGCATGTCCAACCCTGGCAGCTTGTTTTCCCTCAGACCTCTCACCTCGTGTGACGACTCAGTGACGGGGGGATAAAAGGACACTCCGGAGGAGGGAGAGGAGAGGAGGAATCTGACAGGAGGGATAAGTTGAGGGTAAAAAGTAAATTACATCATTATTACCCACAGTCGACGGGCGAAGCAGTGCGATGATGTTTTTGACTGCATGTGTCTCATGAAGCACTGGACCGATTTAATGCAACTTGCAGAATTCAACCCAATTCAAGATGGCTGCACAAAAATGGCTATAACTCAGTCAGTTTGACACGCTCGGCTAAAAGTTGACGTCTTTCACATTTGATCTCGGTGATTACAAATCAGTCATTTCTCCATGAGACGATTTTAGTCCAAAGCTCTGGGAGGAATAAAGGAGCCGGGCCTTTAATGAAAACATAGCTTTGACCTCTGTTTGGCTCTCTGCGTATGCAAATGTGCACGTCTGGCCCAGTAGCGCCAGTGATGCTAGTCTGCAGCACCTTCTCTCTGCATCCCTGATGTCACTATAGATCCCATTTAAAATTCACTCATTATATCAGGTGGCCTCGTTGACACAAATGTGTGCGCAAAGACGCCCACGCTCGCACGCAGGAACCCGGCACGGTGGACCGACTTCGTTACACAAGTGGAAACAGCTCAACCTGACAGAAACACAGGCACCAAAATAAAAAAGGGAGAGACGAAAAAGAAATATAAAAGGCTTATATGTGCCCGTGTTGTGTAAGCGTGTTTCATCTTCCCACTCTCGCCTATCCCCTCACCCACACGGGTTAGATCCAATAGCTGGTGCCAGGCCTCTATCTTTGCAACACACACATCTCCGTGTGAAGGAATATTGCAGTCGAGCTCTTTTTCATAATCCCCCCCCCCCCCCATGTACGCCCACACATGCACATGGTGAGGGGGTAAAAAAAAAAAAGGGAGAGTGAAATTGAAAAGAGAAGAGGTGGTGATGGTGGGGAGGGAGGATGGAGGGTGCTGATGAGAGCCAGGAGGTAGTTGTTATAGTAACTGTGTTTCTATACCTGTCAATCAGAGCTATTTCAGGCATGCTGCTTCTGAGGGGAGGGCGGGAAAAAATGGGGGCTGGGGGGGCGCAGAGGACAGCGAAGGTAAAACGATCAGAAAACGAACACGACGACTTGGGTGAGCAACGCCTGGGCTGAAAGTTGACCAGTCATATCAAATGAAAGTACAAAAGATTTAAAAAGTTTAAATTAATCCAAAAAAACCCCAAAAAACCATTTAGCTAATTTCTGCTTCATTAGCAACTTGAGATTTAACTTTTCATAGTTCACTCACAGAAATACTTAAAAGCATTCTGACTTTTATTGGAAGTGTGTTTCTGTTGTGCAGTTATGAACAAGTAGTATCTTACCTGTTTTGGATAGCCTTCAGAACAACCTCAGTTTGGAGGAAAAAGTTTAATTCTGACCGTATGAAGTGCAGCCAAAACCAGAGTGATGTCCCAAAACAACTTCAAAATTTATCAGTTCATGAACTTCACAGTCAATTTTAGTCACACATATATATTTATAGATATTTTATTGCCTGTTGCCACAATCCTTTTACTTGTGTCTGTCGCTGTAGCGTTAGCAAAATATCTCATTAACCTGTGAATAGATCTTGAAATAATCATTGGACTGCTCAGTAAGAGTCAAACCAACTCAAGATGGCCGCCACACCTGACATAAACCAGTTTTACAGATACGGAGCTAAACTTTGAGTGCTAGTCCTTTAACCTGAACTACTTCTATAACCCAAATATATTTTATATAAACTGTTCAAAGTATTTTCACTACAGTTTACTCATTCCTCCTGCCATGTGGTGGCTCTTCGGTAGCTTTCGTCATCTTCTCAAGCTGTTGAACAGCTGCATGAAGTAATTATTCATTCGCGACACCTATTCAGGTGCGAACGTTTTGACTCGACGTGCGCCTCCTCCCCAGTTTGTTCTCGAATTAACAGGAGTTACTGCGCACAACACGACAAACGGAGCGTCCCTAATGGAGTCTATTTAATTATCGACATCATAGCCAAAGAAAAAGCCTCCATTCAGCCCCGTTATAAACACATGGTGAGGAGGAGAGGGAAGCGAAGGACACAAAAAAAAGTGGGGGAGTAAGAATAGTGAGAGTACCAATGAATGTGAGATTGGGGAGTCGTTATGCAGGAGGTAATTAATACCTGTCACTGCAGTGCTCCGTTCACTGCCTTTATTCTCCTTCAGACCAATTAAAATATGACACTCCTCCGGTGGAGGAACGTCTTGTTAAAATTAAACGCCTGAGATGCACAGACACCTTTGATAAACATATCCAGAGCTACAATTGGCTTTGGCAGCAAAGGCATGGTGTATGGATAGAGTGAGGCGGGGCGGGGGTGGAGGGGTTGGTGGGGGGGGACATGGCAGCAGTTTTGTGTTGTGTCACTTCCAGTAGGAGCTGTTAGATCTGATTAAAAGTGCGTGTGCGTGACTCTCGCTCTCCTCTCAGAGATGAAGCGCACACCGGAGATTGACGTAATGTTGAGGAGAGGAGACGGACGGTGTGAGGCGAGGACGGACAAACGGTGAGCAAAAACCCATGAGCCGTGAGAGCAGCTGAAGATAGAAAAAGACAGGTGGTGCGCAGGGAGGGGATGAAAACAAAAAACAAAGAGGAAAACAAACCGGGGCGAGGAAGAGAGAGCAAAGGATGGGCGAAAATGTTCACTGCAATACGGCGAAAAGTGTGGCAATAATAAAACGAAGAACGAAACAAAAAGACGGAGGAACAACGAGAACGGAGAGAGGTGGAGTGATGGATGCAGGCAGGAGACCAGCAGCTTTCTGCCAACATCTCCGTGCATCCATCCAGACATCACACTGTGCTGCCATCTGCCACACACGCGCGCACACGCACGCACACACGAAGGGTATATACAGAATCATTAGTGTCTCCTGACGCTGAATAAATATCCAAGGATGAAATTCGTCTGTAGAGAAATCACCTGCAGGGAAAATATGACTGGATGAGATCGCGACCTCACTGCAACGTAATTTGCATGTCATCTAAATAGGATCTCCCCCCCCCCCCCCCCCCCCAGCTGGAGGGGGGTCAAACAGTGGTTCGATTAGTTAGATGGAGCAACAATAGCAGGTGAGGTGAGGCTTCTCCTGTGAGCTGCAGGACTGCCCCCTACTGGCTGCTTCACATTCAACACCATCGAAACATCTTCAAACAAAAAGGCGGTTCTGTTTTCGTTTTAATCACATTAGAGATAAGGAATAAAAAAAAACAAAGAGCATGAAGAGTGCAGCACACAGTATTCTGGTTAACCACATACAGAGTCTTATTTATACATATATTTATATACTAGAACAATTTCTCCCACCTATACAGCCTTTGATTGTAAAAACCCCCATTCCCCCGGCTGAAAGAAAAGAAAGAGCAGAAATCACAGCAGTCATAGAAAACCTACAGCATGTTTCTTTTTTATATATAATCATACATGAGGCATCAGTATTCATTACAAAAATAGGATTAGAGTCGATTCGGAAGCAGTGAGGGTTGATTAGGTGGGTGAATTAATTATTGGAAATGACGGCCCACCCACTAACCCACGTGACAAACACGACCCCAAACATCTGGGATCCTTTCATGAGACGCACAGCAGTCCAGCTCAGTGAGGAGGCATCGGTGAAAACGTGTTAGGGCTCGACTAAAACTCAAAAACCGTAAGAAGAACAGAGAGTAACGAGGTAACGATGAGCGAAAGTTCAATCCAGAAAACATAAAACGAAGGGAAACGTGAAAATTATTTTTTTGAAATACAGGAATAAAGAAAAATTTTTAGATAAAAAAAAAAAAGTGCAAATAAGCTCAGAGATCTCGCTTCCTAAAGCTGCTGTTAGTGAGAGGAAGCAAAGCTGAAGAGGGGCTGATGGAGGCCGAGTGTTATTGCTGAGGCCGCATTTTATTTGGTGTTAACGTGTCAGAACAGGAACGAAGGGCTGAAGAGGAGAGTTATTGTTGAGGGTAGTACGGATGTTGTTGTTGCTGGGGGGGCTGCTGTGGGTAGCCAGGGTAGGGCTGTCCTGCTGGAGGGGCTCCTGGGTATCCTCCCTGTCCTGGGGTGGTCTGGTAGGGCATGTAGGGCACGTTGTACTGACCGTACGCATACGGGTTGTAGCCCATGGGCATCTGGTAGAACCTGGACGACACAATCAGAGAAAACTCTAATTCAACTAGAGAAACTTAATTTCCCGTGAAAATGCAGTGTGAATACTTATTGCTGAAGAACTTGCTGAAAAACAGCTGAAATTCACAAAAACATGCTGAAATGTAGCTGAAATGGGAGAAAAGGACTAAATTAGCAGAAGAAAACAAAAAGAAGACATATTTGCTGAATTAGGTTTAAAAAAGTAGAAATTATCACAAAAAAGGCTGAAATTAGTAAAAAAGTAGCTGAAAATGCAGAAAGAAAACACATTTCCAGATGGAAGTGGAAAGAGCTGAAATAAGGTAAAAAAATGTCGAATTAGCTGGAAAAGCTAAAATTAACATAAAACAGCTAAATAGTAGCTGAAAGAGCAGAAAAAGCTAAAAGGAACATAAGCTGAAATTAACACAAAAGTTAATTAGGCTGAAAGTAGCAGAAATTATCAAGTAAAACTTGAATTTATGTGAAAACAGCTAAAATTAGCTAAAGGTAGCTGAATAGGTAGAACAAGCTTAAAGTAGCAGAAGAAAGCAGAAAGAACACGTTTGCCCAGTTAAGCTGAAAGAAGCAGAAATTAGCACAAAAAGTGGAGATTATCTGAAAAAAGATTTAATTTAAAAAAACAGCTGAAAAGTAGCTAAAAAAGCAGAAAGAAGCTGAAAATACAAGAAGGAAGTGGAGAGAGCGCATTTTTGATGGATTAGGCTGAAAAGTTTAAATTACTGCAAAAAAAATGTGGAATTAGCTGAAAAAGCTTAAATTAGCATAAAAACAGCTAAATAGTAGCTGAAATAGTAGAAAAAGTTGGAACTTTCAGAAATGAGCTGAAAGGAGCATAACAAGCTGAAATTAGCAGAAAGAAGTTAGAAGAAGTACAAAAATGTTGTAGTTAGTTGAAATAATCTGAAAGGAGCACAAAACAGCTGAAATTAGCTGGAAAAAAGTTTGAATTTGCACAAAGTAGCTGAAGCAGAACAAAATGTGAAAGGAGCAGTAAATGGCTGTAAACAGATGTAAAGATTAGAAGGATGTAAAATGAGCTCAATTCATGTTCTATGAGAAAAAAAGTGGCAGAAAAGGCTAAATATATCACAAAGCTAAAGTTGCACCAATACCAAAAGTCATAGGAGGATTGTCCTGAAAGAGCTGAACGTTTTGATTTGTTGAAATAAATTGAAAACTGTGGGACGAGAACCATGCCAAAAAATGTACTGAAGAAAAATGGATCACAGTAGTGTAAATGTTTCATAAACATTCACACTATGATGCGTTTTATGTCACTCGTAGGTAAATCATCTTAAATTTAATGTTCGGATAATTCGGTTGTACAGACACTTTTATTCCAGATGATCTGTTTGCCACATTAAGGTGCCAGTGGTCAGAGCTGAAAGATAAGTCCAAGTGCAGAAAGAAGTGCAGGAGTTCAGGGAGTAGAGTGAGCAGTTCAGTAAATAATGACAATAAAACATGAAGCACAGCCAGTTAGATTTATAGACCAGCACCTGGAGTAATCCACATGGTGCCAGAACGCTACTTTATTTAATCCCTGTAGGTTTTACAACTCAAACTGCTCCATGGAGCAGCTGGTTAAGTGATGCTGCCTCACTGCATTCAAACTTTCTCTGGGTTTCTTTAGGTTCTCTGGTTTTCACATGCATGCTAGGGTAAGAAGAACAGTGCATCATGTGCCAGTGCTGGCTTCACAGAGAACTTCTGTCATTCATTTTGTGTTGCTTGTTTTATGTAACTGTGCAAATGGTGTTGGAAACTTTACTCCTTCACAGAAACAGAGTTCTATGTTTTGAGAAACTGCATGTTTGAAACGAGTGTTGCAGCTACGATTAAAGAGGCTGTAACTGTTGAGACTTGTTGGTGACACAAATCGAGGGAAAGCTGTAAGAAAAAGGTCATTTTTCATTGCAGCCTCACAGAGGGTGTGGGTCTTTGCAACTGGGTGACCATCAAGTTGGTTTTAACAGATAGTTTTTAAAAATCGTGGCCTATTTTTATGTGCACGGCTTGTAAAGCTGCATTCTTGGCCATGCACATTATTTTGTTGCCCACATCCCATCAATGTGATTTGAACCTACCTTTACAACCACCCCCACATTTAGGATTTAATCTGCTGGAGCACACTTTTTAAATAAAGATAGGCAGAACTTAACCAGTTTTTCAAAAATGGTTAATCGTCGGTCTGGTTTTAGACCAGAACATTAGCCTCGGATGTTTTCTGTCACAGAAGAGCAGCCCTGTGACATACTGCCTGTGAAGTGCACGTCAGACCAAATATTGGACATAAATGCCCTTTAAATGTAAGATCAAGAGTTAAACGATGTCAACCTACATTATTCAACAGAGATATGAGCTGTTGACTAAAAATGTATTCAACTAATGAGAGCAGCTGTTTAAGATGTGGCTCTTTCAGAAAATTACTGATGAATGATCTTACTGAATGTATTTTATAGATTTATAATCAGATTGTGTCAGAGTTACAGCACCCGAGGTGTTTGGATGACTGGAAGGAAAACTCACCCTGGATAGCCTTGGTAGGAGGGATAAGGTGGTCCTTGTGCCTGGGAGGTTGGTGCCACAGGTGGGGGGTTATTGTTGGGAGGACCGGTGGGTGCTGGGCTGGCGGGTGCGGCTGCCTGAGGAGTGAAGCTTGGGGGTGGTGGCCTGGAAGGAGGTTGGGGCTTCGGTTGGGGCTGCTGAGCTTGCTGAGGCTGCTGGGGCTAAAACAGAACAGACGTGTGAAAACACAAAGACAATGCGGTTTGTAAACCAGATTCAGTCTGCGGGCGCTTACAAAGACTGTTCTGGGAGCAGGGGTTGGACCTGGGGCCGAGACGGGGGCAGCAGGGGCGCTCTGATAGGCGGGAACGTTGAAGGCCGGAGCGCTGGGCTCCCGAGCGATGCTCTGCTGCAGCTCTCTGAAACAAGAATTTAAACTTCACAACCGGTGCCGTGCTGCAGAGTTTACTTCATTTTCACTTTTCCTCTCATCTACTGCACACGACCGGCATTCCTACATCTTAAATACGACGTTTAAAACGTTAGGAAACAAGTTGTGTTCAAATAAATACATCAGACACGCGAGAAGGCAGTTGGTTTTGTTCTGACTGTACGCACTTGAGGAGCTCGTCCCGCTCCGTCTTGCGAGCGAAAACGATGTCGCTGCATTTGTTCTGGAACTTGAGCAGGATTTCTGTCAAGTCGTTGTAAAACTGAGGAGAACAAGGACAAAAGGGCGAGATTTAAAAAATAAATAAAAAAAGCTAATCACCTGGCTTGCTAAACATGTAGTGAAAAAAGATAAATAAGGGGAACAGTTTCAGAGTTCCTGCTGATGGTGTGCAGATGTGCTGAGCGAGTACCTTGGTGCCTTCGCGCAGGTTGCTGCAGATCTCCACGTAGCTGTCGTGAGCTGAAGCCAGTTTCTTTAAGACCTCCTCCCGCTGGTTGGCATCACTGTTGGACTGTTTGAGGCTTGCGAACTCCTGGTGGGACGTCTACAAGGACAATTGGGTTTCAGAAAACACACAACCAGACATGTTTTATTTTTTGCATTCATGCAGAGTAAGTTGTAAACTCTTTCTGCACATGACACCATTTTTTTTCTGTTTCTTTTATCTGCACCTGCTTACATCATGTAGGTTTTATTTTCCCCCAGCAACAGAGACCACCATGACCTAAAAACAACAAGCGTTGGGTTTGTTGGTGTACCTGAACTTGTCCCAGCAGCTCTTCCTGCATGCTGAGGCTGGCCTGCACCTTCTGGTTGTAGCTGCCGTACAGCTGGTCGAGCTGGGACATGGACAGCTGCTCCTCGTTGATCGCTCCGTCCTGGGCGAGCGCCTTCAGGAACGTAGTGGACATGTCGAACGTCACGGCCTTGATTTCTCCCTCCAGGACCTCCCTCTCCTTCTTCACCTCATCCAGCTGGGCGAGGAGGGAGCGCAGCACGTTCACCACCTGAGGAGGAAGAGGAGGAGGAAGAAGAAGAAAGGATGCGTTCTCATCATCTTTTTTTTCCCCACTTAAGCACAGTTGGAGAGACATAAACTTCTGGCTTGTTCTTTCCCAGTTCTGCTTGCTTAGTTGTTTAAGATCCCCAGTGACTCACGATGCCAAGTCAGCAGACTGCAAGAAAAATGGGGCTACGCTAAAGGGGGGAGGAAAAAGAGCCATAAAGCACAAAACGTCCTCTGGGTCTGTTCTAGACACAAGAAACCAGAACAGTAAAAATGATTGTTTTGCATCGTGTGGACACACACACCTCGCTGCCCTGTAGTGTCTTTGTCGGGTTGGCGGAGGGGATGGCGGCGGTGAGCTCGCTCTCAGGTTTACACAGCAGTGCGATCATGTCACACTGTGTGTTGTAGCGGTCCCTCACCACCTGGTCAGCCCCCACCGCCTTGTCCAGGATGTTACGGAAGTTGGTGCCCTCTGAGTAGAAGAACAATGAAAAGGAGGAGCAGATAAGGTGATGGTGGTCGCAGATAGAAGACAGAAGACGTGAGTAAGACGTGCACCTGCACGAAGGGGCTTGTACAGATCTCCTGAGGGGGTTCTGTTCCAGCGCTGGTTGAACTTGGCTCGCAGCTCGTTGTCTGTTGTCTCCTCGTCGTCCAGCATCTTCAGAGACTAATCAACCAACACGAACAAGACAGATGAGCAGTCACAAACACTAACGGTAAACAAAAACCAAAAACTGTGTTTTAATCCAAGTTCAACGTAGAGCTGTTGTTCCCTTTTATTTTTTTCTAACTTATTTTGAGAAACTTGATGCTACAAATGCTTTGGACAGAAAATAAATTCATATATTTGTACTTAAACATTTAGCAAGAGCATCAAGAAGTACACAAAGATCATGTCAGTCACCGCTCCCATCTATAAACAGGCGCACATTTCATTTAACTTTATTTCACTTCAGAAAAGAAGCGGAGGACGATAAAGTCTAAACTCTTCAATCGACCCGAGCAGGAAGGACTGATTCAGAATAATTCAGCTTTGTGGGAAAGTTCCCAGGTCATGATCAGGAGCAGTGGAGACAACGGATTTGGGGCAAGCAATTATAAAATGAGCACTTTCAACTGTATGGCAGGCCATTTGTCTATTTATTTGAGATCACTGATGTCAAAAATCATTTTCCCACACCATCTCTCACTTGCTGAAAAGCTAGGTGAGAGTTCACGTTGGGAACTGTGTTGGTTTTTATTTTGCTTTAAGTTTGTGTCAAATAATTTGAACTAAACACTTTGTTTTATTTTTTTGTAATATTTTTAATCCAAGAAAGAGATACCTTTTTGGAGTTTATGAAACTTTACAACACACGGTCTGTGAGACCGTACTTCTTTTAACGCCATAATAAAGATATTAGTATGTAACAAACCATGATTTGGGGGGGGGAACTGTTCGTTACACCCCCAGTAAATAAATCTCAAATTTTATTTAAAACATACTAACAGTTTGTTTTTGGACAGCAAATTTGCACTTTTTACTATTAAAATTTGGCTTTATGCACATAAAAACTTTTTAAAAGAAAAAATAGGGCCTTTCTGTTCGGACTTTTTACAGTTTGACAAAAAACTTGGAAACAGATTGTATGTGTTTTTTTTGTTTATCCCTTTTGTCAGTTTAATTGTTTGTCAGCAAGCTGTTTAAAAAAATGGGTTGGCTGGAGTTAGTGGACTGAAAGATGTTGGCCCACAGATCTGTAGATTAGACTTCAGAGATGATCCTAATCTGGGATTTACGCCATGAGTGATGATTTGGAGCTGTTAAGCATTAATGTGCTTCACTGGTAAGCCTTGGCAGAAACACCAACAATCACAAAATCCAAAAATTAAATTAAGCAGCATTAATTTCATAAGCTGCTCTTTGAAGAAAAGCAAAGCCATATGACAAACATGCTGTCTGAGGCCCGCAGCTCTAAAAGTCCAGTCTTTACTTTTAGAAACAGATTTACAGCTACAATAAGTAGTGGCAACGCCCGGACCACTTCACTGACCTCATCCAGGATCTCTCTGTTGCGAGTTAATAGCTCAGGCAGGTCTTTGATTAGCTTCTCGATGCTCTGCAATCCTCCCTGCCCCACAATCGATTTGGCCTTCTCAGCAATGGATTGTGGGATAGAATCTCCAGACAGATCCTCCAGAGCAGCGGGCAGGTTCAGCGACGCCAACACCCTAACAGAGTTTCAGATTATCTGTCATTTATTACAGCTCCTCAAACATCAGCTGCTCTTAAAAACACTCGCTGTAAAGCCACATTTTGATTATAAACACAGCTTTAAATTATCTCCAGCCTTCAAACGTGTTGTGAATTAAACTCAACACCATCCTTCTATTGGATGAAATAATAGTCGAGCACTCATCGGAGCAAACGAGTGCTCTTGTCAACGTTTTAATGGTACCTGGTGCACTCTGATGTCATGAATTGTTAATGTCAAAAAGTCGCTCAGAGTGCGTGATGCAGGTGATTGCAGGGAAACTTGTACAGATGCTCTTCAACTAACCCGTTGCAGAGATTGGTGGCCTCCCTCATTGTTCCCACCAGTCTGTTCACCGTCTCGGCTTTTCTCTGGCTGTAAAAGCTCATGGACTGCTGCACTGCCATGGGCACCATCTTCTCAAACAAATCTGAAAAGATCAACGTGATCAGATTTACAGAGAATAACCTAAATGTGAAAGTTGTTTCGAGCATTTTTTTTTTACAAGAATGTGGTCAAATCTTTGTAGTGAAAGATATTTAAATGAGACTAGCAGTCGTCAGACAAGTGATTAAAATATGTTGCAGAAAATTGTGGCTGAAGATAACTCTCATCATGATTCTGATATTGGTTCTGTCAATCAGCAGGATAAAAATTAACAGGAAGTGGTCCAAGTTTCAGTCCAAAATCCTAATCTGTTGGTATTTTACATCACATGACTTGGGCACAAGAAAAAGCAGAAACTTTAGTTCTGTACAAAAAAATAATTCAAGTTGTTTCCCTTTGTCACTTATTCATACTTCTTTTGTAAAATTCCACTTGGCACTTATGACATTATTTGTCTGAACTCTAAATAATCTGCATTTTTAAGAGAAAACAAGTGAAAATTTCTCAATTCTTGCAATTTGTCAGTTTAAGAAGAGTGCATAATTTAGTTTTTTCATCAGTTTAATGTTATGAACTTAATCGTCATGTTTAAATGTAGAATCAATGATGGATGTCTCTATAGATGTACGTCCTACCTGTGAATTTCTGACTGAGTGGAGGTGTGATGGTGGAAGATTTGACCAGCGCTGCCTTTCCGATATGTTCCAGGTCTTTGACTTCAGGCACACGGTCGTGGTAGATAAAGTCATTGTCCTTCTTGGCTGCAGTGAGGGCTCGATTTATCTTATCAGTCAGGTCCTTTACGCTCACATACTCGTCGTAACGAGACGCAACTGTCTTCACCAGCTCAGCCGCGTGCTGCAGAGTTCAAACACTTATTAGATTGTACGAAGGTAATGGTGACCCATCATCCCCCTGTCAGTGTGAAACAATAAAAATAAAACATTTGAAATCTGTACCTGCAGACGAGCAATCTCCTCTCCGAAGCGCTTCTTCTGTTTGGCGAGGATGCTCTGGTGCAGCTCGGCGTTGGCCTGCATGATGCAATGCTTTGCTGCCAGGACCGGCAGCACTTCCTGAAAATAAAAATACTAACCAGGGAGAGGCAACCACAGAGCAACACACAAACACGTATGTGCAACGCACACGCATACAACAGCAAGGCAAATCAAAATCAGGGACACGCACATCAGTGAAGTCAAATCACAAAAGCCATTCAAAAACAGGCACGTGCAGCAAGGATTGTGCAAACACAACACAAGCGCACGCAGACAGACAACCAGCGTCGCCACCACCACAAGGGATGCAGGAAGAAAAGGAGACGAGAGAGAAAAAACACAAGAGCTCATGAGTGTTAAACCTTTCAGCAAAAGCTGCTACAGCTCAAAGAAACATCCCACACAGGTCAAAGGTTGGAATCAAGTGGCTTAGACAAAAAAAAAAAAAAGATCTTGAGAAATCTTGAAGAAACACTTATCAGAATCCCTTCAAGCTGTAAAAAGTGACAACTTAAGTGTCACAAAGACATAAAATAAGTAATAATTAAGGTTTTGTTATACGTTTCATAACTTGAAGTTTTCCATTTTTATACACCACATCCAGTATCTTGTTAACTTCCCACTAGGTAGTTAAATCCAACAATTCCCAGTAAGAACCCAGGGAGAACAGAATAGTCCCACAACCTGCATCACCTTTTCAACACAAAACCCAGACACACGACACTCAACACACCACAGAATCTAAAGTATGTTCTTGACGCGCTGAACGCACGACCGACTGGACTGGGCTGTCTGCTGGTTATCGTGTGAACTTTGTGTTTTAGCCACTTACTTTAGGAAGGGTGTCTTTGAACTGACACTGCTTAAAGGCCTCGCCGTAGAAATCTGCAGCCTGATTGGCCAGCTTTGCAATCACAGCATCTTTCATCTTGTCTATTGAGAAAAGACACTTTTAGACAATTGACCACAAAAACAGACATCAGTGCGCTCTCAAGCTGAGTTCCCTAAAACAACTCTTTACACGCTCATCTGTAGCTCTGATCACCAACATGAGGTCGTACTTTAAGGCATCTTGTGCAGCAGCTGTGAATCTGTTGATAGCTGAGACTTTTCTTCACAGAGATGTTTTAACACCACGCCACAGTGAGAAAACATGACTGTTAGCCTCACATTCTACAAAGTGTGAAAACTCATTTACAACAATAAAAATAACTACTAAGCAGATTAGAGGTCTATTTTTTTTTTAACAAGGGCTTATTTTATGATGTAACCTACAAAACACTTTTTTTTTTTGTAAAAGTTTGCCCACAACTTGGAACGGAGAACTGGGACAGAGGCTGTGCTCAGCCTGGATCAAAATGGCTCCTGTCACGCCTTGAAATTAATCTTAAGATAAAAAGAAACTGCACTGGTGTGTAATTACAGAAACTACTAATGTGAAGTGCAACAACTCTTTAAATTAGTGACACAGTTTGCCTCAGAGATTCAAACTTAGAACTGCATAGATGTGCATTTTTGGGCTAAAGCATGAACTTGTTGTACAGCAGTAGACACACAGCGATAATTCATTATGGGATGAAATGTTTTGGTACCTGACGTGGCTTTGAGGAAGAAGACCTCCTGAGCTTGGGCCAGCATGATGCTGCTCAGAGTGCTCACGGTCTCAGGACAGATGTCCATGGTGGGCTCTCTGTTCAGGGCAGAGAGCACCGTGTCCTTAATGTGACTGAAGGCCCCGCTGGCCAACTGGAAGAAGAGACACGACATCAAACATGAGTTTTGTTGTTCAAACATCCACTAAAAGTGGCGTGAAAACAGAAACCAGACCGTGTGTAAACGACATCGCTCTCTAAATAAAAGCTGTCTGTAAAATATCAACACATGAATAACAAATTAGGGCTATTAAGACACAGGGGGAGTTGTATCTGCAGAAAAGTCCAATCAGAGTATGGATCTGATTTGTAAAGGAACATGTGCTCTAAAGCTCAGTAAACCTTTAAGATTTGTCAGACTGTAACTACAGTGTGCAAAGTACATAAAAATAAATAAGATGATTTCTACAATGAAAACAAATCTTTATATTAATGGAGAGATAGTATAAAATTTTCATCCCGTTTTTTGCAATCACTTGCAAGATTTTCCTGCACATAGCATTCAATTTACGACAGTAAAAAAAAAAAATAGTACAGCACATCAAGGACTTTGTGAGGTGCAGACAATCAAACCACTTAAAAGTATTGAACACTCCAGCTTCAGATGTAAATAAACAATGTTATGAAGTAACTTAAGTTCAAGGCTACATGTGCTGATAGAAAGTGGAACACTTTTTAAACCTTGTATACTTCTGATAAACACCTCTAACACCACAGGCATGAAAGTACCTTTAGGTAAAATCTGTATATCTGAACATATAGACCCTTTCCAAAAAGTTAGAATATCTTGGAAAAGTTGTTTAACTTTCATAATTCCATTCAAAAAGTTTATCTTTAATAGATGATAGATTCAGGGGCCACAATTTAAACAATTTCAAGTATTTATTTGTTTATTTTTACATCATTTGGGCTTTCAGTTCACGAAACCCACGAAAACAGGATTAAAAAAAAAAAATTAGAATACTGTGAAGACATCAGCCCACACGACTCAGTTTTTGCAGAAAAAATAAAGAAATTAGGATCACAACAAATCAATCAAAATATGGTAATTTCAAAACAATATGTCAATCTTCAACTTGGTTGGGAATCCCTTTGCCTTAATCACTGCCTCGATGCAACGTGGCGTTGAAGCAATCAGCCTGTGGCATTGACTGGGAGTTATGGAAGCCCAGATCTCCTTGATGCTGTCAGCTCTTCTTTGTTGATGACCTGGTGCCTCATTTTCCTCTTGACAACACTCCATAGATTCTCAATGGATTTAGGTCCGGCGAGTCGGCTGGCCAGTCAAGCACTGTGGCATGGGCATCAAACCAGGTTTTGGTGCTTCCAGCGGCATGGGCAGGGGCCAGGTCCTGCTGGAAGATGAAATCTGCATCCATACAGATCCTCAGCAGAAGGAATCATGAAGTCCTCTAAAACATTCTGGTCGACTGTTGTGGTGACCTTGGATTTAAGAAAGCAGCGTTTACCAACACCTGCACCAGACATTGCACCCCACATCATGACTGACTGTGGATATTTCACACTGGACCTCAAGCAGTATGGGTTCTGTTCTTCACTCTTCTTCCTACAAACCCTTGGACCTTGATTTCTGAATGAAAGGCACACTTTAGCTTCATTGGAAAAGAGAACCTTGGACCACTGGCCAACGGCCTAGCTCTTCTTCTCCTTGGCCCAGTTGAGACATTTCCTACGTTGACTCAGGTTCAGAAGTAACTTGACCTGAGGAACCCAGCAGTTGTAGCCCATCTCCCAGATGTGTCTGAATGTGGTGGTTTTTGAAGCTGTGACTCCCGCCTCATTTCACTCTTTCTGGATCTCTGCCAGATTCTGGAATCTTCTCAGTTTCATAATCCACTGAAGCCCACGGTCATTTCTTTTGCTGGTGCATCTTCTCCTGCCACATTTTGCCCTTCCACTAGACTTTCCATTGATATGCTTGGACACAGCACTCTGTGAACAGCCAGCCTCCTTAGCTATGAACTTTTGTGGCTTACCCATCCTATGGAGGGTATCAATGATGGCCTTCTGGCCAGTTAGCAGTCTTCCTCATATTGAACAGAACTGAGACAATTGAACCAAACTGAAGCAATTTAATAACACTTGGGGAAACCTGTGAAGGTGCTTTGAGTTTAGTATCAATCAACCTTTATTTAGACAGGTAAATCCCATTGAGCCTCGAGGACTCATTTACAAGAGAGACCTGATTTCAACAAAGAAAGATGACAACAATGGACAACAGTAACAACAATAAACAGTTATAAAAAAGCATACTACAGTTTTTTTTTTTTTTTTTTTTTTTGTTTTTTTTTAACAAATAGGATGGCTAAAAGGAAAAGGTAACAAAACAATAAAAACAGCTAGATTCCAAGACAAATGTAGAAAACTAACAACAGGAACATGTCAGCATTGGACCCTGCCAGGTGTCCAACAGATTTGTAAATTAGTAAATGATTGTAATTAGTAAATGATTAGTGTCACACTCAGTTTTAAAACTTTTATGTCCTGCAACATTTGGGCTGATTTCTCCACAGTATTCAAATTTTTTGAAATCCTGTTTTTGCTGGTTTCATGTGCTGGAAGCCCAAATTATGTAAAAATAAACAAATACTTGAAATCGTTTAAATTGTGGGCCCTGAATCTATCATCTATTAAAGATTCACTTTTTGAATGGAATTATGGAAGTTAAACAACTTTTACAAGATATTCAAATTTTTTGGAAAGGGTCTGTATTTCAATCTCCAGAAAATCGTCAGGAAGACAAAGAAAGAAAGGAATATTTGTTGTTTAGAAATGATGTAAATGTTCCATGTCTTGAGTTTTTAAAAACGGTAGCTTGTTAGTGGTACTACACACACCTGATAGTATTTGGCAGCAGCCTTGAGGCATTCATCGTTATCAATGTTCTGCTCCGCGGCAATCTGACTGGCCAGAGCTGCACAGTTGAACAACACGCACGTTTTCTCGTAGCCTAAACTGGCCAAAGCTGCAACACAAACACAAATAAATGATAAACACCATTTCACTGTCAAAGTAAAGGAGGAATATCCTGGCATTTAGTCTATAGTGCGTGTCCAGTCAACATTTCTGTTTCTCAACTTGACGTTCTTCTCTAAAGTTCATTAAAAAAATTGCCACTGTCGTATCAGTCACGTTCCAGGTGCTGAACAGATATCTGTATCACATGAAGAACCCGAACTTGTGTCTAATATCAGTTTAATTCTTTATGACACCTTGTCAAGCCTGTTTGAGTACACAGAGGGATATAGAGACATGTTGCATGTTAGAAAGCTTTTGTTTCTCACTGGGTGCGTGTTCATGTCGTTGGACAAAAGCCAAAAATAGAAACACGTACACACAATAAAAAACATGGCTAAATGTACATGAAGGGAAAAGACTAAACAGTCTTTTTACTATAGCAGCATCTTGTTCTCCCTCTGCAGCCAACTGCATACACGGTTTACAGCACAGCACACTGCAGACACACACAAACATGCTTAATAAGAAACGTCACTCACAGAGTTTGACTGAGCCTCCGAACAGAGATCCTTTATCAAAGGCATCCTTCCATGTGAAGGTTAGGCAGAGCTGCAGAAACAAAACCATGTTCTGTTGCTCAAGTCATTTAATTAAGCTTTAATTCACTTCCATACGTGTTGTGTGTAGGATCCATTACCTGGTTTTCAGAGAAGGGAAACTTGGGCTCAATTGCACACAACTGATCATAGTATCTGTAAGAAAAAAGTGAAATAAAACCATGTTTTGGATAATGCATAAACCCAGATCATGTCATCTAATGATCGAAGAACTTGAAATGAAGAAAAATGTCACCTTTAAATAAAAAGGAAACTACCTGCTACAGACTGATATTTGGTCTGTGGTTTGAGGAAACTGCTTCGTCAGGCATTTGACAGTGACTCAGGAAAAAAATACCAAGGTGATCAAACGCACTGAAGCGCGTGTGCACCAACAACACCGAGTCAGTAGCTTCTCAGCTCTTTGTCAGATCAGTACATGGGTCTGTGATGAATGTCAACACTCTAGTTTTGGATATGACAGCATACAGTCACAAAAATACTTGTGAATCCCATATTTTTGGTAAATCAATCCTGCATTTCTTGAAAAGCACACAAACACAAAAAAAAAAAAAAAAAAAAAAAAAAAAGGTATTTCTATTCATATTACAGGTAGTTTTTAGTAAATATGAGCTGAAAAAAGTGCACAAGGGAAAGCTGAGATGAGGTGTGTCTCGGGGAAAAACAACGTCCCATGCAAACACCGGTCACCATGGTGAAACTTCAGCTGTGTTTCTGGCTGCCTGTGAAAGGCCCGTCGCTCTGACTACCTGGCATAGAGTTAACAGAGAGCCAAGGAGCAGTCATGGTAGCAGTCATTAATAATGGTCCATTCATTGCAAACGTGAGCCTCAACCACAGTGCCAATCAGGCATTTGCAACAACCTCAAAGCGTTTACAGATAAAACTCTTTGGTAAAATGTAATAAGGACAAAAATAATACATGTTAGACTTCAAGAACATCAGTTTTAGGAAGTTTAAAATCAAGAGACAGTCAGAAATGCCGTGGAGCCCTTAAAGAAAACCCCTGATCATCTTTACTCCTAACTGGTCCTAAATAAAAGAAATAACTAAATGTGCCACAGCCAGCACATGTCAGGAATCACAAGACTGAACCGAAACATGACTCATTGATCAGTAATGCTTTGTCATTCCCGTCACTCTCAAATGTTATCAACACTGTACACAATAACCTTCGTTTGAAAGGAATCCTACTGCTGGAACAGCGGTGCTGAAGCTGAAAGATTCACCACAACGAAGAAAACGTAAGAGCAGCCCATTTAAAGCAAAGTATCGGTAGTTAGATCAGAAAGTACAAAGTCTGCATGCACGTCTAACAGAAATGTCGGTTAATAATAAGTGAGAGATACCTTAGATGTGAAAGTGGTGGATGAGGATTTTGTTGCCTTTCGACTGGACCAAATTAATTATTAGTATGACAAAAAGCATAAAGATAAAACAGCTGGAGGCACCTATTCAGCTGAGGAAACAGGAACTTTGTTAGACACAGATGAATCCTATTGTTTTTTTTTAATAGTTCCTTTATGCAAAGCCACTGACACAGACTGACAGGAATACTGAAGGGACTTTCACAGATTCACAGCTGAACTGTGTTAAAGAGTTTACTGTTATCAGCTTAAACTGACAAAAGCATAGCTCAAGGCAGGACTATTAGCTAAATATCAGTTTGAGAAAGCTGTATAATGTAGGAATTAAGAAGAATTCTTGTTTTGAACTTTTTTTGGGGGGGGGGGGGGGGGGGATATCAGCATCTGATTCGATAGCTGGGTTAAAGGGCTATTCCACATTTTGTTTGGCATCTGAACTACTTTAAACTCTTAACTAAAACCTACAATCCGCACTCTTGTCAAACTTGGGCCAAGCTGTCCTTCACTCAGTATAGAATCTTTAAAAGAGCTTGTTGTTTGTGGAACCTTTATTCAGTCTGTGAAACATAAAGGGTCGTTTTATGATTTGTTTGGCCTCTTTGACCACTTGAACTAAAGCTCGAGTTCTTACAACGAGCCCAGGTTAAATAAAAAACCGTGACTAAACTGACGTGAATAGTTTAACCTCGTAAGAGCTTGACGGCTTAAACTAATCAATGAGTCGTTTTTTGTTACCATCTTTAGCTTCAACTTTAGCTCTTTAGCAAGCTAACAGGCTGTGGGTGCGGCGCGCTAAGCTAATTCAACACCACAGATAAAAAAGGTTCCTGCGAGTTTTACTTTGTTGAAGCTGATTCAGGTGCTTTAAAGTACGTTTTATACCTGAGTAAGATCTCAAGGGAGCTTTCGTGTTTGTCGAGCGGCCTTCCCAGCGCGTTCTTGCGGAGCTTGTTCAACTCCTCCACGGCGCGGAGGTACTCGGTTTGCTCCTCTCCGGCTGGATAAGAGGCTGTGACAAACTTCGACAGCGGCTTCACCAGCTCCACTTCAGACGATTTCTTCAACGGGACTGAAATAAACGTTGCCATGTCGGCCCGTAAATGTGATATCTACAAGTCAGGAAAACAATAAAACAGGCAAAGATATCTTGGAGCAACGAACACAAACAACAGCGACACGACCCCACTTCCTGATTCTGACAAGCAACGTCGATGACGTCATGGGTAACGGAAGCCCCACTGCGCAGACTCAGTCCAACTGACGAAGTGTCTCAGAAATCAACACAAAAAGAAAAACAATAACAATACTATTTTTTTATTTATTTTGCTTATACTTTTTTGAATTAAACATTACAAGTCAGCTGGTAGGTTATTGTCTTCATATTCCTCCTCGTTGTTTAAAATTATTGATTAAAAATCATAATGGTTCAAAATTATTATTTGTTTTGAAACTGATCTTCAATTGTCACATTTTTTGAGTTATTGGTTTTGAGTAACAATCAGTTAATTATGGTTCACCTAAGTTTGACTGCAATCATATAAGCAAGCTGACTTTTTTAAAGTTGCAGCTAAAAACATGAAATAGATAAGTTTATGTTACAGTAAAATATGTCTATTATTTCCAAACCTACATCTACTTATTCGTTCTGATTAAATAAACATTTACATATGAAATTCTGGTTTTTGAAATCTCATTTACTTCTCTCAATTAAAAATGTTCCTCATCTGTGTTAAGTCTAAAGTTACTGAATTTTCCAATAATTTCTTGAGAAAAACTAAATGTTTTGAGAATGATTAATGTGTATTTTTTGTAATAAAAATAAACATAAGTAAACATTTATTAAACTTTACTTGTTCAAAAACTGTTAAAAGTACTTTTTTTTTGGACAAATTCTGAAGCCTTTAGGGAAAAAAATGTTTTGTTCACAAATAACATTTTTCATCCATCGCAGCTCATCCTCTGATGTAAATGTATTATTTTTGTGACTTTAAATCCAGAACCTCATGAATGGGAGTCTTTATTTTTAGAGACAAAAGTAGTTTTATCTTTTCACATCATTATAGTTCATGTTCTTGTATACCAATAGATTTGCGTCTTAGTTGATGCAAGTTTTTTTCTTTAAACCCAACTTCCTTTCCTTTTTGTATCTTTGTATATGTTGCACTGATTTGTAATTCAATATTGTTTTTTGTCCCAACCTGTATTTGCTTAGTTTTGATTTTCTAAAACAAATTGCCAGTTAAAATATCAGTTTTTTATTTTTACCCACTTCCATCAGCAACACATTAGTTCCTCTTTTCCCAGTCTGAACAAGATTGTATCATAAATGAAGCAATGCCAAAACAGGCAGCTCTTCATTATGAAGGATTACTTTTTATTACTGGTAATTAGTAATTTAATACATGAATGGATAACTCCAGTCTTGAGGAGTTTAAGCAACTGCAACTATTGTATATCGTCTTCAGACTACAGGAGTGTCAAGACCTAAAAATAAGTTTTTTTTTGTTGGGAATTTTTTTTTTTTCAAACAGAACAGATTTTTCTGGACTGCTGATTATTGATTGATTATTTGTCATATACAGGTCAACACAGGGTCTTTCAGGTGAAACTAAATGCAGGTCCGGCTTGCAGTGGTTCTTGCTCTATAAGAACAATGAGTCAGGACACCAGAGAAAGTTCTGAAGTCATTTATTCCCAGCACGTGGTTGTGTACATCTCCAGCATATGATCCTGTGCACACGAGAAGCATAATTGACATTAACAGTGGTCACCTCTCTGACGGGCAGACGCCCGGTTCAGGGCTTCAGCAGAACTGTGCTCACCAGACTGCTTTTTGTTACTAATGAAGGAGCTGATGAAGTTTTCTTCCTGTAAACATGTCGCACAGCTACAGTCCTGGCTCTGGTGAGTGACGAGACACAAACAGCTGCTTTTTTCATGTCGTTCTCATCTGATAAGCGGATTGGGTAGGATGGTAGGACTACAGACTACACATCAAAGTAGAGGGGGGGGGGGGGGGGGGGGGGGGGGGGGGGGGGGTCTCAGTGCAGGTTTGGTCTCCATCATGAAGGAGAAGGGGGAGGGGTACACTCATTGACAAATTATCTGCCAGATTTTCACATGCTCTTTACTAAACAGCAAGCTAAACAACTTTTTCATAACAACAGGAAAAGCTCCCGACATAATATAAGCTTTGCAAAAAAAAAAAAAAAAAAAAAAAAAGATACGCACAATCTGCAACATTGAACTGTAAACTGTAACCTCCTTTAAAAAAAAAAAAAAGCCAAAACTGATCAACCAAACCAGAGCAGAGACCTGGGAGCTGCGACATTTCCTGCCACTTTTCAAACAGCTCTTGAAACACAACGATCCGTGTTCAGCTACATGATAAGATTAGAAGATGGAGGCCATGATTTTTAAGATTACTCAAACCAGGCAACATCGCAGATGAACGTCTATTAGCCTGATGCATGATGGGATGTTTGCAGAAAAGCGGGATCCGGAATCAGGGGGCACAAAGCATCAAAATGTATTTACTTCAACACCAGTTAGTTAAGTGCTTCTAATGGCCACCATGTCAATGTTATCTCTCAAAAAGTGCCGACTGGTAACCTTTCTGGTCCACTTTGTAGTAGGTTTTTAATTGGCGTTAATCCTCCACAGGATAGAAAGAGGTTTTTAACATTTCTCACACATGTACGGCCAAAATCCCAGAAGCACATTTCTCTTAAACTGGTGTTTTGAAGTCCTCACACAAAGAAGAAGAAAGGATAACGGAGTGTATGCGCTCTATATGCAATAAAGAGACTCATCTAATAAGCCAGTATGGCACCAGAAAAAAAATTAACGAGCAAATTCACTGAGAGCAACAGAAACAGCAGACCCATAAATAAAGCTTCAACTAAAAACGGTAAAAGAGCAAGTCAGTCAGGACATATTGAGCTGAGAGATATGGCTGCAAATCACATGAAGTCCGACTATGTGGCAAGATATCATAAAATCATCTAAAATAAAAAAACAAATCGAAGCGCCTCAATCCACAAAATGAGGGCACTTCCACTCATTTAGTCGGAGTACTTTACAGGCCACCGCGCTCAGCTGATCAGATAAATTAAGACATCCCCATTAAGAATGTTAGGTAAGCAAAGGTGAGTTTCTCTGGTAAGCATCTTCATACGGATTCGCATGCTGTTCAGCAGTACACGTTAATCAAATACTGGCCTAGTGCTGGTTGTGTGCGTTGTGTAGGAAGGGCAACGAGCAATAAGAAAACTCTTCATCTCTCGCAGGCCAGAGCACCATCCATCCCCCTCTTTATACAAATAACGATTGAATAAAACAAAACGAGATCAAAATACATGAATTTGTCGACTACTCCCTTATCTTGTATCCTCCCGTCTCTTCTTATAACTAACCCTCTGTTAATAATGTTTTCAATATGAAACAGTGGACACACCCATGTCAGATGCTAACATTTACATGGCTTTAACTCTGCTTTCCATCGAGCTATTATTAAAAGAGATCGGGAGGATGTAGAGCGATAAGAGTAGAGGCGTGCAGAGAGGGATGAGAGGAGGCTGCCGCTCCAAAACAGAGGGTGGAGAATTAGTGATGCCATCTGTCCTCCTCACTACTTCATGATCAGATGAAGTCCTTCGCCAAACTCATCTGGAAGCGCACACACGAGAGAAAAGGAACATTAAATCCTTGTCAAATAAACACGCCATGGCTCGTTAAAACACTCAGTTCCTTATTTTAGTATTTTTAACTGACCTTTGACAGTGCTGATCAAAAAACAGCTCTCGTCATTTAAGTTGTAAACCATCTGGAAACAGAGAGATATTTGAGTTTGCTTCGGTAGCACTGAAGCAACAACTCTGATATCAGACGGAAGTAAAGCAGCGCTGTGTTTGCGCCATCATGCGCCCGAGTAGCATGCAAATCAGAGAGGTTCAGACAGAAGAGGTATTCACCGTCAAACAGTACAAACAAAACCCTGGCCGTCTGTTCTGCCTTTAGGTTTGGAATGAGTTCATTAATAAACACTAAATTAAAACCATTTTAGAAAATTCTAGACTTTCAAAAGTAAAACCAGGTAATGTTTGATTTAAAATGTTATTTATTGTTAATTGGTGAACGTCAAACTAAAAAAAAAAAAAATAAAAAATTTATACACGGCTATCAGTAACAAAAGAGGTATGACGTATTTATTGATACAGTAGTCCCTCGTTACTTTGCGGTTCGACTTTCGCTGACTCGCTCTTTTGCCGTTTTTCAAAGTAAGATTGAACACAAAAAAAGTACAGGACATGATTGTCAACTTTAATATTTCTCAAGTGATTGGGACAATACAGGATACTGTACAGTAAAAAGTTAACGAAAAAATAAAATACTTCAGACAGGCGCAGCCATTTTGTAGTTTTCTCTCAATAAGCCTACACTGTATACTGTACACTTTGCAGAGAGTGGTGAAGGCTGCACAGAAGTCTGTTGGAGTCAGTCTCTCCACCACCACAGACATCTACACCTCCAGATGCAGGGAGGGCCACCTGCATCATGAAGGACCCCACTCACCCAGCACACACACTTTTTGCCCCGCTCCCCTCAGGAAGGAGGTGGAGGAGCATTAAGTGTAGAACCACTAGACTGAGGAACAGCTTCTACCCTGGGGCTGTTAGATTCATGAACCTCTAATCAGTATAATCACTGTGAAAAAAATCTCATGTTGCTGCTGATCAGTTTCATGTTGCTGCTAATCTGTTTCATGTTGCTGCTGATCTGTTTCATGTTGATGTGTTCAATCGTGCTCATCTGCTCACACAGACTCCTGCTCATGTTCATGCTGCTGTTCGACATAATGTTTTTACGCCATTAGTGCTTAGTGTATTATTTAGTTGGTGTTTTTCTTAGTTCATATCTTAGATGTTATCACTGTTTTTCTTTTACATTTTATTGTTGGTGGTAACTGGGACCCTGTGTACATAATTTCGCTCCACCACATGTGGTGCGAATGACAATAAAGAATCTGACTCTGACTGCATCTCCGCTCATAACGACTACATTTCCCAGAAGCCAACATTGCCCCGCCCAGAAGCCCTGTTGCCTTATGCTGAAACACTAGAGGGAAAGTTTTGATCTAATCAGAAAATGTTCGGTCTCTCTTTATTCAGTGACTGTGACTTCGGCATCCAGCGGATGCAGAGAGCTGCATGGAACCCACTGGGAACCTGAGCAGAACCGGACCTTCAGACTCATCGGTGAATCTGACAGCTGCTAGCTGGCCCATGAGAACTTCAAAGCGGGGAGGCGCTGCTGTAGGTCCGGCTTCTCTCTGGAGCCCACCGGGACTTTGTTAATCCAGATTTGGACTCAGTCTGGTCCCATGCTGGCCATCCGAAAGTTCAACTCCCTCCAAAATGCATTTCGGTGCTCAAGGGCTGCACAGAATCGAACCAGAACTTAAGCAGAACCGGCAGGTAGGTCTGCTGGACCGGAACCGAGCTGTTTCTGTAGAGCTGGCGAGTAACATTTTGCAGTACTGTGTAGTTAAAATTAGTAGGTTTAAGAGTTTAGAACATTGTGGGCTTCGTCGCTGCAGGGTAGGTCTGAAGAAACTGAACCAAACTGGACCGGAACCGAGAGCTGCTGCTGTTCTGCAGAACTGTTGAGTAAAATTTAGTAGTTATATATACGTATGTTGTTAAAATGACACAGGTTTAAGAGTTTAGAACATCGCAAGAGTGTGGGAAAGGGTTTCTAAAGCCTTAAAATATATATAAATACTAAAATAAATGTAACGTCGCTACTTTGCGCATTTTCACTTATTGCCGGGGGGGGGGGGGGGGGGGGCGTCTGGAACGTAACCCCCACAATAAACGAGGGACTACTATAGTTGTATTCCTATACCCTGACTCACTTTGGGTTTTTCATTACATTTAGCAGTCCTTTTAGTCAACATTAAACTTGGTTAAACTTATTTGCCCTCTCATAACTTTTGTTTATATTTCATATTTTTACGGTGCATTCAATTTTTTTGTCCTGATGTTTTAATGCAACCACCTTTTTTTGGGTCGTTTCAGAGGTTTATACAGATAAATCTTATTGCATTTATAGAAAATACAGAAAAGTGCATCAGCGCATTAAAATCAGATGTTTAAATTTGTTTTAATTAAAAACAAACATAAAACTATAAAAAGATTTAAAGTGGGGAGTTTTGTTAAATACATTGTTCGTTCTATAGTAAAACAGAACTTTTGACTTCAACGCAGCTCAAAACACAAACACAAAAAAACTCCATTACTCTTTACTTTCTGGAGTTTAAATTGGCTTTACAAAATAATTTGAAGACTGTCAGCAGCTTCTTAATGTAATGTTTATGTCCCAATGGTTGCTAGAGCTGCAGTGATTTATTTGTGCAGTAGCCTATATGAAATATGCAAACAACTTTGTGGTTTTATGCGACAGTGTCACGTTAATAAACTTCTTTGTAGTGCCTGTTACATACAGCTTGCACTTTAAACAGGATTGATAATGAAAAACCCAAACCATCAGACTGGTAAAGGAGCATCCATGTGTGCTGATCATACCTGGTCACTTAGCAGTATGTGGATGCCTGTAGGACCCTGTCTGTACACCTGGTTGATCGTTCCCAGAGGAATGCCGCACACAGAGGCCATCTTTCGGATGAGCTCTGCAGCTGTGAGCTCCTCCAAGTACAAAGCATGATACACTGCACAGAAACAGGGCAGAGAAGGTTTTTGACCCCCAGACTTGTGCTGATTACTCTCAAACTTTGGATCAGCAGGCAGGATCCTCACCGTGTAAACTAGTGGAGCTCCTGTGTTCTCCGTTTTCAATAGTGCAGTGTCTCTCCAGCAGGGGGCTCTCCTGCAGAGACTCCTGACAGATGTACACAGTCAACCGGGGGCGCACTGACCTGCACACAGGAAATGCAGAGTTTAACCTACACACTTCCTGATGGTAACGAGCCGTTTAGTTTACACACATAAAAGACAAACAGAAAAACATTTTGCCAAACAAAAGGTGAAACACAATAATTTGTTGTGTGTTTCAGCTATAGATGGAGAAAAGATTTGTTTTAGCAAAGTAAACCAAAAAAAAAAGTCACCTGGATTTGAGTGCATTGAAGAGTCTAATCCCATCTGCTGTCCCACAAATCTGAACCAGATCATCCCGAGTTAACTTTAACAAATCAGAACCTACAAAAAACAAGATCAGTCGCTTGTAATAATGTCATTATTACTCAAACAGTGTACAAGCAGGTGAAACACTGAACTTGTTTTATAAACTTTCTCCTCAGCCAAATTAAGACATGCAAGATGCTCGTCTGACGTTTAGAGCCAAAAGGTCCGATCACAACGCTCGCTGGCCTCACGAGATTATCAGCAAGCTGGAGTTCATTTTAAACGACCCCGCCCTCACATCATCAGTTACATCCGAGCTGTTGCTGTGGTCATGAAGTCACTTTTGTGCGTACCTGAGAAATGCGAGAAGAGTCGAGCGTAGGAGTTGAAACGATTTTTCAGCAGCCACTTCTGTGTGTCCTGTATGGAGGCAGTGGGGCTCAACTGCTGCAAAGCAGAGGAAATAATCCAGTCATTAAATCTGTTAATATCCTCCAAAAAGTCATAAAGCCTTGAGGAAACATTTTGCATGATTAAAATATGTCACATTTGTCCATAACCATTAATATAGCAAGCTTTAACCATAAAAAATATTTTGACTGTGTATCATGTAAAATGTTAAAAATAGCATTTTAAATTCTAAAAACCTAAAGCGATGGGTAATATAAATGTTATCAATGGGTGAAAAGCAAATTGAAACAGTACATGGGAACCTGCAATAGGCTAGTGTGCCTATTTATTACAATCTGAAATATTTGTATGTATAGTCATAGGGGTGTAACAATACATCGACTTACATCGATATATTGATTAAATGTTTAATGATTCAATGATATCGTGGCAAAACTAAAACAACGATTCATAATCGTCATCTTTAAAATTGGCTCTTATTTCGAAATTCCCAAGGCACGTCTGCGCGCAGCCGCGCTCTGCAGCCGCGCTCTGCAGCTGCGCTCTGCAGCCGCCTCAGCAACATGGCAGACGAGGCAGAAAACAGATAATGAAATTCACTCTCCTGCTGGATTTAAATCAACACTGTGGAAATATTTTGGATCCCAACAGAAGGTCGGCTCAACAGACAAAACTCGTGCCGGTGCCAGTGTGAGTTAAAATACTCGGGAAACAACAAATTTGTCCGTTCACCTGAAGAAGAAACATGCATTGAGAGCCATGTTATGTAAGCTCAATATCTATTTTTGTTTCATTATAACTGAAAGTTAATCAGGGCACTTTTAAGTTAACTGGTTTTAAAAATGCACTTAAACATGACAAATGTGAGACTATACTGAACAAGTCATTTATTTTTTATTTTGTCATTAATTAAGAAAAAAAGTTTTTTTTATTTATTTAAATGCCTGGTGCCTGTAATAACAGAAATAAAAAGATTAAATTACATTTTAATTGTTTGTGTAAATGTATTTGTATGTAAATGAGATGGGCATTTGATATCGCAATATATCGATCGCAGACTTGTGAATCGAATAGAATCGAAATCGTATCGTGACAGACTTTGTGATATTGAGAAAAATCGTATTGTCATACAAACAAATCAGTATAATATCATATTGTGGTAAAGCTGGTGATTTACACCCCTATATATTCACTTAATGATTGTTGCAGGCAGCACGGTGGCGCAACTGGTAGAGCTGCTGCCTCTCAGCGAGCAGGTCCCTGGTTCAAATCCCGGCCGGGGGCCTTTCTGGGTTGAGTTTGCATGTTCTCTCCGTGCATGTGTGAGTTTTCTCCGGGTACTCCGGTTTCCTCCCACAAACCAAAAACATGCATGTTAGGCTGATTGGTAACTCTAAATTGTCCCTAGGTGTGAGTGAGAGAGTGAATGGTTGTTTGTCTCGTTTGTCTCTATGTGTCCCTGTGATGGACTTGCGACCCGTCCAGGGTGTACCCCGTCCCTCACACAGTGATTGCTGGACATGGGCACTGGCGACCCCCGTGACCCAAAATAGAAGAAGCGGTTAAAAGATAATGGATGGATGATTTGTTGCAGCAGTGACTTGCACAATGCAAAAAAACACAGACAAAAACCACAGAGCTGAATGTCAAAACCTTAAGCTCCATAATAAAGCATTGAATGTTCTACTGAGTTAACACTTATTAAAATAATTAAAAATATATGAAATTCTGGATATTTTACTAATAAATTGTTGAAATTTCTAATACCGTATTTTTGCTGTATAAGTCTCACTTTTTTGCATAAATTAGCATGCCCTTCAACTTATACAGTGAAGCGACTTATTTATGTTTTCCCCCCATATTTAGAACCCAATTTTTGGCTGAGAGCTGACAATTTCATTAATTCTGACATTGAAAATATTGAACACTACTATGTTCAGCCACTAGAGGGCTCGAATATATGGCAAGCCAAGTGTCTCATTAATAGGTAAAAGTGGCTATTAATGAGACACTTGGCTTGCCATACAAGCCACCTTCATCTCGCTCCAGAACTCCTGGAGCAAACGTCAAATCAGCTGCATTTTGCCGCACTGCCCAGGAGAAATGCAGCTGATTTGACCATTAAAGTGCATTTATTAAGGAAAAGTTAGACTGAGACACGCCTTTGCTACAATTTTGAGCAAAAAATTGTTTTTAAGTGGTTATCTTGTTAAATTATTGTTAAAGTCCTCCCGTGCATGCTCCCGCCATTTGGCAGCCAATCAATTTTTGGCACAACACTGGCCTATACTTCTGGGTGGTCAGCGGTGACACATAATAGATGCGACTTATACAGCAAAGCAACGCATTTATATTTTTTCACTTTATTAGACATATTTGGACTGATGCGACTTTTACGGCGTGTGATGTGTACGGCGGCAAGTACCGTAATCTGGTAATTAAAAATACAGCATTCAGGTGAAAATGTGGTTACATCATTAAAAAAAGAGGTCAAAACAAGAAAAACAGATGATTGTACAACAGATTTCACGAGGCTCTACAGAACTACAACTGCATCCATATTGTATTAAATTCTAAGAAGTGTGCATGCTGAAAATTGTGTTAAAGCATAGTGACAAACGAGCAGAGCTGCAGTGTAAAACTGTGCAAAATGTACACATTTTAACTCGTCACAGGAAGGTGCCAAAGTTTAAATGCATTACATCGGTACACTTCCTGCGACAAACCAACATCTTTTGTCAAAAACTGTTTCTGTAAGTCTACCCACTAACCTCTGAGTTGCTCTGGACCCCAGGGTCTGCCTGGTGATTGGGAGAGGATGAGTCGCTGGAAAACAAACAATTAAGAGTGGAAACATAAACTAATCATATAATTTCAAATCAAACAAAACCTAACACATTCACACTAATAAGTACCTGTCCAGTACTGAGGACGTTGAGTAGGTGGACAGCGGGGTGGAGGTAAAGGAGGGGGTAGCTGCCTGGTTGGTGCTGGGGAAAGCGGCGTCTGGCCATGGCGAGCACTGAGGAGAGACACACAAATCTAAATACTCAACTAGAACCACACAAATTATACAACAGCAACATCAAATGAACAGAAAGTTTAAATTTAATATTTATTAAAAATCTAGCTTTGCACCATCTCCACCCCTCCTACTGACAAACATCAGGGATTATACTATCCCCTTCACACCAACAAGGGTCTAAGTGTCCTAAAAAGAAGGTGGATGGCGTGATAAGGAAGAGGAGGAGGAGTGGAGGAGAGGAGAGGGGGTGCTTACACTGCCTCTCTTGGCCAAGGAGTCGCCACAGTCAGCGGGAAGTGTCCGCTTGCTGGACTTTTTCAGCTCGTGGTCGCCCGAATCCTCTATGATGGGCTCAAGCCTCGTCTACACAGACACACAGCAGAGGTTAGCCAGCCAGCGACACACACACACAAACAAACAAACAAACACACAAACACACCGAGATCCAGGTTGTTCCAGACAGAACCATGACACAAACCTCAACATGTGATCTAAAAGCACCAGTGTCATTTGAACACACACAACATTTGATTCGGTGCTTGATTACATCTGTAAATCACCTGATCTGAAGAAACAAGGAGGGAAATAAATAAACAGTGACGTTAATACACCTTTAAGAAAGTTAAATGTATTAACACCGCTGCTTCCGAACATGACAAAAAGTTTCATGTTTGTTGTTTATGTTGTCACTACTGCAACACCTGGGGTGAATAACTCGAGGCAGTGTACCACATCTTCACTTCAAAAACCTGGTTTTGCATGTCGACTACACTGCAAACCCTTTTCTTAAGCGTGTGAGACTCCCCTCTGTAACAGGAAGTGGTTTTAGTTTATGTCACAACAAAAAACATTACACGAAATTGATCAAATGTTTTCTTTAAGATGCATAAAAATGTTTTATTGGACTGAGGAAATAAAAGCAAAGAAAACATGCAGGATTTGGTGGGATTATTGTGAACAAGTTGGACTAAAACTTGATTTTTAAAACCTAATATAAGTCAGGATTTTGTGAACGCAATGCAACACCAACGTCTCTAACAGACGTCACTGAAAACAAGGCAACACAAAAACGTTTAACTGCAAGAAATACGAGGCAGCGTCCGTGCAGGAAACAACCAGAGAGCTCTGTGGACCACAACAAAAGGTCTTAATGACTGAAAGATGTTAACAGAGACTAATAGAAATATGATGGCATGCGATGCTTTCTGACATCAAAGAAAAATAAGTTAAATTTCTGTCAAATG
Source organism: Nematolebias whitei (assembly GCF_014905685.2). Taxonomy (NCBI): domain Eukaryota; kingdom Metazoa; phylum Chordata; class Actinopteri; order Cyprinodontiformes; family Rivulidae; genus Nematolebias; species Nematolebias whitei. Next base: position 23,866,289 of record NC_056516.1, read on the forward strand.
AGCAGAAATAAAAGAAAGTCACATTATTAAATCTTAAGGTTTTGCTGGCAGTGATGCACTCTTTGACCTGTGTCTGACAAGCGTGCAGTCACAAGCAGACAGCTCTAAGTACGAGTCTTTACACCTGGAAGTAAAACGTGTTCTTCGTGATCAGATCTCAGTTACCCGCTTTATAATGCAAATAAACATGTAGCCACTCTGCCAATAAACAAGTGGACAGCTGCAGAACTGATGCCTTCAGTCACCTGATTTACGTTTCAGATTCACCAGTCGTATTTAATCATTTATTTTTCGAAAACGCTGGCACTTGCACTAGGTTGTAAACGCAAGCTCCAAATGCAGGAGCTAGCATCACGCTACAGAGGAAACGCACTCAGTAAGAATCATAGCGATCTACTAAACGATTTAATACAAGCACTTTTTTTATTTTAAATTTGCTCACTGTGAAGGATTCTGACATTTCATTAAAACCCTTACGGGAAAAAATACATGTAAAATGTCAGATTATTCCCACAGATTACCATTGAATTGTTCTAACTTCAGGGAGTATTTTGGATAATTTTATCTATTCGTATATTTGTCAGGTAACGACGGTTTGTGCGGAGTCTTATCAGTTCACTTGATGGCTCATTAACGTGGCCCAGGATGGATCGGTGTTCAGGCTGCTACACAAAACAGGACCACCTCCGAATCTGATCTGAATACACCTCTCCCCAGTGTGTCCACACCTTTAATTTAGAGCTGCCATCTTGTGGTTGTTTTAAACCAGGACACGTTAGTGACAGGTCTGAACAAAGACCATTAGCCGATGCATACTGACCTCTGATAGGATAGTGGTATCATAGGAAGGCTGGTACTTTTCCTTTTCTTGAGGAGTGCGCTTCTCCATCTTCTCCCTGTCAGTCTTTTGTTTACGGTCCGCCCCCTTCGGCTAAACAGGAAGCAAAGAAAAAGAAACCACAAATTAAAGACGAGTGCACGCACCGCCTGGGTTGAGAAGCAACCATAAAAATGTCAGGAATGTTCTCTGCATGAGATTGAGTGTATACTTTGAAGACTTTGATTTGGCAGGATGCAGAGTGGAGGTGTTCTGTGTACTCTCCACCGTCTCCTTGAGCGAACGTGTCCAGCTGGATCCTGAAGGGGACGCCCTTCTCTCCACCGTGCTTCCTGGGAGTAAACTCTGTGCTGATGCAGTGCACCTGCGGGCGGCGAGGACACGAGAGGACACAGGGGCCATCAAAGCTCGCGTTTGATGTGGAAATTCAGAGGCGCGCACGGCTGAGGGCATGAAAGAGAGTGGGGATGTGTGTGTCTGAGGTTTGATCATGTGCTCTACCTGCACAAAAACAGACGTTCTTTTGTTCAAGTCCCACAGAAACTCTGCAGCGTTAAGTTGGGAGGAGTGAGTCTTCGGCTCAACAATGCCAACCGACATGGGAATATCTGTTTCACACACACGCGGATATTTGAGTTGCAACTCCCACACGCACACACGAGAAAGTTGAAGTAAACATTTCTCAGCAGGTATGTACCGATGTCAAGGAGACGGTCGCCAGGACGATTCCACTTCCAGCCCTCCAGCTGCTGGTGTTCCGTGTACTGCAGCCGTCGGTCATGAAATACTACTCGCACTGTGCTCTACAGATAAACACACGTGTTGGATACGAGTTACATCAGTTACGAGAAGCAGATGTTTATCCAGTAATTCTCCCACCTTCACCATCTTGTTGTTCAGCTCCGGTAACTCTCCTGTTTCTCTGTTGTCCAACAAAAAAATCTCATAAGACTGGCCTGAATGAAACAGAAAGCACAAAACGGAGAAAAAGAATGGAAGTTTTGTAATTTCATAGACTCAATAACAAAAAACATGATTTATTTGTAGTTATTTAGATGACGTGAAATAAAACTGTTTTCAGTCGCACAACTAATTCCTGAACATTCTCATTGATCTTATCAGCTCTCAGGCTTTGTTTTGTTTGTCCAAAGATAAAAAAATAAAGCAAGACTAAACTTGCCTTCAACTATATCACGTGTCAGAAATAAGCTAAAATTATGTCCTTACCAGTTTAGACTACACTTATGAAAACACTCAGTTAAAAACAGTTAGCAAGCTAAATGCTGCTGTTATTTACCGACCAATCATTAGATAATTTACTGTGCGGGTGTCACGCTGCTGCCATTCAAAAAACAATGTTAGAATGACAATAGATAATCTTTAATCTGAATGAGACACTCAAGATTGCTTGTATTTACAACTCTATGTGTAAAAACTGGTTAGACTTGTTGCTATGAACATATTCTGGTAAGATAAATACTAGTGAGAAATTTAAAACGTGCTTGAATAACATGAAATCTGAAGGTGAGCAAGGATTTAAAATGCATTTCTTTTTTCAAACCATCTCCAACTAAACAGTGACAAAAAAGGGGCAGAATTTATGTTACCCTCACTCACAGATTACAGTTTTTGTTGCAGAAATCATATGGCGTTTTACCTCTCCCCAGAAGTGAACCTCAGAGCCTAAAAGTCAGTAAAATAAAAACCTATACTTCTGATTAGCTCTTCACAGTCACGTTCATAACTGAGCTTTTACAAAAAGCACCGTCTCAACCTGACGCAGATGTTTCCACAATGCTGGTTCTCAGAGCTTCCAGTCCTGCAGAACACCCGATTAACAGGAAAGAATGACCTCAACAAGTTCTGCAGGAGCCTGTTAATCACCCATCAGTTTAAATCAGGTGTGATGAAGCAGGAAAACATCTAAAACTTGCAGAGGCTGTGAGGATAAAGGTTGCTACAAATGTTTTTTTTCTCTTCCAGAGCTGAAAAAAAAAAGGATTGTTATATCACAGCCCTGCTTTGGGAGTCCTTGCAGTTTAGTCTCAACATCACCTGAGCAAAACGTTTTGTTCTCATATTGCCTGACAACTACTGTGGTCAGAAATTTGAAGTGGGAGCGGTTAATGCGGAAATGTCAACAGTCTTGCTTTTCCGCTAGCGCCTAAGGTAGTGCACTCAAAAGTGTCCTGCGCTTGAGTTTCTTGTGAAGTATGTGATGGATGAACTTACAACAAACTTAAGGAATGGGAATCATTGTCCCAGATAGTGTAAACCATCAGGACATGTCACAGGTAGAGATTTAGCCTGAATAATAAACTTTCACTTTACAGAAAAGCATCTAGAAATTGTGGAGGGTCAGATACTGAAGAGCGTCTATAGATGCTAGATCCTTTATTTAATCCATTTATGTGTGTATGGGTAGAGATCATGCCTGAAAACAAGTGTTTGTTGTGTAGAAGGAAGAGGGATAAGTTTAGTTTCATCTACTGATAATAAAAAAAAGTGCAACTCCAGAATGTAAGGAAGTGTCCAAAATCCATCAAACACAAAAACTGCTTTAACGGTTCTCTTTGAAGGAAAAAAGATGGTAACTTTTGCCAAAACATGTACACTGCGATGTGTGAATCACCTTGGTTTAGGTATGTGAGCGTCTCGTCATGTAGCTTGACAGCAGGTGATGTAGCGGCGCAAAGCACATACTGGAATGGGGGATTTTTGGTCTTATTTTCAGGAGGCAGGCTGGAGTCTTCCTGCTTGAAGATGGGCAGAGCCAGCACATCGCTGAGAGACAGAGAAAAAGAGGAAACGGACAGATGTGACACAGCTTGAAGATATCCTGTTTAGAGCTCGACTTTAGTCTCCGATCTTTTGCTTGTAGTTTGTTGATCTTTTTTGTTTTTGTTTATTATCACAACTACAGCAAAAACATATTTTATTCATCAAGAGTTCCTCATATCTAATGCATCAGAAAGGTGTGTCACACTTACATTCTTGGACAATATTTAACCCCGTCAAAGAGTGGGATTAATAAATGAACCGGCTGTACGTGGACTTCATCCACAGATCAAACAGTCCTCTTATTACTGGTATGTATTTATGAGGTTGTAGCAGAATAAACGAGCAAAAACCCCCAGAGACAGACAGAGCTGCTAACATTTCTCACGCTTGGCACAGTTCAGACGACCTGTCCTCAGCTCACCCAAACAAATGCTGCAGGTGTGTCCGTGGGTGCCAAGTCAGCAGAGTATGTGCGTTAATCTCAGTGCATTTTGGGAAAAATAAAAACAAACCCCATTTATGCAAAATATGCAAACTTTAGTATTTCATTACTCAAAGTTTTGGACATCGTGAGTCCAGCAGTGTAGTTAGCAGCAGACTGTGGGACTTCTTAAAACTAATTACAAACTACTAACAAATTGTCTGACCCTTTGCTTTCAGCCTGATCCTGCCAACTCGAGTACTGTAGGCCCGCTGAGCCACGCCACCTCAACTTGACTGCATCCAGAAATCTGAGGAGTGTTTCATGATGCACATCAAGACATTTTGTCCCTACCAGCTGCTGACTCGCACCCCTCAACCCGCCCCAGCATCACAGATACCATTCTCCATTTTCACAAATTCACCAACGTGCATGCCATGAATGCAGTACGGACGAACTCGCTTGAACCCACAAGCGACTGTCACACACAAACGTCACACTCGGATAAACACACTAAAAGCAGATGGAAGAAGGGGCTGCTGATAAGACACACTTGCTTGTCCTACTCGTAGAAAGATCACGGCCTCCCACTGACCTTTCACACAAACTTATAAACAAGCAAGTGAACAGGTGCTTAATAACGTCGCTACAAGTTATTATTATAGAATTAAAAACCTTTCACAGGAAGCACTCGTGCATCCTGCACAGACATTATATGATTATAAACGTGTTGCTGACCAAGCAGCATTTTAGAAGTCCTATCACAGAATAAATGTTTAAGTGACAACGCTTGTGTCATATTTTTAAGGTTGGCATCACAAAAATAAGGTTTTATTTCTGGACTGCATGGATTTCTTAATTTTTATAAAATTACAAAAAGGCTCAAAGTTTTGCTCACTGCATTTAAAGCTAATGGGATAAAATACTTAATTATTATGTCAGTGCAAATATGACGGCAGTAGTGTGCTTTTGGTTCTACAATGTTGTACGAATTTGTGTTTGCATGTTTTGAAATAATTTCTCTGTGGACCCTTTTGCAATTATTAATGTGCATGCTCAACGTCAGTATTTTGTGATGCACAGATGTCTAGATATATTCAAGCCTATTTCTAGTTCTTTGTCATTTAAATCGACTGCCATCGATGTATATTTGTTACTATAACTAATAGCCTCCTTATCAGACAACAACAACAAAAAGTAGAAATATTAAGCTTAATGTTTGAGTAAAGGTAAAGACAGATAATGTTATTGCCTGTTAGCAAAATATCTTGTGACCTTTTAGTCAACATTATTCAATGTGGCTGCCACAAAGTCAAACATTAAAACACAAAAATGATAAATTGGTGGTAGTAGCTGAGACTGCTCTCCAAATGAGAGCATATGAGCGTGAAAGCATGTTATTTTTATGATTCTCAACACAAGATGATTGTTGTTGATCTAAACAGCCGTGAAAGACAGCGGGAGATATGCATTCGTTTAAAGAATGCTACTTCTGATTTAAACCACAAAAATGAACGCAGAAAAATCCTAATGCCTGTTATCTTATTTAAAATATAATGTTCAATCAATGTGACTCCTTACTGATTAACAGGGAGCAAAAGAGCCAATGATGTTTAAATCAGAGCCAGTAAACCCACACTCCAAGCTGAATCAGAACCACTGCTCAGACATAAACAACATTTTGTTTTCACATACCACTAGGTTCAAAAACAGGCAGCATTTCGACAGACTTCCTCGTTGAGACAAAAGTTTACGCATCATTCAGTAATACACCCATAATTTGAGCAACAGGGTGGGCTGATTTAACGAGCTTTCCTGGAATGGTATAATAAACTGTGTTTGTGTGTTGGAGTTAGATAAATTAATGTTTGTGGCTCCCTAAACAAAGAGAAACCATGACGCCCTGGAAGGCAACAAAACAGGGCCGAGACTGTTGTTGTCCTCGTTAACCCACTGCCCCATGATGAAGATGTTGGAGTCCGTCTCTAACCTCATGCTGTAGGCTCCAGCTCCCAGCTCCTGTCCGATACCCGACAGACTAGCGTCGAAGTCGTGCACGAGCCCCGACTCGATGGCGGCATCGTCCATCTTCAGAACCCAGGCCATCGGCCCCAGATCCTTGTCCTCGGCTTCTACCCGGAGGGCCGCCAGCTTGCTTCAGGTAAGAGGAAGAGGAGGAAGAGGGCTCCGCAGCGGTACTGCAGGAGGAGGAAAGTTAGGCTGCGAAATGGTCGGTTCCCACGGGGAGTGAATCCACCACCATATTTCTACTTTGCGTCTGAAAAGCTCCCCCCCACACCTCCCACTCTCGTGAACTATTCGACAGAAACAATAAGTTGGAGCCCTCTCAGCTAACAAACAGTCGTGGCAGAAGATGCGAGCTGATTGTCAGCATGCTAACCCTCGCTAGCCGCTAGCTTCACAAAGCCAGTTTGCCAAAGCTAGCGCGGATTTAGCAGCCTCGTCACTCCAGGCAGCCACCAGGCTGACTGGTTCGTTCAGTGAAACGCAACAAGCTAACAAACTATTGTTGGAAGTCCGAAACCCGCATCCCACGCAGCGTCCGCACAGCTAACTAGCATCAACTTCATTTGCTTAGAGTCGTCTGCCCGGTGACCTAAGACCAGCTCTCCTCCTCTAGCGCTGCCTGTACCGTCCCAGTCCGCTCCGCTCTTCTCATCGTGGGTCTTGAATCACCGCTGAGGCTTCCCGTCTTTAACTCGCACCCCTTTCACCGCCCAGAACGTAACGTTTGACACAGAAACAAGCATCAACATGGCTCCCTCGACATACAGACTGGCTGTGTGCGTTAGCTAGCTGCTGGGTCACCACCACCGCCAGCCTCAGAACGATGCCAGGACGAAAACTAACCAATCAGGAGTCGTCTCTTGTGCCCAGCGCAGAAAGATTAGCCAATCAGGAGCCTCGGAGCTTCCGTCATTGTGTCCAACTGTAGCTTGGCTCCGCCTCCCAGAAAGTACTTATTTACAAAGTAAACGTCAACAAACGCAGCACGTACACAACCGCCACATATTGACAAATAAATGAGTACTAAACACAAACAAGAGAACGTTTTATTGGAGAAAGTCGAGGCAAAATGGCGTATCAACGTGTTCTTTTAACGCTGCTAGCATTTAGACACCATAAAGCAAACAAAAGTGTTTGCGAGCTGCGCACCGTGTGTAGCTGCCGCCGTCGTGTTTGGGCGCAGAAAGCTGGAAGTTTTCGGTGTAGGATTGCCAGAACAACATTTGTGAGTCTGAAACAGCTGTCACTCCTCTCCCCTGGTCACTTCTGCGGCAGACGAACGCGAGCCTCCCCAGCTGAGGTCCAGACGGGACCAGTGAAGATTCATGCCACTGATCATAAAAAGCGCAACAATAAAATCCTCTTTGCCGACTCGCTGTAATGACCTCTGAGCTGTCTGATTAATAATTATCCGTCTGACATGATGCAGACGGGTCTGGATGGGGGGGTGAGGTGATCTGAGACTATTTAGGCCCCCCCAGAAGAAAAGAGGCCCCGCCTCGTGACATGAGTCCAACTTCTTAGGAAACTCAGAATGTCATTTATACAGAGTCTATAAAAGTATTCACCACTTGGATGCTTATTATTTTAGCAGTCATGATCCATATAAACTAGCTGATTTATACAAAGTAGTGCCAATTAAATAAAACTATGTAATGAAAAATAAGTTACTGCATAAATACTCAAGTCTTAATCCAAAAAACGTTAAATCTGGTCCTCTGGACATTCCAATATATATATATATATATATATATATATATATAT
>NC_056516.1:23874520-23900860 GCF_014905685.2 Nematolebias whitei
TATATATATATATATATATATAAAATAAAAATTGTAGAAACATTTCGTCTTTCATCTGAAAGACTTCTTGAGCCAAGACAAGAAGTCTTTCGCATGAAAGACGAAACGTTTCTAAAAAAAATTTGTTTTGTTTTTTTGAATGTCCAGAGGACCAGATTTAACTTTTTTGGATTTTTCTACCTGGATTATTGAGCATGCATCAGGATACTCAAGTCTTAACTCAACAGAGGTCCAACCACTTGGGAGATAGTCTCACAATTAGCGTGACAAGGATCACCTGAGGACAGGGATGAGGCAGTAGGTTTGTCCACTGGTCTATCAGTCCTATTGCACCACAAAGACAAAAAGATCCAACAGATTATTGGCAGGTACAAGTCAGGGGATGGATACAAATGATTTCCAAGGTGCTAAACACCCCCGGAAGTTCTGTTAAGTCCATCACCAAGAAATGGAAGGTGTATGGGGCATGTGTAGAGCAGGCTGTCCTCACAAACTGAGTGACCGTGTGAGAAGGAGAATAGTGAGAACAAGACACAGCAGGTGAAGACGGTTCTTCACCAGCTCTATGGGAAGAAATGAGAGCCTTCGTTGAGAAAAGAATGAATCTCGACTTGCGTTTGCTAAACGACACGTGGCAGTCAAGTGACACAAAATTGGAGCTTTTTGTCTGTAAGACAAGCTGCCATGTTTGGTGGAAACCAAACCAAATAGTCTTGGAAGGCTTTTAAAGATGGAGGGTAGACTTGCTGCAAAATATCTGCCCAGGTAAGACGCTTCTTACATCTCTAGCTGATCAAGGTGCGACACCAGTTTGCAATGTTGAGCCTCTTCACAGTATTTTCATCTTCTGTAATGCTGAATTTTGTTTTTTCATTATCTGTAAGCCATAATCATCAAAATGACAAGAAATAAAGGTTTGAAATATTTCACTCTATGTGTAATGAATCTATATAATAATTTTCACTTTCTGAAATGATTGACAAAAATATTGAACTTTTTCACAGATTCTAATTTTTTGTTAGATGCACCTCTATGACTTGGGATAAGATTTGTTGTACACCACGACAAGTGCCCAAAGCGTACAGTGAAATGGTTTAAAGACTAGATGAAGGTTCTGGAGTGGCCGAGTCAAAGCCCAGACCTGAACACAACGGAGAATTTGTGGCTTGAAAAGTACGTTTATGCCAGATCCACATGTGATCTGACAACTTGAACAGTTCTGTAAGGAATGGGCACAATTTATTTTACATTTATTTTATTTAATTGACAACACTCTGCAGAATTTAACTTTGACGTCTTTATTTTTTGTCGAAAAAGCAGATTCATATTGACCATGATTGATTTGTGGCAGCAATAAAAACATAATAAATCCAAGGGGGTGCAGTTAAGGACACGCATATTAAGATACCATACCAATTAATTCACATAACAATAAAATTTTTAGTTTTAATTAAAGGAATGCTAATCACTCGCATCCCTTTGAGTCAGTTTGATATAGGCAGAGAAAGGATGGAGTTTTGGTTACGTCTCATGCAACAATGATTTTGTGTGATTTGGGAGCACTTGGAGTAGGAATTATGGATGACTCTCCGCTACTACCACACAAATGTTTAGCCCAATATCTGCAAATTTTACTCATCTACAGCCACTTTTGCGAAACCACAAGTTAATCAGTTGTAGGTCCAGTGACTACTTTTGCTAAGTTTCAATCAAATCTTTCCATTGGGTCATGAGATATTTTGCTAACAGACAAGATCAACAGTTAATGCCAAAGTTTTAAGCAATATGTAATGCTCAAAGTATGTGTTGATGATGATCCTCAGCTACTACCAAGCCACAATTTTAGCTCAAAATTGATCAAATTTGCTAAGATGCAGATATTTGTGCGTCGGTTGGCTGTGGCAGCCATCTTGGCTCTGGTTTGGTTCCAAAGGTTGCAGCTGCGCATTTAATCGTTCAGTTAAAAATGTATCCAGTGGTTTGAGACATTTTGGCAACAGGGACACACAGAGATACAGACATCATCATCCACCGTGGACTTTAGGCAATAACGTTTGTGCTGCTGTTGCTACGCCGTATTGTTTTACATTATTAGTGTTTTGTGCATTTCTTAGATCTTTTAGCGCAACGTTTGTTTTAGGGATGCACAATATTGGATTTTTGGCCAATATCCGATATATTAAAACTTATTTGGCCGATAACAGATACCAATATTTTTTCCAGTTATGTGCCGGGGGCACATTGGCTTTATTATTATGTCCTTGGGACATGTCTTGGGTTGTGGGTCGGCTGATTAGCCTTTAATTGTTTTGGGCTGTGGCCTTATCCGCCCCACCTATTTAAGAGGCTGGTTCCCCTTTCCTCTCTCTTTTTTTTTTTTGTTCCTCTCTGGCTCCCACACTTTTGAGCTGCCTCTCACAGATGCACTGTTTTTAAATTCCTCTGGTTTGGACTTTTTTTTTGGCCTTGTTTTATTCTGAAGCCTTTTTGTTTCTTGTTTTATTTGTCTTCATCCTGGAGCTGTGGCCTGCAGCCGGTGGCATCAGCCACCACAGGTAATTTTTGTTAACATTTTGTATTATTGTTTTTGTAGTAAATTTGGCCTGGTGGGACCGGTAGTCCTGTTTCCGCACCTTCTTTTGTAATGGATGTTGTTTTTAGGATTTTTGTGGATTTAGTTTGGTATCAGCAGCAGCTTCGACAGCCCTTTAAAGGGTTGGCCCACTGCTGTTACCTTTTTGTTTGGTTTGGCCGGCTCACCAGGTCCTCCAAGTTTGTACTTTGGGTTCTGTGTCTTTTTTTTTTTGGTGGACACAGGAATTGGGGGTTCCTAATTTTGTTTTGTACAGGAAGCAGCAGCTTTAATAAACGGAATGTTTTGAACCCTCATATTTGTGTTTCATGTCCTCCTTTTATGCGTTCTGTTCATGGTGGACGTAACGCCCCATAGACCTACGTACAGAGACTACATAGCTTTCTCTGCTGTAAAATTAAAATGTTTCTGCACGGTCTTTGTCAATTTGACCTGCTACCAAATGCAGATGTCAAAAAGGGGCTGAAAATGATGTAACACTTCAACTTGGATTATGTTTAATGTCAAATTTATTCATGACGTTTACTCTCTCTAACACAATGACCCTTGAACAGTGCAATTTTAAAAAATGTTCACAAATCTAAACGCAATCTGTTCACGAGCAAAAGTGCATAAGTAGAAGTGCATTAATAGATATATTGGTACTTGACTGCAAAATTAAAAACTTAAAATAAAAGCCTTTTATATCAGTTGTTTTTTTGATGGAATGGCCTACGTTTGATATTTAAATATCGCCAATATCGTCCGATACCAATACCATGTCGATAACATCGTGCATCCCTAGTTTGTTTAGCATATATCAGATTCTTATTTACTGGATTTACATTTTGCTATTTTGGGGTGTAACTGGGACGCTGTGTACAAAATTTCATTCCACCTCATGTACCACATGTGATGGAAATGACAATAAAATCGACTTGAACTTAAATTAAGGACGTCACTGAGCATCTTAAACCTTTCATTAAAGCTTTTTCTTTTCGCATGAGATTTGGTCTATTACTTTTTATTTTTTTACTGTTGCTGAAATATGCAACCTGCAGCAAGTGATGTTTAAAATTAGACATTAAAAATAATAAATTGGTATACATTTAAATTGCTTTACATTTAAAATACAAAATTAGCAGCATTCCTGTAGAAATATGAAGTTACACAGGGTTATATTAAAATGTTTTTTTTTTTTTCATCCCCCAGCTGTAACTGATGTTTTCCTATTAGCTTTCAGGGTCTTAACAGAGTCTGCAGTTTGAAGACTGCCTGGGAGTCCACGGGGTTTCCAGGTGAGAGCGGAGCTGGATCTGGCACCCTCTTCAGATGCTACTAAATATACAGTTCAGAGAACAGACCCATAGATGAAACTCAGCACCAGTATCTCAAATAGCTAAGTTACATAAGATGTAAATGTTTTTTAGTGTCTGAATTAGCCACATTTATATATATCAAGTGCAACAAGTGCATGTTGTTCTCACTTCTGCCTGCTGCAGCACTTTGCGAGGAAAAGTGTGAAGATTTGGCACAAATATAGGGAGAGTAAATCCAAGTCATGACTTTGTATCTGCACGTCAGCTTGGAGAATCACGATGCAAACGTTCCCAACGTTTTATAAAAAGAACAAGAAACGATTCTCTCGGTTCCTTCGGTCTTCAGAAATCCCACTTCAACAGACTCGCTGCTTGTCGTGATCTGTACAAGTTCTTTATTTTACTGTAAGCACAGCTTTGTAAATGCACAGGGAAAACTAGAATGTTACAAAAGGAAGACACAACGGACAGGAAAAGAGAAATGTGAGGACGTTTTTTTTAGAGATGCAAATAATTCATTTCTACAAACTTTTCAGCAGAGCGAGAAAAAAACAAACAAACAAAAAAAAACATGAGCGAAACATTACTACGGCAACAGAGAGGAAAATAAAAATGAAGATGGGTGAAGGTGCGCTCGTGCACCGCCCCGGGGGACACTTCTTAACGACACTGTTTTTTGGATATTCTATTTTAATATCATATTTAGATACATATCCACTGCGAGAAGACATATCCTGATACTTCATTCAAACAGCACACCCATCCTCCTCCACATGTTGCCCAGGAATGGGCTAATCAAATTGTGGATTTATCTGAAAGGGGTTGACATAGTTCACATTAAATAAAACCCCGATCACAATAGTTTAATCATCAGACCTAATAAAAGTTATTCTTTTACATTATGTCTCATGCATAGCCAAGCACATAAGGGCTTCCATACTCTGGATTTAGTCTGTTGTGTGTTTGCTTTGAGCCTGTGTGACCCGCAGAGACCCGTGTCAGTGCCGTGCAGGGAAATCGTACCTTTTAGGTTTATCAGCACCTTTCTAAATAAAATTTTAAAAAGTGTGTTTTGATCCAAAGGTGAGGGAGATTGGTAATGAAAAGCACCACGAGAAAAAGAAAAACAAAGTGTAAAATCCAAACTATGACACAAAATAAATGTACATTCTCATCTACCTGGACCCAGTTACTCACTGTTCAAGAAAGAGAAAACAGCACAGTTTGTTCATCGCAGCGTTTGATGAATATTAAACCTCAGAAAAATCAAAACCATGCAGTGAATACTGTTGGACAGGACAAACGTCGTCCTGCGGTGATTAGTGACGGACATGAGGAGTATGAACGTGGATGTCTGCAGCTGTTAAGGTTTATTCCAGATTTAAGGGTTCAGTTCAGTCTGAATCGGGGGTGGATGCTTCGTAATGGTGAGCAGAACTACAACGTTCCTCTACTCGGCACCACAACTCCCATTCTGCAGTGAAGCAGGAAACGCGTGAGCACTGTGCGTACCGGTGTTATTTGCGTGTGTGCACCATGTCTGTTGTGGATGTCAGCAGTTCTCTCCTGTAAGTCTCGAACTTTGTTTTGGGTGTGATCTTGCGAGCAGATGTTTTCTATTTGTTGCATTTCTGTGGCGGCCCTGGGGGAGGTGTGTGACTTCTATAGGCCTTCAGCTGAGGGTTCACTGCCGCTGGATCCAGACTGGGCCCGCTTGATGTACAGATTCAACAGCTTCAGCTGCAAACAAAAAATAAAAGCATAAAAACAAACAATCGTATTTTTGGTTATTGCATTTTAACACGAGTCAACTGTGTAATGCATACATCTAAACAACTGCTTGAACTGGTGTCAGTATGAGCCCCTTAAACAGTTGCCATGGTTACAAGACAGAGGATTTGGGTCAGAACTGAAGCACAGCAGAGAGGGATTGGGAAAACATTGCAAGCTATATTCATTTAAACTTTCCAAAGTTCATCTTTATGCCAAAGTCTGTTTTAAAAGTTGCATCATCATAATTTCTACTGATTTACTAAAACTGAGTGGTGGTGGCTTCTTTTCTTTAATGGTTTATTTAATGATCCCTGTGACTAACCGCTGATATTTTGCGAGAGTACAAGTCAAGAACAAATCGTCACACGACAGAAACATAGCTAAGAGATTTTAAAGAATATCCCCACACAGAAAACTAATGATTTTTCTTGTGTGGTAACCAAGATGATGGTTTTTATTTAACACAGTGGCTTGTGATGAATAACCATCTGTAACACTCTGTGGTCAGCTCACCTTGCTACTGGAGAGTTGGCTGAGGTGAGGTTTAAGGTCCTCTCCAATCACTGCGTAGATGGCCACCAGGCAGAACACACACGCTTTCCTCACGCTGCTCTCAGAGTTGTCATAACCCTGTTGAATCACATGAAACAGACCTTGTTGAAAATAAAAAGCCAGAATCTAAGAGTTGTGCAGGAGGAAAGAACTTGCACAGATTTTTATAAACAAAACACCTGTCAGGCATTACATCACCAAAAAACAAACAAAAAAAAACTTTAATTTGTGAGACAGATAAAATAAACATCTCACTTTTATAGATACAAATCTATGATAAAGCTATTCTGATCCTATAAGTTCATTTTCAGTATTAGACGTGTTACCTGAATGAGTCCCGGCACAATTTCAGGCAGCATGCTGATCAGGCCCTCGCAGGGAATCCTCTCCACCACCTTTGTCTGCATCTTGATAGCAGCTAAATTAATGGGGTATTCAGCTGACTGAATGATGGGACACAACACTTTGATACACTGCTCTGGGCTGATGGACAACGCCAACATGGCTGCCGTCTCCTCTGCTGCTCGCACCACCTTCAGGGACACACAAACAACAAAGATCGAATCGAAACTGCTATATTTGTTATCTACAGGAGGCCATTACACAAAAAGTTTAGTTTATTAGTTTATGCATTAAAGATGCATAAACATAACCCAATTAACTTAATTGACTGCAAACTTTTATGTACTGGTAGATACAATTACCTCTTTGTGAGGATCTTTGTGAGCCTCCAATGTCTTCATAATTGTAAGCTCTGCATAGTTCTTGAACCTCCAAGGCTGCTTGCCAAGAATCTCCCTCAGCACGCGCAAAGCCAGAGTTCGAATCACATGCTAGGAAAGCGAAAGGGATTTAGGATCAAAAGGGAAAGGAATGTCGCCCTGCGTTCAGCTGATACAGACTCTGTGTCTGCGAGTACCTCTGTGTCACCCATCGTCTCGAGCAGAAGAAGCAGGATAGTCTTGAAGTGTTCATCCCACACCTGCAGGGTGTTTTCACGGATCAGCTTCAGCAGCTCACACAGCGCTGCCTTCCTTTCCTCTATGCGCTCGTTATGATTGGACAGCTCCTTGAGGAGTTCGGCCAGAAGCTCCATCTGGTCACGGTTGCCGTCTAGACATTTGAAACACACAAAACGTGTTTCAGTTATCACAAAATGTGCGATCCGTGTCCTACACGTTGTGTTCTTCTGTAAGAAAGGAATTGTGTACCATCAGCGAGCTGCTCCGAGTCGTCCAGGCTGGCGTCTTTGCGGCTGTGTTTGAAAGGGGAGTCAGACAAGTGCTCACGAGCCACTCGGGGGCTGGAGGAGAGCAGGGGGGTGTTGAGGAGGGAAGTCTTGTTATCAAGAGCCATGCGGCCCCCGTCCACGAAGTCTATCCCGCTGCCACCCTGAAATTAAAAAAAAAAACATGAGATGGAAGAAACATCAACACATTAGATAAATGTCTATAAACGAGGTTTATATAAGAAACAAACACATCTGTAAAGTTGTAATCACACATGGACTGCAGGTCTAAGTGCTCCACAGCAGTGGTTCCCAGTTCTGGTCATTGAGGGCAACTTTCCTGCATGTTTTAGTTGTTAAGTCTTCAAACTCCACAGAAGCCTGTAAATCAGCCATTCAGGGGTGTCCGCTTTGACACAGCAGATTTTCAACAACCAGGACTGGTCACCACTGCTCCAGAAGACCGCATACAAGATCACTGATGTCTACAGAAGGAACTGCAGAGCTTTTATTTATTTGTTTATATTTCCACTTGGCTCATAAAAATATCCAAAAAATTAGCTCGGAAATAAAAACTTCCATAATCATTAGCACTAATGGAAACAGAACTGAATTAAACTAATACAACTAATAAAGTGTGCGATTGCTAAACTCTTAAGGAGACATCTGTTTAATGTGAAACATTATCATGTGGATGTTGAAGTAGTTAAATGTAGAATAAGCTATTTTTTCTGTTAGTGGCTCCCAGAAACATGCTGGAAATCGGATAAATAAAAAGTAATTTACACACAGTGAAGCATAAATTAACCTGTCTGGACAATCTGCAGGAAGCTGGTTCGTCGGCAAAAACTGAAACTTGCATGTCAAGGCAACGTTGCGTTAGAAAGTGTGTGCCCCTCAATCAAAAATAAACTATAACCTGTACATTTCAAACATGTAACCTCCAAAACAACCTAAAAAGTTAAATATTAGCAACAGAAAAACAGAAAACTAGACTTTTTCCATATGACATGACTGAAAGGAGCACTACTGTTCGTCTTCAAAGTGTTTATTAGTTAAATGGGAACTTTATATTTTGCTTTTGTACCATCACATATTCTTGTACTGGGTCTTCTTGCTTTCTGAAACAGAAAAACCCTTAAACTCATTCAACAACTTCCACTTTCGATGATCTCATTTCATTCGTTTCACATGCACTTGAGCTAAAATTGCATGAATCACAGCAGAGGACAGTTCCAGAGAGGTCAAAAGTGCAGGGCTCTGTCGTGTTTCAGCTGATAAATACCTGAAAAGGATTAAGAGCAACCCAATCCCGTTTTAATTTTCCACTTCGTTCATCCACCGGGGGGTCATTTAGGATCAAGTTACCTTTGTTTGGTTTTTAAATTGTGCTAAAAACAAACCAGTGACTTTGTGAAGGTCGACACACGACCCACCAGGTAAGGAGCAAAAACAAGGTGATAGGGTCTAAGGTATGTTAAAGTGTGTATGTTTACACTCCAAGCAGTAAACGCTACTATCTGTGGGCCGGTTTGATGAGTCAGGTGTGCTGATGACATGCGGGCTGCTTGGATTTCAGACACATCCCAGGAGGAAAATGTCAAGAGGTCACACCTCTGTATGGGAGAACACCATGTCCTTAAAAGGGACCTGTGTTATTGGAAGAGAACGCAGTAGGCGTGACGGCTGGAGCCATAAATTTACACCGAGCAAGCACTCGAACAAAACGAGGGTTAGAAGATATTAAACCATATTTTAAACAGGTGAAACGTTATGAACAGGAGAAGTTGTGGAGGATACAGGCTGACAAACAGTGTCACTTTCAGTTCTCACGCCACATGAGAAGCGGTGGGGCGGATCACATGTCAGGAGCACATACAGTACATGTGTGTGTATGTGTGTCAAATCCTGGAAAAGGGTAATGATAAGTGTTTCACAACTTCTCGCCTGCATGCCTGAGAGGGAACATTTAAAAACTTTTTATGGCTCCTATAGTCTGAAAATGAAGCAGTTAAATCCTGACTGTAAATATGAGATACAAATTATAACCTGCAGACTACAGATTAATTCACAGCAAGAGAAAACCATAAGAAACTGAAACATCTCTTGTTTTGCTTTTAACAACCTTGACCTTTAGATAGCATTGTGTAAAAGTTGAGGAAATAATATTGTTAAACTTTAGCGCTTGGTTTCATAAGCCCTGAAACTTTAATATACACAAATCCTATGTTTAGAGGCTTTGGCACTTTTATCTATAAATGAGTAACAAAGTCAATATGGTGTAAAATCCAACTTAAACCAAAAGTGTTGCTGATATTCATTAAAGGGACATCCAAGAATGTTTTACAGCAGTGTAAACGGCCTGTCAGCCACAGTGGATCTGTGCAGAGTGTAAATATGGATTCATGTCCTGTTCCCAACAGCTCACCTCCTCTCCCTCTCGCCGTTGGACTGGATCATTCATGTCCTCTTGGCTGCGAACACTGAAGTTCTGGATGGCTTCAGTGACGCCTTTCAGAGAGCTGTAGATGTCCTCCGAGTTCATGTTTTCTGTGTCGTAGTCAAATGCACTACAAAGACAAGAGAATCTTCATGTGTGTATTTTTATTAAGGGCTTTGCAGGTTTTTGGTGCAGAATGCATCTTTGAAAATAATCTTATTTATTTCATGACAGAGCATCACCTTTGAGTACAGCGTGGACTGTGGGGGAAGTGTTCATTACCTTGGTGAAGGGGTGTTCTGGGACGTGTTAGTAGGTGAAGTGACTGGACTGGACCAGCTGGCTGGAGATCGAGGGGTGTGGCGTGTCAACGGGCTGCCTATTTGAGCCTGAAAATGTGACACACACATAATAAATAAAATGATGCAAGTCTTTCAGGGTGGCAGTGGAAAGTTTCTCAACATAGTTAGTGGGAGTTTTTGCCTGTGCAACATTTCCTGTGTTCTTCAGATGATTTTGAAGCAACTTTGTGGCTCCGTCCTGAAAAGTTTTGGGCAGAGCTGCCAGCAGCATGGTGAACTCTGGAGTGTTGAGCTGAAACAGGGCAATCAGCACCGACTGGGCTGCCTGTTAGGGTCAAAATACAAAACCCCCTCTCGTTTAAAGACATACAGAAAAGGACGGCAGCAACTCTAGGAAGTACTAGTCAGTGGCAACAGGAGCTCTTTCAGAGGAAGTGATTTTTGTACTGGCTGAGTTGCACGTTACAAAAATCTTTGTCTCTTGAAAATATATATTAAATTTTGTTTGTTTATAAATGCAACATAAAGGTTCACAATGAAGCTGAGTGTCAGTACCTTTCTGACATCAGAGCTCTTGGGTTCAGTTGTCCAGGTGATGATGCGAGACACAGCCAGCCGAGTTTCACTGGAGTTCACAAAGTCCGGAGCGTCCATCTGCAGCGTCAACGTCTCAATGTACTTTAGAATAGCCACTTTCACCTGCACAAATACACACACAGAGTAAAGTTTATAACGAACTGCATGGTCATAATTCACCTGCAAATATCAAGAAGGGTAAAAACAAAACCACAAGCACACACGACAATGACCACCAATGTTGACAGAGTGTACCTCTGGCAGATCTGAAAATAAACAACTTGACTTCTGAATTTGCTTTGCAAACAAAACAGATGACAAATGACAAAACAAAGGAAACAATTTCAATTCAATTCAGTTCAGTTTATTTTTATATCACCAAGTCACAACAGAAGTTGTCTCAGGGCACTGAACAGAAACATTCATATAAAAAATAATAATTTAACATTATTTATCTGAGGAACAGACTGCTTTGAGTTTAACTTCATCGCAGACTCTCATCTTGAGCAAGCATGAAGGCGACAGTGGAAAGGAAAAACTCCCACATAAGGAAGAAACCTCCAGCAGAACCAAGCTCAGGACAAGCAGCCATCTGCTTCGATTGGCAATAAATGTCAACAATGACCAGCAGGCTGCAAAATGTCAACATCGACTCCTGCTCTCATGATCTCGTCCATCTCTGTTCCTCTACATCTGCACCTCAAGAGCCAGAACTTCCTCCATATCACTCAGCAGCACAGTGCGCGCCAAATAATTCCTCCCCCCGGAGCGCACTGACCTGGGAGGACTGGCTCCAGGCTGCGGCCTGCTCGTCTAGAGAGCAAAGGTGGCGCCGCGCTCTGGGGGGGAACAATTTTACCCCGGACCCTCCCCTGCCTCGCCCACAACACGAGCTCTGTACAGGCTTCAGAAAGAGAGAGAAGCACCGCGTCAATCAACAGAAACAGGGGAGAAGGAAAATGAAAGGAGGGATGAAAGGAGCAGGAGGAATGATGAGAGGAGGTTTGGAGGAGTAGAACAACTGGAAATTGTGCTCGGGTCGGGCGACACTCAAATGGCTGCTTATGAATTTTCTCCCCATCATTACTGTCGTTTTACGTTTTGTGCAGCTTTAATTCTACATTGTCCAGTTGGTTGGTCTAAAATGAGGGATTCCTTCAGACCTCAGAGCAGTTCGTTTCTTACATGTTCAAGACATTTTCTTATCTTTGTCATTTTCTTTCCACGAAAGGGCTAGTTATACATAATTATAACAGCAGGACATTTAAATTGTTTAGCAGCGTATGTAGTTTTAATGTCTAATCCTGAAATTTTGTGAGTCAGATTACAAAAGAAGTTACAAGAAGAGGGAGTGAAAATGAGGTTAAAAAAAAAAAAAAAATCACACAACAGGGGTCATGATGAGACAAGGCAGATCTGCAGGGTGACAAAAAAGTGAGGAATGCAACAGCAGAGAATGAATGATAAGAGCACAAAACTGGGTGAGAAAGGTGAGAAACTTTAAAGCGTTAGTGGAGGGATCAATCGGCGTCCAATCACAGTCGAGGATTCGGGGATGCACAGCAGTATGGTCAGATTAGTTCAAGCAGCAACCAGCATCATTTACAGCTTCACGTGCATGACCTCCACTGACCTCTTTAACTCAAACACTAACATACATTACTTTGACTTGTTGGGTACCTTGAGGTTGGGCGTCTGTGTCT
Organism: Nematolebias whitei; assembly: GCF_014905685.2. NCBI lineage: Eukaryota > Metazoa > Chordata > Actinopteri > Cyprinodontiformes > Rivulidae > Nematolebias > Nematolebias whitei. The sequence goes on from NC_056516.1 coordinate 23,886,986, forward strand.
GGTCCACTGTGAACCTCATGAGGATAGTGAACTGGAGGTCATTTGGAAAAGACTCTCTGCAAGAAAAATAAAATCACGTTTCAAGAATCCACAAAGGCGCAAACCCAAACCAACATTCAGACGTGTATGGGATTTAAAAAGAACAAGCATTTTTGCACCATTCAGTGCTTAATAAGTTCAACTAAATTATTACTAAGGGAAAAGTAACTCAAATACAATTTATTGACAGCTTTAAAGAAAATATTCTGCAGATACCCGATCACAGTGAGCCACAACTTCTAACCAATAATTATATTTTGTAAAAATGAAGGTTGAAGTACAAGACAATTAAGTTGCAACATTGAATTTTCTGATCTTTAATGGCAGGTTTATAATTTACGAGTAATTGTTTTCCTTTTCAAAGTGTTCATTTACGCCACACAATCATCCTGACAACATAAGGAGCCAGTGATGTGATCAAGAGCCATTCACTGTTAGAGCTGAAAGTTTATAGAAGCAATCAAATGTTCTCATCTGAGTAATCTTAAGTAAAATAGTGTTTTAATGATTTTGACCTCCAGTTTCCATTTGCATAGAGTTGACCCCCACCCACCTTGTGACATCCAGAGCTCTTTGAACTTTGGCCTGTACGGAGCCCAGCAGGTCTGCTCCCATCTTCTTCAGCAGCTGAGTGAGCAGGACAAACAACCAATCCTGAAGATCTTCCTTGTGGACCTGAATGAAGTCTACCAGAGTCTCCAGGAACATGCTGAACACCTAAACACACACAACATATGTAGTTTAAATTACAAACAGCGGCCAAGACAATAAATCACAAAACACTTCATGCACACATACACACAACGCATGCATCAGGGAATCTTCACACTGTTAGAGCGAAGACACATTGCTCTGCATCGCAACGATGTAAGAACAGCATTAGTTTCCTTTATGTTAGTGGTTATTCATTATTGCAGCAGCTCATCTTCAGTCCCAATCACCAATTTAAATCACTCAAAATTATATAAAACACATCAACATTAACAAACAAATGCAGTGAGATTTGATGAGAATTAGAACCAGAGTCTCCGTGCCGGTAGTTGATTTGAGCGGGGAGGTGAATCTACAGGCACCATCATACGAGGCAGGTTAGTGGGTGTTATAGTTGCCTTGGTAACTGATTACCAATCAGATTAATGAGGTAGATTTTCATTCAAATACACGAACACAATCACGAACTGGCCAAACTTACTCTCTACAGAGAGTTCCACAGTGGGGGAGGCATGGAGGGAAGAGAAACACACATCTGTTAGCTCCATGAAATGTGCACTCAGAGTAAACCCATCTTGACAAAATTTTCAAAGCTGCCTCAAAGGTTCAAACAAGTGTGAATCACAATATAACAAAAATATGAGATGTTTTGTGCATACTAGCAACAAAAGAAATGAAACAAATGATATGGAAGATTAAAAAAAAGGAGTAGACAGACGGAGTCAGGGGACAGATCCATGGTGAGATGTACCTTGAAGGAGGCTGAGCTTATACCGGATTCTGCGGTGCCGTACACCCTGCCGGAGTCTCGCTGAAATTCATCAAATCGTCAAACGTCAAACGAGTGGAAAAGAAGACGTTCACACACCTTACGCCATGTGTGAGGCAACGGAGCACTCATACCGCCGAAAGAAAAAGTGTTAGAGAGGGCGAACCACAGCTGGTTAGTCAAGAGAAAAAGAGCTGGCAGCCCAATTACTTGAATGTGTGTGTGTGTTTAGAGCGTGTACAGTCAGTGTTTTTGTTTCAGGCTACAGGTAGGGAGGGAACAAAGAAGGCAGTGGATGCAAAGAACACAGCCAGCAGGTTGACGGCTAAACGGTGACAGAGCAATCCCACAGGGAGGCGGAGAGTGTGAGATCACACGCAAAGTCAGGTGTGACATGCCGTTAATGTTTTACACACTCTGCATGCCAGTGTTTATGTTTCGATGAATTTATCTTTAGATTTATCCCCTATCTTACCTAAAACCCATGAAAATTATTTTATTTATATATGTGTTTGTGTGCGTATTAAAGAGATCTAACACTGTTTGGGCAGAATCCGGTACAGTGAAAGATGGTGGGATAAAAAAAAAGAAAAGTTAACTGAAACCAAGAGGAAAATTAAAAGTGGATGAGTAATGAATGCTGTGTGTTTTATGTGTGTGTATTGGGCTGCATGCATTCATACTTTACTGTGAGGGTCTGCAAACATCCTGGTGAAGATTTCACACAGCCTCTTTAACTCTACTCGACTGCAGGAAAAAAAAACAGTAAGATTAAAAACAAAACTCATGAATTCATCTTTTGAAAACACTTAGTGTGTTCTTTGACCCACCTGAGCATGCGCTGGTTCTTCAGCAGGGCCTGCAGGCCTAATAAACCCTCCTTTCTCTCAGACCAGTTGGAACTGGCACAGCGGTTGAGCACCTGGAAATTATTTAAAATACAAGCACCAAAACACACAAAAAGTCAGCTCTAATTCATACTGAAGCGACAGGTTTTTAAGGATAAACAGAATTAAACAAGAGGAGCAAGTCAAAACGATGGAATTGAACTAGAACACAGTAATTAAGAATATTTCACACATTTTTTGGGCTTGTAACAGACTGCAACTCTAGTTTTACCAACTTGTACTGTAATTGCAGGTGTATAAGCCGCTACTTTTTTCTCACACTTTAGGCTACATGCCTTATACACTGGAGCGGCTAATTTGTGTTTTTTTTTAAATAATTTAAATAATTTATATTTTATTTTGACAGGCTTCCTGCTGTCTCTCAGCAGCTTCCTGCTGCTGAATAACAGTTTCCTTTGACAGAGGTCGGCGTGTCATTCCCCTTTCTGTTATGGAAGCACGATACAAAGTGTATTTCCAGCTCGCACGGATTGGTTGTTTATGAATAAAAACGGTCTTAATGTGTTGTTTTTTTTTTTTAAATGAGTGGCACAAATTAGCAACATTAAAATCGGTGGAGATAGGGCACATACTTTTCTAAGTAAATTAAGACAGTTCTTATTCACAAACGGAATTATACTAGTACATTTTCCTTAATCTAGCAATTCAAAGGCGATCTGTGCGACCCGGAAGTATTCCTTTTAGCACATGCATAAATGAGCTATACTAGCGTGTAGCGTCTTTGAGTATTTAGAAAAGCGCTACACAAATAAAATGTATTATTATTATTATTATATTACGTATCGGGTTCCGTAACAGATGACAGGGCGTTCATATAGCTGCCCAGCACCCATCCCTCTTGGGGGCGGGTTTCAGTTACACACAGAATGAACGACTCAGGTAATCACATGTACCTAATCCTCTTGTTCAAGGTTTCAAATTTCCTACACATAACTCCACCCACTCTGTCATCATGTGACCAGAAGTTTAACCTTAATGACCAATGAGGTACTCTCGATGTGCTTTCATTTCTTGAGACCAGTTACTGTATTTTGTGCCTCATGCGCAGACCTGTTCATTTATTTAGCGATAATGTAAAATGCACAGAGAATTTCTTATGATGCAGCTTTCAAGTTAAAAGCGATCGATCTGGCTGTCCAAGAAAGAAACAGCCAGCTGCAGTGAACGAGGTGTGTGTGATTACATTTTTCTGAGCCTCGAAGAGGACTTTAGTTCACAGAGGATGAAGAACAGCGATGAGTGACTTCTGGTCGACTACCAGTACTTTTTATTAATTTTTAGCCGAGTTAAAGGCATTTTTCAGCAAAAAAATAAAATAAAATTACTGGCTGTTCCTCCTTTTTCCAGAGTCACGTGGGCTCTGCTGAGCAGAAGTCGTCAAAATATATTTTTAAAACAGTCAAGTCTGGTACGTATTTTAATAAGTTTTTCAAATTCTTTCAGTGTGACATCTTTCTGTGTATGGTAAATATGTGTTTAAATACCGGTATCTCTAAGCTCACATCCGAACACGGAGTGGAGACAACGAACGGGAGGGTCTCTTCCCACTTCTTCCTTCTCATGTGGGCTCCACTGAGCAGAAATCACGTCAAATTTATGTAGAAAGTACATTTAAAAACAGCAGCTTTTAACAATAAAAATTAATGGTACTAATTCAATTACTGTATTTTACCGGTACTATGTGACTCCCGGTCACATGACCTCAATAAGAACTGTGGGTAAAATTTACCAGTATATAATTTTTAAATTATTTAAATTATGTAGGTGTTTGGCACTGTGCTGCCCAGTGATTATGCTTAGGTTGAATGGTTTTAACCATGAGACAGACAGCGAAGCATCATGAAGACTTACAACGATCACCAAGAAATAGTCTATGAAACGCCATCCGGTGGCTGATTCTTGTATTACAACAAGAGCTGCACATAATGCCAGGAGCTTGGCACAGATTCTGATAATGAATGGGGTGGATGCTTGCGGCTTAAAAAAACAGTGCGTCTTATTTATGTACAAAAATATACAATACAACTTTATTCATAAAGCACTTTAAAACAACACCGTTGGCCAAAATTATATTTATCTTAAATTTAGTATGCACGACTTACAGTCAGGTGCGTTTTATAGCCCAGCAATTATGGTAGTTAAATCAAGAGCTCAATTTTTTGAGTTTATATCTTCAAAATCTACTCTGCTACTTTGTAAAGTCATAATATTTAAACATTTAAAAGTAAAATTGCACAATATCTGTATTTTAGAGAAGCTGCTTTCTGCAACAGTATTCCTGATTGCTGCTAACCTCAGCTACGTCTTCTGTTTGCCTCATGTAGGTGGGGATGGCGCCACCATTCCTGGAGCTGTACGACCTCTCCGAACAGGCGCTGGACGCGTCGCTGTTGGCGTCGTCATCTGAATACATGCCGTAGTTCTCATACCGCCGCCGTGCGGGTTTCTTCTGCATGGAAGACAGCCAACATGATTTGGAAGAAACAAACAAACAAACAAACAAACGGTAAACATGCTCTGATGCATCCTGAGAACGCAATAAAACACAGACGACACACAGGTAAGAGCCAGGAGAAGAAGCTGACCTTGGATCTCATGTCTCCCAACAGCTGACAGCGTTAAACAGAGGTAGAATCAGGGATTAGTTAACATGCAGACGTGCGCTTACAGGAGATGTGAGCGTGCAGCAAGTTTGTAAATGTGTTTGGGTGTTTCTGTATAAAGGTTTGACAGTTTGCATACCAATGCATCTGCGAGGGCCTCTTCTACATCGGAGCCAGTGTTCAGGACCCTCATGGCGCTGACTGAAGAAGAGAGATGACTCGAATGACTGATGCCAAACCCCGATCCTACAGAGCGAGACAAAGCAGGAAAAAATGTTAGTAAAACTTCAGAGAAAAATACAATCCCACTTTCTTTTTCTCGTCACCTTTCATTCTACAGCTCACGCAACTCACGCATAAACAATCCTGCAAGTTAAAGTGATGACTTGTTAGGTAAGATTGCCACTGGGAGGAGAAAGGATGACATGAAAACATAAGAGTTGATGTTCCAGCAGAGACGAGGCAGAGCTAAATAAACAACAAATGGACAGAAAAAAACTGGAAAACCTGGCAAAAAATTGGCAACTGAACAGGCGGAAGCATGCAGTTCCACTGGAGGGTTCAACATCCTGGAGTGAAACTTAAGAGAAATGAATAAATGAAGTTAAAAACTGATGCTGATGGACTAGAAAACAATTCGGCAATCTACAAAACAGGATGATCGGCACTGAAAAGAACAACACAGAACAAATAAAACAACAAAAAATGAGCAACAAAAAGAGATTAAACTATTCTGGCCAAGAAGGTGGGTGAGGTACAAAGAAATAGATGTACTCAGCCTTCACCTGCAGCCCCAAAAACATCAGGTGTGTGGAGAGCTCCAGTGGAGCGCGAGTAGCTCCGAGTAGCTGGAACCAAGATTAAAACACACACGAAGAGTTTAACACGCACACAAACACAAGACAACACACACAGGAACTTCATACAAACTCTGTAGAGCATGAAATTAGAAAGGCAAGCAGAAACACATCTCAACCCCTTCCTGTGACTATTGTTGTTCCATTCTGCTTTAGTCTTAAGATACAGTAACTCATTCTTACACGCACTCCTCTTGGGCATCTGGCCACTACTGCTACTCACCCAGAGGTGTGAAGGAGCGTACGGGGCTGGTGTCCCTGCTGCTCTCCCTGCTGGCCTCCCTGCTGCAGCCCTGACTCATACTGGGCCGAGGGATACGACTGCCTCGAGCTAACGCCACCCAACCGTACATCGCAGGACAGGAAACGAGAAGGGAAAACAGGAAAAAAGAAGCCACAGGAAAGAAAGTGATTGTGAGAAGAGACAAAGAAGATGTCAAAAAGACAGTGAAGAAAGCCAATTGTGACAGAAGTGGAGGTACACAAACAAAAACACGAATAAGACAAAACAGATAAAAGTGACAGAAACGTGAAAAAAACATAAACCAGATTGAATGGACCTTAGAGGAGCATCTCAACATATGTGGAACCAAATTTCCTCTCAGAAGCCTGGCAGAGCTGCTGCAACAATAAGATGTCTAAGACTAAGATGATATTAATCCGTAAAAACCGTTAATCAGCTTTAGTCTTTATTAGTTTAAAATCTTTAAACAGCCTCTTATGTCCAACCAGTGGAGCAAAATATTAAAACGGTAAGTCTTGGCGGCAGATTTTACTTGTAAATTAAAGTAAAATTGAATAAAAACTGGAAGCTTGTCTCCTTAAACTACACAAACACATAAAGTTATTAAAAGATGTTGCAGTTTGCTTTCTTGCTGCATTGCTGAACAGTCAGTTTAGGTTTCAGCTGCAGATGAGATGCACCTTTAAAGGCAGGACAGTTCGACACCCACGGACTTTCTCCCACACAAAGATCAGAAAAGGGACACATTCAAGGTGGATTTCTCAAACAAGCCGGCAAGTGAGAGGGCTGCAATCATCTTTACTGTTCATTGCTCTGTTCAACTTCAGCATCAGCCACCCAGGGGTAATCACAGCCTACAAGTGTGCTAAAAATAGGCGATGAAGATTCACTGATCCTGCAAGAAGGCTTATTTCACGGCCACTAACAACAGGTTAGTACAGACAGAGGCAATGTGTTCATAAAGCGTGGATCATCGCTGATCTTGGGCACCCATCACTACAACAACGCAGCCATGAAATCAAACATTTCAGAGATGGGCTCTATGAAGCGGAGGCAGCAAGCGTGATTGAGAGGCCGGGATGAGATTTTGTAATGGAGAGAAAAGAAATAAGGATGGGGAGTGGATGCTCTGATCTGCGATGGAGCCTTACCTCCTCTGCTTGCACTGCTGTAGTTGGTACTAAGGCTAGAAGGCGCTAGAGGACGGAGGAAGCAGGGCCAGAAGTAAAAGAGGGACGGGAGAAGAGCAGAGGGACAAAAAGGTAAACAGGAAGCAAGAGAAAAACGAGCTGAGTTTGGACCCAGACTTATCAGAGACAGATCAGTGCACCAACGCAAAAAACTCAGAATACCATCAAGTTTAAACTGATGTTTACAAACTGACCGACAGACAAGCGAGTGGGGGAGGAGTCTCTGGAGCAGCCCTGGCTGCGGGGGATGCGGCTGCGTCTTTGTCCGTCCCCGGTGGCTCCAGCGAGGACCCTGTGAGCACCCGAGCTCATGGTGCTCAAGGCTGTGCTTGTCAGCACGCGACCTGGAGAGCCGCTCCGGCTGCCGGCTTCAGAGAGGGGAAAAGTAAAAAAACAACAACAAAAACACAGATAAAGAGCTCAATCAGTGTTTTGTTCATGCAACATGAGGCTTTAACAGTACCATTTGTACAACCAATCCCACTCTTATGTGACATTTGTATTTAAGCTGACAAAGTCTGCTCTGCTGCACTTAAACATGGTTGTTTTCTAACACATTTTGGGAATGTACAAGACAGTATGTTGGATAACAGTGGAAAGAGGATTCCTGGGGTTGTGAGTGACAATACAAATTCAATTTAAATGTAACTTATTTGCACAAAGTCTTACGTGTAAACACACAATAACAAAAATGCTAATGTTATGACACTGAAATTCCATACTCATTTGTAACTTTCATATATTTGAGTAATTAATGCAGTTGTTCAGAATGTTCCGTTTCTTTCCCCTGGGGATCCTTTCTCCAAGAGCAAATCTTATTTTACACCAAACCTACATCACTACAACTTGATGACAAACAGATGAGGAGGATTTTCTCTGTCGTACAGGTCATGAAATGACACATGAAGCTGGATTGAAACTGACTTCATCATGACTAAAAATGGGCATTAGGACCAGACTATCTCTGAGCAATAAACTAAACACACACACACACCATACAAGACATTTATCTACCGTAATAGAGCTGCACAATATATAAAAAATGTTATCGTCATTTAAACATCAATTTATCACGCAAGATTGAACTAAATCACAAACACAATCTGAGGTCAGTAACAGACTTTACGGTCAAATAAACACATGTTGGCTTAAAAGGCAATGGCTGATTTAAACAATAGTAGCAGAAAGGCTAAGAGTGTTGTGCTGATAGAAGAAAAAATAGTGAAAAACTTGAGTTTATCACATCTGATACTGTCATTGCAATATTTTATATTGTTGCAACTGCATGATTTCCTAATATTATGCAGCCTTAAAATCTTTATACAAGTGCTGAGCAACAACAGAGCTAAAGAAAAATGTGATACTTGGAAAAAATCTTGATCACTAATAAATTTACACAAACTTTTATTTCCACTCTGTGTTCTTATCAGCTCACTTGTATTTGTACCATGCATCATTTTACATTTCTTAAGCTGGTTTTCCTTATTTCCATATCCTATTTAAATTTACACACAGAACTGATATATAATTTGGTTTAGATTAAATTATTGTTTTCACAAATTACACTTTATTTTTCCAATTATTTGGAAATCCAAGCATACATAAGTGCAAAAAACATGAAGCTCACACAGAAAAGTTGTTTTTTTATGAACACTGAACAGCCATAGCCATAGAAAAAAAGCCTAACTACATATCCCAGCATGCCTTTGCCACAGTGTGGGAAGCTTTGAGTGATCTTTTTATGTAGTTGTGAAAAGAAAGAATTCTAGGAAACAAATAAAAGGAAGTACAACTAAAAACTTAAGGAAGTTGTGGGGTAAATTAAAAAGAAGCACTATAATCTTACCACCAACAGTGTTAGCAGACTGAGATCCTGAACCATTAAGCCCATTGGTTGAGAGGGGGGAAGCAGAAGTAAGGGGGAGGGGTAAGGAACAGCAGATTAAACCAGATGAATTATGGGTAAAAGCAAAAAGCATCGTGTGAGATAGAGAACAGCTTAATGGGAGCACATCCTGGTGTTCCACGCCAAGAATGAAGGTGAGGCTAAATGAAACCATTAATAAAAGAGGAAACAGGAGCACGCATGAGCCGAAGCAGCTGCAAATGGCACACTGGGAAAAGCAGTGCATGTTGGGACGACTGGTATGAACCAAACCTGTTCACAATGAGGAAAAGCAAATGGGTGAAAAACTATCCACACACGCTCGGTCCCACACACACAGACATCTTTCTAAGCGTTTTCCTCTCATCTTTTAGAAATCCTGGACTTTGAACTGATCAGGGAAGCAGCATGTGTCTTTGTATGAATGTTCAGGTGTGTTTGGTGCACTCGCAGTGAACAGTAAATACTCCAGCCCTGCAGTTACATGGATATCTACTGATATCTACTGTGTTCAGAAATATAGCTGTTGTTTTTGGATAGAGTGTTTAACTAAAAAAAATAAAAATAAACCTTAATAAAAGCCAAAGCGCAGCTGGAGCAGCAGAAATAAACTGTTCACCACACAACCCTTGGTGATGAAACACAACATGCAGAGAAAAACAACCCCACACACACTTCTTACACAAAACACCTTGATCAGAATGAGAGCAATAGCATGTGGGCCACCAATCCCACTGTGGTACACAAAAACGCACACACACACACACATTCTGACAGACAAATACCTGGTGTGCAATCGGATTCGTCGGAACCTGAAGGCACAAAAACATTTACATGGAGCTTATCGTTACCATGACGGCAACAAGTAGAGAAACTCCACAATTTCAGTGTGAAAGAAAGAGTCGCTCCAAAAAGGTCTCACACATCATTACAGCTGGTTGAAGTGGACTTTAAGCCCAAGAAGGTTTGCTCACAGCCAGGTTTAAATTGTCGGTGTGCTTGAAATTAAAAGCTTATACTTACGTTGTGACTGGGAGACCATCTTGGTGCGACTGCGTCCTCTTGAGTCTACTTGGCTTGAAACGCTGGTGGCTGTAGTGAAGGGCTGCTTAGTGCGAACGCGGCCTGCACGTACATGAAAGAGACGACCGTAAGAAACCAAAACCGGATTCACTTCCTGTTCTGAAACATCAAGTCACCAACTCCCTACAACTGAACGAAGCCCAGAAACTAAGAAGCACTACAGCAGGTTTTAAAAATGCCTCTAATGCTGGAAACGGCTCCACAGCCAGCTCTTAAACCAAACATTCACATTCAGCCAAGTGCAGACAGATAAATACAGCAGGGATGCTTCAGTGAGAGAAAAAAATACAATTTAAAATCAGAAATAAAACTTCTAATCCAAGTTTTTCCAGGATATGATAAAGCAAAACCACTTTTCCATCGCTCAAGAGTCAGTGAATTACTTTGATTCTTTTAATGATTCTTGGTTAATTGCAGAGGAAAAAACTAATCTACGTAGTTACAAACTAGTGATTTTCCCACTTGATTAGTTTAAACTCAATTTATTACAACCTTTGCTTCAGCAGATTTACTAATCACATGAAATATTTTAGGCATGGTTTTCCAACTAGAACATCCCAAAAACACACACAGAAATAACCCCTAGACAACAATCTTACCATTGTCTGACCTGGTCCCTACAGACAGACAAAGAAGGAGCATGTTGTAAGTTTGATGGTGCATGTATTAAAATGTAAAACACACCAACATCTGAGTAATGATGTTTAAAGCAGATGTAGAGGGTTAAAGCAGAAAATGAGTTTATAATTTGTTTGGATCTGACACGTGATGAGATGAGCATTGTGTAGTAACAAATGCTTACAGCAGGGGGCAGTGCGTCCACATCCTGTCACAACAACTGAACTTACATGGACAGGGATGAAGTGAGGAGGGAAAAGTAACAGGAAGAAGCTGAATGAGATGATCTTACCATCCGTTTTATCAGAGGCATCATCTTAAGCAGCAAAGAGAGCAAAAACATACAAGAAAGGAAGAACAGCAACAACAGAAATAAAGGGTACAAAAGAAGACAAATCGAAGGAAAAAGGAAATTAAAAGAATTGTGAACAAAAATACGAAGGAATAAAACAAGTGCAAGGCAGAGAAAAGGAAGATAGAGAAACAAGAGAAGGAAAAAAAGTACAAAGTGCATTAGTAATATACAATCTGTTTAAAAGAGAACCATGCAGATGAAGGGACAAACTTTGAAACAGAGAAAGTGACAACAATAAAAACATGCAAAGAACATCAACACAAATATATCAGGAGGTGAATGAGCTGGAAGCCGGAGACGAGGAGAGGCAGTTCATGCTCTGAAGAGCGAGTCTGTGGGCGCTTCTTTGCGGAAGAGGGGAGTTTTCAGACGATTAGTTGTACCACATTTTAATCTATCAGAAACTTTAGAAGCACGGCCTCTGCACTGATCTGGGAGGTCTCCTTAGACGGAGTTCTTCAGCTGTCCGCTTATTTTCTGCTGACCAAGTCTCATTAGTCATCGAACTTGCCTGATGGGGCCCTTACCCAGAGAGGAGTAGGAGCCAGGGGGCAGACGACCCGCTCCCCGGGCCTGTCCGACGTGCCGGTGTTTCGCAACTGCTGCTGCGTTTACATCCACATCGCTGCGGGAACGCTGCAGGGAGACTGACGACACCCCAGCCTTTGTTGTGGCAGGGACTGATGGGACAGGAGGAGCGTGTTGGAAAAGGGATGGGAGGTGACGGGATATATAAAACACATAACAAAACTCATGCAGGTACAAACTACACAAACACAATACACAAACACAATACCCACACCATAAAGAAAACATGTATAGCCAGACACATATACGCATGAGTACGCGCACATGTGTAGTAACACAAAAAAACAAAAGGTGAATGTTCAGAGATGGACATAAGATGAGGTCAATGAGAATGAAGGGAAATGATTCTGGAGGAGCTGAAATTTGTTTTGGTATTTTGTTTGTGCCGTCTGAGCATTCGAGTATGTGTTGAAAGGCTTGTGTGTGTTGAACACTGTGTGTGGGAGTGTTGACTCACCTCGCCCTGGAGCTGCCGACCATTTAGAAGACAGAGGACGGCTGATAAAGGAGGAGAAAACTGGGTCATTTACTGGTTTTTAAAGAGAAAAAATGGACAAGACGCAAGAAAATTAACTGGGGAGAGTCCACTAATGTGGATGATGATGATGTGTCCACCAATGAGGATTAACAAAGACTGTCTTTAATATTCATCCAGAATTACTTAAAAGTGAAGACCAATTTTGTTTTAGTAAGCGGAGTGATGACAATTTCGTTAGAAAGCAGCAGCATTAAGCATTTGTTACTTTAGACTCTCTTGAGAGGAAGATGAGGAGCGGTCACTCTGAGGAAGAGAGGCCACACTGCCAGAGCTCTTTAGACAGGACTGCAGCGTCCTCTGGTACGAGGACTCCAACGAGTTGTAAAGAGCGTCGGCTTCTCCTGGGAAGTGGTTCCTCAGACCCCAGTAGGTCCTTAAAAATAGAAACATCAAGTAAGAATAGAAAAACACACACACAGAAAACAGGTGTGTAGAGAGAAACAAAGGGAGAAGAGAAATACAACGAAGGAAAACAAATAAAGGACAAGGAGAGAATAAAGTGATGATGATTTGAGCAAAGAGAGAAAGAGAGCAGTCACAGTACGTCTTTTACATCACGTTTTCAGAAATGTCTTTGTGCATGTCTTACTTGCGGGCTTCCACTCTGGCCTCTGAGTCGGCGTCTCGGATTCCCTTTTTAATGCTTTCAACCAAAACTGCCGTGTGTCTGAGATAGAGGAACAAAAACGGGGCATAAACTGAGCTGAAACACATCATTTGCCATTTGTGCAGCACACTGAAATAAATCCTGTGTGGCTGTTTTTCCATTTACAGGCCACAAGTCTAAACTGTTTCCACTGATAACACTGGTGAGCCTCACTGAACTTTGTACAACCAGTTAAAACTTATTAGCAAGACAATGTTTATTAAGTAAAACTGAGTCCAATTTCTTTTTTTACTAGTATTGTAGCTTACATTACGTACATACATCAATCATTCCTAATAATTAATTATATCGTATAACACCACAGCCAACCAGTAAGGATACATGTACTATGTATACTGTAGAAGCAGAATGTGGATTCAATAATACTAGAATACTAGCATTAATACATGTAAATGTTAAAATCTCAAAAAGGATAATCTTTTAATTAGAACAAAAGTGTGTAAATTTCTTGTTTTCATTGACTTTTGATGTTTTTTCTTAAATTTCCCAAGTCTTCCCTGTCTGGAAAATGGGAAAGTAATTTTCCAGGTTTTCCCTGATTTCCAGAGTCGCTGAGGAACCCTGCTCAAGCTTGCAGCCAAGTGAGAAAACTAGTTAACCCTGAACACGTCTGCACACAGAGAAAGGTCCATAAGGCTGGCAGTCTTTTCACACACATACACACAAACAACAAAGTCCATGCTCAATAATCTAGGTATACAATCCAACAATTTTCAGTCAGGTCATCTGGACAGTTTCTTTTTTTGTGCTGAAATATTTCATCTTCCATCCAGAAGGCTTCATCAGTCAAGGAAACACACAACACAAAACTGATCCCCCC
>NC_056516.1:23900960-23905050 GCF_014905685.2 Nematolebias whitei
TTTTTTTTTTTTGTGAAAATCTCTTCTTCTCCCCCCAACCGGCCCCACCCCAAAAAATAAAAAAAAAAAAAAAAACACCCCCCCCCCCCCCCCCCCCCAACAGCTTACTCCAAAGTGTAAAACACAAAAACTGAATATTTCATGTGTGAAAGAGCAGAACTTTGTCCTTTTAAAACTGACCACAACACAACACGCTTTTAGCATCTTAAATTAAAATTTTTGTTGTATTAGAGTCTGAATATAGTATTTTGTGCGACAGTAAGTTCCTTAGTGACAAAAGACACATGAAAAGTTTTAAATTTTAGGTGTCACCGATAAGGTGACAACATGCTTGTGCTAATTTATTGGTTTCTTTTACTCAAACAACATACACAAAGCTGGGTTTTCACTCCTCCTTTGTGTTTCATAAGGCACAAGCTGACAATAAAATATATTGGGAGGATATTACAAAGATTTGCTTCCATTTGAGACTAGAGCTGTAATTTCTAACCCGAGCCCTATGCCCGGCTCCACCCTACCCAAATTCGGGGCGGGCTGGGCCATGATAATGTGCTGGATGGGCGGGCCAGGTCGGTGTTGGGCTTTCAATTAGGTCAGGATCAGCCGCGATCCAATTATATGATAACAGGGCCTGCCATACAGCCACCAGCTGCACACGGTCATTTCACTGCGAGCTGACCGGACTTGAAAGAGGTAAAATAAAGTTCAGTTAAGCTTCAGATGGGACTATACTGCCAGGAAGCAATCCATCACCCAAATGGACATTCATTCAGCTGCTGCACTCAGCGGACGCGCACGGCTGACGACCCAAACAGGTGAGACCCCAAAGCAGACGTATGCCAGAGCGGTCCATGTCTGAATAAATCAAAATGCAGGCAGAAACAGGAATTGAATGTTTTTTTATGGTCATGAAATGACAAATACCCTCTCAGCTCCGAATCTTCTGCTGCTTTTATTCAGCTGCGCGTTCCCGACTGTTAATAACTAATTAAAAATGTCGGGCTTTTTTCTGGGTTCGGACCTGTAATTACTGTTAATTCGTCGGGTCGGATGGGGTTCGGAAATTATGACTGCGGGCAGGGGCTGGGTCAGATCAGACTTTTTGGGCCCGAATGCAACTCTATTTGAGACTAAATAGCTGCTACCAATCACATTTATGAACAGAATGCAGAGCCGTGTTAATAAGTCCATACCTTTCTAAAGAGTGCGTTTGCCATTCTTGTAGCAGAAGGTCCAAAAAATCATAACAGCGCCTGAAAATCACACAATTATTTTTATTATTCCACTGTAGAAAACCAATTTAATCATCTGAATCCCTTTGTAGTACTTTAAATCTCATTAAATCCAGGTCATGATTACAAAAGTCTCTGCAGTATCAGTTGTTTTATCTCACCTTCTTACAGCCACGGACTTGGATGTGCAATTACTGGTTATCAGAGGAATAAGTCTGGGGACGTGAGTATGCTGTAAAAAAAAAGATAGGGAGTATTGACTGAAAGATGCTGAGCAAAAAGCCCCAACACCTACACTAAGAAGAAATTATAATTAGGCGTTGCGATAAAATCTCACCCGTATGATGATGCGGATGGCTGAGACACCGGAGGTAGCCATAACTTTGGCACAGTTTGGGATGAGGTTGAACAGAACAGGGACAATGGCTTCTGCCCCATGGTCAAATTTGTTCCCCAGTACTGATGAGAGGTGGCTGCACAAAGACAAACAAACAAAATAAAACATTCAACATATGTAAACAAGTTAAAAATCAAAGATGAGTTGAAAAATTCCCACATATCTTCAAACGAATAAAAAAAATTACCTCATTCAATGCAACCTACAGTATATTCTTGACTTTCTTGGTACATTTTAATCCAAATTTCCTTTCAGTGACACATGCATCTGTTATAAAATACTCACGCCACAGTGATACAGGCCTCTCGGACCACTTGTGAACGCAGGTCCTTTGCTGACAGTTTGAAGGCTCCGTCTAGCAGTCGTAGATGCTGGTAAAAACAGTCATAGCTGGCTGCGTCCGCCACCAGCAAAGAGCGTATCTTCTTCAGCTGTAAAAACAAACAAAAACAGTCTTAAACAGAAGCAGGGAACTAACACTGTAATGTCAAAAAACAAATATTTTGAGATCATCTACGGACAGCGTTGCATCTCTGGTCCCAGTCATGCTTGTCATCTGAGCAGATTTCCCGGATCTTATTAAGGTTGTCCTCAAGGTCTCTTGATGAGTATATCTGTGAAGAACAAAGAAAAGAAACAGGAAAAATGTGAGGGAGAAGTCTCAGACAGCCTGGCCTTGACACTGTGTAAAGCAGAAGTAAATTATTAATTAGGATAAGTGTGCGCAATTATGCACTGTTAAGCTTTCATGAGTATTGTACCTGGACAGTGGGGACATCTGTAAAGGCTTTGATGAAATCCTCTTCATCAACTGCACCAGCACTTTCCTTTGGCACTGAAGAAAAGACAAGAGTCAATTGATCTATCATTTGACTCGTCCTGAATTAATTAGTCGTAGCTTCACTGCTCTGAGGCCTAAACAAAAAAAACTCCAGAGTGTATCAAATACAGTCTAACATAAAGGAACATTAAAAAATACGTTAAAACATCCTTTTTAGTGAATAACACCCTTAAAAACTTGTCTATAAACATATGCTAAAACACTACATCAGATGTAGCAGACTGTGTTGGGCTTTCTGGCACTAATGAGCTTGTCAATCACAACTCTCTGGGGTCAGGATGCTTTGTGAACACCTCCTACAACTTCTCACCCAGGAAGCAATTATAAAAAGAAAAAGAACAAGAGAAAAGCACATTGGGAGCTAAAAGCAATTCAAGAAAATGGGAACAATAAAACTGGGAGACCAGCTGGAAATATGATATCTAGACAAGAGGAGGCTGAATAAAGCCACAACATGGAAGGGAGGTGGGTATACTCAAACAGCAGGACAGCTGAGATGTTTTTTACTCTAGGGTTGGGTTTCATTTCAGACTGTGCAGAAAATATGTGAAAACTCCACACACTTTAAGACGTTGTTCTTATGTTTGTTAGTAGCAAGGCTTATCCCGAGTCACTCACAGCTCAAGGCATTTTTGTTGAGACCAGTAACAGATGCAGTAAAGTAACTTACTTGTATCAACACCTTTGGGGAATCATAATGAAAAGATGATCATTAAATTCTGGTGGGGAACATTTGTGCTGCTGCCTTGATCAACATAAAGCAACAACCTGTGCCTTTAGCGAAAGTCAAACCCAGAAAATGGATCTGTCCCTCCAGTCAGTTTTAAACTTTTTCCTGCTCTAATGAGTTATCAGCAAACAGAAATCTCCATCTTCTGTTTGAGTGTCATTTAAATGCAAAAGCAGACAATAGAATTATTATTGGTACAATTTTTCTACAGGCAAAAAATAAATCTCCCAAATGAGAAGAAAAAGATACTAGTAATAGTCATTTGTGATTTGCAAGGCTGGGCGATATTTCGATATTTTTAAAATATCAATATAATTTCATATGCAATATAAAAAGAGACTATATCTATATAAAACAATATAGTCTCATACTCTACGTAGTTACAATTATACTTGAAGTTTTTCCCAGTCTGCACCTTCACGCGGCCCCACCTCTTCTCCCTCAATGAATACATAGTTCCCATGTGACGTAACATTCGGGGCAGATCTAGTGCTCTCTCCATCCATGTAGGCTGCGTCTAGCTGCAGACGCCGGTTTAGTAAGTTTTGTCAAGTTTTCTTTTTTTTTTTTCTTTAAGTATATTGCAATTGCTGTTTCTGCTGGGTTAGAGGATGTCCCAACCGGGCAGACAGTTCATCGGACGGACATCTACGTGCATATTATTGTAATTACTTACTCTGCCAGCCAACAGAACTTTGTTATTAACAAGAAGAGTTCAGACGTCCTTCACAAATCCGTTGAAACATTGATTATCTATGGATTTAACTTAAGGCTACAAAGCTCCATTGTGTAGATTCCTCCTCGTTAGGGCTGCGCGATATGGACCAGAATTAATTAATATCTCAATATTTTAAGATGAATGGCAACATACAATATATATATATATATAT
>NC_056516.1:23905150-23922253 GCF_014905685.2 Nematolebias whitei
AAAAAAAAGGTTAAATCATGTCATCTGGACCAGTTTCTTTAAGTGATATACGTTTTGTTCCCTCATCCAGAGGACTTCTTCAGTCTTGCCAACCAGATCTGTCCCATAGGTAGCCTTCACTGCTGTGTTTCAAGCCAACCTCCTGTTGGAATCTCAAAAGTAGGCTTTTAACACGTGCAAAGCACACCCATCCAAAACAATCAATCATCATGTACAACAATCAAATGTTTTAGATCAGATGGCCAACTTGCTATTCATTTTTTTAATGAATACACTTCATTAGAATCAGACTTTTTAAAGAGCAAGTCAGCCTTTCATTGTTTGCTCTGTATGTTTTCTGTTTAAATTTTAAGTGCACAACTGTGTTTTTGGTTTTGTTATGCTGGGAAAAAATATAAATATTTTTGAGGCATTTATTTTGTACAGTTACAGCTGTTTGTTAATAAAGGTACCTGTTTGACAACTGGGACTAAGCTTTGACTCAGATACATATTTTTGTTATTACTAGTGATGCACAATATTATCGGCATGGTATTGGCTGATATTAGCATTAAAGTTCAATATCGGACATCGGTCATTCCATTAAAATAACTTGCCGATATAAAAGGCGCTGTTTTTCCTGCAGCAGCAGCGCAACGCGATGACGTCACGTGCGCCTCCCCGATCTCATCACGGCGGAGAGGAAAATTCAAAATGTCGGCAGTGTGTAAGTTTTATTTTTCGTTGGTGAGGATGTTGGATTCCCAAGATTTATTGTCTCCAGTCTGAGATATTTTTCCGACGTAACTTTACCCGAGTTACAAGTCGTCATTTCCGACGTCATTGAGAAGCTAACAGCTGATAGCACGACTTGTTGGGTGAGTTTTACCACAGACATTTGGACGTCGTGTTAGCCCCGTTAGCACGATTAGTCTTACGGCACAAAGGATAGACAAAAACTTTAAACTTAAAAAGGCTGTCCTTCATGTACAAGAGTGCAGAGGATCCCACACTGCAGCTAGGAACCAGGAACAAGCCTCCACAAGTGGGACAGCATTGCAGGTGACTAATACTAATAAATAACATTTAACACTTTTCATTTAATAAGTTAAAGTGCTATGCATATCATATAGCTGTTACTGAATATATGTCACCAGCTCTTACAGTTGTTACACATTTTTTGTAGCAAATAAGAATAAATAAGATGGCTATATTCTGTCAAAGGAAAGAATATAAAATATCGGTATCTGCATCGGTTATCGGTCAAATAAGTTTTAACATATCGGCCAAAAATCCAGTATCGTGCATCCCTAGTTTATTATTTTATGGAAAGAAAAAATATTGCGATAGATATTGTATATCACCATTCATCTGAAAAATATCGAGATATTAATTTTGGTCCATATCGCCCAGCCCTAGTGATTTCCCCCCATTCATTTGTTAATGCATGTTTGACAAAAAATAACAACCCTACAGACAATCAGTCGTGTGCAGGAACACTTCCAGTTTGTTAAAGTTCTGACCCAAAGAAAAGCTGTAACAAAACAAAAACAAGTCTGTTCCTTTATATTCTTAATGAACATAGTAGATTGTTAGATATTTTGGGTTGTGAAAGACCAAGCATGCCCCTGATTCGGCCTCATAGCTAATTAACAATCGCAACCACTATTAATGATCCAATTGGCAAAAGATCAATCTTGTTTAAAACTCACAGATAAGACGACTCTTATTGCAAAACGCTTACATCCACAAGTGTATATTTGACACTGCTGATGCAGATACACCTGCAGGAATCTACTGCATGTTTGTTAGAGTGCAGGTTTTTACAGATAGAAAATCAATAATTGCCATCAGGAAATAAATAAATTAAAATATATATCTTAAATTAGTTACAAAGAAAGGGAAAATTGATGGAAAGAAGCAAGATGGGGGTGGAAATTATTTCAAAAGGCAGATTCTTCCAAAGCCTGAACAGATAAGGACAAGACTCGTCGACAAGATCAGATGAAAGACGATCAGATATCAGAACGCATTCAGACGAAGTCTGTTACAGTGACAAGCACATTCACAAAAACTTTTTTTTTGACGATTATATAGTAAAAATAGTAAAAGTTACCAGAGGGAAATTATTCCTTGTTATGAGGTACCATAATCTGGTTAAATTTAGTTGTCCTTTTTTAGATATTTTGGCCAAAAAGAAAAATCCACAAGTTTAAATGGATGAAAACAAAACTTAAAAATACAAATTAGAAATAAAATGTGATTCTAGTCAACCTCAAACATTAGAAATTATGGATTTTTCTTATGGATATCTTTGGGGCCCAGCATTTTTTTTCAGGTAAAGGAATGAACACTGAAAACCAAACATAAAAAAAAATAAAATAAATAAAATATCCTAATTTTTGCCTATTTGGGTGGATTGTGTGTGCATTTAGTTTTAAGAGTAAATGGAAAAGACATACCCAGTTTGCCTCCGGTGGCGCTGGGCCTGCGTGCAGCAGAGGACTCCGCAGGCTTTTTGGGAACTTTGGGAACTTTGAAGCTTGACGAAGAGCGTCCGTCCACACTGTCATCATCATCAAAACTACGATCTGTAAGGTTAAGACAAACGACAGCATCACTATCTGCAGCTGCATTTCCACAAAACTGGAGGAAATTTTCAGAAATGTAAATGAAACAGTTACTAATTATAGATTGAAACACTACAATTATTTTGTCTTGTCACACTGATGTGTATAATCTTTGATATTAAGCATAAAGAGGTAAAAACCTTAGTCCAAATAAATTAAAAAGGACAAGAAGCGAAGAACATAAAGATTCTGTAGTGACTAAATCAATATTAATTAAAAACACCACTTGTTTGGAGGTAAAAAAAAAAAAAGAAGCTGACTAAAACACAAACTCATTTCAAAAAAGACCAAAAACACACACAAGATCTCAATCAGTCCAAGCACGAAACTGATGACTGACAGAACTCTTGAGAGGTAAATCCTTTTAGTGCAAGTTAGCAGAAAACATGCAAGCTGAAAGGATAAAATTGAAACTTCATACGGGGTTGTAACAATGATATGCACAATACACATGCACGCACACACACACACACGTCGACTGTGGAGCTCAAACTGTTGGTGGAGGAATGTGCTCCAGTCATTCTGACAATCAGCCATGGAGAAATGCGCTAAAGCCACCACCCAGTACGTTGACACATACATCAACTCACCTCCATTCACAAACACACACATACAGGAGCATCCTGCAGAAATCAATCAAATGCATGTCAGGGTGTGCACACGGGCCTAATTTTTCATTATGAGGCCTATTGTGTCTGGTTCTGTAAAGTGGACACGTAAAGACGTATATGCAACATTTACACACACACACACACACCAACGCACAAAATCTATCCCTGCACTCACAGTCACAGATCCGTTGGCAGATAAGTCGCCTCATGTTCCTGCGAGGGCGAGGCGTTGGGGTTCGCCCTCTTTCCTCCAAGCCGTACCCCCAAAGCAGGCACCTCACACAAACTTCATAAGGTGGCAAAGTCTGAGCACACACTCATCACGTACATATGGCCATCCACAAAAAATAAAAATAAAAATCCACCACCACCCATACAAGTGCCGGCATTTTATTTCACTCCTCTCTACCTCCTATCCCTCCCTCTTCCCCTTCCCTACCTCTCCGCCCCTTCTCTCAGCAGGCTCACAGCCTATCAGAGCAGAGATGACATCATGGTGTTGCAGCCAGTGCGGAGGCAGGGCCTTTCAGAGCGTGATGGGAGAGAAAGGGAGACACAGACAGACACCCCAGGAATATTAACAGGGTTCTGCGTGTCACTCAGACTGGCTAACCTGAACTCATTATCGCTGACAACAGCCTCGAAATTCCTCCTCCTTTCACGCTTTAACCCATTTACCAACAACCTCATTTTTCACTTGCTACATTCACTATTTTGAAAAGAAAAACAACAACATGCATTACGTCCGTCTGCACTTTCCCCACATACAAGAACAAAGAATGAAGAAGGCAATGTTAAAGGAGAACTGACGATAGGGAGTCATGGAGGTGGAGGGTTGAACCACGCCGCCTTTGAGGATGTTTTTCTCATTACGTCTATCAATTCTGACTTGATTTACTTTTTTGTTTTATGAAATTTAGGCTAACTGAGAAAAAAAAAAAAAAAAAACTGTTTTATGATTCCTAATTGTCCCCTTATTTTTTCCAAGAGTTTTTATTTGCAGTAGCACAACCCAAAACAATACGCAAAATTTACAGATTTGTGCTAGGTCTGCAAACATTATTTGCATAACAAATAATGGCAACAAACAAACTGTGGCAATTTTAGCTAACTTTGTTAATAAAAAAAAATTAAACACAATTTTTACTCAACAGTTTTAGGTATCAAAAAGAAAGTAAAAACATCCCTCTGTCCTACAGTTTTAATGAATCAAATGCATTTTATATTGCCTATATTGACATCAACATAAGTTCTTTTCAGGCTGTACTGCCTTTTAATATGCAAACAGTAGCTAAAAGTGTTTGTAAAATGTCTAAATTAGGTCCACTGGGTGAGTTTAATAACATTTAGCAGAAAATAACTGAATAAATCCGTCATTGTTAATTTATAAACACATCTAAAGTGCAAGCGCTACATTAACAATCAGACACACAAACAGCAGCAGCAGTTTCTTTTGACCTCTTTCTGTTTTTTTTTTTTTAGAAGCGTAAGACTGGTTTTCCTAACAAAAAAAAAAAAAACAAATTCAAAGAAACTTCTTTCATCATTCTTTTGTTAACAATAAAATCCTAAAGCCCCAAGCCATTTTTTGTAGAGTGATGAGCTAAATGGATGAAAAGAAAAACAAACATGTCTGCTGCAGGTAAACCGAGCTCAAGTGAAGTCAGACTAAAGAGTTTCCTTTCACTGCCCTATTTGTGAAGTGGTTAAACATTTTTACTCACTGAAGCTTTATTTGTATGCACAAAACTATCAAAATGAGTGTGAGCCTCAATCTTTACCTTTAAAGTAATCTGTCTTTAAAACAGGACAATTACCGTTTAACTATTAATTACCTTGATAGTGATACTTTACATGTTTACACGTATTTCGAAGCATCTTCACATGCAAGTAAATTTCTGCATAAACACACAAATGCTTTTCATCCAGACCATTTCTACTGTGGTAGAAACCGTTTACTTCAATTCTGACACTTTCACTAAAGTTGTACAATCGTTTGTGCTTGTAAATCTCAGTGTCTGCCACATATATTGTTTTAATCAAAAACAAATCATGCAGATGACGCAGTCTGTATTCACTCAAATAATGTTTAGCATTGCACAATTTAATAAACACACAAGGATGTGTCTACCTAAAAACATATATACCTTAAGTCTAAAGGTTTGATGACACTCTTTTGCTCAAAATAAAGGAAAGGTTTGACAAAACCAAGTCACAAACTTTTTGTAATCACACAACACAAAGCCTCAAAGGTTCAAGTCCCAAAAACAAGTAAAAACCCTGTTTCATAATAGTCATAATAGTCATTTTCTATTTATGGGTTTCTTTGTGTCCAATTATTTCTTAAAAATAAGAATCTACTCAGCTGAATGCAATTACTAAGAATATATAGACCAAAAAAATGTATTCATTGTGTTAAGAATTATAACTTAAGATTGATTCCTAACAAAACCCATGGGGTCATTGTCAATATCTTGTCATGTATCAAGGGTTACATTAATTAGCATCACTGTTAGCACGATTAGCATCTCTTGCTTTTGTCTGGTCAGGCCCCATGGGAGTGCATGTGTGTCTGGGTGAAGGGTAAAGCAAAGACAGCAGGAAGGGAGGGGGGAGAGATAGTGAGACAGAAAGAGAGAGAATCCCTCGTGGGGAAGAGGCTGCACACATGCTGTTGCCATGGCAACATTCTCAACTCCAAATGAATAAAGTAGCAAAAGAAAAAAGTATGAAATGTGTTAACTGTTTACATTAGCTGATTCAACAGCTGGATTAAGAGCTTAACAAACTACTTGATTACTACTAGTTAATTAAATTGAGTTAATGTTCCCGTTTTCTCCTGACTGACGTGGAAGAAGTGTTGTATCTTAAATCACCACGGTAACAAAACACTTCCAAAAAAAATAAATAAATATGCCATATCAAGTAAGTCTGCAAATGTGCTTTTACAGACTTCCACCAGCTCCACCATGTACCACACACCGTTACCATGGCAACCACAGGCAGAGATTTCCTCCTCTCTGCAATTTACAAGGATCCAAAAGCAAAAATGACAATAAGTGTAACATTTTAGACCTCATAGTCCCCCCCCCCCCCAAGATTAACAAAAATACACTTCTGTAACACCAATCTGCTGAATCTGTGCCACCCAGCTCACACACACACACACAGAAGAAATGCTGGATGGATGTGGAGGAGTAAACTTCACATTTCTGTTCTGACTCTGATACCAACAGATACAAGGATACAGGAAATTCAGACTGAAACAGAAAAGCTGATCATAGATTTACAAAACACACAGTTTAGGTTTGGACCACTCGATGGCAGCACTGTGTTTTTGAAAGAGATCAAACCGATATGTCTGCATGACGATCAACATGTTTGTGTGATCTGTCTACCTCTACATGTAGAGGTAACGCAGAACAACATTTATAAAGTTAGTTTTAAAGTTTTTGCCACATAATTCATAGTTGCATAAAATTCTCATCAATACAATTTGCACTGCTTGCACGGTTCTTCCTTAAAGCCTGGTTAGTGAGTCTGATTAATGCACATTTCTAAATATGTTACTATAAACCTGCCTGCAAGCACAAATTGTTGTTTTGTGATGCAGGAAAATAAAAATCCTCTACTGAGCTTTGTTTCTCTAAAGTCTAGGCCTGTCTTGTCAGCTGAGGTATTGCACATCACATAAATCATTGTAAGTTTAACCAAAAGTTTAAAAGGACTTATTAAACAGGCAGCCCGTCCTGATCTGCTGAAAGCTGACAGAACAAGCGGTGGAACAAATTCCAACTCAAGGCCATGTGACCATGAGCAGAGTCTCGTGCAAAAGATGACACAGAGAATAGCTTGACAGCACAACACTCGTATGAGAATGACAGCAGGGAAAAATGAGGAGCTCCGTAGCAATTAGGACAAACTTAACTGTCCTGCTTCAAAAAAAAAAACATGGTTGAGTGAAACAAAGTAAATCCAACACACAAAGCTGATTCAGCATAAACAGGATTGGAGTCATGAAAAATAAAAAGTAAAACGAATTACCATACATTTGGTTAAGCAGTTTTTTGGTCCTCGAAGTGTGCAACAAGCTTTAGATTAATAATTTAAAATACAAAAAAAGTCTAGAAACACGATAGCTAAATAAACTGGTTGATGATGTTCGATAACAGGAGGAGCATCTAGCATCCAGTACTGCTCAGAGATTGATGGGGGATTTGGAGGAATGGATGAGTGACACACATTAGAAGTTTAGGACAATTTCTTTTTTTCCCTTAAACATAGACAAACTAATCTACTTCCAGCCCAGCTGAGAGAAGATGATCTCATTAAATGAAGATACACACAAAGTCCCAGTTCCAAGTCATGAAAAAGGGATGACCCATAATACATAGAGGAAAGCTTTGCTACGGCAACTAGTCTGGCCTGGAAACAGGGTCATGGCCCCCTTTGCAGAGCTGGAGATGAACTGAGGCAGAATGAGAATGTCTGCGTGTTTGTGTGTCATTCTCTGTCAACTCTTAAAGACCAAGAATGTAATGAAAGCTGCTGCTGATGGGGAGTTTACAGGGAAATGGTTATATTCAGTGCTGGTGACTGCAAACTTTTTTAATTTTTGCATTTAGATGTGAGTAAATGATGTAAAAGATACATTCAAACAACTGAACTCAGTAGTACTCAGATTTTTTTTAAAATCACAATACTTCTCATGATACTTTATTAAGTGAAAGCTCAACTTGGGGTTTTGTTTCGTGAGGCAGTTCCACAATTTGTTATGATTCAAACTACCGTATTTTCAGCCGTAAACGTCACACCGCCCTATAAGTCTCAGTCCCAATAGGTCTAATAAAGTGGAAAAATCCACAAATACGTCGCTCCACCGTATACATCGCATCTATTATGCGTCACCACTGACGCGTCGCGTTTGTTACGCGTCACCGCTGAGAACAAATTTGGGCCGGTGTTGTGCCAAAAATCGATTGGCTGCCAAATGGTGGCCACAGGAGCGTGCATGGGAGGACTTTTAACAAGAATTTAACAAGATTAACACTTAAAAACAATTATTTGTTTGCTCGAAATTTTAGTAAAGGTGTGTCTCAGTCTAACTTTTAATAAATGCACTTTGACAGTCAAATCAGCTGCATTTCAAAAATCGATATGTGAAAGTAGGAACGTGCAGCGGGACAAGTCACTGTGCATTTCTTCAAAATTTAACAAGATAAACACCTAAAAACAATTATTTGTTTGCTCAACTTTATAGTAAAATGTGTCTCAGTTGAACTTTTACTTAATAAAAGGACTTGTACAGTCAAATCAGCTACATTTTCAAAAGTGGTTGCTACCTCAGTGCTCCGGGACTGAGGGAGGAAATCAGGAAGGAGGAACGTTGTGCATTTCTTTGAAATTTAACAAGATAAGCACCTAAAACAATTATTTGCTTGCTTGACATTACAGCAAAGGTGCATCTCAGTTGAACTTTTATTTAATAAATGCACTTCAATGGTTAAATTAGCTTCATTTCGTCGAGGCGGCACAACAAAATGAAGCTGATTTGACGGTTGCTCCAAGCAGCAAGCAGAACAAAGGTGGCGGTCTATAGCAAGCCGATTGTGTCATTAATATCCACTTTTACCTATTACATGATACAACGGCTTGCCACACTACTTGAGTGCCATCTAGCGGCTGAAAATGGTAGTGTTCAATATTTTCAGTCAGAATGAATGAAAACGGTCATATCTCAACCAAAAATTGGTTTATAAATATGGGGAAAAATCCATAAATACGTCGCTTCGGGCTATAAGTTGCAGGGCATGCAAATTATGTAAAATACTGCGAATTATAGGGTGAAAAATACGGTAATAAAATTACCTTTATTTGCTTATTTGAAAAATCATAAATTTGAAAATATAAAAAGCAATTGCTTATCTAAAAACAAAGTCTAAAATATGAGTGAATCCTGGCTGAGTGCTTACTCAGAACAACCTTGTTGCTGAGGTGCAGCTCATAACATGTAATCGTGAACAAATTCAAGTCAGATTTTGGGCGACGAGGTAAAACAACACAATCCCTGTGATATTTCTCACATCCTTCTTATAAGTTTCACAAAGAAAATAGAAAACACACAAACTATTTGATCTATGCTGACTCAATGAATCCAATGCATTATGATGGAGACATTTAGGACACCCCATTTCTCTCCCCCACATGATGATGTGGCTCATCTGGGCCACAGCACCCGGGTGAAAGTACTTTGAGTTTAAGCTGATTTTAGCCTAAAACCATATGCTGACAAGCTTTTGTTTCGGTGCCAAAATCCTCAGCCAGATGAGATTAAACAGACAGACAGACACACACTTACCATTCCCATCATCACCAACTTCCATGATTAGTGCTATGGTTAAAGTCTCCCTGCTGCGTTTGTATTTGTTTTGTCCTGGTTTATAAACTCTCCCATTTGAATCTTCCTCTGCCTCCGTTTCTTGTCGTTTCAATCTCTCTCTCTGTTTCGGTCACAATGAATCAGGGAGAGGCAGTGACAGGCACAGCACTGTGACTCTGCTACCGCCTGAGATCTCTGTCAGCTTCCTCTCTCGCTCATTCCTCCCCCCTGCCTCCTTCCTTCTCTCCTCTTCACGAAGCAAATGGGAGGAATTGGCCAAAAAGCGATGTGGGACAAGGGCAAGAAGGGACGCTCTTGTGCGTCTTAACATGTGGTGCGAGTTTGTGTTCTGAACGCAGAAGTTTGAGGAGAGTAACAGCAGCTCGTACGGAAAACCTTTTTTAATCTGAGCGTCTATGATCATTTTAAAACACTGACGGACCAGAATATTATCATCATTTAACAGACAGTACACCATTTGTAATATAGAAATTTATACTAGACTGAGAAATGTCAGCAAAGAAACTATGTTCCTCGTGAGGCAGATAAACATGGAGTCCAAAACATTTTTGTCTTTTATAATCTGTTGTTACAAACTCTCGGTTTGTAAGATCGCACAGTGCCACTATCAGCACTGCATAAATATATATTTATTTTAGAGCAGGGCACATTTAAAGTTTCTGTTTGCCAACAGTCCTACTGGCAAACAGACAGGATTATGTTTTAATCCAGTATGTTTTACATTTAGCAGAGTTTAAGAGATTAGGTGAAATAGAACTTAAAAGTAATAAAACTTTTACAACTGGAAATTTAATGCTCATCTTGCTGTAAATGGTGAAAATGATAGTTGTGTTCACGCTTTACTGGGAAACACTTTTTTTTAACAAGCTCGCCATTTAGGAGAAGCACTTTATTTAAAAAAAAGTTAAATGTTTTATGTAAAAAAATAAAAAAAATAAAAAAACATTATCAAAAGTAACAAAAATAACACTATATAAATTTCAGTTATTATATACAAAATAATAAATTTAAATTAGTAGGTAAGACTTTAAACAAAACCCAAAATTAGCCAAAAAAATGCAATTGTTGCATTTCTGCACAATATTAAAAATACTGTTTTCTATAATCTAATGTCATAACCCCCTACCAAGAGTATGAAACCCCCAAAAGTTTCCAAATGCAAAAAAAGAAAAATCTGTTATAAAATTTCCTACTATAAAAATGATCAGTTAAAAAAGAACGACGCAGAGAAAGAACAATACTATGAATAAATATTGTTCTCCTTCATCTAGTCCTGTTTTGCACCATCAGCCTGTAGCTGCAGTAACCAGTGATGTCGCCCTGATGCTCCAGACCTAATTGGAAGCATCTGCTTCAAATCTTTAAACTCAGAAAACAGCGAGCATCCCAGGACTGAGAAAGAACATTTCCCTAGATCCAGGTCATTTAACTCTAATGGCCAACACGTTTCTCAATGAAGCAAAAAACCAAGAAGAAGACGACAGCAACTTGATTCATCCATGAAAAAAAATCTGTATGAATAATTTAATTATCGGTATTAATATGCTCCAACATTTTGCTCAGTTCACTGTTGTAACAGACCAAATTTTCAATTCAATTTATTTATACAGCGCCAAGTCACAACAAAAGTCGTCTCAGGGCACTGAACAGAAACGTTCATATATAAAATAAGTCGTCAGAAACGTTCATATTTAAAAAATAATAATTTAACATTATCTGACTGATTTGAGTCGCAGAACTCCCATCTTGAGCAAGCATGAAGGTGACAGTGGAAAGGAAAAACTCCCTCATGAGGAAGAAACCTTTAGCAGAACTTGACTCAGGACAAGCGATCATCTGCTTTGACCAGCTGGGTTTGGTAAGAACAGATACACAATGGCAGGTCAAGAATCACATGTTAAAATAGAAATGATATCAAATGAAAACTATTCAGTTTTAACTATTCATTCAAGAAAATGAGGTCAATTTGTCCTCCAGTAGTCTAAGCTTAAGCTAGCATGGCAAGCCGACATTAACTATAGATTTTATCAAAAAGGAAAGTCTTGAGCCCAGTCTTAAAACTGGACAATGTGTCAGCCTCACCGACAGAAACTGGAAATTGGTTCCACAAGAGAGGAGCCTGATAACTCAAAGATCTTCAAACCATTCTGCCTTTGGAAACTCTGGGGACCACAAGATAACCTGCAGTCTGAGAGCAAAGTGCTCTGTTAGGAAAATATGGAACAATAAGATCTCGAATATAAGATGGAGCTAGGTTGTTGAGAGCTTTGTAGATTAGAGGTAAGATTTTGAATTCAATTCTGAACTTGACAGGGAGCCAATGGAGAGAAGCTAAAACTGGAGCGATATGATCTCTCCCACCAACTCCAGTTAAGACTCTGGCAGCAGCATTTTGGATCAACTGAAGACTTTTTAAAGAAGTATTTGGACACCCAGTTAATAAACCATTGCAATAGTCCAGTCCAGACGTGACAAATGCATGAACCAGTTTTTCAGCATATTTTTTTAGATAAGATGTTTCTAATTTTAGTGATATTACGCAGGTGGAAGAAGGCAGTTCTAGTAACATTTTTAACATGGGGGATAAAAGACATGTCCTGATCAAAAATAACACCAAGATTTTTAACATTAGAGCTGGAGGCCAGATTAATGCCATCTAAGGAGGGAGTAAGACTGAAAAAATCATTCTTAAGATGCTCAGGTCCAAAAAATAAAACCTCAGTCTTGTCTGTGTTCAAAAGCAGAAAATTTAGGGTCATCCAGGTTTTTATGTCTTTAAGAAAAAGTTTGATACGTCCTGATGCTAAATGTCAAACTTGTATCAAAATCTGTCTCACCCAAATGAGTTTTTTTTAATACAATTTCAGGTCAGCAGGTCCATAATAGGGGATTATATGTTTTTAAAAGTGTTGCATTCTGTACAAAGAAAACTTTAAATCAATTTTCAAAACATCAAAAATCTATTTTGTTAATGCTATTCTGTACAATCTTTTACGAGTCAGTTCTTGCTGCATGTTGCTGTTAGTCCTAGCTGAGCTACCATAGTTTCCAACAATTGAAACTTGTTGCAGTAAAGCTGCTTTCACACTTTTTCATCTTTTCTTTGCCGAACCCTGAACAATGTCTGTAAATAAGTTAAAATTATAACATGATGATTTTATGACTAAGAAACAGATTTGTGTATGAATTTCAGGGATGAACATGATATCATAAGGAGCATTAAGTGTAGAACCACTAGACTGAGGAACAGTGTCTACCCTGAGGCCGTTAGACTCATGAATCTCTAACCAGGATAATCACTGTGAAAAAAATCACATTATGTTGCTGCTCATCAGTTTCATGCTGCTGTGTTGATTTGTGCTCATCTGCTCACACAGACTCATGTTCGTGCTGCTGTTCGGTGTATTGTTTTTAAGCTATTAGTGCTTAGCGTATTTTTAGTTGATGTTTTTCTTAGTTCATAACTTAGATCGTATCATCTCGTTCCATCACATGTACCACATGTGGTGCGAATGACAAATAAAGAAACTCTAACTCTCTGACTCACCGATAAAGAAAAAAGAAACTGTCTAGATGACCTGACTGAACATTGTTGGATTTTATACCTGGATTATTGAGAAAGGACTTTGGTGCAAGTTACCGATAGTTTCGCGGTGTAATTTTCAAGCGTAAGTTAGCATCTATGCTAACTGCTGGTTAGCAGCCCGTGAATATTAATTTTTATGTTAATTTGCAGTCTTTATTGAACATAAAAACATATACCGGTAGTGTTTATTTATGTAAAATAGGGCAATCATTTAAATTTTAATGTATTTGAGATGTATCCGTATTTGTGTTGTAACTAGGGCTTTAACAGACTACTCGCGTAATTTACACATTGATTCCTAGGACATCTATCGAGTTTTTTAATTTCATGTCGAGTATTCGTGGCGACGTCATTACGTCGCCGTTCCGTCATTGCGTCATGTGATCCGCACCGGGCGCAGGCTACAAAATGGATTCCTCCAAGCAGACGGATGGAGCGGAGCAGGCCCAGTTTTGACAAACAGGTAGAAATGCATCAATAGTCTGGAAATATTTCACTAAAGATGAATCTTCTGGTTCAACTACCGTAAGGAATCAGAAAATGTATCAACTTCCTGACTGTTTGGAGCTCGTTGCGAACCGGTGTTACACCATATTCTGTGACCACCGTATATTGTGACCGTAGGGGGCGGTGTCGCATGCACTGTTGCAGGTCACAGAATATGATGTAACACCGGGTCCAGTCGACCGAACCAGAACCAGCTTCCTCTGACCTTGTTTCACAAACAAAAAGCAAAAAATATTCATCTCTAAACGTATAAAAAACCCTTTAAACATATTAATCTCTAAAACTAAATCTAATGCGCACCACAGCTGGCGGTGGTGGGGTGGTCGTCCGCCCCACTGTTTTTAGTTTCGTTTTTGACGTGCCGCATGTTTCTTTCAATTTTGCAGCTTAATAATAATAATAACTAATAGTTTAGTTTTTCCTGAGACTTATTTGCAGTATGATAAATGGTAGGAGCAAAATATATGCTCCCAATGTTTTGTTGGTCTTTTTTGGTAAATAATGACCTTTTTTGCGGTTTTATTTATTTTTGTATCTTTAGATCCTATGATGTCATCAAGTACTTGAGTTTTACTCGAGTTTTATTATGTTAATGTCGAGTTGATCTTTAGTGCCCTGATGGCCGCTTGCTATTCACAGGGGGCTGAGTGATACTTCTTTTTTCATTCAGCCTTTATTTATACAGGTTAGTCTCATTGAGCCTTGAGGACTCATTTACAAGAGAAACCTGTATCTGAAGAAGTCTTTTGGATAAAAGATGAAACGGTTCAACAAAAAAGTATCTGTCCACAGGACCTGACTTTATATCCTTCACACAAAAAATAGTCTTGTTTTCAATGCATTTCTAGCAAGTAAACTAATTTAATGTCATTATTGTGTAGCTAAGATCTTATTTCTATTGTAGGATTTTCTGAACAGCAAAAAGTAATATGTTTTATTACTGTAGGAAATGAAGCTTCTAGAAAGTTCTCACATCTACAGAACAGAAGAAAAAAAAAAAACCCTAAGCAATAAGAGTAGCGTTCAAGTCTGGCTCAGTCAGAAAACCTGCACTCACACACGTACACTCACAAACTAAACCATTAATCCTGTTAGCTCTTCTTACTAGGACTCATAGCAACAAACAGACACAAACCACACGAGCATATGTTGATTT
Source organism: Nematolebias whitei (assembly GCF_014905685.2). NCBI lineage: Eukaryota > Metazoa > Chordata > Actinopteri > Cyprinodontiformes > Rivulidae > Nematolebias > Nematolebias whitei. The sequence continues at coordinate 23,920,020 of NC_056516.1, forward strand.
TGAAATGCACAAGCATCTCTCCACATAACAAACACCCAATGATGCTTTCTTATTTAGCACACCCGCTATCTGACAACAGTAAAACCACCCTGACAATGTGACTCAACTCGGTGGTTCTCAAGCACAAGCGTGATAAAATAAATGAGAAAAGGCACTCACCGTGACCTGGGCTAAGAGCCATGTTGCCTGAATTCAAGGCTTCATCAAAACGAGCAAATATTGACTGTAACCTGGAAATAAAAGCAGAAAAACAAGGTTATAGGAAAAACACATGATGATGAAATCACTGAAGAACAACAATCATCACTGCCCTAAAAACAAACAAGGTGATCAAAGGAAAACATCATCAGCGACAACATGTGGATCACCGGGGCTCTCGATAGGTGGGTGTGTCTGTTATGGCAGTCACATTTATCAAGCAGCATCAACATGAAAGAAAAAAGAGTCCTTTAAATATACTGCTAAGCATTAGCTACACTCACAATCTCAAGCTAGATGTGTTCCTGCGGGTGATGTGATATAAAGGTGGGACTGTCTGGAAACATTCATCCAAATGTACACAGTAAAGCTAAAATAATAACTTTATACACATTCTACAACTGTGACTGGTATAAGAAAAAAAAAAACACCGTCACATATCCAATAACGTCCCTTAATGAGTCCTTTTGTCAAGGTTAGCCGTGAGCAAACAAGAATTAGCATCCAGTCCTCTACCTGTCTTCCTCTCTGTCTTTCGGTATCTGGTTGCTGTTCCACAACCAGATAGCTAAGCAGCTCCCGATAAGTGATGATTAGCCGTGCGACTGGCTCCTTAGCCTTGCCGTGCTTTCAAGTGGTTCCCTTCCTTTCATGAGCATGTTTTTGTCTAGTTAAGAAATACCCTAGCGTTTAACCCTCGGTAGTGATTTGTTTCAGTATTTCCCAGAGGACTGATTAGTAGGTTGCTATGTTGCTCCGCAACGTTGCGTTACCCCCCATGCCAGTGACACACTCTGGTCCTCCGCTCTTTGTATCCAACATGGTGCAGTGGCTCTGATGGGTAGGGAGGGGGCGAAGAAGATGAGAGGAGGTAGGGAGGACGCAAGAGAAAGGGAGGGAGAGAGAGCCAAACGCCAGAGACCAAAGCACGCCTCAGACATGCGACAAAGCACCACCTACAGTCACAAAAATTTTGTATCCTTAGAACACCAACAGAGACAGCTCTAATGTGAAATGCAGAGATAAAGCTAAGATAAGGTTTTTGTGTGTATCTGTGTGACACATACCCATGTGGGCCAGTTTGTTCCACAGGCAGCGGATTCAGTTACCCTTTACATAACCTCCCTACCACAGTCAAACACACATGGCCGCTAGAGGGGGAGGGGCTGTGTGGCTAGCAGCAGACAGAGAACAACGCTCCTCCACCCCCTACACCCACCTCCCTTTCTTCACCCCACTTGTCTGAAATCCCTCCTTCATATTTCCCTATTCACGAGTCTAAATCTTATTCTTGGACACCTTGGCTGTCATTAACAATGAGTCGACCTGAATCCAGCGGAGAAGACATCTTTTATTTAAACAATTTTCTTTATGAGACGCAAATACAGTGATAGAAGTCCGCTTTCTAACCGAACACCTGGTTAAATTCAGGTTATAATGACTGACCTGCAGTCAGTATAAGAGGCCAAGCTCTGCTGCATCATTTGTTGTGCAGTGCCATTCATTTTGTGATATAGAACAGAATTTAAGCTGATGCACCTTTGAGCCAGCAGCTGGGGTAGCCAGTAGGCCTGTCACAATAACAAATTTTGCTGGGCGATTAATTGTCTCAGAAATTATTGCGATAAACGATAATATTGTTTGAAATTTGACAATAATTAGTAAGTGTTAAATTTACAAAGAAATGTTGGTTAATTTTTGTGTGTATTACCTTTATTTGACCACTGGATGTCAATATAAGACAGGTTGAAACCAAGGATGGATAGTGAGGGAGTAGCATGTTTCCTTAAGAAAAATGGGAGGGAGGCACCTTAACGCGACATGGGCTGTCTCTCGTTCCTTTTTTCGGTTCTCATAATGGAGGACCTTTGGTGTAGTTTGAGCTCTTTAGCATAGCATTTTTCACACAAAGCTTTCAATAAAAAAAATCAGTAAACAAGTTCTCAGTTTCTTTTTGCAGGGAAAACAACATTTTAGACAAAGGCGCGGGTTTCAACTGTGAATTTTGGAGCTTTGACAAGATGGAGTCCCCCCCC